>NC_138374.1:44705845-44803553 GCF_054177405.1 Leptonychotes weddellii | reverse complement strand
ATTTCTTTGGTGTTGGTTGTGATCTCTCCTCTTTCATTCATGATTTTATTTATTTGGGTCCTTTCTCTTTTCTTTTTGATAAGTCTGGCCAGGGGTTTATCAATCTTATTAATTCTTTCAAAGAACCAGCTCCTAGTTTCGTTGATCTGTTCTACTGTTCTTTTGGTTTCTATTTCATTGATTTCTGCTCTGATCTTTACTATTTCTCTTCTCCTGCTGGGTGTAGTGGGTATGAGGTTTCTTTTGGGAGTAACATAAGTGTCTTAGAACTAGAAAGAGGTAATGGTTGCCTAACATGGTGAATATATTAAATGCCACTGAATTGTACACTTTAATATGACTAATGGTTAATTTTATGCTATGTGAATTTCACCTCAATTTGAAAAAACAACCAAGAGTGGTAAAATATGGAAGATGATGTCACAAGGTCTCTAATTCAACTCTATCCTCTGTGGATGAGGAAATTGAACCCATGGGTCTGTCTAACCTAGAGTTATACAGCAAAAGGCAAAGTTCTGTTGGTGCCGTTGGGATTAGAAATGAGCCTTCTGTCAATTAATTTCATGGGGCTGGACATCCCAGCTCCCGAGGGGCCCTGGAAGAAGAGGGAAAAAATATTGAGGGAAATATATCTTCCTCAAGCAAAACTGAATGCATATCAACTCCTGCCTCTCTGGCTCAAGGCTAAGATTCCTGGGACGTCTTCCTCCAAACTCCCCCCCACCAGGGAAAATGCCTTCTGTTTCTATGTGAACATGAGCCATGGAGGACTCAGCATCATGGAAAACCCTTGGCTCCCCACAACAGAGCGATATACATGTTCAGGAGGAGTCTGTTCCATTTACTTCTGCTTGAGGTGAAGCGAATAATCTCAATTAACAATCTGATTACTTCTTTAATTTCCAGAGCTCGTTCATTACTGAAGCCACGCTGTCTCCAGAGAAGGACCTTAAGTAACAAGGATTTTAACATGCCTGTACTGACAATTTACTTAGCCTGGGCTTCAGTTGGGACCAGGTGACTGAAGCAATCATGGTTATTTTATTTATTATTTTGCTAACATTATCAAAATCCTATAATACCCAAGGCCCTGAAATGACATTTTCCTCTCCTTCACTATTTGTACATGTGATAGGGAGAAAATTATACTTGATGGACATGTTTAAGATACATAAATTCTTGAATAGATTCTTTCCTACTTGCTCTGATGACAGATCTCTTTCCACTGAACAAATTTAGCATCGGCATGAGAAGTGATGAGGCTGAGGGTTCATTCGCTCTCCCCTGGCTTGGCTTTCCAAAGCGTGTGGTTTTTACATTCTTTCTCTGCATGCGTGAGAGGGCGTGTGAAGATGTGGTGAGTGTGTGTGCATATGCATGTGTATAATGAATATTTTTCTCTGTTAATAGCTACAATGAAATTGATAATGATGAGATGGTGAGATCCAGCTCTTCAAAGAGTTTGTAGTGTTTAGGTATCCTCTCAAAGTTTCTACAGCTTGTAACTAAGCCTCAGGTCTTCTAGGAAGAAAATACCAGTTATTAAGTCAGCAACCCAGAAGTCACTCTTCATTTTTCTCTCTTTGCAACTGAACGACACTGTCTGTGATACCTCCAGCATGCGCTCGCCACCTCCACTGCTTCCCTCCTAGCCCAAGGCGTCATTCTCTCAACTGGACTAACGAAACAGCTCTCAAATACTTCCTTCCTTTAATCCTGTGCCCCACACTCTGTTCTCCACATCACATCAGAATGACTTTTTTTTTTTTTTTGGTAACAGCTTTATTGAGTTATGACTCATATACCATATAATCCACCCACTTAAAGGACACAATTCAATGGTATTTAGTATATTCACAAAGTTGTGTGACCATCACCAAAGTAAACTCTAGAATATTTTGGTCACCTTAGAAAGAAAGCCTGCACCTTTTAGCCACCATCCTCCATCTTCCCACTCCTGCAAGTCTGAAGCAAGCACTCATCTATTCTCTGTCTCTCTGTATTGCCTATTCCAGACATTTCATATAAATGGAGCCATATAATATGTAGTCTTTTGGGACTGGCTTCTTTCACATGGCATAATGTCTTCATGGTTCATCCATGTTGTGGCATATAAACTTCGTTCCTTTTTATGGCCAAATAAGATTCCATCATGTGTCATCATTATCAATTTCATTGTAGCTTTTAACAGAGAAAAATATTCATTATACACATGCATATGCACACATTTTCTTGATCCAACTGTCCATTGACAGGCATTTAGGTTGTTGCCATTCCTTGGCTGTTATGAATAATGATGCCCTGAACATCTGGGTTCAGGTTTTCATTACTCTTGGGTATATTTCTAGAAGTGGAATAGCTGTGTCTTATGGTAACCCTATGATTAACTTTTTGAGGAATTGCCAGACTGCCTTCCAAAGCTGCTGCACCATTTTATATTCCCACCAGCAATGTACAGGGTTGCAATTTGTTGACTTTCTCAGGCTTACCAACACTTGTTATGAGCTACCTTTTTTAGTATAGCAATAGGAGTGAGAGTGAAGCAGTATTTCTTTGTGGTTTTCATTTATACTTTCCTGATGATGACTGCATTCATGAATATCCATCCTTTGCTCATTTTTTAATTGGGTTGTATTTTTATTACTGAGTTTTAAGAGGTTTTTTTTTATATATATATACTCCAGGTACAAGTTTCTTATAAGATATATGATACACATATATTTTCTCCCATTCTGTAGGCTGTCTTTTCATTTCTTGCTAGTGTCCTTGGAAACCTAAAGTTTTCAACTTTGATAAGGTCTAATTCACGTGTTTTTTTCTTTTGTTGCTTATGCTTTTGGTATCGTATCTAAGAATTAATTGCCAAATCCAATGTCACAAAAGTTTACCCCTATGTTTTCTCCTAAAAGTTTAATAGTTTCTGCTCTTACATTTAAGTCTTGATCCATTTTGAGTGAATTTTGCATATACGGTGAGGTAGGGGGTCTAACTTCCATTATTTTGCACGTGGCGCATCCAGTTGTCATCCCAACACCATCTTTTGAAAATGCTATTCTTTCCCCATTGAATGAACCTGGCACCCTTATCTAAAAATCAATCAACCATAGATGTATGGGTTTATACCTGGACTGTCAATCCCATTCCATTAATCTATATGTCCACAATGGCTTTTTAAAAGTATAAATCACATTATTCATCTCTCAGTAAAACAGCTCAACCCCCAGTACAAGTCATTCTCTATTCCAGGGGCTTTTACATGGTGGCACAGATTCCCAGGAGGCCCTTGGATAATATTCAGGGATTCCATGACCTTAAGATGAGAAAAATTACATCTTTACTTTCATTAACCTCTATCTCAAATTTAGCATGTTCTCTAATTATAAATGAGGGCAATAATCTAGGATAGTATCAATGACACTTCTGACTCTGTCAGCAATAAAAATCTCAGGTATTTATATATAAGATTACAATTGATGCCGATACCTCAAAATATCATTTACATTAATCCTACTTTAAAATTAAAGGGGCATATTAGAACTATTGCACTTGATCTTGATCTTGATAAGAATGTACTAATAAAGAAGCCCACACACTCTATCATGAGTTTGTTTTTTATATTCTGATAACTGTATCTCAATTTAACTGGTTTTCTTATCATCCAGTGTTTTTACATTATGCATTTATAAATATTCTCAAAAGGGAGTAACAGTCTCCACTAGACTGCCAAAGGAGTCCTCAGCACAAAAATGTTGAGAAACCCTGCTTTTCCCATTACCAGTTTTATTTTCTTCCCAGCACTGATCATCAACTGAAATTATTTATTTATTTGTCAATTTGTTTATTATCTGTCTTCCTCTGACACTACAGTTGGTAAGTGCCTACTGCTTAAAATAGTGCCTGGCACATAATAACCATTCAATAAATATTTATTGAGTTAATTACCAAATCATCAGGCATTTTCTAAACAAGAGCTAAACCATCAGCTTAGGGTAAAAATCAAAACTACTGGTACCAAGTTAGTGATGTATAATTCATACTGAAAATAATTTCACATTCATAGCATCAGATTTAATAAACGCCAATATAGTCTATGTCCTGTACTAGATGCTTTATATGGAGTATTCATTTACTGTTCTCAGTACTTAGGAGCAGAAATTATTATGATGCACATTGACAGTTGTGGATATTAAATCTCAGAGAGGTTAATTTCTTCCCAAGGGCACACAGCTAGTAAGTGACAGCAACAGATTTGTAACCAGGTCTACCTGCCTCCAGAATATCAGTTTTTAACTAAAACAAAACACTTCTAGGAAAAAAAAAATGGGTATTTCAGAGAAAAAGAGAAAGATTTTTTTATTGTTCAATTGAGAAAGTTGAGATCCTGTGAAGTTAAGAAATATGCCCTGGGACATAGAGTACAGCAGAGATTTCCAGTAAAATGTTCTTTCCACTGTCCTGTTTATGAGCCACAGCAGGAAAACCCCTTAGCAAAACTATAACAGAACTGGGTGCTAATAGATTGCCTGCATGAAAGGATGAATTTCTAAAAAGGTTGACTTTACAAGCACAATTAATACTAGCAGCTATCAACAAAAGTCTGTTCTTTCCTTTCCTGGGGTCTAGCTTGCTTCTCTAAATATTAGGACTCAGCCTCATTCAGGACATTAAGCACCTCATTAAGCTGAAATCCAAGTTAATTTGATTGCACAATTACAAACTGTCCCTGGCTGGAGACTGCCTCATTTATCAGGTGGCAAGGGGGCAGCATGGCCTGATGGCAGGCCGGATCTGCATTTTATCCCCAGCTTGAGGTCTCAGCGTTTTCTGGTTTTGACCTCATCAAGCCTTATAGGGGGGGAAGTTAAACTGGAGCAGGGAGACAGATGTTCTCCCTACCAAAGTTGCCAAGGACACCTGGAGCCCCATCCATTGGGTCTGCAAAGGAACGGGGCACAAGAAGAGCCCTAGTCACCTAGAAATGGCAGCAAATGGGCTCAACCCAAAAGCCTGCTGTGCCCCAGGCAGCTCATTCACATGGGGACCATGCATCCAGGTGGCCCTTTTCCTGTCCCCGGTGCCCAACTTTACCAACTGCAGGCTCACCTGTTCAGCTATTAAGCTTGGGTGTACACAGGGATGGATAAATCATTGTCTTCAACGGTAATTTTGCTGACATCAGCAGACCCTGGAAACACCAGACTTTGTGAATTAGCATTTCCCTCTCCTCTCTATTCTTGCATGTGATCAAACGACCCACCCTGAGTCCTCTCCAGGAGAGACCCCTCCTCCAGCCAGCATAGTTCCCTCACTGACTCTGGTATAAAGATATTAACCTTGCCCAGAGAGAAACCTGGCCTTGGCCTTCAGCTTCTGTGACGCAATCTCTAAGTCTCTGGATGTCAGGCCTGATTAAAAGTCTTTGCCTGAGTGTCTTGCATCAGCCAGGAAGTAACAAAGCAATTGGCAGGGTGGGGAGGAGTGGTTAACCACACCAGAAAGTCTAACAATGTGATATATGGTGAGGACTTTGGGTCACATGGTATTTGTCAACTTTCAAAAAGACTGGAGACTGAGGTCAGCCTATGCTATGGACAGTCACCCAAGTTTGTATGTGGGAGCCCCCAAAAAAACTCTGACCACCTAGCTTGGTGAGCTTCCACCATAGGCAATATTCTCTGTGTGTTGTCACACATGGATGTTGGAAAAGTAACACTGACCATAACTCCATAGGGAGAGAACAATGGAAGCTCCATGTTTGGTACTTTGCTGGATCTGCCCTATGTACCTCTTCCCTTGGCTGAGTTTAATCTGTATCCTTTCCCTGAAGGAAACCATCTTTGAGCATAAAAGCTTTTAATAACTCTTGCAGTCCTTCTAGGGAATTATCAAAGCTGGGGATGGTTTGGGAAGCTCTTTGAACTTGCCATTGGTGTCAGAAGGTAAGGGTGGCCTTGTGTACTGTTCATTCTACCCCTCCTTCCATATTATCTAAATTCCTCCCTGAAGGTGTCCTAAATTAGTACAGCTTGGAAAGCATGCCCTCTTCTGGACTCAAAGCTAGCATAGCTCAGACTACATTTTCACAAAACCCATAGTAAGATACAGATTTTAAGTCAAGAGCCAGTGAGACATACATCTATACAGTATACAGAGCACTATGGATAGAACTGAGACAAATTTTCACCCAATCACAATGACCTTCTGGAACAGTGTTTCCACCAAAGCCTGTTCAATCTCATCCTTTAGAAGTGCTCATTGTGACCCACTCTACCGCCTTCCCCGACCATTAATGAGTCGAGAGCTGCAGCTTCAAGAAGCTCGGGTCTTGCACACCACCTCGATAAGGAACCACATCACTGCTTTGCAAATTCTTGCTTTGTTTCCTAATTTGTGTTTACATCTTGTCTCTCTAAAGACCTGATTAAAAGCTTCAAAACAAACCTCAAAAGGACAACAGAAATATCTAAATTTGGGGGGCTGCATTCACGCTGGGCACGGCACTCAGAGCCTTCTACAGGCACCATCTGATTGCGTGCACACACAGCTGCAAGGTAGGTATTATTGCTGTCCCTCGTCACTCTTTTCACCCCGTTTCACACAAAAAAAGACCTTACAGTTTAGGAAGGCTAAGTACGTTGCCCAAGGACAAGGACTATGAAGTGGTAGAGCAGGGTAAGGCCAGGACGGTCTGATTCCAGATTCTGCTCCTTGCTCTTAGGCAGTGGCTCCCCTTCCGTTCCATCCATTCTCATTCCAGACCAGAGCCCCCCAGCAACCTCTCTGCCCCCCAGGGACAAGGCAGCAGCAACACACATGAATGCACAAAACTGGCCAAGCAACTCGGGGTGGAAGAAGCTGGCAGACAGTTCCTCCAGCCAGCACTCTTTTCTAGCAAGGGTCACTGACCTTCTGCCCCTACCCGGCGCTACCAGGCCTGTCTGTCATGGTTCCCCTCACTCCTCTCAGGGGAGTCTCCTTCTTCTGGAACGCCAGTCACCCCTGACTGCTTCCCCCCACCCCACACCAATTAAACTGTCACAGTTGGCTGGCTTAGAGACAGGTGCTGGCAGGAAGAAATTTGAAAGAAGCAGGGCATTCAGGAGGGACGGGGCTTCTCTCCGGAAGCTGCTCTTCAGTTTTCTGTCGAACTGGTCTGCAGATGGGTCGGATGAGCCCACAGATGTCCCCAGAGACTCTGTAGCCACAGGTGAGAGACTTAGCCTTCTGGAGAAGCGGCGGCTGCTTGCATCTGTTTGGGCACCCCAAAGCTGCCCAGGTCCTGGTGCTCCAGAGCTGGGCCCTGGATGGAATGATTTTGACTGGATTATGTGCATCCTGAATCACAACCTGGGGAGGAAATTCTCTAAATACAGGTGCTAACCCACAGGGTGGAAGAGAAGCAGAGAATAAAGCGTGCTTTGGCTCTGCCCTGTGGACCCGTCTCACCTTACATACCGCTTTCAGTGCTGCCTAGTATTAAAGCAATGGCCAGGAAGCCTAGGGGCCTCCCTTCCCTGGTTTCAGTAGTATTGCCCCACCATTTTCATAACGTCAAATGCAATGGGGGAAAGGGGTATGACTGCCGAGATGAGAAAATATGCCACAGAGAGTCTCGCGCTTAGATGTGTTTTATAGACCAAGAGGGGAGGGTTCCCAGTCTCTCTTTAATCTTCCCAGCCCTCGGTCACGTGATCTTCATGGCAGAAGAAACAGCAGTGCCTGAGCAGATGAACCCACCCTACGGAGCAGAAATCCCTAGCTTCGGCTCCGTGGACCAACTTTAGGGTCCCCGGCAAGCAAAACTCCTACAGTATTCATCAAATTTCCAAAGGGGTGCTTGACCCACAAGAGAACCATCACCATGGCACATGGCAATCTATACATACTGCCTTCTCTAATTTTACTTGCTGTAGGTACCAACTCTTACTCATTCATGCCCCCTCTAGGCATATGCACATGAGTGCACACAGACACGCAGCCACCAAATGCCCCGTCCTTGTCTACTCTCCAGCCTCACCAAGTACCCGGTAACAGATTGTGCTCCAAGGCACTGACAGGCTGCATGGCTGCCTGGAGCACATCTCAATTATTACTGCTGCTCTTTACAGACCTTGCCTTATCATTCTTGTTCATGCTATTATGAAGAGGGCAAAATCCTTAATGCACTCCCCATCCTTCTTCCTGATGCTAAAGGAAAAGCGTGTACCAGGTAGGGTCATCTCATGACATCCATGTCTTTCATCTTTCTTTATACACAGTCCCTGACGTCCCCTCTAAGGCATCAAGATCAACTGTGTCTCAAATTGGGCCATTGGTTCATTTTGGGATGGGAGGTAGGCAGAGGCAGAGAGAGAGAGGTGAAAATACCAGCTCTCAAAGGAAGAGACAGGGGCTCTCTGGGCATAAATAGGAACATGGATCGAATATCTTTAAGAAGGACAAGTGCCTTGGGCACCTGGGTGGCTCGGTCATTAAGCGTCTGCCTTCAGCTCAGGTCATGATCCCAGGGTCCTGGGATCAAGCCCCGCATCGGGCTCCCTGCTCACCGGCTTCTCCCTCTCCCACTCCCCCTGCTTGTGTTCCCTCTCTCGCTGTCTCTCTCTTTCTGTCAAATAAATAAATTAAAATCTTTAAAAATTAAAAAAAAAAAAAAGAAGGACAAGTGCCTTACAGTAGATTCCAACATCTAATGGCCCTGGAGTCCTACCTACATTTTCTTCCTGAGAGTATCATGATAAGTGAAAGGCAGTGTAAGTATTTTCCACTTGGAAACCAGACTGATGAAGCAGTTCTACTGGAATCGGAGTTATCATAATGGAATGGCCATCTTTTTTGTAGCTTTGAAGATATCCAGGCTCTATATTCAAGCAAAGTCTAACAACGCTACCTTAACATTAGCTGCCAAGTTTCCATGTAAAAAGTGAAAGATGAGGGAATGAAGATGTAGCTCCGACTTGGGACCATATGTAGGAAGAAGGGTCCAGAGATGCTTCCGATTTTGTTTTTAAAGGGGCCACAGCCTAAGAATTTCATCAGTAAATGTTGAACCAAATGCTCAGCAAATTGCAAGCTTTAAGGTTGATTAAAAATACAGCCAAGGGGCGCCTGGGTGGCTCAGTCGGTGAAGTGTCTGCCTTCGGCTCAGGTCATGATCTCAGGGTCCTGGGATCAAGTCCCACATCGGGCTCCCTGCTCAGCGGGGAGTCTGCTTCTCTGTCCCCCTCTAACCCCTCCCTGCTTGTGTTCTCTCTCTCTCTTGCTTGCTCTCTCAAATAGATAAAATTTTTAGAAAAAATACAGGCAAGATTTATCTATGTTAACCCATGCTTTCATACCCACACATGCTAGAAATTAAACCACATTTCATATAATGTGTCCATTTAGACAAGTAAGTCAGAAGATAGTCTCTAATACTTATCAACACACATGCTTAGTATAATCAACTCAGTTTTGGTTATGTTAATACACCAGCAGAACAGACAGATTTGGGCCTCTTTTCTCAAAAAGAATATGACAATTTAAGGGGGTTATGTTCACTTCCATTTATGTCCTGGAAAATACACTCTTGTGACTTAGCAACCATGTTTAAAAAGCTCTTGCAGTTCTTAAACAAACAGAGTGTATGTTTATGAGGTCCTAACGACATTATTTTCAGGGATGACGTTGAGTTCATGATATGTAGCTTTAGGGATTTACAGTAAGTTGTGGGTGATTTATTGCTGTGACATACAGTATTTGCCTAGAGAAAAGTGGACACTTACCTAAGCAGCATTTGCAAGTGTGTTAGATGGGAAACAAGCCAGAGCACCTGGAGACCAAGGCCTCCTCACTTGGGAGAGGGAAGGGGCCCTTTCTGGGGGATGGAGAATCAAGAGTTAAGAAGATTTTCTGGCACTCAGAGAGCAGAGCTAATTCAAGACCAGCAAGAGAGACAGTTTAGAATAAAGATTGAAGACAGGAGGCCCAAATCTGGCCTGCAGAAGTGTTTTGTTTGGCCTGCAGAGTACTTTCAAAGATCTGGAGCTGTGGGCAGTATTTTAAAACTGGAGATTCCACATAAAGCCTGGTTTCCTCTCCTCTCTCTGAAACACAGGATGATCAGGCCACACGGGCCTACGCTCTGCTTGGGGACAATCAGCCGGAGCTGGGAAGCCACCTCGGGAGAGGCTTGAGCTCTCACCTCAAGCCTCTGGTCCTCACCAGATCTGTTTTCCTCCTTCCTAACATTTGCCCGCCCCCATCTCCTGGAGCTTACCAACCTTGCTAGAGGGAATGGTATTTTTCACTGTGGTACTCTCAGCGAACATATCCCCTAAACTGGCAAGGCTCATTTTCAGATAGAAGGATGGACAAAGCACATGTTTCTCTCTAAAATTCATCAGAAGATTATTGGGTTTTCTGAAAAACAAAAAACTGGACCTATCTACAGGTGCCATTTTTTTTTTAAGGCTGGGCTGCTGATGTTCCTATTTTCCAAAGCCAAGTCAAAAGACATGGTTTGAAATGGAATGTTTATTTTTAATTTCCTCATCTGAAACAATTAGATGACACTGAGAGGGATGGGACATTAGGCCTCTGTCTCTGGGCTTGTTTTGTTATCTGTGAAAATTTCCAGATGGATGGGGCTGACAGGAAGGGAGGAAACAGGGCCAGCTTTCCATCAGGCATGGCAGATACAGTGCCTACGGCCCACCAGACTTCCAGCGCCCTACAAAAACGCCTTAATTTTCATTTCCTTCAAATCGGAAGAAAAAAATATATAATAATAATGAATATGTGATAACAAATCCAGCCTGGATTTTATTCATCTTTATATGAATGCAGTCACAAAATGTAACTTTTAATATTCTGTACAGAGAAAGGGACCCAAAAAGGCACAAGGAACTACACCCATGAAAAGCACCATGGGACCCTCCAGGCAAACCCTGGTCTCCAGACAAACGTGTCATGACCATTTTGTCAGTAGCACCGCCTCCTTTGGCCGTAACGTTCTTCCCTACCACACCCTGGGATATTCTGCATGTGGCAAGTTCATAGACAAGGCCCCCGAAAAACACACTACACCCTGACCTTGGTCTCAGAAAGGTGGAGTGGATGCCTTTCAGTCAGCCCACTTCTAGAAATTTCCAAAGAGAAGTTTCCAAAGATTTTCATCACGTGCAATTGGAGAACAGGTATTACCACCACCAGGGATGGTTTGCTTGTGTGGTTCTGTTATGCCACCCCTTGAAGCACCCTCAATCCTTTATCTCAGCAGCTCATGGCAAGGCAGGGCTTTGCTGGACTCAGCACACACTGAAAATACAAGTCAGAGGACACAGCGCAGGCCATAATGAGAGGACCCTCTGTGGATTCTCAGAATCAAGGGGAGAAGGAGTTTTCTACCTCCTCAACTCAAAACCTTCCCAGAGCCAAAACACTCCCAAGACCCAGCTGTCTCCTTGGCTTCTCTACCTTCAGCCTGGATCCTCTGCAATGCTCATATTAGAGAGTGATGATACACTGCCTAGTGAAATCTCACTTGTTATCTTGTTTTGTTACCTCATTGTTCCTATCTTTGTCTTTTTCCTATGTTTATGCCCATTTTCTCTCTATTTCCTATATGATGGCTAGACTTCCTGACCCTTGCAAAAATATATATAATTTAAAAGTTTTAATGAAAAAGATCAGGTCTGACACATAGTATTTTCAATCCTCCATACCTAGCAAACGTCTTACATGCAGTCAGTACTTAATAGGGATCTCTTACCTGACTGATACCTTTAAGGGCATGGGTTCATGGCTCTCAGCTTCATCTCTGTTGTTATGATGAGACTGGTGGCCAACCCTCCCATGCTATGCTTTCCCATCAGTCTAGAGTTGGGACAGGATTGTCCCCTACACACACACACTCCCTTCTCCCAAATTCTATGAATAGTGACATGTGCATCAAAAAGCCCCAAGGGCATCTTTGCTGCAAGAAATTCTATTTTTAAAAACCACAAATGACTCATCACTGACCAGGGTCTCCCCAAAGCTACAATTTGTCAGGCTGTCAGGAAGAAGGACAGGGGGAATAAAAACAAAGCCAGAGGTCACATCTCCATTCTCATCTGCAGCCTGTAAAACCTATCATAAAGCTGTAATAGTCTACACCAAACCTCAGGACAAGCATGCTTGTGTTAAGCATGAGCTTTGCCCTTGTGTTTGGATTAAACCATTCTGAGCGCTAACCTTTCTCTCCAGCTGGCTCCCACCCTGATCCCTTGGCAGTCCTGCATGCACGTCTGACCGTGACTTTAGGTAAAGGACCAGTGCTATGCATCAGAGAGAAAATCCAGCCCTCTTGCCTTATAAACACATGCTCATTGCAGAAGACATAAACAACTAACTGAATCTTCAAGGAAATGCATTTTCTTCATTTTCACTGAAACAATCTTTCTTTTAAAAGAAGCAAGAGGGCTGAAACAGTGTCAGATAATCCAAAGTTTTCTTTTGAAATTCTGGAGAGTGGTGAGAAGAGAAGAAAAAATTCATTCTAATTTTGGAGAGAGTAGATATGGATTTATAGACATAGTTATCAGATAGTGTTTTCATAGGCAAACAAATGAGCCATTGGGCAAAATGCCCTCAAAAGTCAGGCATAACAAATTCCAGGGAAAAAAAAAGTTCCCAACAAAGCCAAACCAATGCATTCAGTCTTGTTAACCTTCCACAACACAGTTGAGCTCTTACCTCCCCCTCTGAAATAGTACAGGAAAAAAAAAAAAAAAAGGATCATAAAATCAAGGAATTCAGAGCCTCTTGCCCAGGGGGATGAAACAAAGGAATCCCAAGCGCCCACCTGGCATTACCTTTGTTCTTTTCCATGGCCCTAAAGTTGCCCCCATGATGACAGCCTGAAACTCCAAAATGGGCATAAAAATCACTATTTGCTTTGCTGTTCAATGGGTAATATTTGCCATCCCATCTTTGCTCACTTCGTATTTGGTAGAATGAACCCAAGGGATCAGGGAGAAAGGGGCCTGGACTGAAGAGAATTGCACTGGCTCTCATTCCGCCCCTGGCTAGCTGGGCGTCCTTGAGCAGGTCACTTCACCTTCCTGTGGCAGGAGAGGATGCTGAGGCACAGGGAACAGTGGTACCAAGAGGACTCTGAAGTCTCTTCAAGTTCTGACATGTCATTCTCTCAAGTTACCTTTTGTGACACACCTGGAAGGTCTAGATCTGTCCTCCCTCCCACTCCTAACATAGTCCCTGATTTTTTCCAAGGAAATGCCAAAGATGAGCCAGTCCTTGATGCTTCTGGATGCTGTCACATGTGGTGTGCAATGAGAAATGAGGCAGGAAGCTGAGACCACCTCACCCAGATGGAAGGGGGGAAGGACAAAGAGGACTTACCCCCTAGGCATATCCTTATTCTCCATCTGTCTCCTCTACCAGGTTTGTGCTCACCTGATTTTTAAAAAAATGGCATTCTGGAAAGCTAGATGAGGTAGAACAATTGAGTTAGGGCTGCTCCCATGTCAGAGAATCTAGTGTGGCCATTAAAGGTTAAATTCTGCAAGGGGACAAGGACTTCCCATTGGGAGTTATTTACAGACTCTTTGCCCTGAGGGTGCCTCCCCTCCCCACCCCTCCGCGGGCCCAGCTCCTTCACCATCTGACATTCTATTCTTTCAACAGCTGCTGGCTCTCCTGTTGTGCTCCCATCACAGATGTGCAGTGCTTCTGAACATCCTGCCCTTGAACTTTCCCTACCCATAATTTTCCAAACCAAAGCCTGGCAATAAAAATGTCAGGGAGGGATAGAGAAAATTGGGGGGAGTATGTAAAAAGGAAAAAAAAAAAAAGAAGAATAGGGAGATGCTTTGCACACACAGTGACTTGTGTTGACTTCCTCAACAAAGGTTAAATGCATACTGTGACTCCTCAACAAGGACATCAAGGAGGAGAATGGCAGGGAATTTCTCAGCACACCACCTAGAAAGATCAAGTTCCATAAAGGAGCTGGGCACAGAGTAAGGTGGTGAGCTTCCTTCCCTATGCCATGGGCTCCCAGCTGTTCTTCCTGTGAGGCTGGGGGGGGGGGGCTCTCTCATTACCTGCTTTAGTGTGCCAAATGACAGGCACAGAGGACGAGGTAAGCATGGTGGGGGGAAGTGAAAGGTCTTTCTACCGGGAGAGAATCCCTTCAATGGGAGAAGCCCTTGAGAAACAATCAGCTTTCCTTGTTCTTTGCTAACTTGACCCTATCCCATCACCCAGTGCTGCCACACCCCTGAGATAAAAGAGAAGCCATAATTTAGGAAGAAATGAATCAAGATGTAAACAGACATCAGACAGCTCACATCCCACAGACCTGTCCCACACGTCTCGCGTCCTAGGGAGGAAGCTGGGCTAGGACCCCCGTAGGTACTGCTGACGTGCAGACTTGGTGGCCCCAAAGGTAGGAAATGGGATGATGGAGAACAAAAGAGAAAATAGGACAGATGAGTCGGCTCAGGAGGCTAAGCTACTCCTCATTCTTGCAACTCCTCACTCAACCCATGGAGTCACTTCCACAGTCTGGAATTGTACTTCGAGACACCTGGAAGAGAGATGCCTTTAGACATGCTGGGTTCGAATCCTGACTCCATGATGGACGAGCTACATGGTTTGGGACAAATGCTGCATCTTCAGCCTCCTCACCTGCACAGCGGGAAGGGCAGTCACACCCACCCAATCAGGTTGTTGGGAGAACTAAGTGAGGTCGTGTGCGATGTGTATTACAACGTGCTTAGCACCATACCTCGCACAGTCTATGATCAGGGAATGGTAGTTCTCCCAGCCACCTGCCTGTCTCTTCCTTTCTGAGGAGAATTTCCTGGCTGGGGGACTAGAGGCCCGCCTGTGTGAACACTCAACGGGTAAGATCGCTGGGGATTGGCCAGTTCCACGAAAGCTCTGGGTATCCCCATCACATCAACGGTACCAGTTTTATTTTTGGAGACGATGTAAACAATCTGGTCAATTGCTACTGCAATCTTAAAGATAATCTTCCTTAACCATACCTAACCCTAAGCAATTTTACCGCGTGGAAAATCTTCGCGTGAGTACACTGAAGAGGTCTCAAATGAGCATTCGAATGAATACAAGATGAATGAGCCCATGAATATATACGTAAAATGTTAAATGAACGTTGAAGACCTGGGGAGAACCATTTTCACATCATAACACTGCCATTACCCTGGAAGCTAGCCCTTGGATGAGATGCTTTCCAAAATTTGTACTGCTGTTCCCTCCTCCTTCCTAATGGCCATATCCCCAAAGCAGCATCGCTGATATGGGAAGCCAAGAGCAAAGACTGGTGAAATCAGCAGGTGCCCCCACTGTGTGCCAGATAATTTTGGAGCAGGTAAAGTCATTAAGGAAAATTTTAACAATGTATAACCTTTCAGCTTTACTCGGCTAACAGCAGGTACCTTGCCTTGCAGAAGCATGAGTCTGCACTGAAGTCACCAGCAAGCAGGACTTGACCTTCATTTTCAGTATACGCAGTATTAAATATTCATAATCCACATAACTGTAGCATAAGAAGTAGCTGAGTTTAAACATGAATCAAAGGAATAAATATCTCCCCACAGGTGAGTCATCCTTTCCAAGAATGCCCCTGGAAAAAAATGCAAATACCCAGGGCCTGGAGCCGCTGTCTCTTCCAACTTTCTCTTGAAATTCTAGAAGCAGCAGGAACTGCTGCATTATACAACCCATGAATCCTGCCCTCACGCTGGCATCGTTGGGTCTTTTTTTTTTTCTTATCTATTAGAGAAGAATTACTGTTCCTATGTCAAAGAGAGGAAACAGACAGGGATGGAACCAGCAATGGTGACATTATTACCCACAGGGTGTCTGGGGCACTTTTGACTCGGTTGTACAATTTTTAAAAAATCTTTGCTTCACAGAGTATCAGAGCGTGTGGGAGGAAAGGGTCGGCATAGAGATCAAGAAACATCAGAATTAGGAGCTGGAGTGGCATATGCTTTAAATTGGGCAGAACACCTTTAAAAAGAATGAAAAAGAAACAGAGTTCTTTTGGGCAATATCTGCGTCCTGTGGCTAATTTAGTATCTTTTGAGAGATGGGGTTACTGTGTTTGGAGGGCTTAACGCTTCTCTGTGTCTGTAAGGAATTGACACTTGTGTCTATCCAAAGACTTGGAGGAACAACTCCCTCTGCTTGGGTATTTCTAGAGAGTCTACCGCTGGGATGATGAAGCATAATTTTAACACAGTTTAACGTAATTCTCTTTGGCTTTCAACTCCAGGAGCTCTGACCGCAATCTGTCTTAGCTAGATAGCAATCACTCGAGGCTGTGCAAGTGATTCTTCTGTGGCGATCACTCTAGGAAAATTAAGACCCAAAGAAGGGCTCCTCAAATCCTTGAATGAAAAAGAGCTGCCCAGGGACCTATCTTGGCCTAACAACGGGAAAGGAAAGATGTGTAGGAGAGGCTCTTTGGAAATGACTTACCCACTGCCTCTTGATAGTACAATAAGCTTGGAAAGGTTAACAAGATCAGAGAGGCACCAATTATGACACGTATCTGAACTGCCTTCCCTACCTGCTGCCACACGGAAAGGGAATAACCAAACCACCCAGCCTGCCAGCCCATTCACACAACCTGAATCAGCCTGCCTGACACTGAGCCTGCAGGGCAGACCACCAGAGCATATTTCATATATTAATCTGCCTCTTCAAGGGGCTGGGTGCAGAGTCTTACATCTTGAACTTGTGCTGTGGAGCCTTCCCCACCATTGTTGGGGAGGCCAGCGCTGATTAAAATTCACTGAGACAAGCCACCTCACAACAGTGTCTGCCCAATTAAGCTCATACAAAGGGAAAGCCTGTAGATTTATTTATTTGACTGATATATTTGAAGGGCATAAATGCTAACAAAAATTGGTCTGAAGAATATTAGGTTTTTCCAGGGAGATAATATAGTGTAACTTCCCAAGAGAAGTTTAAAGCTCTCTTTCCGAGATGCCCAAATGGCCAGCCAAACCACCAGTGTGTCCAATCGATGAGAGTTTGAATGGGAAGATGGATTTTAAGAATTTACATTCAGCTTTCTTACACATTTTCCTTTGCATCTTATATGTGGATAGAATTTCATTTTCTCTTGTTTACTCTGCTTGATTACAATGTCTCATAGGTTCTTTTTTTATTCCTGGGAATCTATGGACTTGCCATAAAGGTTATTTTACAGATTCTACTTCTTCCCCTTACTTAATGCGCACATGCTTCGCGACTACCCCCAGGAAGATGGAAGACTCCTTGGTATTGGCTGTGCTGATCAGGTCGCCCACAGGACAGAACCTTGGCAGATGGCTATAACCAAACGTAGTAATGCAAATGAGAAGTGGAAGGGCTGACAGAAATAAACATAAGGTCTTCTTATAAACCAAGTCTCACTATGCCAAACCACACAGGTCAGTCACAGAGAAGAAAGACTGAGGCTAGGACAGTCCCCAGAGAGAATGGGGACAAGCTCCGTTCCAAGATTATTGACATTTTTGCTGAGAAAAGCGGAAAATAGGACTGACTGCCCATCTTTGGAATAGACTCTTTGCAAGTCCATAAAAGAAACCACAGCCAGAGAGGGCTCCCAATGCTGGCTTTCCCAAGACTTAGCAAAATCATAACAAAACCCGAAGAACACTGCAGTGCTGCAGGGTATCCAGGGAAGGGGCTCTTTGCTTTGGGGAATTCCATTCCTTTCCATCCTCTTAGGTAGAGCCGAGAACACCAGAATCTACAGAACAAAAGACTACCTCTCATAGACACTGTAAAAAAGGACACAATTCAAATCCATCTAACAAGAGCATTTTATTTCTGAGAAATACAGAGGGGCAGAAAGGCTGGGGAAGGGAAAGAAGGTGCCGAGGCATCTCTCCTAACCGATCACCACACTCACCTCCATGTAAGGGTTTGCTCGGTCTGGGGCACACATTCTACATGCCCAAACCCATTTCCTGAGCCTGGCATGGAAGTTGACAGGGTATGCACCCCCTGACATGTGAGAACACTCCTCACTCCTGGGAAGAGAATGGAGAAATAAGACCAGGGCTTTAGAAGATCTTTGGTTCAATTCAAATATGATCCAGAATCATTAACAGTAGATATTTTAGAAGAGGCTTACCTTCAATGACATCCAGTTGGAGTTTTCCAGACTTAAGCAGCCCTTCTCTTTCTTGGCCAGGAAGAGCTGATGGAGGGAGCGTGTAGAATCTTGTCTCCTGGAGGACTTTGAAAGGACCCTCCACCTGAGGTGGATGAGGGCAGTCCAGCCTTGTGCATGAGGTCGGGCCGAAGGATCTCTGATATTCTCAGACTTGGCTGATCCCCAGAGGTAAGTGATTAAAGGGATGCTTTCTTTATTTTCCCTGACATGGCATTTTGGCCTCAGCACCCAACTGCACAAAATCCTTTGGATGGTGACCAGATGCCTCTGAGAAATTCAGAATTTAGGTGTGCATGAAATTACTACCATCCTGAGCCACAGAAAAAGAGCACTAAGCTCAGAATCAGGCACACCAGGGTCTGTGCCAACAAGGACACAAAGCAGGTTCCTGGAATCAAACTCTAGTAGGCAGCCATACCACGGATAGAGTTCAAAGAGGTGAAAACACTCTCACAGTGGACAATGAAGGCAAAGAGTTCAAGTTCATGTCACCACAGAAAGGCGCATCAGACCAGCTCGGCTCCAGCTTCCCAGATGCTGTTAGCCTCAAGCTTGCAAGAGAATAGTTGGAACAAATGAGGTACCCTGGCGTGACACCTGCAGGAACCCAGGCAGAGTGGGCCACCACCTAGCAGTTCTGCTCAGTGACCTCTTCTGCCTCCTATAAAGTCTTAAACGCTGTCACAAGACCCCACGTCAGGCTCACCCTAGAGTACCAGTTCACTCAGCTCACACCCCAGGGGTCTGCATGAATGTCCGCTCTAGGAAATCCTAGATGGCCGTAGGCCTGCACCTCTGGGAGTCGCCATGAACTCCTCCATCCCATCTGTTACCTTCACAAGTCGAGAAGCACCAACGAGCGATGCTCCCACGGAATATTCTGCTTGATAGCGGCAAAGGACAGAGCCATGCTTCCTAATCTGAACTCCGATAAGATTAAAGCATCAGAAACCCTAATGAGATGAGGACCTTACATCCATGGCAAGAATGGCTCAGGCCCATGTTGGCTGGATACTTGGAACGCTCCCAGTGGTTGGACACTCATACCAAAGCCCTCTTAACCTCTCGACATCTTTAGTATAAATACTTCAACAGGACACAGCTATTTCAAAATAAATAATACCCAGTAAAAAGGCTTACCCTCAGGTACCTCTCCCTCCCCCTTGTGCCAGCAGAATCAAAGTAACCTTCCTTGTGTAAGCTTATTTTCCCCTTCAGAAAACCAACACAGAGTTGCCCTGCCTTCCTTTTACAGCCTTCTAAATTTTGGTGTTAAAGTAAATCGATTGATCAATGCAGAGGCTCATGATTGTTTTAGCAAAGAGGGCAAGACAATGTATTTGAATACTCACTTTGACGAATCTATGAAGTATATTACAAGTGCACCAATGCTGAGAGCAAAGACTAAGACAACCTGCAAAAGAAGAGGAATACGTCATCACTTAAGAGCCAACACCGAGAAGCTTTGTGTTTGGTTTTGGGGGTTTTTGTTTTTTGTTTTTTTTAATTTTATTTTATTATGTTATGTTAATCACCATACATTACATCATTAGTTTTTGATGGAGTGTTCCATGATTCATTGTTTGCATATAACACCCATTGCTCCATTCAATACATGCCCTCTTTAATACCCATCACTGGGCTAACCCATCCCCCCACCCCCTCCCCTCTAGAACCCTCAGCTTGTTTCTCAGAGTCCATAGTCTCTCTATGGTTCGTCTCCCCCTCCAATTTTTTTGACATGCGGCAGCAGCTGGGAAGCAGGGTTCCGACTGCTTTCTGGGGCCAGCTTGGGAATCTCAGCCCCCTGGAGGTCCCCACAGGTTGCCTTGATGTGGCCTCCGCACCGTGCAGTGGGCAGCAACCTCAGTGCTGGCCAACAGGGGTCAGGCCAAACTCTTGTATCTGTGGCGCTGGGTCTCATCTTGCCCTATCATCAACAGCGTCTAGCTTCTCTGCAACTGAAGTCAGCACTCTCCAGTGGGAAGGGCAGGTAAACATTTAGGGTAATACAATGGGTCATATTATGTGCAACCTCGGCCCAGAGGAACTCAAATATGGGAATATCAATTTTTCACAGCTCTGCTAAGATACCACTTACATACCATAGAATTCACCCATTTTAAGTATACGATTCAATGACTTCAAGTGACCTGACCGAGTGGTACAGCCATTCCTGTCATCTAGTTTCGAACATTTTCGTCAATCCCAGTAAGACCCCTCACACCCATGAACAGTTAATCCCTGCTCCTGCCCCCAGCCCTAGGCAACCCCTGATTTACTTCCTGTCTCCAGGCAAGAACCATCAATTTGAAAAGCACAAATTTGCTGCTTGTACAAATGTGTGTGTGTGTGTGCGTGTGCGCACGTGTGTGTGCCTGTGTAGTTACAACACTTCTCAAGTATTCTGGAAATGGTTTAGGTGAGGAAAGCCAAATTCGGTAATACATCAGAGCCAGCTACACGAGAATCCTAGTTCATCTTTACACTCTTCACTCAAAATTAATCGCCATTGACATGAAAGACAGTCTGGCACATCCTCCAAAGGATACCTGTCACACTGAAGCCCATCCAGTGCATATGTCGCAGCTGAGGCTGACACTGACACTCTCCATTCTAGTAGGGCAACTAAATGGATGCTCAGAAATAAGAAAGATGCAAAGATTGGAAACAAAAGTAAACACCACTGCCAAACACACCACCAACAAATACCTTTCAGACACGCTAATATCCGAAAGGGACTTTGGATGGAAAGAAGTGTCAGTCTCCTCAGAGTATCTACATATTGCCATCCCTCTGACATCAGCTGGTGGAGAGAGATGAATCCCAACTTATGCAATGACTGGGCACGGTCAAGCTGTGTGTGTGTGTGTGTGTGTGTGTGAGAGAGAGAGAGAGAGAGAGAGAGACAGAGGGAGAGACAGAGAGAAAGGATCACACACACATATCTGTATTGTGTGTGTGCACCACAGTGGTGGAGGGGAAATGAAATCTGCATACGGTATTCACTGAAAACATTGCAGAACCCCATGGAGCTACTGGACAGACAGCCAACCACACAGTAAACAGTGACAAACAGCCCGACATTGCAGAAGGAAGACACAGCCTCATAGCACCTGACAAACTAGCCTTATGAAAGGAAGTGGTAAAACAGTACACCACTGGGGCTTATTTAATTCTTCCATTTTGTCTCAAAAACTAAACCACGCTGCAGCTGAATCCAAGGTAACACTGCAGTCTGCTGGCAATCACCATCTCTTCGGTGCTAATCCCCTTGGCAAGCTCACCCCAGGCTCTCCCCTCACACTCACTCATTCATTCTTTGCAAAGTCATCCACAAAAACAAACAAAAACATAAACAAGCCTCGGCTTTTCCCTCTATCATCTGAATGAGGCAGCAAAACAAATAGCTTAAGATTAATTTTGATCTGGTTGCTATTTCTGAGACATAAGCAGTTAGATCCTGGCCCCGACCTCATTCTCAAACTGCTGCAAAGAGAAGGGGCGTGGCCAGGACACAGGGGAAGAACCTCTTCTTCATTCATAAACAGCTGACCCAAGACTAATCTCTGTCAGCTGGGCTGTGTGTGTGTGTGTGTGTGTGTGTGTGTGTGTGTGACTGCTGAGCTTTGGTCAGAGCTGACTATACAGGCCAGTGAGGGGAGGGGAGGGGAGGGCAGGGACGCAGGGGAGAGGGGAGGAAAGAGGATAGAAGCCCTTGCAAATGGCATCTACATCATTATGAAACAAGCTCAGAATCTAAGCTCTCCTGCAATGGTGAGGATTTCCCAGCACTGGGGGGCCAGACGAAGTAGCTGACACTAATTTGTCCCAGCTGCCTTCACTCGGCCTCTGTGATGGGGAATAATGTGCAGCTTATTTAAGCAAATCAGCCAGTGACAGGAGGGGAGGACTCCTGCTAGCTTCTTAAGATGCAAACTCAAATATCAGCATCTCTCTGATAGGGTAAGGGAGGGAAGAAATCCAAGAGGAAAATGACCTCCAAGAGCTGAAGATCCTGATGAGTGAACCTATTCTTGGGTCCCCATGTTCGGCTGGAAGGCTTACTCTTGAGGAGGTACAGGGTGCCCAAACTGTTCCACCCACCTGCCTCCAGGGCTGAATGATCAATGGGGAGGGGACCAGCTTCTCAGGATTAAGGCAACTGTGCATGTGATTTTTAAACTTGCTAAATGGCCCTTTATCATGTCAGGCTTGATTACATTGTCAACCTGGATCCAGGTGCTGCAGAAAATGAATCAACCCTTTGGATTATGCCATGAAAAGAGTCCAACGGACTCATCTTCTACGGGGCCCTGGCAAAGGACTAGCAAGTGCTCACTCTCTCTCCATCTCTTATCTCTCTCTCTCTCTCTGATAAATCCCCCACTGTCTGAGAAATCTTCTCTAAATATGAAAAAATTCAGTCCAACTACACAAAATGGTTAGATTTTTAGCCTAAATGCTAATGGTTATGTTATAGAGCACCCCCAAATAATTATCTAAGTATTTATTTCACATCTGCTACACTCGAAGCCCTAGGAAACATGGAAAAAGTCCACTTGGAGTCATGAAATATACTTCTTTGTGGAGTAATCCTTACATAGTAACCAATGTTATGTTATGCAATTAGTGCTCAATTGTATGGCATAGGAATAGTCAATCTGTAATAAGGTATTGACTAGGTAGAGATATAAATGGGAGAAGAAGTTGGGGATGGGCAGGAACCATAGGGGCTCTTGTCTCAACATGCTCTTTGTTCTCAGTGTCCCTTCTTCCTACCTGTAATGACTACTCCAGCATTCCTTCAGTAAGGGGGAAGCCAATGGGAGTCCTTCCATGTGCCTCGATAGTCCCAGGGATAAAAGGCACTGAAGCCCAAGGGACATGGTAAAATGAGGCCAAGAGAAGCAGAATACCCAAGATGGAGAAACACTAGCCCTCCAGCAGCGGAGGCACAGAAGACCTCTTACAATAACCAAGCACTTTACCAAGTGCTGTCACAAACAAGACCTCGTAAACACAGTCTGATATATGGGACAGTATGAGCATTCCCTCTCGCAGCACACTGTGTGCTGACCTCTGCCAGAGCCTTTCTAGCTTTTCACAGGCTGGGGTCACCACCAAATCACTGCGGCTACCTGGGACAGTGCGAACTGCCATATTCTTAGCTTGACTGAAAATACCTACAAGCTATGCGGTGATACCAAGTACTGAGCGATATTTACGGAGGTGCCAGATACCTAACAAAAGTGATTTGATTAATGTCATTGAAACAAGGGTACTCTTGAGTTATCTGTTCTCAGAAATGCAAGATCAAACACAACATGTGCTTGCACAGAAGAATGTCAGGAACACAGACCCACAGACCCACAGACACACACACTGCATTAAAACAAACAAACAACTCTGTCCATAACACTTGGCACCAGGAGCCTGATGATAAGTGGAGAACAGAGAGGGGGAGATCCACAGATATCTTCATAATGGACATTCCAGCAGGCCCTGAAGATCTCTCAAATGTCTCAGAAAGTTCATAAAAATGGGAAGCAAGATGGCAAAGCACAGAATATCCCCCATCATGTCACTGAAGATCTTCAAGGAAAGGACAATCCCAGTGAGATGAACACAGAATGAATGAATCAGGAAGGTGGGCTCTTAGACACACTGCCTGTTCTAGAAACTGGTTTCAAGTTGTTGAGTTTGACCCAAGTGCTTTCAATAGACACAAGTCACGAGTCTGTGAGGGCCTCCAGACACTGATTGGAGCAGAGGCTCAGAAAGGCAGCTCCCCCACAACCCCATCACTTGAGTGGCACTTCTTAAAAAACAGAGATGCCGTCATCCTGCCCTGGAACCAGAGAATGGCCAGCTGGGGGGACGGGGAAGCTGGGCACCTCTATTTCTCACAAGCTCCTCCAGTGAATCTGATATATGGCCAAGAATGGGAGTCACTGAATTAAAGCCATTAGGGGAAACCACTTAGCTCAAATCAGAGATTAATTTACAAATGTCGCCTTAACAATTAGCCCATTAGAACATATGTACGAGGCCTGTAGGCTTTGAGAATCGTGCTAGGAGGACTCTAGAAAGTACAGAGAGGAGGATGAATTAATTCTCTCCTGAGCAGGTTATATATACATTCTGCTCAGCTCACAGCAGAACAAATGACCCTAATTAATGATTCCACATGTTTGATTGGGGCCTAGCCAGCTACTGGCAGCAGCGACCCCTCCGAAAATGGACTATTTTCTGCATATAATCCCAAAGGCACATCACTATTTTTTTTATTGAGGTATAATTTATATACAGTAAAATTCACTATATAAAAAACAATAGACATGAGAACTCCCAAGGCAAAACAATGTGGGGACGTTTCGTTTATGAGTGATGACATTGTTCCACCATCCAAATTAAAACGTTTGGTCTGGTGAATTTAACAACTCCGACAGACATTTATTGAACTCCTACGTGCAAAGCCCAAAGGGAGAGAGGAGGAAATAGAAAACGAACAGAGCAAAGTCAGGCCTGGTCTTTGCCCTCAACAAGCATGAAATCCAGAATTTGAAATTACTCAGGAGTCCCCTGTGGCTTTGATAAATGCCACACGTATGAACGGACACTTCTGGGATGTCCAAGGAAGGAGAAGACCCAGAAGTAACACCGCCACCACTACAGACCCCCAAAGTGGAAGAGGAAGGGGAGGATGGAAAACCCGGGGAGAAGAAAGGAAATCCCTCACACCCCCGCTCCACCTGTGTGCTGCAGGGCAGGGCAGGCACTAGGCGCATCGGCAGAGAGACTCGTGGCAAAGGGGGCACGGGCCCGTCTGGGTTTGAGTCCCAACTCTGCCCCAGTAAGCAGTATGCTCTTGAGCACATCCCTTCCCACCTCCAGGACTCCGCTTCCTGATCTGTGAAATGGGGCGTTGGAATAGATGAGCATCAGATCAGGACCTCAGTAAGTTATCGCCCAAGGCAAAAGAACTCAGAACTTTTGGCTTGAGGAGGCAGCACTCTTTGATGCCAAGGGGATACCATTTCTGCATATTGTAATTCAGCACGATGGCCGTTATGCGTTCACTAATCTGTGTCAGAGGGGCTTGTTTCTTTCAGATAATCATAAGCGGGAGTCCTACGGACACTCGGAATCATAGTTTCGTGTGTCCTGTAGCACAATCAATTGCTCATTGCAGCCTGCCACCCCACAAAACTACAACACAACCTAGAGGGGCCGCTGACTGGCCCTCTCCTGGCTCTGTGCCTCATTCTGTTATTGCTATAGGGAATTGTGTGTGTGGGCGGGGGGGGTCTCACTCAGTCTCCTTTCCTCCTGCCCCTATGAATCTTTGAAAACCCACGTTTCTGTAGGTTTTGCCCAGAGAAGCTCACACTCTGAGTATCAGTGTTTTCTGAAGGGGAAAAACAGAAAAGATATTTTTTTCTTCCCGATCTGGCCAGTATATTCATGTTTTCCTCACCCTTCATCTACTCTCAATAGAAGACATAGTCTTGCTACCAAGAAAGGTATTTTTGTTATCCTAAATAACAAGAGATTTGTAAAATATAAAACCAATATTTTGACAGTGCCATTTAAACATCCAAAGGTCCCCTAAGTTTCCAAAATAACATTCTGGCACATTACTTTTGACTTATGAAGTGCTTACACAAAAATGCTGCAAGTTGATTCACTGAAAGCCAAGACTCCAAACAACAGTTTAAGTACAGATGTATTCAAGATGAAAGAAAGGAAGAATAAAGAAGTGCTTTCAGTAGTCAGTATTTAGAATTATAAAATACATGGGACTTCCAGATAAGAGTAAAATTGTGCCTTATTCAAATGCCAGCATCAGGGAGAGTAGAAAGGGTAAGGATTCAGTTGGATGGCAGGAGCCTCAAGAGAAAAGGTTTTGTACCAAGATGGAAGAGGCTATGGAGGCCCAGAGTGTCCAGGAGTCCCTGGGCTATAAAGAAACAAGCCACCTACGGAGAAGTGAGGGAAACTATGTCTCAATGAAAGATAAGTTCAATTTGAGGTGATAGATATCAGGAGTGCTATATGAAGAAGTTGAGAATTTAAATTAGGATCAGGACTGGGAATGTGTGGAAACAAAGTGAAGTACATGTCATAACGAAGTGAGGCACAAAATAATGTAAATATAAGTAATGCATGAATACACGCACACACACACTGCAAGGGACACAGAGATAAACTGATACTTCACTAATTAATCACAAATACTGGGTCTCTAGCAATATTTATTAACCAGCTACATTCCTAGCATGTGTCTCTGTCCATTTCCAAATTAGGTAATTTCAAAATGACTATAGATAAAAACTGGAAAATAATAGGGTTCCTTCTTAATGTAAGCTACTAAGAACAATTTTATTGTAAATCACACATCTGCTGGCAAATAGACAAATTAGGCACAATAATGAGCTTTTTACAGAGGGCAGAGTTTGACTAATATGGAATAGATATAAAGGATCCTTCTTCTCTTTTTTTTTTTCCCCAAAGAAGAATTGGGGGCATAATTATACGTCAGTCGCCCAATCTCTTCCCTCCTGAGGGACCATGTTGATATAACACCGAGGCACAAGCTGTGTGAATTTCTGCAGGCCAGTGTTTCCCTACTGCCATGCAGACGTCAATGGTATTATATCTTGGGTTTTGTTGACATGCTCATTTCATTTTGCACAACACAAAAATGCAGAAGAGTTAAATGTGCTCCTCTAAAGGCCTCAATTTATTATAACTAAAAACAAGAAACTGAAGTAGATGGAAAGCAATTGTAACACTGAGTAAGAAAACTTTCCCTAAAACCTGTGACCTGCCTGGGAATCGAGGTTTAATGACACTGAAATCTTATATCATGGGATCATAAAACTTAAAAGGCTGATTTTCTCATATTTTTACCAACAGCATTAAACTGGTGCATTGGCAAGCAAGATAAAAGCCTTCCATTCTAGGACTAAAGTTTGAGAGACCTTTCCTGTCCAATTACTGAAAAATCCAGGGGAAAATTTTCCATCTGCCGGTAGAGCTTCCAAGTTTGCAGCCAATGAGCTTTTGGGGAAATTGTCTGACTTAAAGTGCATGTGGGTCTGGCCAACTGGGTTTTTAATTTAATTAGATTCATAAGATGAGAAAATTTCTGTAGAACTGTCCAGTCACCAGTTGCCACTTACCATCACCAAGGAGTAAATTTATGGCCATCTTTACCCTCCTTCTCAAACTTTGCCATTCTTATAGTATATTGAAGGCAAAAATGGAAGTGAAAGCAGGGATTCAAACAGATACTTGTACACCCAAGTTCATAAGCAGCTTTGGAGGCAACCCACATGTCCACTGATAGACAAACCGATAAACAAAATGTGGTCTATATGTACAATGGAATACTAGCCTTGAAAAGGAAAAAAATTCTGATACATGCTACCACACGGGTGAACCTTGGCGATATTACGTTAAGTAAAATAAGCCAGACACAAAAGGACCATTATGCATGGTTTCACTTGCATGCAGAACCTTGAGAAGTCAAGTTCACAGAGACACAAAGTAGAATGGTGGTAGCCGGGGTCTGGGGGGAGGCGGGAATACGGGATTATTGTTTAATATGTATAGAGTTTCTGTTTAGATTGATCAAAAAGTTCTGGAGATGGATAGCAGTGATGGTTGTACAATATTGTGAAGGTACTTAAGCTACTGAACTATATACTTACAGATGAATAAAATGGCAAATCTTACATGAAGCTAATCACAATAAAAAAATAGAAGGAAAATTCTGAGAATCTGCAAGCAGAATCTAACAGTATATTTAAACTTCAAAACTCAAACATAATCATCTTTCCAGAGGGATACTAATATCTCTCCTCTCAATGGCAGTGGGAACTTCTAAGAAACTTATACTACATACAGGTGACTCTTGCCTCTCTGGGATGTTCGATCTTATTCCTCAGTAAGCTGGAATTTCCCCCTTGGTTCCAGAATCTATCCCCTATTTAACCACAGAGAACTTACATGGGTCCTCACCTTCCCCTCCCACCTTCAGCCTCATCTATTACTGATACATGAAGAAGACTATGAATTTCTCAGGGACTAGGGTTTCCTTTTTTGTTTGTTTAAATTCAATTAATTAACATATAATATATTATTTGTTTCAGGGGGGATCAGGGTTTCTGACTAGAGCCAGAACCTATTATGTCTTTTGGTAACTGTGGCTAAAGTCCCAGATATGACAGGGATTTTTAAAAGAATGTACCCTCTACCACAATTAAAAAGAGAAGAAAAGAAAAGAATGTATGTCTTTGGCTTATAACACTTTTAAAACACGTAACAATGTCCACTAGAAGATAATGTCATGGACACAAGACATTTGGTCCCTAAGGTCTAAACTTCAAGGCCAAGCTGCAGCAATGACTCAGTTACAGCCACTTAGTGGACCTTAAAATCACCCCTGGAACAACCTAAATTTCCATCTTTTACAATAATCATTTTGCCACCCAAAATGTTGCTTTTAAAAAAGGATTGTCAATGCAACCTGGAAAGCAGGGCCACCAAAAGCCCTCCACATCAAGATGATAAACAATCATTCAAAACATTGACACCAATACTGACCAAGCTTCAAAATCAGTGTCCCGCCCCACGCCAGGCTTGACCATGAAGGCGCACGTTCATGTACTTGCTTCCCAAAGCACCACACTGTTTCCTCTTTTGTAGACCCAACAGCTGACCATGACAAAGGGGTTGACCTTGGCAAATGCCATCTAGATAAGAATGAAACTCTCAAGCCCCCTGTACTAAGGTTTACGGTGGGTTGAGATCCAAGTCTCCAAAGAGAAGGTACTAGCTTGTCCCCTTTTGACATCTCTCCCTCCTTCCCTCACCTCAGAGAAAACAAATTTTTGAATTTACTCTGGTATTCTTACAAACAATCTGCCTTTCCTGAAGGAAGTCGAAATCTTCATGAGATAGCATTCCTCATGCTCACACATCCCCGCCCCAACATCATGGAAAATCAGAAGGCAAGGGTCAGTGGCACACATCTCAACCCGTGTAATTACGGTTGTCCTCAATGGGGGTGGATGCCCCACCCAACACTGCATCGCTGTTCATTTAGAAAGGCTGGACCACAGCTCCAGCTGCCACCCCACCTCCTGCCACATCTTACCCCGTGGCGTGGTGATGACCAGATGCTAATAATGCCTCACAGCCTAACTGCAGCTCTGGCTCACCGGAGACCAAGTCAGAAACCTGCAAGCTCCACTTGCATGGGGCACGTGTTAGGGGTGGAGGGATGGGAGCCCAGTCGGGTAACACAGCTTCCTGCCTCTCTAGACCTCTCGCTTACTTTGGAAACAGAACAGGAGAAAGAGGATTGTCTGTGTAATGCTACTTGTTGTCTTTCAAAGCCATTTAAAAAGAGGAAGAGCACGTGTATGATGTTCAGGCCTCCTCTCTACAGGCAGACCAGGCACACAGGCTGTCTTCAGCAAGGCAGGAGCCAGAAAACATGGGAAGAATTTTGTATTTCCTATTTTTAAAAGCTTTGACACAGCTATTGAGGAGACATCAGAACCGAGGTGGATGTCCTTAAGTCTTTGTATGGGTTTTCCAAGTTTTCAATTTATATGTGGGGGAGAACCATCACCTTCTCAGGGTTCTGGGGCTCTTGTCATAATCCGGCTGTGTATTTCAGCACAGTCCCAACCTGATCACTGAAATCCCCTCCCTGTCCACTCCATTATAAGATCTCTATGCACAAGAATTCATTCCTCTGAACTCCCCACACCATCCCACAGCTACCCATTCATTCATTCATCACGTGCAGTTGCCAAGTGCCCACTACAGGCTCAGGGTTGAGCTGGCACGGGATCCAGAGTAGGAAAGAATGGTCCTGCTTTAGAGAACTTGAACTGTAGTTTTGATTCTTATGCAAAGGAGGATGACAGATGCCAAGATGAGGTTCCCAGCATCAAAAGCCTTTCCAGACATTTATGCTGTAGTCTAACAGTGGTTGTCAACATGAGTATGGATCGGAACTTATCCATAGGGCATGTTAAAACACATATTGCTGAACCTCATCCCAGAGATGCCAATTCAATAAGTCTGGGGGAGCCTGAGAATTTGCATCTCTAAAAACCTCTAGGCGAAGCTGATGTTGCTGGTTCAGGGACCATATTTTGAGAATCACTGCTTTAAGCCATCAGAAAAAATTTTAATCCTTTCAAGATATTCTGCCTTCTTTGAGTATGGGTGTAAAAACATTTTAAATTGGGGGCGCCTGGGTGGCTCAGTTGGTTAAGCGACTGCCTTCGGCTCAGGTCATGATCCTGGAGTCCCGGGATCAAGTGCCGCGTCGGGCTCCCTGCTCGGCAGGGAGTCTGCTTCTCCCTCTGACCCTCCTCCCTCTCATGCTCTCTGTCTTTCATTCTCTCTCTCTCAAATAAATAAATAAAATCTTTAAAAAAAATAAAAATAAAATAAAAACATTTTAAATTGGTTGTTTTGGTTCCGTGCTATTTGGACAAAATTCCCTTAAAATATCTATAAATTTTGAAGGCTTCCAAAAGGGAGAAAACTGGCCAGAACTCTATCTTGAAATATTACTCAAAATCATTTTTATAGGCTAGTTCAATGTGCTTGACAATGCCAGCCAACATGTTTTGGGTTTGTTTTTAATTAAGTTGATATATCTTCTCCATAGAAAGATATGTCATGAATTTAGATATGTCACCATTGCTAATAAAACTATTAAAATCCCCATTTTTTTTTGAACAGAGACAGACACAGTGAGAGAGGGAACACAAGCAGGGGGAGTAGGAGAGGGAGAAGCACGCCCCCCACTGAGCAGGGAGCCCGACATAGGGCTTGATCCCAGGACCCTGGGACCATGACCTGAGCCGAAGGCAGACGCTTAACAACTGAGCCACCCAGGCGCCCTGAAAACACCCATTTCTGATATGTGAGCTTAGCTATCTTAAGACATACTTCAACTAAGATTTGTAACGGTGTGGCTGAGAAGACTGGTTTCCAAAGAAAGTAATCAAAAAGTACCACAAATGGAAAATGGGAGCTCATCGATAAACTATTTCCTTTCTTGTTGGAAAAAAGCAGTGCTGAAGAATAGTTGTCCACAAAGCTTCCAAAATCAAAGAAACCAAAAATCATGCTTCTGCCCATTTTTCCCAGACATGTCTAAGACAGAGGAAAGACAGACCAACTCCCTTGGTTCAAGCTCCACCCCCCTGCCAGAAATTTCTGGCACTAATTTGGCTTCCCTGTGTGCTCTGGGCTGACCAACCTTCCTAAGAATGCAGGTCTACTTGACATGTTCTCTCCAAAAGCAGCCAGTTATCATTTTTAAGCTGCAATTCTAAATGTTGTTTTAAATGCCATTTCAACTACACAGGGTGGCTGGATTTTTTTAAAGTCTTGTTTCTTTTTCCTTTCTTCCATTTCATTCCTTCCTTTCTTTGTTCTTTTAATCCATGATAGCAAAGCTACTTCCTGAATTTTATGTTATGAGGTTGTCAGGGTCCCCCAAACATTTACCTAGTGGAACCCTGGAGTTCCATCCGCTTTTTCGGAGTTCCTTGGTGAAGAAGCATCAAGGCTGGAAGGTTTTCTTGAATAGCTATGATGGTAGGACCACCCCCCCAAAAATGGGGACAAAAAAGGTAAGCATTGACCCCACTTGCCCCCCAAACCATAAGGAACCCTCTCTCCCATCCCCAAGGAAATAGCATGTTTACTGCTTTATGTATACACGATTGGCATAATTTCCACTCTTATACCCCATAATGGAAAATTCTTTTATGAAGTCTAAATTTAACAGTGAGAATCATTAGAGATCACTTCCTTTGAATTTTACATTAGCCTTCTTCCTTGGCCCTTTTAAAAAACACAAGGGATGACCAAAAAAAATCCATACGAAGTTGTTAATGACTTGATACAGTGATGTTGACATCACAGTATACCTGCGATCTATTGGGGCTGTTTGTCAAAAATTCTGTTTTTGTTAAATATTTATTTAAAATTTTCCAAATATTCTGATTCCAAGTGCTTGAGAGATGACTCAGAACTCTGCATTTTCAACAAGCACACTGTACCCTTTCTCCCTGTAATTCTTTTTTTTTATTTTATTTTTTTTTAAAGATTTTATTTATTTATTTGCGAGAGAGAGAATGAGAGAGAGAGAGCATGAGAGGGAGGAGGGTCAGAGGGAGAAACAGACTCCCTGCTGAGCAGGGAGCCCGATGTGGGACTCGATCCCGGGACTCCAGGATTATGACCTGAGCCGAAGGCAGTCGCTTAACCAACTGAGCCACCCAGGCGCCCTCTCCCTGTAATTCTGACACATTTGGAGAAACATCCACTTAATGCATTGGCTCCCTTATGAAAAGGAGAACTTTAAAGTTTCTAAAAGATTTTACAACCCAGATCACCAAGTTACACCCCAGAGCAATGACACCAGCATCTCTGGGAGGTAGGACAAGGCATCAGCATTTGTCTGCTCTATTAGAAAATAAAGTTCCTTGGCTAATTCCAATGTGCAGCCTGAGTAAAAGCACTCACTGCGTGTATATGAAAATTGTAGTCACCTGAGCAGTGGGTGGGAAGAATATTAAGGCAGAGCGAAGTGGAGTGTGCAACAGGGGTCAGGAGGCTGGGCAGATGGAAGCCCCACACAGCCAGGGCTCTGCATTGGCAAGAGGAGAAACCACTTGGTTCCTCCAAATCTCCACTTGAGTGATTCCAGAAGAACAGTCCTCCGTGAACTCAGTCTCACTGAGGAGCCCCACCTCTCTCACACACACCCACCACCCTCCTTGACACCAAGGCTGACGGGGAGGTTGCTGCATGCCAGACCTCTGGGGGACATAGATGGCACGTGGGACTGGGCCCGAGCCAGAGGCCTGCACTGATTGGGCCATCTGCTGCCGCCTGGATTTCAGTAGCCCGGGTGTCTTGGCAGGTGATTTTCCTGCAAGCAAAGCCACCTGACCCCCTGCGCCCTGGCACCTCTGGGTCCGGGTGCAGGGTTTGGCCCTCACATGAGGGGATGGGTGGACAGCTGCTTCCTGCCGGAACCAACCACATCCAACCACTGGAGATGAACATCTGGGTCAGGCTACCAGGTAAGCTACCCAGACCGGGTGAGGGTAAGGGGAATCTAGAATGGATAGAAAAGGAGGGAAATGATGAACAGCCTGTGGTCTCAAGACTACCTACAGCAAAGGAGACCAATCTTACTCTTCCAAGTTGCAGGCCTCAGGCCTAGCCAAGAAACAGGCAAGAGTAGAACAGCATGAGTAGGATCTGGTTCAAAGATCCCTCAACTCCAACCAAGTCCTCATCTTTTTTAGCAAAATGGGGGTTATGTGCAATGTATGAGTTCCCACAAACGTCTGTCTCACGGTACTCCATTTGCAAAACCTGTATCACAACAGCTCACATTGGTCCCTGGGAACAGGAATGAAGAGGTGAGGGCCCAGGGGTCCACAGAGAACTGGTCATCAGGACGATGGCGCAGTGTCCACCAAAAACACAATAGGTACTTCTCCTTTGACCAAGCACCCTATCCAGTAGCCTGAGGGTGAACTTCAAGCCAGCTGCATCCAACAGAAATACAATTCAAGCTACATCTGTCATTTAAATTGCCTAGTACCCACATAATAAAAAAAATATAAAAAATAAGCAGTATTTACGTTTCAGATATTTCACATATAACCCCATATGTGCAAAATACATTTTACATCAACATGCAATTCATATCGAAAGTTATTGACGGGCTATAGAAACAACCTGTGTGCACCCACCACACCTCCTACAATGCAACAGTGTCTTACGTGACCCAACAGTTGTGGCATTTAGTGAAAATGACTCCTAGGGAAACAACACAGCTGTGTTTAACAGAAAAATATCTTAAATTGCTTCGGTTTTGAGGTTCACGTTGAAATGAACCAAAGTTAAATAAAATCTGAAGACTCAGTTCTTCAGTCCCACGAGGCCACATTTCAAGTGCTTAACAGACACAGGCTGGTGGCTACCTTATTGGTTTTCATCTTTACAGAGAGTCCTGCGGGGCGGTGCAGCTCTAGAGTCCTTAACCAACTGAAAGGTCCCTCTTCTCTTTCTACCAATCCAGGCTGAGGACACTTTGAAATGTCCTGAGTGATGTGGGTGATCCCTCCTCTCATGGAGAGGAAGCACAGTGGTTAAGGGCAAGAGTGTAGACCCAGACACTTAGCAGCCATGTGACCTTGAGTAGATCACTCTCTATGGCTTGGTTCCCACATCTGTCAGAGGGGAGTAAGAAGAGCAACTACCTCAAACAGTTATAAAGATTAAATAAGTTAATATTTGTAAAGCACTCAACACAGTGTCTTCCATATAGTAAGTGCTCTATAAATAAATGTTAAATATAATTTTCCAGCATGATGCCTGCCGGTTGGCACTGAGCACACCGATAGCTCTCATTCCAGAATGATCTTACTGAAAGATGCAACAAAAATCTCTCACCTGTCAACAGCTACCAACTTTCTGACTGCCAGAATATTCACTGATTCGCTTGAGAAAGACTCACTGAGGTCTTACCTTATGCAGAGCACTGCAACCCCATGCCTTAGGGGAAAAGGAGCTCATATAGTCTGAAATGTTCCACAATGTCTGTCCCTTTCCTGTCCTCCAAATTATATCTGCCTGGTTCTTCAAGGCAAGGATAGAATTCCACCTCATTTGCAAGCTCCCTTTCCTTATTCAGGCCTCAGTTCAGGCCAGCTCCTCATGGAAGCCTTCCCTGACTACCCTCTCTAAAGTTGCATCATGAGTGTGTGAGTGAGAGTGTATGTGCATGCAGGTGCACACAGCTACTGGCCTGTACCCTCACACAGTTTCATTTCCCTCACTGGCTTATCACTCCTTGAAATCACTTTGCTTATTTACTTCCTTACTTGTCTAACCTCAAGAAACGGTAAACTCTGTATGGACAGAGACCTGCCTGTTTTGTCTTGGTTATAATCCCAAAACCCAGGTTGGTGGATGGAACATAGTAAATGCCTTATATAGAACTGCTGAATGAATGAATGAATGAATGAATGAGTGAATGAATGAGTGAGTGAGTGAATGAATGAATGCCCTCCAATGATGTATAGATTCCCCAACTCCCCTTTGCTTGGTATTCCAAAGCACATTTCGTTCTTCATGTTTTGAGGACACTCCATTCCATACTATTTGATACATATGGTTAACTATTTTTGTGTTTATGTCTTGTCTCCTCATCTAGACTACAAACCCCTAGAAGTTGTGCCCTGAATGTTACATTCCTCCCGTGGCCCTCTTAACGCCCAGCATAAGGCACATCCTCAATGAATACCTGTTGATGAATGAATGAGAAGGATCAAGCAGAATCCCTAAATTAATCTTCTTGGTCACACATACTGGACTATTTCTACAGATCATAATTTGCAAAATGAAGTAAATATATAAATACATACATCTATCTGCGTGCGTGATATTTCTCATTCTAATTAAATGAAGCTATTTTTGTAACTATTTTCCAGTCTAGGAGTAAAACTGTACAGAATAATGCTAAATGTTAGATCATTAAGTCGGTTTTCTTTAATTATATGGCCGTGTTTTGGGCGCCTGGGTGGCTCAGTCGGTTAAGCGACTGCCTTCGGCTCAGGTCATGATCCTGGAGTCCCGGGATCAAGTCCCGCATCGGGCTCCCTGCTCGGCAGGGAGTCTGCTTCTCCCTCTGACCCTCCTCCCTCTCATGCTCTCTGTCTCTCATTCTCTCTCTCTCTCAAATAAATAAATAACATCTTTAAAAAATAAATAAATAAAAAAAAAATAATAAAAAAAAAATAATTATATGGCCGTGTTTCAAAAAATCTTTGAGTCATCTTGGAGATTCTTTGCCAGGGGTACAGCACGCTACAGCTAAAATGGCACTTATCTCAGTAAACACATTACTATTGCAAATGATTTGTTCCAATAAAGCAATTTCTTGGCAAAGGACTGCCATTTCTTCTAAACCCCCTACCAAGAAGAGATACATGGAACCATTAGAAGCACAAGAGGCAAAAACGCTTGCAAAGTTCCCTTTGTCAGAAGTCACCAAGATATACCCCCTAAGGCAGAAGCAGCACCAATTTGTTGGCCCTCTTCCCCAATCTCAAATCCTATGGCACTTACTTTGTGTAAATATTTTTTTTTATTATTTTTTTTTATTCTTATGTTAATCCCCATACATTACATCATTAGTTTTAGATGAAGTGTTCCATGTGTGTAAATATTTTCTATAAGACAGCTGTAAATAAGCTCTCAAAACTCATACTAAAGTAAGCTATGGGCATCGGCAAACATCCCTATTTGCTCTCTTTCTTTTGTTCTCTTCCTCTGCCTCCCTCCCATTCTTTTTCTCTTCCTGTCTTTCTACGACAAAAATCAGGAGGTTGGTCACATGCAAACATAAATTCCATTTCTACAGAAAGTTGAGTTCTTGAGCGATTAAGCATACAGACCAATCATTTGAAGTGGGGGGGAAAAATCCCATAAAGGCTAAATTATTTTCTGATGTACTTATTACATGAAGGGTCTATTATGATAAGCTATTATACTTGCAAGATAAATTGAATTCACATTTATGCAACTCATCTATTCCTAGAGAAACGCAGATAAAAATTTTATAGCAACCTGAAAAGGTCTGTGAAAGGGATATAAAAAAGATCGATACTGCAGGAGTTTAATGTCAAATTGAGACAATAGAAAAGATGGTCCAAAGCAAGGACGCAATTTCCAATTCTTTTTTTCCAAAAAGAAAAGTACCGCTAATCAAGTAAGCGGAGGAGAGAATGGCCATTCAGGCAGGGGCTGTCGGCAAGGAGCCGGTGGAAGTGTAATTAAGCTGTGAAGGAATAATGGGTGGAATGTGGAAGGTGGAAAACAGTCCACTTATCATTTCTTCTGTTCGCACATATTTATTGATCTCCTACTATATGCTGGGCAACATTCCCAGCACGAGGGATATTACAGAGAATGAGGGACCAAGACCCCATATGTAGCTGATATTCTGGTGGGAAGAGGACACTTTCTAGAAATTAGTTATGACAAGACATGCGCAACCTGGTGTTTACATGTACGTACAAGAAAGGGAAGGGTTTACTTTCTCTTTCCTGCTGCCTTTTGCTTGACTCTTGAGGGTCTTGCTTTAGGATGACATCTAGAATTTCTCTTGGCTTTGTGAAGATTTGTGTTGCAAACAAGGAGCTTCCTCACAAAGCCTGTCTTCTCCTTTCTCCTTCCCTCTCTCCATTATTAACCATCGGATGCAGTTAATAACCATGACAAATCATAAAAGATTTCTCCTAACTCCTTCAAGTGTGACTATCCTGATTACAGCCTGCAGGTACAGCCAGCCGTGAACCACACGCTATTTATAGGCTTAAAACCCAGGCAGAATTTGTGTCACTCGTGACGAAAATGCAAGCTTCTCCCAGGACCCAGGATCCTCCTCCTCTTCCGCAAAACCCCCACCGGCAGTGAGGATGCCCACACAGTTCCTCCCAGAGATGTGTTTAATCAGGATCCCCTCCCTCACTCCCAATCAAGGAGCCTACACAATTACTGAGCTAATCATTTAAATGATGCTACTGAGAAACAAAGCCATTTTCCTTGTTAAAAATGTGTTTGCTGTCCTATCCATTTATCTCTTTCCTTGGCAGTGCTCTGTATTAATTTATTGCCCAATAAAGCCCAGACACTAGCAGAGTTGCTGGGCCATGCCCAGCGGAAGGCCCACTATTTCATCCCAGCAAAGGCGGTCTGTGAGCCAAAAACACAAGCATACCAGGCATCGCAAACCTTGGCTGGCTAATCCTGGCTTCATTCGCTGTCCCAGGGATTTCAAAGAGAAGAGTGTATACAGCTTTGGGAAGAATGCAGGTGATTGATAATTACTGATTATCAGAGGAAACGGAGCCCAGTTTGGTCTGTGAGCCAAGGCTAAGTGCCCTTGGGTTTCCTTTCTATTGGACAGTAAACCTCACTGCCAGAGGTAAGCTCATGGTGAGCTTTGTAGGGAGAGAAGCTGAGAAAAGAAGTGGTAAAGATAGAGATGGCCATGGGACTTGGCTTGCCGTGGTGTGCACCATCCCAGGAGACTGCTTCCCTCTAGATGAAAGGGTGATGTGTCGCTTCCTTTGCAGTTCACACTCAGTGATAGAATCCTAAGCTCCCTGTTCAGATTTGTGCTTCAGTGTAAAACCTTGGTAGTGATTATCTTGTGTATATGGAGGGTTTATCATCTGAGAATCTCTTTCATGGCTGGTTACTGGATGGTCATGGATGGTCAACTATACAGACAGCAGGTTCTTCCTATTTGGAAGGGTTGGACCACAGTGAAGCCTTCACTGATGGAAAGTTCATGGACAAAGGTTTGAGGGAATGGCCCTGGGCATCAGGATTCCCTTCTCAACTTCTGGATTAGCTCCAGTTCAGCAGAAGGTTCAAAGGGGAATAAACCCAGGAATCTGGGCCCTTGCTCAGAGAGTGAGCTCAGATAGTACCTACTAATGCAGGAGGAAGTCCTCAAAGCCAAGAGAACGGAACACCAAGGATGGCTCCAAGTATTCAAAAAAGTCATTGAATGTTACTCTGGGAAGGAATCATCAAGGACATCTAGCACTAGGCCTGCATTTTAGGGGAGAAAACTGTAACCCAGGGAGGAATTCACTTGTCCAGGGCCCTACTGTAAGCCGAGGTAAAGGCAAAATTAGAGGCTGGATGAGGAGGAGGGTAGGAGAGGCCCAGAGGGTCTGCCTTCAATTTGTCATAGTCCCCATCGTCATCCCCCCGAGACGATATACCTGGCCAATCTACTCACAAGCACAAGACTTATGAAACCACAACAAAACCCCCAAAGCAGATGGACATCAGTGACTTCTGCAGGAAGTTCCCAGCAGGCTACACTGCTGAGAACCATCGTCACTCAGCAGAAGGGCAAGAAGGAGGTGAGAGGAACATGTAACACTGCCACCAGGAAAAAGAAAATGGCACCCACCAAGGTCCCACCCATTTATACAAACCCCTTCCTTCCACGTGTCTTACCAAAGGTTATGCTGCCTTCCATCTCCCCTCCAAGGGGCCCCTTGGTGAAAGCTGAGGAAGGCACTGTGGAAAAGCCACTGATTTGGCAGAAGAAGGCCAGCAGTTCACGGCAGCAAGTCGAGAAAGTGCCACAGGGAGCCCTTCGCATCCCCACCGCATGCCATTCCTTCCACCTCTGAACCTTTCCCGCAACGGTGCCCCCTCTGCACTGTCCTCCCACTGCTCCTGCGCGGTCACAAATCTGACCAGTCTGTGGGGCTCTATTTACGAAGCTTCTCCTGGCCACTGCCGTCCCCACCGGCAACAGGTGTATCATGGGCCTCGCTGGTTCCCTGGACTGCAGCTCAGAGCGGGCATAGCAGACATGCGCAGAATTAATGCCTGCCGTGCACTTTTGTTCAATTTGACAATTACCTCCATAATAAGACCCCTCAGCAGCCATCCCTTGTATACCATCCACCAAGGTGCCTGTTGTAGGCTCTGAGGCCACCTGCGCCGGAAGCTCCCAGAAGTGTCAGCTAAACAGGCAGATCCCTGGGCCTAACCCCAGATTTACAAACTCAGAATCTTGATCCAGGTTGAGAATAACTGCCTGGGAGCACCTCCCACGGCAATGGGTGTACAGCAGACAGGAGGGAACACTCGCCTCCCCCCCCCGGCCCCGCCCCTTCCCTCAGGGAGAGGGGGCGGGGCTTACACGCAGGCAACCTGATTTTCACCCTACCTGTGTGGTCCCGAGGAAGTTTCTTAACCCTCTGGGCTTCAGTGCCTTCCCCTCTGAAACAGACACTGCAGGTTTGTGGGCCCGTGGATGTGAAGTTTCCTGCACAGATCCAGGCTTAGCAGGTACTCAGTTGGAGGCATTTGCATTAGAGTGAGGTCTATGCAGGATTCGCACTGGTTGATCCGGTAACTACCCTGAACCAAATCCACAAGTGGGTAGGTATCAAAAAGCTAGTGACTGGGCCTGGCTTGAGCGTATACTAATAACATAATAACTATATAATAACTTAATATAATATATATCACACAGTATACAATAAATTAATAATATAATATTAGCAGCTGCAAATATGTATATGGTACATCTTTTGGGCCGGGCACTATCCTAAATACTTTATTTATGGTAACATATTTAATCCCCACAAAAAAATAATTACTATTACTATTATCCCCATTTTATAGCTGAGGAAGCTGAGGCCCAGGGCTGCTGGGCTATTTGCCCAGCGTCCCATAGCAGAACTGGGATTCTTCTAACGGCCACCCCTTCCTGACATACCTGGTGGCTCCATGGTTCATCCCTTCTTGTCTCTGCCCTGAGACCTGCTGAGATCTTCTCGGCAAGTCATCCTTTTGCCTCCCCCCAGAAGAAGCCCTCCCCCCCCAGGGGAGGCCAGGAGGGGTGAGGAGCCCATCAGCAGCCCACTACTGATACAGCCCATTCCATCCACGGGCAGGATTTTCCGGGCTGTGCTCCAGGCCAAATCCTGACAAGAAGGAGTGTCCCCTGGACCTCTGCTCCTGGGGGCTCAGATTCCGGGGCCCCTCATAATAAAGAGGCCAACTCATGCAAAATGCAGAGGCTGCACCCTGGTGGCTTTTCCATGATGTGACTGGGCCAGGATGGGGGGACTGTCCAGATACCCACTGCATTTTTAAGACTTCTGAATGATTGATGTTGTCTCCCCAGGGAGAGGAATTAGCTAAAAAGATCACATGGTCCGCAAGGCCTGCCCCTGACAGCTCACCTCCCGGGACAGGAAGTGGTTCCAAACTGAGATGGGTATTCCTCCCAGGAGTCATTCTCTGGACTTCCAGAATCACTAACAGGGCCCTGATCATTCATCCATGTAACTGGCTCTACCTTCTAAATAGACTCAGCACATCACACTTCTCCCGACTCCCGCAGCACCAGACCATGTCCAAGACACCATCATCTTTCACCAGATTATTACACTGTTCTTCTAACTCATCTTCATGCTTCTACACTTGACCCTAAGCACTGTGGGTCAGTGGGACGGTGCTGGTGTTCACAGCTGCCCGAAAAGTCTACAGTTATCCCCATGGACATGGACTATTGAGATCTTTCAGTTTCTAATAGTTCATCCAAGGGAAAAAAGAATGCTAGAGATGGCTCCTTTCTGCCCAAACAATTAAAGGTTTAAACGCTTCCATTAATCAATGCCAGGAGCTGCCCATCCAGTTAAATCACCACTGTGCACACCCCCATTCAAAAATGAGCATGGCTTATTTCTCAAGTCAGTCCTGCTGATTATATGTACATAATCAGTGTGCTCTGTTTTAGATCTTTGTGACAATCGACGTAACTTAGTGCAAGTCTAGCCAATGCCATTTGCATTTAGGAAATTGGAAAGAATTTGCTCAGCACCCACAGTGACTCTGGCCACCTGCTAAGTGTTACAGAGGACAAAAGAGAAACATAAAATAGGATTGTCTCCTTTAACCAAAATGTATGTCTCATAGGAAGACAAAACGAATACCCAACAAACAGACTGACAATCATATCAGATTGTTATGGTTAAATGGAGCTTTCAGTAGGAGAGATAATAAAAACCTTAGGAATTGAGATGCAGAGGATCAGTGTGGCTAGACTGGCTGGGGAAATAATGTATCAAAATTAAGTGGAGTGATAAATGTGTGAATTGAGACCTAGCACTGCCTCCTGAATAGCAACAAATACCTAGTGCCCGAGACTGAAATGCTACCGTTGTTTCCCATGCCCGCATTTGTCTAGAAATAACAAAGCACTCTTCAAAACCCAGCCTCATCTGAGTATTACAGAAACTTGTCACGACAGGGAAGACAAAAATAATCTTCCCTGTCATACTGGGTCACCCAAAGGAACTCGACGGTAGATCCCCCCAGATCTAGGATTTGGTGGCATAGACATTAAGAATCACATGCCTTAATTTGTAAAAGAATATTAGCTCAGCTCAGGGGAGAAACTGAGGGATAGTAAAGTCATTAAAATGTCACAGCTAAAAGGAAAAATAAGTCTTCCAGCCACTCTTTCCCTTTCCACTGCTAGTCAGTTTTGAGCAGAAACACAACGTATCACATTGCAAATGCACTAGGACATTCCTATATAAATGGCTTTTTTTTTTTTTTTTTTTTACAGAGCAAAAATATTCCTGAAGACCCCCTCTTGATGAATAGGAATGGAGTCAATTCTGGATACTCAGATCTCAGAAATGTTCCCGCACTTTTTTATTATTTTTTTCTTTCTGGAAGCTCCAGCATTTTCCTTTCCAACACCTGCAACGCTGGATCACTGGAGCTTTGCCTGGCACAGCCGACGAACACAAAGCTCTGACAAGACTAATTTTGAACTTCTAGCAGGTTTTGTAAGACAACCTGATGCTTTACTACATTTAGAATAATTATCCCATCAACTATTTACTTAAACATTTTTAAGGAAGGGAAAGAAACTGGGGTGCTTGTTTTAGGCTTTTTTATAACAGATCTTTTTGGAGTCAATAGAAATATCCCAAAGCAGCCATTGAAAATCCTTAGTCTCATGGTGAGGACCCCACCTGTTACAGTGGAAATTAATGGTGGGAAGAGAGGAGAGATGGAAGACAAATCTACCCAGAACATCGAAATCCCAGCAGGAATACAAAGGGCAAGGCTGAACAAATTAATAATACCACTCCGCAGTTAACTGGTACCTTTCATCAGGGAAGCTCAACGTACTTTACAAATAACACTTATTTTCCTGTCTCAAAGAGGCAGGGAGATAAATGGCAAGCCCAAAGGTCACACAGAAAGTGTGTAAGGATTTTAAGAAGAAAATCCAGGCCTTATTCCCCAGCCTCTGGTCTAACAGGTTCCTCCCTTCAAGCCCCCCGAGTGTATTTCAGCTTTGCTATTTCAACCAACAATGGTGTCTGAAAATGTCCAGATTCTTGCTCCTCCAATTGAGATCATCACATACCAAAGACCATTTGAAATCTGAAGGAAACCTTATTCTCATACTGAAATTTCAACTAGAACAACAAAAGCTTATCTAAATTAACCAATGTGCTAGAGACACCACAAATCACCAGTGTAGGGGAAGACATGTGGTTTCATAGAAAAAGTTGCATGGTCAGACTAGAGAATACTTCTTTGGGCTATCTGATTCTGATTGTATGGAAACCATTTTAACCATTCTGTAAATTGTAGATACATGATAGCAATGCAAATAGTTCTTGTCTGTGGCCATGTAAACTCTGTCTTGTCTGAGAGGTTCAACTGACACCCCCCTCCCCTTGTGGAGGAAACAGCTTTGCTTTCATTTGTACATTTCTTCTATTATTCCTGATCTGTAAATGTCTGTTCTTTTCAACAGTTTCCCTCATCGATTAAGTAGAATAAAAGCTTTAACACATGTACATTCTGATAACTGATAGTCATAATTTTATCCTTTCTGTGAAAATTAATTTTTAACACCAATCCAACCTCAGAAGTGCTCTATCCCAAAGTTAGAAACACAGATGGGAACAGCAAGAGATGTTAGAACTCAGAAGAGAACTGATGGAGAAAACAGAAAAGTTGAAAATTTCCCTTCCTCGTGGTAGAGCTGTAGATCTCTGAACACGAGACAGGGAACAAAATTCTTATGGGAACAAATCCATAAATTAGAAAATATCTGTAACTTTATCCTCTATCTTGTCAGTACCCAAATCTTGTTAACTCAAATATAAGGCACAGTAACTGGGCCCAAGACCTCAGCTCTGACACATGCTCAAAACAGGGCAGAATGCCAACCAAAAAACTGCCAGGGCCCTGACAAAGTTCTGGGTTAGAAAAAGGCAACCTCCTTCTCTGGATGGACATAGCTCCATTCTGGGTCTTACAGCTTGGCATGTGGGATGCAAACTGTATTTGAGCCCTTTCTTCTGACTTCAGCTAAGCACCCTCAGGCAGTGTTCAACCTACACAACCGTCCATGGTGGCCCTGGATAGAAGGAACATTCACAGATCAAGACCCAGCACCATAACAGGAATGGACAGCTAGAGCAGGGCTGCTACTCAACAGGGTAAAAGAGACTCTAAGAGGCCTGTGTCTGGGCTGACCTGATCCAGACCACTAAGGTCCAACTGAATTAAAGACCATCAATGACACTGTGGTGCCCTGCTCTAACCACACATTGGAACTGGTGACTGCTCCGTGACTGCATGTTTTTCTCAGCGGCTCAAGAAGTGCTTGGGCAGCAATAAAAAGGGATGAAGTACTGATATATGTTACAACATGGATAAACCTTGAAATCCTATGCTAGGTGAAAGAAGCCTGACACAAGAGACCACATTATTACATGATTTAATTTATATTAAGTGTCCAGAATAAGCAAGTCTATAGAAATAGAAACACAGACTCATGGTTGCCTAGGACTAGGGGGTGGTGGTGAGGAGGGCCGAGGGAGTTTTCCCCAAGACACCCCAAACCTAGATGTTGTGATAGTGATGCTGCTAAAGGGACCAGGAGTTCAGGGCAGGGCTTACCAGGAAGGTTCGCCTCAGTCTCCCAACCCCATCACTGGCCAGATCTGCCACTCTCCTTAAAATATGCTGTTAGAAACTCTTATTTTCGGGCGCCTGGGTGGCTCAGTTGGTTAAGCGACTGCCTTCGGCTCAGGTCATGATCCTGGAGTCCCTGGATCGAGTCCCGCATTGGGCTCCCTGCTCAGCGGGGAGTCTGCTTCTCCCTCTCCCACTCCCCATTTGTGTTCCCTCTCTCGCTGTGTCTTTCTCTGTCAAATAAATAAATAAAATCTTTAAAAATAATAATAATAAAAAAAAAAGGAACTCTTATTTTCAGGGGCGCCTGGGTGGCTCAGTCGATAATGCGTCTGTCTTTGGCTCAAGTCATGATCCCAGGGTCCTGGGATGGAGCCCCACATCAGGCTCCCTGCTCAGTGGGGAGCCTGCTTCTCCCTCTCCCTCTGCCTGCCACTCCCCCTGCTTGTGTTCTCTCTCTCTGTCAAATAAATAAATAAATAATCTTAAACCAAAAAAAAAAAAAAAAAAAGAAACTCTTATTTTCCATTCCTATCACAGGTCTTCTCCCCAACCTTTCCCTGCCTCCATTCCGGCATAGACCCCACCCCTTACCCTCCTTATTCAAGACAGGATGGCAGAGCAAAATCCATACAGGTTTGATCCCTGTCATTGCTGTGACATCTGGCACCAGGCCCCTCCCCCTCTACAAGTTCCAGCCACACTGGCCTTTCCTCTGTGATGCAGGTGTCTTCCCCCATCCCCCCACCAAGGCCTTTGCAAATGCCACTCCCTCTGTCTGGAATATTCTCCCTGACCCTCCACCATCCAAGGCTCTTCCAGCAGATGACTCTTTTTCGTCCTCTGGGGCTCAGGCCAAGTGTTGGTCTGAAAAGCCTTTCCTCATCTTCAGTCTGTGGGTTCTCAAGCAACACTGCTCATGTGTGTGTGTATTTGAATCCTGTCAGCTAAGTCCACATACTGCAGGACTCTGTGGACTAAATGATGCCCAGGGGATTGGGGGAGGACAGACCTCCTCTATGGCATAGTTGTTCATCCACTCTGCCCTGGAGCAGCGTGACAATCTTCCGTGGGGCCCAGCCTCCAGAGAGAGCTAGATGGCCTGATGAGAAACAGGAGTGGCTGCATGGTCCAGGCCCCTGAGGCCGAATATATTCCCACCTCTGGCAGGATGGGCTGCCCGGCTGTGGGAGTCAGACCAGGGAGGGCCGAAGAGCCTTTGTGGAAGCACGTGGTGGTGGAAAACAGAGGCTTTGGGGCCAAATAGGCCTAGGTTTAGCCACCAGCCCTTGCCCTGTCTGTTGGTTCCTCAGTTGCCTCATCTGTGATGATGGAGGAATGAAAGGAGATAATGGGTGTGCATACGGGTGACACTGGTCCCGCGCCTGCAGTTCAGTGAATGGCGAGTGACTGTCCGTTCCCTCTCTTCACCTGTGACTTCTTTCTTTATCAATAATTTCAAGAAGAATTCTCTTCGTCCAAGTGTCCAGACTGTCTAGATAGAACTTAATCCCACCTGTTTTGTTTCCAGATCGGCCAGTCCACCCCAGCCTGGTGGTCCTGCGACCCAGAAAGAAATGCCAGCCATCCCCATGGCTGGCCAGGGTGGCGTTTATCAGGGAAGTGACACGCACATGTGCAGACTGACAGCTCCACGGGGAGAGCTGCTCTCTCTCTCTCTGTCAGGTTCTTGATAAATTCCACCAAATGCCAGGAAGTCCCTGATCCCTTCACACATTTGTTGTGCTGGGTCAAAATCAGAGGCCACGTCAGTGAGAACTCAAGGAAGATGGTAGAGTGCTGGGTTTCTTGGCATTGAGGGCCGAGCTGCAGAACACGGAGGGAGGCGCATGCTTCCATTCACGGAGGAATTCCACAAACACTTACCTGTGCTGGGCACCCAGGCGGATGCCAAGGATACAACAGGAGCAAAAGTTACAGACAGCAGCTGCTTTCAGGAAAAGTCACAATTTATCAAGGAGGCGGGCCCTCAGTCCAGAGTCACCCCCAGTGAACGAGGGAACCCAAACTGAAACAAGAGTGTGAAAGAACGGAACACAAGTCTGGGAGAGCTGCTCACAGAGGAAGAGGATGAAGGGAAGTGGTACTGGAGTTGACACCTGAAGGATAAGTAGATGTTATCCAGGTGGAAGACGCACAATGCAGGGAAGGGAGACCAGAGGAGAAAGAAGTATCCAGACAGGGCAACAGCAGGTGCAAAGCCGGGGACGAGACAAGACTATGGACATGGGGAAATTGGACAAAGCCAGCATGACTGGAGCCCAAACACGGAGGAGGAGAGTGAAACACAGCGCTTGGGAAGAAGAGCATGATTGCTAATGGTTGTGGAGAGGTGAGTGGAGAGGGGCGCGATCAGAAGAAGCAGGTATGGTGCTGGAAACAGCCGGTGCTGGAAACAGCCTCTGTGATAAGCAACTAGAACCAAAGTGCCTGGAACAAGATCCTGCAGGTCTCCTAGAAAGTAGGCTAAATTGCCACTGGACAGAGGTTGAGATTGATCACTGATAACTTTTTTTTGTTTCTTAAAAGTGATACAGGCATATTAAAATGTTAAAATTAGAGCAGAAGCAACTCTAACGTGGCACCGTTTTGTAACTCTTTCAGGGGAGACTCTGTGATGCTGCAAACACTGAACTAAACGATGGTGTCATTTCTCTGCAAATATATGTAATTGCCTTTTAAATAATTCTCACATGAAGGGTGTTAACAACTAGCAATAACCATTCATTTGTTTCTCACAATATCAGAGAATGGGACCAGCATTAACAAACGACCTTCTCCTGTTTGCTCATGAAACGGCCTTAAGTGTCTCATTTATCATGAGTTTCTGTAAGCACTAACAACTTGTAAAGAGTTATGTTCTTGGAGGTTTAATAAAATCTACCAACTTAGGAAATATCCTGGTGGCCTTAAAATTTACCCAGAAAACTTAGCAAAAAAGGAGTAAATGCATGCAGCGGAGCTGAACGTCATGTAGATTTACAGACAGCATCTATTATCCTATAGCAGTCGTGCTAAGAATACTACCGTAAGAGTGCTAGATGGACTCTGAATCAAGTCTAGTTGCAAAGGGATCCCTCCCTTAATATAGAAAACCTTCACAGCAATGTATAAATATTGGCATATAGACAAGTCAGGCATTCCAAATCCAGAGGCTTCGGTGATCCAGACTTTGAAAGAATTATAAACTCTAATCGTTAATGAGCAAAGTAGGGATTTTAAGAACATCCATCGATCTTCAACAGTCGTTGGCATGTGGGAAGCAGAGAACGGACAGGAAACAGAGGTGACAGTCATGCTGTCACATGGGGATTACACATGGGTCTCGACTGCCCGCATTTAGGTTGGTGTTTTCTCGCTCTCTTTTTTTAAAATGTGTTTTTCTTTTTCGTCACTAGAAATTCAATTCGCCAACAGTTAGTAAACTGGAATGTGTAGAGTTTTCTCTTATTCCAGTGCCCTGGTCATTTGCTGGGGATGTTACTAGGTGTGAAATGGGCATAAGAGGGAAGTGCCAGGCTCGGAATCAAACCGCCTCTGTTCAGATGCTGGCTCTGCCCCTTACCAGTCCAGCGTCCTTGGAAATGTCAACCACCACCTCTATGCCTCCACATCTTCTAACAAAGGGATTGTAATAATACACATCTCCTGGCATCGTTTGGATGATTAAATGGGGTGTATTAAAGGTAGCTTAGCCTCTGCAAAGATTAGCGATCAGCATCGTTCTATTGGAAATGGCGGCAGGGTTTACAAGAAGGAGGAGCCCATCCCAACTGCCCTCCCGCAGTCAGAACACTCACCATCCCCTATACCAAGGTCTCCTAACCTGTCTTGTCCCCACAGACAACATCTTTTAACTGGGTTCCACCTGCACAATTAATTATCTAGTTTTCTTTTTTCCCCTTTAAACTGCCTCCTTTCAAATGTAGTTCTAAAATGGAACTTTATATTACCCCCAGAAATGGAAAGACTGTCTCACTTGCCATAACTAGAAAGTAACCCTATACAGCAAAAAAGAAAATCCAGATGACTTAGACTCTACCTGGATACTGTTACTCTAGCAAAGACTCGGCGCCTGAGGCTTGAGGCTGACTACTGCAGTTCAGAGAGGCGTTACGGGACGTGGTAGAACCAAGCAGAGACTTCCTCCCTGTGGTGCACGGAACGGAGAAGGAAGCATAACCTTCTCGCCACATGAGTCTGTATCCTGTATCATGTGATGCTGGCTCAGCCCATCAGCTAAAGTCCTGGCAATACCCATCTCTCACAGTGTCACCTCGGCGACTTCTATTGCAATTTGTGGAATTTTACGGATAAACAAACAGTGCTCCATAGCAGTGAAGAATATTTCCAATATTCCCTTGAAAGGAAAGTTCCCAATTAATTCTAGCCTATTGCTCTCTAAAAGTGCAGAGTGAGGCATTAGAATTCATGGAATTTGTAGACTAGTGAATTCCTCTGGCATGCAGCAACGTTATTAGCTCATCGGTAAGTCTTTGCAAATCTGACTGGAGATGGTGTGTTTGTGTGCACATATATGCATATGTGTGTGTGTCTCTCTCTCTCTATATATATATATACATGTATATATATATATATGTATATATATACATATATATATATATGCATGCATTGGGGCGCTACTTAAACTTTATGCAGCTTCAATCAGACCTCTATCTCTCCTGAGGTTAGGCTTCTAAGCTGATGGCTCATACCTTCCATCTCTGCCTGTGAATGCTTTTGACGCAAATATTCTGTGAGTCCACCAGTACACATGTCTCTTAAAACACCTTAAGTGGAAAGCATTGCCTGTTGAGGATTAGAGTAGACATGTAATCACGTTTCATACTCAGCTACGGCCTTCATCCAATACAAATGCCACATTCACTTAGGAAGGGTGTCTGTACACCATAAACAGCAGGAGAGTTGAGGGCGGTTTCCCAAATCAGCCTGCTCAGCAAATCTGAACTCATTCAGCCACAGACCCAGTTAATTCACACTTCAGAGTGCGCACCACTCTAATAAGAAACGTGGAAAAGGGAAGGCGTGCACATGGAGGGAGTCCCTTTCTACTGTGTGCTATCACCTTGTGCCTCCTCATACTTGAAAACTGGATGCACTGCACAGATTGTTCAGAAGCACCCCATGAACAAATGTCACCTTCATGGAGCCTGCACCGGGAAAGCAGAGACTACACCCCTGCACAGGGAGGCTCTGAGTCAATGTGAGGTCCTCCTCTCCCACCTGTCGCACGGAGTTTAACCATGTTAGATGACGCAGCCTGTCCAGAAGCTCCATCAGCGGCAGGGAGTCCCAATTTAGGATCCTAAATTTGACTACAGATCTTTCATATGGACAATGGGAGTCATCTGATTTGTGGACTGAGCAAAAGCCAACACCCTAAACACCTCTGCACATCTGAGAAAATGTATTTCTAAATCTAAAAGCATTTGTTTTCGAGAGGGGGGGTTGGCATGAGTATCACCTGCAAGGAGGGTAAGCGGTTTCCTGGAAGGGGTGGGTGCTGGCACGCTCAATGCTGAGCCCGGGGACACATGTGCGAGCTGAAAGCACACCAAGTGCTTCTCCTGACTCCCAGCACCTCACACATCAGCTTGAAGGGCTGACAAGTCCCTGGATCACTCAACACGCAGGCAGCAGACTCTCAGGGCAAAGGGAGTTAACACTGCCTTATCTTGAGCTCCACTATTAACCAACTTGTCATCACTAAACTGGGTTGTTAGTCACTGGAACAATTTGATGGAAAGAGTGAACACCAGAGAGAAACAAGTTGACCCAGATGGGCGAGCCAAGATCAAGTGGCAATAAACTGTTATCACTCCTGGTCAGTGAATGAAAGTTCTTGCAGAGAACACATTCTGGCTCCCTAAAAACTATTCCCTATAGCATATACGGTGGTCATTATGCTGATAAATAAGCACTGCAAAAATATGTTTAACACTAAAACTCTATGGGGGCCACCTGGGTGGCGCAGTCGGTTAAGCATCCTACTCTTGGTTTTGGCTCACGTCTTGATCTCAGGGTCGTGAGATCCAGCCCCATGTCAGGCTCTGTGCTCAGTGTGGAGTCTTCTTGAGATTCTCTCTCCCTCTCCCTCTGTGTCTCCCGCTCGTGCTCTCTCTCTCTCTCAAATAATCTTAAAAAAAAAACAAAAACCCACTAAAACTCTACTGAAGGAAGTGACATCTTTCTCTAGTGATATGGGTTTGTTGATCTGGACATTAGTTACAATTGTCTTGACAATGCATGGGAGTCCAAGTTATTAGAGGCTTCCAGTTAATAAACTGCCCCATAGCAAACAGTGTATACAGACCATCAGTTTTCTACTTCGCCGAGTGAAAAAAGGGATTAAGAGCCAAGAGATATTTCTAGTCCTGGTCTGCCACCAGGCACAGTACTAAGCCTTTGCAGACCTCAGCTTTCTTCTCTGTAAAGTGAGACTATTAGACTAGCCAACAGTGCTCAAACTGAACAGGTCACACACTAGTGTTAGAGTCCATATGTGGAGGCTTCAAAAGTAAATGGTATTTGGTAGTCACTTTATACACACTGACAAATTTAAGCCTCACACCAATCCTGTGACGGAGATAGTATTGTCATCCACATTTTACAGATGGGGAAACAAAGGCCCAGAAAGGTCAACAAATTGACCAAGGGTCCCCCCAGCCAGCCAGACATCAGGTGGGACCTGAAACCCATGTGGTCTGGCTCCAGAACCCTGCTGTTAACTACTCCACTATAATGCCTCTCAATAACGGCAAATAACAGCTATTAGTTATAGCTAATCGACTGACAAGTGACTGGTCAGAGGAGAGTAGAGGCTTAAGTTCAAAAGCTTATTCCCACCCTCATTTCAACATGCCTTTTCTGAAAGACGAAGAGATAGAATTATATAACACAGCCTGAGACTTCTGTCTCAAAACTGAACGTCACCCACTGGATAGACCAGAAGAAGGTTGACCAGACAACCGACATGTTGGTTCCATGGAGCTTAGCCATGGGGTCTGTGATTCCTTGGTGCTTTGAGGAAGAATGCTGCATCTTGCTGGCTCCCCTTTTGGGAAGACCAAAGCCCTGCCTTGCAGCAGTGACAATCCTGGGCCTAAAACGGCAGAGAGGATCTTGACAGGCTTATCTCCTCCAGCTCCTTGGGAAGTTTCCTGCTGGTTGTCAGATGGAGATAAGAAAGTGATTCTCCCAATTACCTCTTTGGCAGACAATTACAGTGGAGCAGTTCCTTTTCCACCTTGAATCAAGCAGTCTCTTGTCCCCATTCCAACAGCCCCATTCTCCTGGCAGAGCCCAGCCCCAGAAGCGTGGGGCTCCCGAGGACATGGATATGATTTCATGTGCGGTCAGTGTTTGAGAGGGCCCGGTGGCTCTGGCACACTGAGCTAAGTGGATAATATTCTGACGATCACCAGGCATCTGGAATTCCAGCTGGCCTCTCTGCAGGAACACCAGCTACACCTGTAGTTGCATAAGAGAAATGGACAGCCACCACCGGAAGTTACCGAAAACCACTAGGTGCCCGTGTCTGGGACAGAAACGAAGGTCTCAAAGCTGCCCTTTAGCCCCTGTCCCTGCCACCAATCTCCTGAAGTGAGTTCTCTTTTAACGAACCATTCAAACTCTTCTAAGCTTGTCCAAAAAAAGAGTAAATAATGAAATGATGCAGATGACCCCAAAGGATGAGTATCTGCTTCAATCAAAAAAGACCCATAAAAGAAGGCTTTCTCGAAAGGTCACATGCTAGGGTTCTATGTACTGACATTTTCAGAAAGACAAAATTATAGGGATGGAAAACAGACCAGTGGTTGCCAGGGGTTACAGGTAGAGGACAGAAGTTTTATGGGGTGAAGTGAAGTGAAGGGACAGTCTGTATCCTGACTATGGTGGTGGTTACATGCATCTGTGCGTGTGCTAAACTTCAGAGAACTGTACACAAAGGGAAAGAAAGTCCATTTTACTGTACGAAAATTTAAAAACTAAACATGTTTAAAGGGCCCATGAATAGATTTTTCTCCAGAAGATGACTTTTCATTTTTTAAAAATTGGATCATACTAAGAATACTCTTGAGTATCTAATAAGAACTTGAAGTGGGCATAGTTGCAGGGGAGATTAAATAAATAACACATCGGAGTACCCTTAAAATAAAAAGAGCATGGAACACGTAAAGGGAGAGGTAGTGCTGGGAGACAGAAGTCAATCAGGCTTTCCAAGCCCCGCCCCAGACGAGGGTCCGAGCCCCGCCCCTTCTCCTGCCACGCCCACTGCCCTCACAACTCCACTTTCTCCCGTGGTGGGGGAGGAGGGGCACCAGACTGGAGACCATCCTTTTATGCACTTTAAGTCTAGCATACAATTATTTATGTGCAAGAACCCGTCCTTGGGAGCTGGCTGTTTGCCTTCAACGCTGAAAGCAGGGCAAGTTTGTCCTTTAAAACTGGAAGTGCTGGTGCCTGGGTGGCTCAGTTGGTTAAACGACTGCCTTCAGCTCAGGTCATGATCCTGGAGTCCCAGGATAGAGCCCCGCATCAGGCTCCCTGCTCAGTGGGGAGCCTGCTTCTCCCTCTGACCCTAACCCCCTCTCATGCTCTCTCTCTCTCATTCTCTCTCTCTCAAATAAATAAATAAAATCTTAAAAAAATAAATAAATAAAACTGGAAGTACTAATGTCATGAATGAAGGCTGATGGAATTCTGGTCTTGTGGGAAATTCCACTTTCTGACAGGCTGACAGTGCCTCTGAAAAAGAAAAACACAATGACTCCACTTTTGAAGAGCAGGAACCAAAAGACTTAACCAGTACTTTTCAAAGCGAGGAAAATTCTATGCCATCACAAGCTTGACTAAGCCCAGTTCTGTGAAATGATAGGGAAGAGGGTAACTGTTTTGAAACCTGCAGCATATTTTTCTTTGGTGTCTCTTGAGGCTGACAGGGAGTGGCAGTGGAAAGAAGACCAGGACATTCAATATACAGGATGTTCACCAGACACGAAGTGTTCTTTAAAAGACACCCTTCACCTACCGTCACATTAGCAACTCAGACAGAAATCTTGGAAAGTGAACACACACATCCCACCCCGCCCTCCTCCCGCACCACAGCGCCCATGCATTTCTTCCCCATGAATTTAGCCCCAGCCTCCATGGGCTGTTACCTTCCTTTCTGCAATTCAATCGAAGTCACTTCCAGAAATGCCTAATTACAGGGTGGCGTCATTGTTACATTAGAGGTTTAAATAAAAGTCCCTGGATTCCAACCTGCTGAGATCTCCAGTAATGCAAGGTACTTACAGAGCTTTGATAAAGCACCAGTCGACCCTAACACTGAAATGGGAAAAACTGTTGCAGCTCAAAATTCAACCCTCAGGCAAAACTCTGGGGACGAGGCAGCCAAGGCACCACCTCAGCAAAAAAGAAAGGAAAAGAGGAAAAAAAGAAAAAAGAGAAACATGCACTCCATAAATTACCCGCAGAAATCAGTTTAGGCAGACTACAATTTTATTTTTTAACACAGACAACCTATAGGGAAAAATGCATATAAACCCACAATTACTCCTTTAACAGGACAAAATGTCAAAATGAGGAGATGTAGTGGTAAGTGGCCAACCACACTCTTCCATGGAAGGTAATCAGCAGGAGGAAACCTGAAAATCCACACAGAGCGGCACTGAGCCCTTGGGTGGGAGAAGGGAGAGGGGACATCAGAGCCACCTGCCAGGGTTTGGGGCAAGGAACGGGAAAGTATTCAACATCAGCTGGGACCTTATCTTGGTTTATTTCACTATTTCATGTTCTCAACTCGACCTCACAGACAAATAAAGGCTCCGATACACTGAATCAATTCTCCTAGGCCACCCAATAGAGGTCATCAAGAATGTGGAATTCGGCTCCAGTTCCTTAGCACCCCGAGGCCATGGATAAATCCAGAGCGCTGGGAAGGGTCCCAAACGTTAGAAATTTTAAAAATTGAACGAAGGAATGAAAGTTTAAAATTGCCTTCAAAGGAATTCCTCAAGCAACATAACCCCACACATATAAAATCGACAGCGGGCTCAGATTAAAGGGATCGTGAAAGAATGTTATTTCCAGAAATCAGAATCCTTCTCCCTTCCCCAGGGTTGGGCGGCAGAGAGAGAAGACACAGCAGGCTCAGAACCTATCGGGGGCCACAGAGCGTGACTGTCAAGTCCAGGCCTCAGACGGAGCTCCTCCCTCTTACATTCTGGCATTTTAACAGGGGTCAACCCCATTAGAACTGACACTGGAACAGGCTCGTGTGGAACGGTGCATTCATACATCCATTCGATAATTACTTACTGGGGACCTATCACCCGCCAAGGACTGCCAGAGATGCTGGGCATAGAGAAAGGTGCCAGTCATCTGCTTGTCCTCACATCAGTTCCTCACCTCTCCCCTGCTCTGTTCCCGGTTACAGAGGCTAAATCCCACAGGCTACGTGATCCTGGCGGCACCCTTGCCTGTGGTCCACTGCTGGGTTCTGCCAGTGGGAGCACTGGGGCCCTGGGGGAGGCTGGAGGGTGAAGGAAGGGAGAAGCTGGGAGGCTGCTCCCCTGTTGCTCCACTCCTCCCTCTCCCTCTCTCAGGTGGTGCCTCTAGCAGTGATGCAAGCTCCTCCATAACACCTCCTCCTCCCTTCGCCTTCAGTCCCTCGCTCTGCCTAACCTCTGGGTTGCCCTGCGGTGGCCTATTTGGCCCCTCCACTCCTCCTTAGCTCAGGTCCCCAGTTCCCACACTGAATTCCCTCTCTTGAAGCCCCTGCTTTCCTGACTGGACTCAGACCCTCACAGGCACTGAAGATGACTAACCAGATCTCTGCCTTCTTAAAATTTACATTCGAGTGGGGAGAAACCCAAAGGGTAAGAAAACAATCAAACAAATAAATACTAGTTTCTGGTCATATGAAGGATGATGCGGGAAATCAGCAAAAAGGTGGCAGGAGTGGGGAGGGGGCAGGCTGGTAAGGGTAAGGGAACATCTCCCCCAAGAGTCAAAGCATGCAATTGTACCTGATTATGAAGGCCAGGGGAAGAGAATGCCAGGCAGAGGAAACAGCAGGGCAAAGTTCAAGAGACAAGAACTACCGTGGTGTGTTTAAGGAGCCACAAGCAGGCCAGTGTGATTGGGGCATGTGAGCAAGTGGTAAGTGAAGAATCTGGACGTGCAGTCAGGGGCCAGATCATGGCAGTCCTTGGAAGTCATGGTAAGGAGTTTGGAACTCATAATTGATCTGATTTACATTTCAAAAAAAATCACTCTGGCTAATGTATAGGGAGTTTTCCTTTTGTCCATAGAGAAAAAAGTTCTTAATCCCCCTCCCCCAATGGCATCCAGGTCCAGGTATATCACCTCACCTTAAAGAGCTAAGAGAGAACTAACCATCCCCCTAATCAACTTGCTCAAAGATGGACAGAGGGGGCCACCACAGCCCCTGAAGCATGCTTGTGGGGAGACAGCTGGGTTCCCTTGATAACAGTTCTATCATGTTCTGCAGCCAAAGGAGAAGAGAAATAACCGCTCATGTGCATGACAGCTCCAACACTCAAAGGCCTTGGCGGGCCCCTCCTCAACCATTCTGGAAGGTTCGTGCTGGAAAGTCCAAAGCACACTAGCATAGCCTGGCATTCCGAGGTGGTCCACTGGGCTATCCAGACTTTTATTTCAGGACTCTGGGCATCAGAATCTCCAACCTACGCCCTTGGACTACCAAGAAAGCTGCAAGGATCACGCTTTGCTTCCCAGTTATTTCTCTACTACATCAGCTGGTCCTTTTCTCATTTCCTCAAAGTGACAAACGTATGCTGCCAAGCAAGGCTGAGGGAAAGGAGAAAATAGACATGCACTCCCCATCGTGCATTCGTCTCCCAAATGCTACTAATCTGGCATTTAGGTTATTTGCTCCTTTAATCAGAAAGCCATTAAGATACCTCTGCCAGGTTTCTGTACACAGTTTTTTTCTCCAATGAAGCATCAGATCTCTTTCACAAACAATAGCTGTCACATCCAAGCACTCTGGGCCCAGCCAGCACGACTGAAAATCTCTGGCAAGTGCAGAGCAACTTTCAGGCCCGTCCGTCCCAGAACAGCCTGCCACCGCGGTGGTCAGGTCAAAGTCTCGACAATGTCTGCCTCCAGGAACTTGGGGAGACAAAAGGAGTCCATAGTTTTCAAGGAGACACAATGTTGAGTCTCCAGCATTCGACACGGGATTTTGGAATGTGATGCTTCAAAAATCGCCTTTTGAGTGAATATGTCTGTCCTCATTGCAACTCTGGGTCCAGGTGTGTGGCAGTTCACTCAGAAGAGGGGACTTGTAATCCTGGCCTTAACGCCCTCCCAGTGACGGCAGATGGGGTCAGAGACAGGGCTCTGAGGAGGTGCCCGGGGGACGGCAGAGCCCCGCGGAGTGTGACATCTGGCCACACCCAGACACCACAGTCTCTATTCTTCTTGGAAAGCAATGGAGTAATAACTGTCAAGGTTTAAGGAGCACATAGCCTGAGACCTGGCAATGCCACTAACAGGAGTTTACCCTGTAGATACGCTAGTACACGTGTGCAAAGCCAAATGCAAGAAGGCATTTGCTATTGCATCATTTGCTTCAGCAAAAGATTAGTAACGATGAGAAATTCTGAATAAGGGGCTGGTGACATATATTCTGAGACGTCAGTGCAATGGAACACTATGTCGCTGTTAAAAAGGATACCTAGGGGATGCCTGGGTGGCTCAGTCGTTAAGCATCTGCCTTCGGCTCAGGTCACGATCCCAGGGTCCTGGGATCGAGCCCCGCATCGAGCTCCCTGCTCAGCAGAGAGCCTGCTTCTCCCTCTCCCACTCCCCCTGCTTGTGTTCCTGCTCTCGCTCTCTTTCTCTCTGTCAAATAAATAAATAAAATCTTTAAAACAAATAAAATAAAAAGGGTACCTACATAAATCTTGATATGAACAGATCACTAAGAAATAGTTTCAAAAAATGGAAGAGTTATATATATATATACACGTATGTGTGCATATATGCCTGTCTATGCGTGGATTCCCATTGGAAGGATACACTAGAAATTGCTAATGAACATAATTTTCACCTCTCGGCAGGGGAAACAAAGCATTAGAAACCAAGGGTAAGTAACATTTTAAATTATATCTGTTTCCGTACAGTTTCTTTCTTTTCTTTTTTCCTTTTCTTTTTTTTACAAGTGCATATTTTCTCTCTTAAAAATAATGTTTTAAATGAGCAAATGTGATGCTCCCTGAAGCTTGGAGAAATAAAACAGAGAAATCACTGATTGGAAGTTGAGGTAGACAGAATCATGGCTCCCCAAAGAGGACCATATCTTTATCCCCAGAACCTGTGGACGTTACCTTACATGGCAAGAGAGATGTTGCTGATGTTACTTAAGGACCTTGAGATGGGGAGATTATCCTGGATTATCCAGGTGGGTCCTAAATGTAATGACAGGGTCCCCACTAGAGAGAAGCAAGAGGGTCAGAGTCAGAGAATGAGATGTCACAATAGAAGGAGAGGTCAGAGTGATGTGGGGAAGAGGCCAGGAGTCAAGAAATACAGGGGCTTCCAGAAGGACAAAAAGGCAGGGACATGGATTCTCCCCTGGAGCTCCCGTCCTGCCGACACCTCATCTTTAGCCTAGTGGGACTGGTTTCAGACTTGTAACCTCCAGAACAGTGAGATCATGTGTTTATGTTGTTTAAAGCCACTAAGTCTGTGGTCAATTGTTAAAGCTGCGATCAGACACTAAGACAGGAGGAAACTTTTAAAACAGTCTAATTCATGTTTCAGAAGGGGGACACTCAGACAGGTTTGCCCCAAACTGTGGCTCGTCAGCCACAGTTGAATGAAACTCCTGCCGGAGACACACAGGTTTTCCATAACACTGTCCGTTACAATAACGTCTGATGAATGACCAACTTCTCCGTTCGTTGGTCAGATAGCAACAGAGTCACCATCCCAGCCCCACACTGGGGTGAACTCAGCATCCATCTGGCCTCTCTGCTACTCTCTGGACAGAATGGCATCTCTCCTCTAGCATGTGTCAATCCCATTTGTTCAAGCATGTGACATGGCAACAGGAAGGGAACAGATGAGAGGCCCTACCTGCCAACCTGCTTAATGGGAACTATAAAACCTAAGAGAAGGTCTAGGGGGCTGATATGGAGAGGGGCAAAGCTCTTTCTGGGGCTTCAGAAAAGCCCCACTGTGAGCCTGATCTTCCCTCTGCCTTTGAACCATTCATCTGATGGCACCCAAGACACCTGAGGAGGACGCAGACTTGTCTCCTTGCTCCAGAAGGTAAGACCACCCTCCATGGTGAAGACTGAGGACCCAGTCCCCATGAAGAAGGCTCTGGTGGGATACAGAACAACCTGTGAGGGGTGAGGTTTATAATCAGAGCCTTCCCCTGGCTTCGGGAGAAGTGCAAAACCAAGAGAGCACCACTGTCTCTCGTCCCAAGGCGAGAGCCAAACCAGGCGGCCCCATGACACCCAACATTATGCCATGTGGAGCCCAAACCAATGGTCTTGACTCACATTTCATCTACAGGATGTTGTTCCCAAAAATCCTTAAGTATCTTAAACAAGAGGTTATGAAAGAGCTAAAGACGGAGTCGCAAGAACCTCAATGGAACCCTGACAGCTGCTTCCCTTTGCTCGGGGAATACAGGCCTTTAACAGCCTCTTTCATTTAAGTGACAGCTTCGTTCTAGCTCCCTGGTTGTCACGCATGGGCACGGTGTTGCTCCGGTGATTTATAACCCGTTGAATCATCGTCTCATTAAGTCAAAGGAGATTAGTATGTGAGCCCACTTTGTAAACCGTAAGGTGCTATACACATGTCGGGTGGCAAGACCAGTAAAGCCCTAAATACACACCTAATTAATTTGGCTGTGCTCTAAGACAGATGGTACAAAAGAGCCTCTACCTAGGAGAGGAAGGGGAGAGAAAAAATAAAACACATTTCCTTTTGCAGCCAGGTTATATCTGCTCTCTCATGCCTCAGCCTCTTCATTCCCAAGATCTGTACATCACAGGAGGGGAGAGAGGAAGATGCACTGCATTCCCTGGATAATTTCTCCTGCCTGGATTCCAAGAGGAAAACCCAAATGAAGAGATCTGTGCATTAAACAGCCTCCAAATGAGTGTACACAGCGGGCCCAGTAGTGACACCAAACAGTGCTGATAACCCTCAGGGCAGCAACTGGTATCCATCCCAAAGGCCTTCGGCTCACCATTTCCTCCCAAGGCAGGCCCTTGGTGAAATTGTCAAGAAACGAACAACCTCAATAAATAAATAAAATCTTTAAAAAAAAAAAAAAAAAAAAAAAAAAAGGGCGCCTGTGTGGCTCAGTTGGTTAGGCGACTGCCTTCGGCTCAGGTCATGATCCTGGAGTCCCGGGATCGAGTCCCGCATCGGGCTCCCTGCTCGGCAGGGAGCCTGCTTCTGCCTCTGACCCTCCCCCCTCTCATGTGCTCTCTCTCTCTCATTCTCTGTCTCAAATAAATAAATAAAATCTTTAAAAAAAAAAAAAAAAAGAAACGAACAACCTCTACTCGAATATCCAAACCAGTGTCATGAATTGAATCACAAGGATTCAACAATAATTGTAACCTAGCGTGCTCTGCTGAGCCAGAGAAAGCTGGTCAACAAGAACAGGGTGGCCATAAATGTCCCTCAAAGAGTCAGGGGGAAGGGGTTTATTTGAGGGGCAACGAGAACCATCAGAAATAGCCAAGGAGCTTATTAGAAATGGATGCTTGGGCTCCATGGCCAACCTACCATAATGGAAAAGAGGGTGTACTCTAGTGAAACAAAACCCCCAGATGATTCCACTACCCTCCTCAGTTTATCCCCTACATGGACAGGATGACCTCCCAAAGATCCCCTAATTTAAGGCTCCTGGTCACTCCCTGCCTGACAGCCAGCAAGTCCAGAGAAGAATGGCCCTCAGCACCTACTGGTGTTCTTCCCAGCACCAGTGGAGTGATGGTCACCAACCCCACAACCTGATTGGGCTCCCACGGCGTGCGGGGCAGGGAGAGGAGCATAGGAGGTCTTCACTGCGGACAGCCAGGGCAGGGGCTGACCTGCACAGAGAGAATCCCGGACACCCACCCTCCAGGAACCCAAGGAATCTGTACCCAAGTGTCAGACGGGCCCCTCTGGCTATGGAATTCCGAATCAATCTTTGGAACAACTGGTTCCGTGGCCACCATTTGCACACACATAGATGTTCACCAGCGCTGGCTCTGTGAGTGTGCCATCTTACTGCACGGGGTGCCTGGCGCTTTCTGAACATCCATTTGCAGAGCCAGCAGACTATTAATTTAGACTGCGTGCTGAAATGGAGGTGGCTTTTGGAATGTGATAGGGTGGGAGAGATAGAGCCCTAACACTGGCCACCCCACCCCAGCTGACGTTCTGCTGCCGCCCGTGCACACCCCTCTTCAAAACAACCAGCATTCCAACGCCAGCTACGTGCTGCCCGTACTTATTAAACCTTTCCTCCCATCTCCGAGTCTCCCCATGGAACAATCCTGTAAGGCTTGCAGTGAGGGTCCTAAGGAGGCTGCTGCCCTGGCAGCCCAAACGAGCAGTAGAAAAGACCTCCTTCACCAGGCCAGCATCTGGATTTCCCATCTGCGGAACCCTGGCCCTCCTCCAGTGAGCCGCGAAACGTTATTCCTGTTCCGGGTCCAAATGGATGCTTTCTGAGAAGTCGCTGCAGCCCATCGGGCTTTGGAAGGTGGCTGAAGTTGTTTCTGTACTTTCCATTACCCGGGGTGTTCTGGAATGCAGCGGCTGCGAGGTGCAGCCTGCCTTCCCGTCAAGGAGCCTGAGAAAAGGAAAAACAGGGGAGGAGAAACCTGCACAAGCCAGGCTGGGTTCAGGAAGTCAGAACGGTAGCTCTCTGTGGTTCCTGGTCCGCCCACCCTCCCCTCTCCCATTTCCAGCATGCACGGTGGAGCAAACTGCCGTGGAAAACAGAGACTTTTGTTCTAGAAGCATAGCATCAGAGGCCCCAGACCTAGAGGGAGCTCAAATTCCTTCTCCCCAGTCCTCTGCCCCACGTAGGTCCATTACAGTGGTTCTCTATGAAGCCATGCATGGGAGGTCACAGAACCGCCAGGAAGTGGTGGGAAGGCCTGCTCACTGCTCAGTGATCTCTCCTCGGCCCCGTCACCTTGGTTCCTGCCCCTTGGGCAGGGCTCCACCAGCTCACGCAGAGCCCCTGTAGAATTAGAAGGAGCAATCCCTTGTGTTAAGAGCCTGGTGAGAGACTCAAGTGGGATTTCGTCCTCACTCATTCCCTCAGCCAGACGCCTTGTGCAGGACACAACAGAAGTAACTGTACAGGATGCCCCTGTTCTTGGGGGATTCTGGGCCCTGCTGATGGGAAAACCACATCCCTGAGAAAGGGCAGCCTTGGTTCTCACAACATTTTCTGGACTACCTCTGAAAACCAAACCTCAAATTCCAGTTCTAGGGCGCCTGCGTGGCTCAGTTGGTTAAGCGACTGCCTTCGGCTCAGGTCATGATCCTGGAGTCCCGGGATCGAGTCCCACGTCGGGCTCCCTGCTCAGCAGGGAGTCTGCTTCTCCCTCTGGCCCTCCTCCCTCTCATACTCTCTGTCTCTCATTCTCGCTCTCTCAAAATAAATAAATAAAATCTTAAAAAAAAAAAAATTCCAGTTCTATTGCTGACCAGCTCTGTGGCATTGGACAGATCATTCAACTTCTCTGTGCCTTCAATCCCTCCCCTATAAAACGGGGACAATGATAGCACCAGTTTGGTAAGGTTTTTGTGGGGATTAAATGAGCACATTTATGTAAAGCTCCGTATCATTATGTTATTAGATCAATTCCAAGAGTCACATTTTCCAACATATGATTGTAAAGTTAAAAGATATCTTATAATCAATGCATATTTTAATACATAGTTAATATAGAGTTTTTTCCTGTCCCTGTTTTCCAAAAAAGCAGTTATTAAATCAGTGATGCATCTTACTAATCAATGTATTTTAAAGTCAAGAAAATACAATTTTTGCATTACCATTTCATGCCTATAAACAAACGCAATGTTCACGACTCCCTTCTTCTCAGAGAATTTTGCAGCTTAGTCTCTACAAACACCTCTGGGGATGTAGGTGCCATTCAAGCTAGCATCTCCTTCCTTCCACAGCATCTCTGACCCCTGCCTGTGCTCTCAAACCCAAACTGCAAGGAGCTCTTGGAGGACTAGTGCTTCTCAGCCCTGACTGCTTCCTGGGATCCTAGGGAGCTGGGCCACCCTGGAGATTCTGATTTAATTAGTGGAAGTGGGGCCTGGGCATCGGGATTTTTGAAAGCTCCCCAGAGGATTATAATATGCCACCAGGATTGAGAGCTATGGCCCCAGTCAGTCTCGTCCCACTCTCCTGTCTGAATTCCCCTCCAGCCCAGCAGATACCAAGTAGCTGGCAGCCTCCTCTTAAATTCCAGGAGAATCTCAGCCCTCACTAACTCAGGTCGAAGAACACCATAAAAAAGGAGAGGTTCTTCCTCAGGCAGGGCCTTTGTTATCTTGGGATGGGGGTAAGACCTGGAAGGCAATTTTAAGCTGGGAAATAAGGAAACCTCCCTTAATGTGATTCCCCTTCATCCTAGTCAGCTAAGCTCAGATACCCAGATAGTAACCTCTTTTGAATTTTATAGAAATCTTTTGACTTAAAAATGATCTAATTTTCGAAATTCACCATGCCGAGAATGAGAAGTAACTTCTACGCTGGCTTGATTCCTTAAGAAATGGCAAATGGTGAGAGTAAGTGTCGGAAGCAAATTTCTTTTAGCAACGTTAAGTAGATCTGTTTCTAGGTAAACTAAATCCACCTTTGAGGGATTTTCCCCCCTTCCTTTTTCTCTTGCAACCATGCACCAAGCTTTTCTCTTTCTTGCAGACCTTGATCACCCTTCATCTCTACTTTCGGAGCCATAGTCCACCAGATTATGCACATTATTCATTTCGCCAACCACAAAGATGCTGCCCCTCTTTGGAGAATTAGTGTCAGTTAGTTTCAACTCAACTTTAATTGACCCCCCTAGAGGGGTGTGCATACATTTCCATGTGTACTCAGCATTGGGAGCTATCTGATTAGGTGCTAAATGTTTAATTCTCTGAGAAATTGGCAAAAGTTACATTAAGCATGCAAGATGCTTTTAAATCACAATAATGGGAACATCTCACAAAGACTTGGATATTTTCAACCCATCTGAAAGCAGAGTCCCAGTGAACCTGGGAGCATGGTGGTGAAGCAAAGCCAATTAAAGCCAAACAGGGTGGCCTCTAGTCCCAGGCTCCAGGTTCTGGGGGCAGAGTCTCAACCGTCCACGTGGAGAAGAGCCACTGAATTTGGAAGGCGCACTGGGTGCCAGAAATCAGGTTGGGTCCTTTATGAGTACTGTCTCATCTGCCTCACTGGGAGGCAAGGATTATATACAGGCTCCCACAAGGTCACAGTGATAAGAAACAGCAGACCTGGGATTCAGCCTCGGTCCCTCTGACTTCCAAGCCTCCTCCCACCAAAAGGCAGAGTAACTTGCTCCCAGCCCATGGACCCAGACCTGGGGAACAGGGTGTACTTCTCTGAATTCCAGAAGCTCTTGGCTGAGAATTCTGTTTTTTGCATCCCTGTATTGCTCCCCCTTGAACACTTAGCTAATGCTGCCCTATGAGCAATCCTGGGTTCAAATCCCCATCCCTCCACTTACAAGCTGTGCAGCCTTGTCCAACCTTTCTGGCCCCAGTTTCTTCATCTTTGAGATGAAAATAATAATACCTACCTGTCTCTCACAGCTCCACTGTCTGCCCTTTCAAGTGTGTGTGTCTTATAAACACCTTCAGGGCAAGTCTTGTCTTTCTTTCATCCCCTTAGGCCTAGCTCACTGTAAATACTTAATGATCATTATCTCATAATGGATTTTAAAGCCTACTAAGGGCATTTTTATAACTGAAGGAACTTCTGGCAAACTAGTACTACTTACCCCAGCCACCCACTTGCAGAAAAATCCTTAAGTGATGTAAGTGATGTAAAAATCCACTCCATTCCAGAAAAATCCATAAGTGATGTAAGTAAGCTAAATGCAGTATTGCTTCTTGGCCTCCACAATGGTGCAGTGTGGACGCAAGGTAGCACACTCCCTCCTGTGCTATGCTCCACCCTTGCCACTAAGTGTGGCCTGCAGACCAGGGGCAACAACACCCCCTGTGAGCTGGCTAGAAATGCCAGTTTTTGGGCCCCAACCTATGGAATCCAAATAGCTGGGACTGAGGCACTGAAGCTATTTGAACAAGATTACTAGATAATTTTTATAAGACTCACAAAGCTGTAGACCATGCCTGCACACTGGAATCATCCAGGAGAGATTTTTAAAATACTAAGGAGCAGGTCCCAACCCTAGAGATTCTGATTTAATTGATGGGGGGTAGGCAGGCACTGGGATTTTAAAAGTTTCCCTGAGTGTTCTAGTATGCACAGATAGAGACTTTTCTCACCAGCCCTCTTTGGTCCTCACTGCCGCATCAATAGGTCTCAATTGTATTCCTTTATATCTCAGTCACATTCAAATCTATGTGGTCCTAGCAATATACACAGTTCTGGCTTTAGATCTTCAAAGACAAGATGTATAGCCTTGGGCAATAAGAATTTTAGCAAACACTTCTGTAGGACCTACTATGTTCCAAGAACTGTTCTAAGTATATGTTAACCCAAGGATTTTAGCTATTAACAACCCTAACATATAAGTATTAATATTGTCCACATTTTATATGTGAAAACACTAAGGAACAAAAAGGCCAAGTAACTTGTCCAATTTAGCGAATTCCAGACATTGAGCCCATGAGCTTTGCTCCAAAGTCTGTGCATTAAAGTATACTGTTTGTCTTTATCAGCAATAAAATGGAAGGTTACAACTCATTTCCAGCCCTGTCTGTTGACTTTAAAACAGGATCAGCCCTTTCATATTTAATTAATTTCATATTTAATTAATTCTTTTCTTCCATATCAGAAATAAGACTGGCAATTTGACAGATATATTCATGCCTTGACCCAAAGGAGTAACAAACATGGACATTTCAGGCCAATGCTAAGGAATCAACAGAACATGTTGATGTTCCACGGGACCATGATGGGTTCCTCAAACCACACCCCAGCTGCCCAGTTTTCCAGCTCATGGAGCTGGTCCACCTTACCATCCAGAAATATATGAAAGGAAAAATGATAGAGGGGAAAATGGAAAAGAGAGAAAATGAGGCCACACTCTTCACCCTGTAGGCGTCTTCTTCAATTGGGAAAGTCTTTGAGAATGACTGAATGCTCTTAGCAAGGGATGAGGAAAAGAATATGATCTTGTGCTTAGTAATAGCCAATAAGCATGTCTTAGAGACCCTGAGGTTTCCAGAAATGATCCCACTGAAGTTCCCATCCACTAGGAGTCACAGCTCCTGCCTTCATCTCCACAGGAGAGGGACCCTGATACTGAGGGTCTCCACCCATGGTACCCACAACCTCTCTGCCCTGGTCCTTCAGATGTCCAGAGTCAGTCCCTGAGGCCAGGAGCAGGGAGCTCTGACAGCCAAATGGAAGAGGACTCTCTTCTTATTTGCTTGGTTCCGGAGAATGGGCCTTCCAGACAGGGCCAACATGTGCCATGATAGTGAAATGACATGCGGAGAGCATTTGAGGGTGAATGGTCAAAGAAATGTTTGCTTTTGTGTTATATCACCCAGAAGTGAGTCACTGGTTGCCAGCTGCCTGATTTTGACCCTTTCTGGCCCCTGAGTAACAGTACTTACATCCGGTGCAGCCCTCGGCAACCATTATTACGTGCCCAAAGGGCAGGATGGACTTCAGCTACTTAAAGATGTTACTCCTGCCCTTCTAGCTCTAAAATATATGGTGGGATAGTTTCCAAAAACACCAATTTACATCCGTCCTCCCTGTGGGTTGCTCATATCTACCAGGTGGTCTCAATGAGGGGATTTCTGCAGACGGGAAAACAAATGACTTGATGACAAAAGCTCTTCTTTTGGGTCATACAGTGGAGTTCATGGAAGAGATGAGTGCTAGGGAGAGGCACCAAAGGAGAAAGGAAGAGATTTTTCTCCAGACTAAAGAGAAGTATTAGGTAGGGCTTACAAGCAAGAGATTCACATTGTCCCAGTGGCAGTAAGAGGGCAAGATCTTGGAGGGAGTGGCTGTGTGACCTGGGGAGGATGTACCAGCCGTGTAGGTTATCTCCCTGCCCAGGGACTCCCATGCTCCGTGTGCAGCACGGGATGCAGCAAAGCCCCAAACCCGAATGGGCGTGGATGATGTCACATAGCAAGCATCTCAGCAGGGACCGGGTGCACACATCGTTGAGTGGCCAGAAACCCATGGCTGGGCTGTTTCTCAGACTCAACAGTTATGCACAACCTGGAGTAGGAGGAAATCCCCCATACAGACACATGGAGTGAGATTTCAGTTCATGAGACCATGAAAGAAATGAAGACGACATTGTTTGCACATCCGAGTTTGTGAACTGAGCCACCTACTTCAAGCGCTTTGGCTGTGGATTAACCCACCACCTGAGTCTCCATCCAAATATCCTTCCTCCTCAAAAAGCCCACCCATTTGTCTTTCCATCCTCAAGGTCCAGCCACAGCGCCATAATTACCACAAAATCCTCCCTTATCCCCACCTCTCAAGGCCCTCTCCTCTCACCTCTGCCTGTGCCTCTCAAGTTATCAATTACATTCCACCTCGTGGAAACAGTGGCATTTTCCCTGTGACTTAGAGTCACGTCATCAACTAGAGAGCACACTCCCCGCAGGCAGAGTTCAGCCATTTTATCTCCCCCTCTGCCTAGCAGAGGGCTGGCCCTACAAGAGACACCCACTAAGCTCTGGGTTGACAGGAAGAAGAGATCATGGTTCAAAGCACAGAGCCCAAACCTGAACTCAGTAGGTGTTCTTTGGAAGGCGAGCTGGGGCAGGGTGGCCGTGGCAGTCACGTCCCTTTCCCCAGGAAGAGCTGGGTTCTCGAGGACCCTTGAGCCTGGGAGCATTGCTGCAGCTCCTAGGCAGCACTGGGGACTGTCCTCGCCTTCTTCTCTAACTGCCCAGAGTTAAACCACAGGCAGACCTCATCTGCATAGCACCAGGCTGAGGGCCAAGTGCAATTCTCCCAGTAAATATTCAGAGCACCTTCTCAGAGACAAATCCAACCGACACCACCCTATAAGACCTGCCCATCCATCCCTTCCCCCTCTGTAGTGCCAACCTTCTGCCTGATACAAAGACCAGGGGCACCTAATTCGGTCTCCAAAAAAACCTCCAGGATAGAACATGTGCAGGCAGAGGGCGCCTGGGTGGCTCAGTTGGTTAAGCGACTGCCTTCGGCTCAGGTCATGATCCTGGAGTCCCGGGATCGAGTCCCGCATTGGGCTCCCTGCTTGGCAGGGAGCCTGCTTCTCCCTCTGACCCTCCCCCCTCTCATGTGCTCTCTCTCTCTCATTCTCTCTGTCTCAAATAAATAAATAAAATCTTTAAAAAAAAAAAAAAAAAAAAGAACATGTGCAGGCAGAGAAAAAGAACTTCAAAAAAGACCTGGTAAACGCAGAGATGGGCTCACCTCCATATCAGCTTTCTGAGGGACATGTCAAATGACTGCCCCGAACACAGAGGGCAGCCCTCCCCTTGGAGGGCACAGCAGTGGGTCAGGCTCTGAGGAAGCAGGTAAATCAAACCACAGGCACCTAGCGCTGTCCAGGCAAGGCCTCCTCCTCTCTCTCTCACTCTCTCATGGGCCTATCAGGGCCCGACTCATAGGAGTAAATCTCTGAAACACTCAGCACAAGAACAGTCAACACCGTTTAAGTCCACGACATACTTTGCAGACATCTGTGTTGGTAAAATGATGATGGTCAACAAGCACGACAGGCCTGCTCATGAACTATGTCATCACACCCCACAAGGAGCCCAGGGTTCAGAGCAAGTGGGGAGACAGGAGGCAAGGACCGCATCTGCCTTCCTCATGACGCACCATCAGGCTTGCCCAGCGTCAGCACTTTATAGACATTCAATAAATACCAGCAGAAAAAATAAACATTCCCAATTTAGAAACGAGGAAATTTTACCTCTCTAAGCTTAAATGGGTTGCTCAAGGTCACAGAGCACACGTTTTCTAATTGAAACTTGAATTCTGGTCCTTCATCTTCCATTTTACTCCCAGCCCCATGGAGTCACATCTCGGAGCATGAGGAGGACACTAAGGTGACATTAATTAGCACACCCTGTACTGGTCACGTGAAGGCCCTACAGGTACTTTTCTCACGTAACTCATGTAATCCCCACAATGACCCTAGAACAGAGATCCTAGCATGCCCCCCATTTGCAGATGAGGAAAAGGAGCCTGGTGAGTTTGAGTAACTCAGCCATGGTCACTAGGCAAGGAAGAGGCAGAGGCCATACTACTGAGAGGTAACCAAGTAGTGGCTATACACACAGATACTGCATCAGGCTGAATGGATTCAAATCCCAATGGAGTCTTGATTTAGGATCCTGGGCTCATTCCTCTATTCCACTCTGTTCTCCTCTTACCATAGGCCACCGTGGTCCAAGACACTGAGGAGGAAGGCTCCTGGGGTGTCTGCTGCTCAGGGAGCCAACATCAGATGTGATGTTAGGGCTATGGACACGTGCGGTAAAATGCAGATGGCTGAACCCCATCCCCAGGGTTTCTGAGTTGGGGGCCTGGAGTGGAGACTGAGAATCTGCATTTCTAACAAGTTCCCATGTGATGCTTGCCCACAGACCATATTTTGAGTAGCACCACCACCAAAATCATTTGAGGCAAACCTCTCATTTCACTAGTGCAGAGTCTGGGACCAGAAAGGCTGACGAATTTGCCCAGGGTCACCCAGCATGTTAGTGACAGAGTTGGAACCAAGTGTCCTGAATCTTAGTTTTCACTTTGCTCCCCCTAAACCAGGCTTACATTAAAACAGCAATTAAAATAATCATTTTATTATTTTGAGTACAATTCATTTTGAGTACCAAGTGCTTTTTCTCTTTCACATCCTTTGTCTTTAGAATCACCCTTTCAGGCTAAGGGCAGTAGTCATGATTTATAGAGGAAGAAAGGAAGGGTCAAAAAATTAACAACAACAATAACAAAAATTGGCTCAAGATTACAAGCTAAGGGGTAGAACTAGCGTCCACCAAGTTTTGTCCCATCCCATCTGCTCCTTCTTAGGCCTCCTCAAGCTCTAAGAAGGGAAGCTCTCTCTGCCAAGAGTAGAACGCAAAATTCCACATAGTCACTTAGCTAACAAGATGGAGGGGCCTAGAGACCAGGGTAAAATTAAGGTAATAAAACAGTAAACAGAGATTTGTAAAAACATTTAAAAAATCATATCCAGGAAGAGCTAGAGGCAAGCCTCCTGAGTCTCTAACCACTCAAAGACTGTTTATCCTTCTCTTTCCAAAATCTTTCAGGGGTTGAAGGCCTAGATCCACATGTCTGACACCACAGCCCAGTAAATTCTGTCCCCAAGAGTCCTGGCTCTCCACAAACAAAATTAATAGCCTGCAAACTCTAAATGGGTGATTACAATCTATAAAGCAGCCCATAAAATGACATCATGGGGATTCATATTTATTTTCTTCCACTGATTTCCACTATAAATTTGCTCAGTTTATGAGTCAAAATAGTTTCTTCTGCTACGCGCCTGGGCATGAAGCACATCTAAAGACGGAAACATCTGGCCGAGTGGCCTGAAGCTCCTTTCACCTCCAGTGGTTCCCTGGTCAGTAGGACACCCAGCAGGAAACTCTGAAGAAGCTCTGGAAACCTAAAAGACCCACTACCTCTACAAACATGCCCTGAAACCTGCTGAGTTGTAGGCCCTATGCTAGGTCTTGAGCAGTAGCCAACAAGACAGGGGTGGTGATTCTTGCCCTTGGGAACCTCGTGAGTAATTGGAGGAAAGACAGATATTAAACATCAAACAACAACCAAAAAAAAAACCCTACACAGATAATAGATGGTAACTCAAAAGGTGATTCAAAGATAAATTACAGAAAGCTGTGAGGTATAGAATGGGAGGAGCCATCCTATCCTGGTCTGGTAAGAGATGATGTCCATGAAGGGTGAATAGGAGGGAGCTAGGCCAAAGTGGGAGACATGAATGGACATCCCCAGGAGAGGGAGCCACATGGGTAGAGGCCAGTGTTTTTTGTTCTTAAGTTACATTGTGAAGAGCACTTAGGGAATGAGAAAAGTTCAGGACCGGACAATCCACGATGAGGAGATGAATTTTCTTCTATGTACAATGGGGACACGCGAAGAGCTTTTAAAATGGAATTAACATGAGCAGAAAACCATTTTGGAAAGGGATCCCTGGCCACGGTTGGAAGAATGGATTTGATGGGCAGGGTGTGGCTGGGAGGGAATGTCAGCAGATTTTTAGGCCACAACTGCAGTCATCTGTGCAAGAAGTGATGGCAGCCTGAACTGGGTAAGAAGCCAATGGACCACAGCAACACCTAGCAGGTAGGACTGACGGGGGCTTTGCTGGTGCTCAGCACAACACAGGGCAGGGCACTGAGGAGGTGCACGAGAGCTAAATGGTGGTCATTTGGCATTTGCAAAATACTCTGAATCCAATCTCATTAGCCAGGGTCACAGCTGGAAGCCACTCATCACCCACAATGGGTACTAAGAGACCACCTATCCCGGCCACCATGGCGGATGTATGGCAACCCCAAGCAGTCCCCAAGCTAGAAGGAACTCTTAGCTTGCAAAAGGACACAGGAGGCAGAACTCTCTTCCTTCTATTTTACCCGGGCTCTGCAATTGCCCCAGGCTCAACGTTCATCAAATAGGGAGGCAACAGAGAGGGCATGGCCCCGCAGTGGGTGCATTTCCCAGTAGGCTGGGCAGGGCGCTGGTTCCATATAGCTCCTCCAAAGCCAATCTCTTTCAGCCTTCTGATGTTTCTCTAGCTTCTAAACTCCAAGGACATTTAGATCAGCCCTAAACATATCTATCCTGCTTATATTCCATTTATAACCATAATTTGTACTGTCTTTACTGCTGCCTAATAATTCCGTGTTCATTAATCACATTTCCCAAGAAGATTTTAAGCCACTAGCAAACAAGCACAGCCTACCCAGCAGCGCGATGCCGCACGGGAGCGTCAACTAAGTATCAGGAAATGGAATCAGCTGACTCGAGAGAAGAACAGCTGGGTTTGGAAGGAGATACTTAATGGGACTATCATGCTGCCAGATAAACAGAGAGGAGCGAGTAGGGGAACAGGCTCAGAGAGCTATTCGATCCACAGTTGTCCTCACGTACTGGCCAAGACAGCTGTCGCTCCCCAGGTGCCTAGCAATGGCGGCTTCCTTGAGCATTTGATCTGAAAAGAGGTCCCCCAGAATGATCCAGTCATTTTCACACACCATCCAACCTGTGTCCCATGCTGAGTACAACCCAGATGAAATTACTGCCCATAGTTAGAGCACAATCACAGGCCAGACCTTCCTGTGTCCCACCCACTACGGAAGGAAAGACCCTGCTCCCTTACGCCCAAACATTAGCTTGGCTTACAGAAATGCATTCCCATTTCAGAATGCCTGCCGTGATTCCAGGTAATTCCTCTAAGTGCACTAATAAATCCCAGCAGCTGTTCTAGATACCAGCAAAGAAGAAGACTCCAGCTGCTCCCTTGTGAGGACTCAGGAAATGAAGCAGGCCAGCTGGAAGCTTTCTAACACTGAAATGTGGCTAAAATGGCAGCCCACGGGGTCATTTTACGTGTGGGTCTCTCCATCACCATGCATCCTTTTCCTGCCCTGAGTCCACTCTCATGCCTCAAGCGAGCAGTCTCAAAATTATGGGCCATCTTCCTCTAAGCTATCCATTGCAGTTATCCTTGAAAGCCCCGTGAAAAGGAACCTGGAGTTAACACTGAGCCGCTCCCCACAAAATAGCCCCGAGTGTTGGAGAGCTGCCTAAGGCCACACAGCTGGAAGGCAGCTAAGTCGGGATTTGAATTCTAGTCCTACAGACTCAGAAGCCCCATGCTTCCCTACCCCACATTGTTCCCTACTCCTCTGGAAGCCACTCTATGTCCCTTACCCAAAGGAGCCTGATCCTCTTAACAGTCTTTTCCCCATCTGGGCCAACCACGTGCCAACCCAGTGCATAAATACTATTGTTGTGACGAAAACTGTGTTTCCTCACTGGATCCAACATCAGCATCTTTGTACCTGCTACTTTCCTTACTTAGGACGGATTTTTCCATGAGGCAACGACAGAGTTTGCAGCCAGCAAAGGGAATCATGGACACACATGTACACACAAACACACAAACATTTATCTCATAGCCTCTTGGCCTAAATGACCCCTCCAGATGTGCCTGTAAACCAGGTGCTTCAGAGGCTGGCCCGCGTCTCCCTGAGAGCAGCACAAGTCTGACTAAGGAATTTCCATTTGAAAGCAAGTCCTATAAAAGCTAAGCCAAGCAAGGTCTCTAATAAACAGTGACAATTTGCCCTCCCAGCACAGGGCTTAGTTAGCTGCCCCCCGCACCCCACCCTATGCCAGGTGGGTAAGAAAGACACGGATGCTTTCTACTTCCCCAGCCCTCCCACCCTGGCATGCATTCTGGGGTGGGGACCTAGATGGGAGACCTCACCCACACGGACTGCCCGGCTTCAGTTTTCCCAACTGATGGATGCCATCTCCAAAAACAGCGTGCTTTCCCCCTACCCGCCTCCCTTCAGAATGACTCAGCGAGCATGTGCGGGGTGGGAGGGGCACAGCGCAGAGTGGGGGCTGACTCTGATCTAGTTCCAGCCTCAAGGAACAGCCTCAGTCATGGGGGACTGGACAAGAAGCCTGGGCAGCGATTCAGGATACTGAAGTTCTAGACCTGTTCTTGATGACTGCTCTGGCCTGGGGCAAGGCCCTGCCCCTCTCTGGCCTCAGTTTCCTCGTTGATAATTTTCAGGCCAAATGCTCTGTGATGGCTCAACTCAGTGGCTCAACTGGCTATGCAGGAAAAAATCTCCTCTTTCTTCCCTTCTGGATAAAGAACGCAGGGCATGAGGTTTATAGGTTTAGAGCGGGAATCACAGTCATGTATGAGGTAGAGTTTGAGCAGGATCTTATTGATGGGTGGGATTCGAAAAGGCAGTAAAACATGGGGGGTTGAGTGACACAAAGACATGGAAGTAGAGATTTGCTTGGCTTTTTTTTTTAAGTAGGCTACATACCCAGCATGGAGCCCATCGAGGGCCTTGAATTCACAACCCCGAGACCAAGACCCGAGATGAAATCCAGAGTCGGACAATTGACTGCCTGAGCCACCGAGGTGCCCCTACTTGACATTTTTGAAGGAACCACCACGGCTGATACTTTAAATAATACGCACGGATACAGCCAAATGGACCTCTAAAATAAGGAAACCTTTTGTACTGGTTGGCAAACAGGCACTGGCCAAGCCCCCATGAGTGCCCCCTCAGCTGCCCTTGCTGCTCCAGTCCCCCATCCCTCCAACTACCCCAAGATCCAACAACCAGAAGGTCAATGCCTGAGGTCTTGATCCAATAGGAGTCTGTACCATGGTACCCATGGGCCAACCCAGAGCAAACATGGCGCATTATTAAACATCACTAAATGTCAGGTATCATGGTAGACATGTTGACACTTACTACTTCCTACAACCTTCACATCAACCCCATCAGATTAAGAAACAGTCTTGGAAAAGTTAAGTGACTGTCCAAGGTCATTTTGCCTATGACTGGAAAAGGCAAGACTTGAACATGGATGATAGGACCAAGTCCTTGCTCATTTCATAAAACCCCAGTGCCTCTGAGTAGCCTTGGCCCATAGACAGACAAGCTTTGGAGGCAGCAGGAAGAATTTGTTAGACAGTGGAACAAATTATTGTGGGAGCTTATGCAATCACCTTCTCCAGAGAGTCTTATAAACAAGAGGGTTTAGAATAGGCCAGGGGCAGAGGGATGGAGGAGATGGCCTAATAAGGCCCTTCCTACCCCTGAACTCCTCGGTCCCATACGAACAGGAACGCCTATTGATTTTTAAAGCCCCAATTTACCTCCTGGAGGACTGAGGAGACTTAAATACGTCTGAAAGCAAAATAAATGTCCTCTTTGTCCTCTTTCCCCCACTCCAGCTCTCCATTTTAGATTTTCTTCTGGCAGGTTTGACAAACAGAGCTTTTTCAGCCAGAGCTGCTGTCAGTTCAAAAGTTGAGTTCCAGCATCTGAAGACCAGAGTCTGCTTAAGACTGATCTCTTTCTAAAAAAGATTTTTAAATTCTGCTGGAATCTCTGGCAGGGGGGAAAGTGGTGTAAGAGAGCGACGAGGATGGCCGCAATGCGCCCGCAGGCCCACTTTGCTAAAGCCTGTGCAATTTATGCTAGAAGCTGTCTGCCGCTCCCCCAGTTTTCTCTCACGGCAAATAAGGTGACTGGCCCCAGCAACCCCATCAAGGCCCAACAGCAGAACCAGCAGCGGCCCTTGTCAGAGGAGTTCCAGTCCGTGGGGAAAGCAGCCTGCTGTCTGGTTGCCATGGCAATGGATGCTCCTTCCTTCCTGTCTCCTGGCTCCAGGGAAAGACAAGGACACCCAAGAAAAGACAGTGGCAACTAGGAGGAGGAGAAGTAGCAACAGGCCCCCTTTCCTTGTAGCCCAGGCAGCTGTCACCCCATGTGCTGGCAATTACAGCTCTCATTGACCTTGGGCAAGCCTGGGCCCAGCTCTGGACCTCCATTTATTCATGTGTAAAAGGAGAGAACTGGACAAGAGAGGATCAGCAAAACCTTTCCAGCTCCAAACACCCAGGATCCAGAGGCTCATGGCACCAGGCTAGTCACTGGAAATGGCCTTGCCTCATCTTTGCAGCCCTCAGCATAAAAGATACGAGGAAGCATGGCATTTCATAAGACTGGAATCCATTCTCCTCACTCAGAAACCACAGCCTTATTCATCCCCCAAAGCCACGCTGCCTCGCCTACAAGGGTCTGCTCTTCAAGAGACCATCTCTGTGGGTCATTCCGGAGAGTAGACACACCCATCATCACACACATTCCTGAGGGTGCACAGGTCTCTGGGGGTTCACTCAAGTGATGGTCTGGCAGGTGAGTCAGAATGCCATGGCACCCTATCCAGCAACTTGCATCCCACCTCATGGACATCATTGGGTTCAAGCCTCAAATACCAGTGTGCACAGCTCACTAGGTGCTGGCCCCTGCTACAATGCTCAAGTGAAGAAACTCAAGACAGAAGGACACCAAAAGAGATCATTCTATCCAGTGTGGAGAGTGCTGGATGAAGTGATTGTGGGGGGTGTAAGGGAAGCTCCCCAGGGAAAGGGTAAACAATGAGCAGAAGCAGGGAGCTGTCAGGCCAAAAGCACCTAGGGTTTGGGGAAGTATTTGTAATTCTGGCTGATTGGCCTAGAGTGGAATAAAGGATGTGGCATGAGGTGAGGGCGGGGAGAAAGGATAGAAACACAGATAAAGAATGTCAAGAGGTTCAATGACAGGGTGGTATTTCTAGGGCTGGTCTGAGGGGAGGACAGGGGGTTCTTGGGTGAAAGGTACAAGCCGTTGCTCAGTGCTGGCTTTGGAGAGTGACGGGGGACTGGAGAAGAAGGTACCTGCCCTTCCTGTGGGCCAGATTATACTTAGCCTTCCCCATTGGCCAGCTCGGGGGTTGGGAGGGGGGGGAGTACTTGTTCCATTTAAACATGAAGAAAGTGTAACCCAGAGCCACGGAGTGACTGGTCCTACCAGCCAACTGTTCCTCTCCAGGAGTACACAATCTAGCTGGGGAGCAAAATCAGTAAGAGTGGAAAAATTAGCATGTGATTCTAAACTGACGTGTGGCCACTCTCCCTACGTCCTCAGAAGTCCAGAAGCTCAGGAAGAATCCACATTGAATGGGACATCTGAGGAGAGTTTCTCATTACAAGGGAGCTGTAAGGAACGTCTAGCCCCTCTCCACACCCCTGCGCCCACTTTATCTCTAACCCATCTGAGAAATGGTCAAACAGAGCATTTCGGCTTGAGTCAGGAGCATCCTTAAACCCTAGCATAAAGCTGGTCTAAGCATAAGAAATCTGATTAGCTCCCAACACTGAGCAATCTCATTTACTAGTCCCTGTAAGTCGGTCCACGGGATTAGTGGTCTATATGGGACACTAATCAATACACAACAAGTAATTAGGGCTCCTAATACCTGTGAGAGAGCCCAAGAGAGGACAGGGCCACCCCAGCTCCACCGGCCTTGTTTTGTAGCATATGCTTCATTTTGAGTTTGGTGTTTATTAATTGCAGCACGTTAAATTCTCTATTGGACTAAGGCTTTAGGGCTAGATACTTTGTCCAGAAACATCAAGAAGAATGTGCTGGAAATAAAGTTTCAAGGGTCCTACCTCCCAAGAGAGGGAGCTGTTGGGACCCTCACAGCCCCAGGAAGCCCAATCATTATCCCTCTAACTAGGCACTCTTCCAGGACAGGGGTCGTGTTTTATTCACTGTATATCACCAGAGCCTACACAGTACGTGATACATGGTAAGTTATGAATGAGCAAGTGAATCAATGAGTGATTAATACAGTTTTCAGTCAGTCAGCAACTTTCTATTGGAGCCTGCTTTACACAGAATTTGTATCCTAATACGATGGTGATGATTTCCATTGCATTCACAGAAGTTTGGGGTTAAAAGGGAATTTGAAAGTAACCTAATCTGGTGTTACTTTTTAATGCAACCCATTAATGGATCATGAAATGGAACTACCTAATGAGTCCTGACCATCATTTTACAAATGAAATGGGAATGGAATGCAATGGAATGAATGGAATGGAATAGAATGGAAGGAATAGAATAGAACAGAATAGAATAGTTCAGTAGAGTACAATAGAACAGAGTACAGAAGAATAGAATAGATCAGAGTGCATCACATGTAGTAAGGGTCAGTATAGATCAGCCGACTTGTGTTTGTGGACTATGGGTGTGTGGACTAGATGCACCCTGCCCTAACAAGTCTAAAAGCCACTGATGAATCCAACTTTCATCCAGTGATTTCACGACCTCGGAAACCACATCCGAGACAAGTGATTCTTTTCTGGGCTCCTCTTGTTCTAGGAAATGAATTTCATCCAGGATCAGCCTGTTCCCCTTAGAGACTGTCTAGCTGTGGGAATTGCAACACAGTTCAGAACACACCACAGACACACTCATACACAAACACACACCAAACCAAAATACCATTTTATGAGGCAATACTTACTATGTAGAATGAGATGCACTATATTTTATTTTATTCTATTTCATTTTTTAGTTATGTTGGTGATAAACCATTAAATAGATTTTATAAGCTGCCCACAGTGACATTGGACTGGATGGTATCTGATAATCTGAAAATGGCAGGATGGGGTTCTAGGACAATTTTCACATCAATTCCATTTCTTTTCATTATGTTCAGCTGTGTGCCTACAATGGGTTATGTGCTAAGAAAGATAACCGCTTGGTGAGCTGGAGCCCGGCTACTTTGGGGGCTCACAAAGGAGTAGTCACAGCTCTGCCTGTCTCTTATTGCCCCTGTGGACAAGCTCATGGAGAGAAGACTGTGAGTCTTGTATAGAGCATGCTAATAGCTATTGTAAATGCATGATTATTCTTGGTTCTCTTGCTGGTGGCAAATAGCAGCTATCATGGGTTTTCTCTTAAGACTTGACAGCAAAAACATTTCAAAGATTAAAAGTTAGAAGCAAAGTTTAAATGGTGTTTTTGTTTTTGTTTTTGTTTCCCTCCAACCCAACTTGGAAGAATTTGTCTTTGGAGAACCAACCTAATCAAATAAAGTAGAATCAATTTACCGGAGACATAATCCAACTTGCATAATTGTCCTGGCTGGTTAACACCACAGCTGTTCACCGGACATGGTTCATTAAATAATGAAGTCTTCATCCAGACTCTCCTTCACTGGGCTGTGGTTCTTTTCCCCCATACCACCAAAGAAGTGCTGCCTTCATTAGTGTGCAGTGTCACCGATCGCCAAGGGGATCATCGGGGGATTTATTTTTATGACATTCTATTCACCAGACGTCATCAACTGCATTAACCAAAAGCCACTGTATTTTCCCCAGTGGAGAATCCTATCACTAGAGAAGCACAACAGACTGTGGGTCCTCTGTGGACAGGGACCACATCCCTTCATCTTTCTATCCCCAGTCCTAGGCAAAGTGCCTGGCATTTGGTGGGTGCAGGAGAAATATCTGTTGAATCAAGAAGAAAACATCTCCAGTGTGGGATTCCTCAAGCTTCACAGGAGCAATGTCTAGAAGTCTGACAGCACCCTGGTCGCAATAAACATTTGGTCTCAAATTGTGTCCCCTTCCTTTCTGGTTTGTTAATTTTCCACTTGACTGAACCAAATTGTCCAAGTTCACATGAAAGCAGACAGGACTCTCAAAATCCCCTCTGGCCAGCAGAAGGTTCAGCCATGCCAATTTTGCTGTCTTCAAGCTCAGAGACACACTTAACCCCTCTGGGTGTAGGAAAACCTGTGCCAATCTCGGGCTTCCTAAAGAATCCCACTGTTAAAAGAGGCCACCAGAAGCTGGGATGCTGAGAGGTAGCAATGACCTTGTAAATTTCCTGAGGTGTGAGACGCCAGCAATTTGGTTTACAAAGCATGGGAAGAGAGACTCACTGTGAAACTGGCAGATTTGTGGCTTAGACCAACTCAAATGTATGCAAACACAGACAGCTAGCCCCACTCCCCGAGTTTCTGAATCAGGCATTTGCATCTCTAACAAGTTTCCAGGTTGATGCTGATTCTCCAGGCACCCCACTTTGAGAAGCACTGGTTTAGGCTGCTGATTATAAGCAAGGTTCTGGAGCAAGCTGTCTAGGTTGGAGCCCTGAATCCACCACTTACTACTCTGTAACTTTAGGCAAGTCCTTTAAACTCTTCCAGCCAATGGTACCAAGTGTCAGACGAAGGCACCAAGAGCATCTTTCTCACAAGGTTGTTGTGAAGGTCAACAGAGAACATCCATTCCTTAGCAGGGTGCTTGGCAGATAGAAAGGGCTCAATTAAAGTTAAGCACATAAGGAAGAAAGTTCTGGTAGAAAGACTGCTGGACCGGGAAGCCAGGCATCCATTCCAGTTCTAGCCCTGCCACCACTGCTGTGGGATCCTGGGCAAATGGCTTCCCCTGTCTAGGCTTCATGTCCTCATTAGTAAAATGAGCGCATTGGACATTTTATAACAGACTAGGCTGCCTTTGAGCTAGAAGCTTCCAAAGCCCTTTGCTCCTCCACCTACCACACAGCACCATACATCTGGTCAGCCTCCCCAAACACTTCCTACCCGCCCAGGCTTTCCACTGCCAGGTCTCCAGCAGGATATTCCCAGACTGCCTTGGAATCACAGCCTGAAATCCTCTGCCCCGGAGGGTCCTCCTGCTTGGCTGATACCCGCCCGACTCAGTTAATACAAACTAAGGGGCCCACTTCCTCAATAGCTTAACTCAGGATCCTTGTTGCTGAAGCCCTATCACATCCCCCCATAATGTTTTCTCTCATTTGTAGCCAGCTCCACTTACAACACTCATTGATATTCTTTTGTGCTTGCACTCTCCACTGAAAGATAAGCAGGACTCATGGAAGTTCAAAGAGGACAAGTGTGGTTTCATTGAGAGCACTGTGTGCGGAAGGGTCTTGGAAGATGAGGCACACACTCTCAAAGGAAGATGCAGATCTGACATTTATTTTCACAGCCCAATCTGGGGGAGAGGGGTCTCGGGAGGAGATATGAAGTCCAAACTCTGAACTGAAGATACAAAACTCATTTCCCCCTCTGTATTTCCATTAGCCCCATTCCAGCCTGCTGTACTAGCTTTCTGCTAACAGCTGATGACAGGGAGAGGGCTCTTGTTGGCACCAGGCCACTGTGCATTTTGCTTTTATCAGATACTGGCAAAATTTCCCCATCAAGGAAGATAAATTCGAGGCGTTATTAATAAACCTCTGAATGTGGAGATCAGATCTGGCTGGCACTCTTAATGATCCCATCAGCAGTGAACCATTTCCAGCCGGAGGAGCCCAGAAATTTATGATTCTATGGAAGGCAACCTGAAGGCTGGAATCTCCTTGCCTGGCTCCTTGGGGAATCTTGAGCCCAACTGTGGCTTCCCTGGGGTTGGGGGGCACTCCCCCATGACCCCAGGTGAAGCAGGAGCTGAGGGAGGAGGGACACTGACAGAAAAAGCCCTGAGTAAATGTCACCCATCATTGTTTTGTATCCAGAGAGTGCTAAGGGTTTTGTGCCAATCATCTCATTTAATTTTTTTAAAGATTTATTTATTTACTTGAGGGGGGAGGGGCAGAGGGAGAAGGAGAGAGAATCTTAAGCAGACTCCAGCACCGAGCGGAGCCTGACGTGGGGCTCAATCTCATGACCCTGAGATCACGACCTGAGCCAGAACCAAGAGTCGGATGCTTAATCAACCACGCCACCCAAGCACCCCTCATTCAATTTTCTTAAGTTCAGTGAGGGAAGTACTATTTTTAGGCAAGGACACTCCGGCTAGGAGAGGTTATCATTAGCAATAGAGGCATCATCGTATCGGCTCACGCCTACCGACCGAGTGTTTTCCAAGTGACGGAACTTCGGATTTTGCCTGCATTTCACAACAATCCTACCAGCTAAGCACTGCTGCTCTCCCCACTTCTGAATCGGCACTCACGGTTTATAGAGGTTAAGTGTGTCGTTCAAGGTCATACAGCAAAAATGCTTAGCCGATACTGGGATCCATGTCTGCTGGATTCTGAAGGCCATGCTGCCACGTGTTGCCCCCATTACAGGGGTGTGTAGGGGATAGCACTAGAGAGGACCCTCCGGCCCACTGCTCCCTGCTGCCATACATGGCTCACCCACGGTTCTGCTGCCTTCCCACAAGAAAGCCGCCCGAGTTCCTGGCTACATCGCACTGGACGCCATGGCACCAGCGTTTGGTGCAGGGCCTGGCACTAGGAGGCATGCTTTAAATCTTCTATATATAAATCAACTGATGAGCAGTCCCCACTCATGTTCTGGAAGACTTTACAAATGCGTCTCATTCCACTCTCCTTTGGGAGAGCTAAAATTAGGCTCCAGAAAAAGTGAGTTGCAAAGTTCACTAAGAGGCCTTAGAGCAAGGCAGTGGGGACACTAAAAAAAAAAGGAACCCCCCAAAATCCTGTAGAGGGAGAGCTGAGCACCAAGGTGGCCATCTGCATAGGACTTGTAATCATAGTAACAGCACAGACACGTCTAAGTCCTTAAGCCCTTTACAGTTGTTAACATAGTTCATCTTCATGGCAACCCATTTTACAGATGGAAAAAGTAAGGCACAGCAAGGTTGAAGTACTTGCTCAGGGGCCTACAGGTCATGAGTGGGAGAGCTGGGATAAGAACCCAAGCCATTTAGCATGACAGCCTGTGATCTCCCCCTCTCGGCTTACTGTGTCCCAGTTGTTGGCTGTGTGCAGGGATGGGGAGGCTCTCCCAGGCCAGAGAGAGTTCTCTGAAAGTCCACCATCCCAGGCCTCAAGCTCAGGCTGAGAGGAAAAAGCAAGGCATTTGCAGCAGCTGGAGGTTAAATTCTGAGTAATTAACATGTTTATCCATCATAGCAGAATTGTTCCCCAGAGAATTCAAGTGTCATTTCACTGTGCCTTTAATTCAGGAATGCTTTTACTGCGTCTTGCCAACAAATACTAAGAGGGAGAGGGGTTGGCACTCCTTGACAGAAAAGGGAGGGAGCAGAGTTTCGGCCTGAACCAAATAGAGGAAATGGAGCTCTCATCCACATGGCCAGCCACATCTTCCAGTACAGATCCTCCAACTCCCCTCTTGTATTCATGTATTGATACAACAAACCAGCACATAATGGTTATCTATCCATTCCCAGTAGTGCTCGAAGAGCTTCACAAAATATTAACTCTTACCAGCCTTATGAGGTTTTACAGAGGAGGAAAAGGAGCACAGAGAGGTAAGGTAACTTGTCCACAGTCACAAAGCTAGCAGGAAATAGAGTAGTCTGCAGTCACAATCCATCCCCTTCGTCCCCTCACCCCCAACCCACCCCTACCAGAGCCTTCCCCGCCTTCCTGCCCTGCCAGAGCCTAAAGCCTGCCACCCCAAGCACTCCCTCGCTTGGGGCCTAACAGCCCATCCACACAGCCCTTGTCCCCACCAACCCCCATTCCACACAGGCTGCCTCATGGTGTTTATATTCCACGTGCGTGTGTTTTGTCTCCCACTAGTTTTTCATCTCCCCGAGGAGCGAGACCATATTGTCAATTTCTATGGATTCCCAGAACATCATAAATACTTCAAAGTAATAATAACAACTGCCATTCATCCACGTGAATGCAAGCTCCATGAGAGCAGAGACCTGTGTTTGTCTGTTTGTTCTCTGCTCTATCCCCAGGGTCTGGTAGAGTGCCTGGTACAAAGCAGGCCCTCAAAAAATATTGCTGCTGAATGAATGAGCCAACACATTAACTTAGCACTAATCATGTGCCAGGCATTCTAAAGGGAGCTCCATACACACTCTGCTTTATCACTGTGGATGACAGAGGGAATGAAGGCATACGTAAATAAGTGAAGGAGTGAGTCAACCAATGAATGAGTGGCCAAGGGAAGCTATTCCAAGGCTGGCATCCTGTCCATTGCCCACAACACCCACTCTTCACAGGTTGTTTTGCCCCCCTGCCTGCCATCCCCCCACCAGCTCCTGGTCCAGGGCTCCTAGGCTGCCATTCGCCTCTGGGCATATTGGGGGAGCCACTCTCCAGAGCCAACTGTTCACCAGCACAAGTGAGAATGGTCAAGGAAGCTTTCTACAACCTACTTTGGAGAATCCTTGGAGCCTTTGCTCCTCTAACAGGCTTAGAAGTCAAGGCTGGATGCAGAGTGCCAAGAGCTGCTTTTCTGAGCGAAGACAGTGCTGCCCCCATCCCATGTCCTCCCTTGGCTACCTGCCCACCACAAGGCTTCCCAGCACAAGGCAAAAGAGGCAGAAATGCATTCACTCACGTATTCATTCACCCACAAACATGCCTCAAGCAACTGGGCACCTACTGAGCCCAGAGTAGTTCTGTGCTCTGCAGGGGACATACACATAAATAAGAAACAGTCCTTGACCTTGAGGAATATTTGATCTAGGAGGAAAAAATAACAGGTATATTAACTCAGATGTTGGCCATCTCTGGCTTATTCAGCGCCTGCGCAGAGATGTACAGCCTCTAATTTTGCCCTGAATGACTTATACCCTAACTGTGGTACTAGTTTGAGACCCTCCCTCCTGCCCCCACTCCATCTCAGGCTCCCAGACACAGGCAATAAGGAACAACCCATACTGCCGAAGATTTCACAGGTAAGGTGGAGAAAGGATAGGAATTGCCTAAATGGGTCTAATAGGGGATTCTGAATTCACCTCAGTTCCTTCCAGGCCATGGTACAACCAAGGACTCCTTCTCCGACCCTTCCCCTCACAGCCCCTCCAGGTAGAAACATGGTCCTGATAAGCCAAAGTCCCTCACTCTCCCTGCTAAAGCCCCTGGACCCTCACCTTTCCACTACTGTAGGCTCTATCCCTATGGACATCATCAGGGATATTCACAACTATTCCAATTCTTTCCTCTTTTGGGGCAATTGGTGGAATACTTTCCTGTCTCCTTTAAAGTTAGGTGTGACCAAGTGGTTTGCTCTGGCCAATGAGTCATGGCCAAAGTGTATGCCATTTCTGGATGGGAGCTTCCAGCCAGGGCAGTGCACCACTGTCTTGGGCGAGGATGATGTTGGAAGCAAATGCCAAGATGGAGCTTCTATTGGTTTGTTTCACTCTCTGACTTTAATGAGGAGTCACTCTCTTTCCAAACCCCTGCCCTTCCTGACATTACATATGTATGGAGCATAAATAAACCTTTCTTGCATTATGCCACTGTCAGGGGTGTTTGTTACTGTAGCAGAGTATGGCCTAACCTGACTGATAGAGCCTGTTTGATGTACCACAACTCAGCTCTGCCCTGATCTACAGGTAAACTGTCATACTCAACTAATTCTGTCACTCTCCAAACAAAAAAAAGGTCCTCCAGGTAATAGAATCCACGCAAAAAAAAAAAAGAATCCACACTCTGCAGAAGATAATTTATGGCATCTTTTGATAGCTTGAACATTCTTCCTGAGGTCTCACCCCTGGCTCTTAAAAGACTCATCAACATAGTTTTTTTTTTTTCTAAACAAAATGGTGGAGACACCAAAAGGAATTCTGGAAAAGAAGCGTCTACCTGGTACAAAAGAACTCTGCTCTGGTAAGTGTCGTGAGAAAGGTGACTGTGGGACACAAGAAGTAATGGAATTAATTTGGACACAAGATGCCTTCAAGAGGGAGGTGATATCCCCCAAATCCTCATGAAGGCTATTCTGGAAGAAAAAAAATAGTGAACAATGCCCTCAGAAACACATTTGAAAGTAGCTCTGAACTCTAAAGCTGAGGCTGAGGCCCCAGGCAAACCTGAAGAAAGAAGGAGCTCCAGTGGCTTGAAGAGCTCTGCATCACTGGGCTGAACCCTCCTCCTTGCCAGACAAGCGTCAGAGCCTTTGCAGGCCCATCCACTCCTGCCCGCCTCCCAGCCTGCTCCCCAGGCCAACATGCACAACGGCAGGCACTTCCAGACTTGGATGCCGCCTCACTTCTCTCTCCTTCGTACCTGCCAACCCCTCCACATCTGAGGAGGGCAGACAGTTCACTTGACCTATATATGGTAGGACACGACTCCAGCCTAAGAGTTACAAGAAAAAAACCTGAACACACCTAAAGTGTTCAGGAAGCATGTGTTTAATGTGATAGAAATCAACCCCAGAGCCAAGGCTGACCCTTCACCACCCAAACCCATGTCATCGTCCACATTTAGGGTCAGACCTCTCAGGCTACGCAGGTCCTCCACTCCAGCATCCTACTCACACTCACCCCACTATCCTCTGTCCTAAGTGGCTCATCTCTCTCCTTCACATCCCCCATCAAAATGTATCTGACTTGTGTCCCATTCTCTCAGGGGTTTTCTAAGGAAGTCATATTTATGCTGTTAATGACTTACTCTTTTTCCCTCCCTAGGAAGGTATTTATATTTAATCAAACCACTTGCGGGATGACATACCTTTAATGTAAAGGCATGCATTACTCATAATGGAATTTTTCAGTACTCAATCAGTCATGAGGGACAAAAGACCTCTTCCTGAGTATTCACCCTCTATGTCATTCTATAGCTCACATATGCCAAATAAGTCTCTTACACACAACTACAAAAATACCATGTAAGTGCCCATTCTCAAGTAAGTGACTTTTGCCCTTGCCAGAGGAGAAAGGATCAGATTAGTTAACTCTAATGAGTGGTAAAAGTCCCTTAAAGAGGAAGCCACTTCTCCCACAGACAGAAAAGCAGCTCTAAGAAGCCCAAGTCCTGAGGATATTGTCAGTGAAAACATACACAGGCTGCAGCCGGTTATTAATCAATTAATTCTCAGCTAGCTTTGCCCCAAGTCATCCAGCAGAGGGAATAAGAAGAGATTTACAAGCTGTGTGCATTTAAATTAATATTTTTAAATGGTGGGAATGTGTAATTAATATTTTCAAAGAACACATCCACACCAGATCAGACAGTGGTGTTATTTTTTACCCATGTCAAATATGCCTCTTTTTAATTCCTTTCTGGGAAGAAGACAACAGCTCTAAGTTTGTTTTGTTTTGCTTTTCTTCTTCTGAGACTCAAAATAACCATGTTCTTTCTGCTTCAGTAAATCACTACTGCAGCTTGAAAGAGTTCCTAGAAAGTTATAGTTTCATTCAGTCTTTAGGAGGAGAAGCAAGCTACAAATGCCAAGACCTTCGTGCACAAGGAAGTCTGCTGCAGGACAGTATCAACCTCATTAATCAGGATACACAAGATTGTGCTGCAGTAACAAAGAAACCCTAAAATTTAAAGACTTACTATTTCATCATTTATTTCTCACTCATGCAAAGTCATTTTGGGTCAGGTGGCTCTCCAGGGTAGTTTGTTTGAAAAGATGACATCCAGGCTGGTTTTAACTTGTGGCTCTACCATCTCAACATGGTCTCTATAACTGCCATGAGAGGGCAAGGAAAAGCATGGGGAAGCAGGAAGGAGCTTTTAACTATCCTGGGCTGGAAGAAACACACATCATTTCTGCTCAGAGTCCACCCAACTGCAAGAGGTCTTGGAAGAGTGGGAGAGTCCATGGTTATTTGGTGGTCATCAAATGTCTCTCCACACTGGTTATCAGTGGGCAGTGTTGGGACACTTTATCCACTTAGCAACTGTTGGATTCCAGCCCTTAAATTTTGTGCTCCAAGTTCATTATGAAACCATCAGCAGAAGTGACAAAAGGATACGAATACCATGAAGCTCACCAGGTATGTGGCACAGGTATGTTTATTAGAACCCGAAGTTTTCTTCTTTTTGTCCACTAAGTATCCCAGAAGGGCCAGATGGAACTACTTCCTGTGCTTTGGGAAGAGAAGAATAAACCAGAGGAGGGTCACCTTGAGCTTTTGATGATAGCTCTGCTCCTCAAAAGGAGAATAAAAGCTATCAGGGTGCAGAAGGGAATGAGAACTGGCCAAGAGCACCCACACTGGGAAGATTTCATCACAAATTTTCCTCTGCCTGGGAGCTGGTAGATAAATGAGATTGTTGTTCCCAAACACTGGAAGGAGGACTGGCTGTTAAAAAATATAGAGTCTAGAAATTCGAAGTTGGCCAATCTAGTGTGGAATCCAGGAATCTGCATATTAGCAAACAACCCCAGGTAATCTGATACATAGCCATATTTGGCAGCCATTGCCCTGGAGAAAAATATAAGGTTTCACTAGCACCAGGATTGACTTATTCAGTCTTAAAATAAGAGCCAAGACCAAGTAATTGGTTTGGAGCCAACCAAGATCAGCAGACCACTCAGCTCCCACCAACATCTGACAGAGGCAAAGGGCCTGAGGCTGGTCTGCATTTGAGAACAGACTGGCACATCAAAAAAGTGATTAGGGGGCACCTGGGTGGCTCAGATGGTTAAGAGTCTGCCATCAGCTCAGGTCATGATCCCAGGGTTCTGGGATCGAGCCCCACATCGGGCTCCTGGCTCAGTGAGGAGCCTGCTTCTCCCTCTCCCTCTGCCTCTCTCCCTGCTCATGCTTTCTCTCTCTCTCTGTATCTCTGTGTCTCAAATGAATAAATTAAAAAAAAAACTTCAAAAAAGTGATTAGTGGGGCACCTGGGTGGTGCAGTCAGTTAAGTATCCGACCCTCGGTCTCAGCTCAGGTTGTGATCTCAGGGTCGTGAGATTGAGCCCTACATCAGGCTCTGCAGTCAGTGCAAAGTCTGCTTGAACTTCTCTCTCCCACTCCCTCTGCCCCTCCTCCTTATGTGCTCTCTCTCTCAAATAAATAAATAAATCTTTTTTAAAAAAGTGATTGGTCCCCTCATTTGGCAACCAAGGTTCTTAGAGTTGGATTTTCCCTTCAGTGACAAATGGAACTCCCTAGAAAGATGTTTATAGGCTTGGAAGAATGGGTTTGAGATGGGAACAAAGCCTTTGCTGATGGTAAGCACTGGCCTTTCCATCCCATGCCAGTTTGGGAACCCACTGGAACACAGGCACATATATGGGCCTAAAAGAATAGGACTTTGCTCTGGATCTGTGGGTTTGCCCTCCTCAATTGTGGTCAGGCCCATCACTATAAAAGAGCATAATTTTGTGGCAAGAGATCTGTCATACCTACTGAGCTCTGTGTGTGGGGGAGGGGGGGTGTGATATGAACATGTAGACAGATTAGGTGAGCTGAGAATGCTAACTTAGCGATTGAAGAAAAGACGCATAATATATAGTAGGTATATTTAAATGTGTTTTCCACTTCTCTATCATGCCTCATGTATCACTGTAAACTCTAAAGGTCAAGTTATCATATCAGACCGGTGGGATCTCCCTCCTGACATAGAATGAAGGACCAGAGGCAAGTGAATTCAGGGAAAGGGGATTGAGGGATAAGGGTGTTCCAGATTGAGAATGGGCTCAAAGCAGTAGTGCCATCTACCAGCTTAGGGCTGTCATAGGCGAGCCCTGAAGGCAATTTCTGGAGAGAACATTTTATTAGCTTCTGAGTTATCCTGAGGGAGATATTCAGATGTTGGGTTACTGGATCTAGTTGGGCAAGACAAGAGACTAAGAAGTCATGTCTCTTCTGGGGATTCTGGGGCAAGGCGAACAATGAAGCAAAAGAAGTGGTTCTCTAGAACACCTGTGACTCCGTTACAGACCACCGCTTGCTACTGGAGTGGAACAGGACCAGACAGTGCAGCACCCACTGGACTCTGCCCACCCTCCAAACTGATCCATGCCCTCTAAAGCAGCAGTGTGGTGGCTTATTAAGGCCAGGTAGAAAGTGGCCACTTTCCCAGCTGAAAAAATTCTCAAACACTTCTAGTGTCCTTATCTATAAAATGGGACAATTAGAACCACCCCCCTTGGGGCCTGGTGAGAAATAAATGATGTAATGCAATTAAAGAACCCAGTACCAAGCCTGGAACATTATAAGTACACAAAAGCCTAGGTCTTAGCTTCCTCACCCAGAATGGCACCCACCCTGCCCATCTCACCAAGCCACTGGGAGATGATAAAAAGGCATAAGCCCTATAAATACTAAAATCCTTGTGGCTCTGTAAGCAATTTTTGTCATGTTCTTAGCATTCCTGAATGTACATAGTAAGAGTTCAATCCATGCTCCATCCTATCTAGAAATGGTTTCTGTCAGTAGCTGGAAAGCCAGGCCAGGATGGAGGCATTTCAAAGTGTCCAAGTCATCTGAACCGAAGTTGCAACTTTAGGGTTAGCAAGGAAGGAACTGGGGAAAAGCAGACTTCTGAATAATCAGTATAGCTCTGGGGACTCCTCACACACGCACAGGTGTGTGTGTGTGTGTGTGAGAGAGAGAGAGAGAGAGAGAGAGAGAGAGAGAGAGAGAGAGAAAGAGACAGACAGACACAGACACAGAAAAAGAGATAAGTTTGAACTGACCAGGAGGCTTCCCTTCATTACTATGTGGATTTGAAATGCCAAGACTACGGCCTGGTCAGACCACTGAGGAAGAAAGACAATAGGAAAACAGAAGGCCACTCAGGATGCAAACACCTCATCGTTGCGGTGCAATAAATGGATTCACCCTTTTGCTAAATGTCAAGTTAATATTTCTCTTGGCACCAGCTGTGTTCTGCCCTCCCCTCCTTCCCCCCACAGCAAGCTTGGCCTCCCGGAAGCCTGCCCTTCAGCAACCACCCAGCCTCAGCACTGGGAATTGAGGAGGGCAGGAGTGGCCAGCACAGTAAACACAAACACATCCAGTCCAGCAGTGGAGGGGAAACAGCATTTTGTGGAGTGATATCCTCTGACAGCCCCGAGCTCTAGCTGGGGGGAGCTCTGGGCTTCAGGCTGCAGCTTTGGCAGCTGACTGTGCCAGCGAGTGCCACTAACAGAAGTTCTCCCTGTCCTGCTCACGGGCAGGGAATAGGCAGGCAAGGAAAGACAATGACCTTCAAAGCCAGCTACCAGCTGGGACCATGTGCGCACCTGCACTGCCCCAGGTCTCCTTGTCTCCAGGCCACCCTTGACAGTATCAGTAGTGTAGCTCCAAAGAGAGGAGAGGTTGGCCCCATTCTTCTGAACTCACATGGCCCTTTGAGTTTGCCCCTTGCCCAACCCTATCATTCAGGATGATGGTTGTCTGTTTGGGGGTCTTCTCCCCTATTCATTAGTGCAAGGTCTGTGTCTCTGGCCTGGAACAAAGAATGTGCTCAGTAGACTAGAAGGCCATTCATTCATTCCTCAGACCACTCTACACTTCGTTCTCTTCTAACTTTCCACCTTCTTGACTGCAAAAACCATTCAAGTACTGCCTACTCCAGTGTCCTCCCCTTCCTGTTCACTTCCACTGTCCTTATCACTCTTACGGCTTAGCTCAAGGCCGCCTGCAAGTCTTACCTTCTCCATGAAGCCTCTACAATGTTCTGGTTTTTTCTAAGCTTCTATTGTACCAGATTAACTGCATTCCCTATATGGAGCTTCATAATAGAAAGCTTTGTAATAGTTATTTTAACACCTCTGAACCTAATCTGTAAGCATGCTTAATAATAGGTTTGCCATACGTTTTAAATGAAGACTAACATAAAGCACGTAGCGCAATGTCCGGCACATAGTAAGTGCTCAAAGTAGGTTTTTGTGATGATGGCAGCTGTTTAAATACACATGATGGTGACAGTGACAGTGGTGGTGATGATGATGGTGACGGTGCTATCTCTGTTTTATATCTCTGACCCTAGGGTGTCATCCTCTGCTTATTTTGTCTTAATAAACTTCAAATCTTAATCCCAATGCTTTACCCTTGGTGGAAGTTTTATCAACAATGTTAACACTACTGAAAATATTTTGTTATTAATATTAATCATGTTTGCAGTTTGATAGCATAGAATCATGTAGAAAGCATTGGATTAGGGGTCAAACATTGACTTTAGTTCTTTTCCTACTCTGGGCCTCAGTTTCCTCTGCTATATAAAAATGAGTTTTCTACAAGGATCTGAGGTTCAATCTAGCGATGATATTGCAACTCTGTGGTTATTAATGAGATTAGTTGACACCAAAGTGAAGCCCTTCCTCCATCCATATGGTCATCCTTACCCAATATGACTTGGTACACAAATGCAAGCCTACCAGTGGGGAAATGGAAGAAACCGGGATTTGTGTCAACCAACCAACAGGACGCCAGTGCTCACTGAGACATACAAATGCTTTCTGTTTTAAAGGTTACTCCAGGCAGCATCACGGTTGACATTCCCCCTCCCAGCAGCAGGTTAGCAGATGTCACAACACAATGATCCACACTGGAGATGCCTATTAACTCTCCTGCATGGCACACCCAGTTTTGCTTCTGAGCTCACACTTTATGACTCTTAATGCAGCTTCATATTGCCATCCCTAGCTTCTAAAGTGTCACGACCCTCTTGTCTAAAGAAGCTTGGATCATAAGCAGAACAAGGGACTGAGCATCAAACTGTATCAAATACCAACCACATCTCCTACATCTCTACTCAGAAAAGGTTATCCTTCCCTTTCCACCCTATAGACCCCCTGGGGGTGGACACAGGATTACCCTGAAGTTCAGAGTGTGGGCTCTGTTCCACTAATTATGACCTAACTGGGTTATCTTGAGCAATTTACTTAGTCTCTCTGTGTCCCATTTTCTTCCTCTACAAAACTGTAATACATTGCCTAGGAATGTTGTGGTTGTGGGGATTGAATAAAATAACATATGCAAAGCACTCAGGGCAGAGGCTAGCTCACAATATGCATGCAATATATGTGCATTGTCATTGCCCATGATGTTGTTATCATGTAATGATATTGAAGAACAGGTAAATGAATTTCTTTATTTGATTGTGGCACCAACCACACTAAAGAACCAAAATCTTAAGTAGGCAGGCCATACTGTAAGGCAAAGTGTCGAACCTGTCAAGTCCTAATAAGGCCAGAGAAAGCAAAAAAGGGCCAGTACCAACTACGCAGATTATCCTTGGAAAATGTTTAAAGCATTATACACCCTGATGTGAGCATGTGTATATTCAGACAATGCTAGTATGACTTACTACAATGCTTAGAAATGTGTCTTATGGAAGATGGAAGATAAACTGAGGCAAGAATACAGGCGTAACCTAAATAAAATGTTTGCCCTTTCCATCACCCAGAGCCCTGTCCGTGGTCCTGAAATTTACAAGTCCACAAAGGCTGATGGGAGTCATGACTTCTGAGAAACTGCCAAGGAGGAAAGAGAGAGATTCTTTGGAATCATTCAAATAAATGCAGTTATTGAGAATTAATGTGTTTTGGCTTAATAATTGGGCTTCCTCACCTATTGTGCTCCTGATTTTAAACTTATCATAAAAAAATAAAAAAAAAAAAACTCACAAAACCTCATAATGCAGACCAGAGCTAACATAAATTACTTGGAGAGTCATTGGCTCCCCTCTGTTGGCCTGGATAATAAGAAATTGAACATAGATCTTCTATTCTAAAATGAGTTAATTCTTCTATTCTCTAATTTACCTACTGCAAAGAGGTGGCAGGGAATATTTATTGAGAGTGAGGCTCTGGAAGCAAACTGCCTGGATTCCAATCCTAACTCCTCATTTATCAGGAGGCAACGCTGGGCAAGTTCCTTCACCTCTTCATGTCTCAGTTCATTCATCTATAAAAATGATCATAAAAATAGTCCTCAGATCATAAAGTTATTTTTAAAATTAAGTAAGATAATGTACCTAAATTACTTAGAAAGTGCACATACCATAATAAGAACTGAGTATAATTATTATTGTTATTAATATTATAATTGTCTTTTGTTGTCATTAATGTCAAATTAGACTTAAAGATGAAACCTTTTTTCCTCCTATATTTTGGTTTGCATGGATGCCCTTCCTTCTCTCTGCTCCTATTAACTGCTCCCTTCTATCATGTTCCTGAGCAAACTCTGGAGACAGATCAAGTAAGAAATGAGGGAAGTTACACTCACCCACCCACTGAGCTCAACATAAAAAGAACTCAGACATTCCTTAAAATGGGAGACAGCAAAAACACAAAGGCCACAATTCTCCTAAAAGCCATCAAGAGCTCAAGTGTCCTCAGTCCATATCACAACAGAGCCACTCTCCACCCCTTGCTCAGCCATGCTTGAGGCCACCCTCCACTTGCTTCTCCATCAGTCTGTCAGCTCCCAGAGGAGCCCAGCAGGCTCACAGGGCTGACACAAGCTGTGCAGATCACCAAAACCAAGGCCCCAGTTGTGTGGCTTCTTTGAAGAATGGTCAATGCTAACTCAGTGTTCTCAGTCCATGACCCAGAAACTCTAGCAGTCATGACGGAAGACAAACAGTGATAATGACCCCATCTGATACTGAACTCACAAAACTTTCCTAAATACTGCCGTGTATCTAACTTCCTTCAATCTTCTTAGCATCCCTCCAAACCAGGCAATTAGTGTCATCCCCACTATAAGGAAAAGGTAGCTGAGGTCAGAGATTGATGTGCCTTGGTAAAAGTCATACAGCTACCAGTGAATGGAAAATTCAGGACAGCCCAGGCTGTCTCTTCAGACAGGAAGGTTTAGTGGGGAAAGCATGGAAAAGCAGCCAGACAGAACTCTGAAAACCAGTTTTACCACTTACTAGCTGCATGACTTTGGGCAAGTGACCTAACTTTATGAGGACTCGCTTTCCTCATCTGTAAAATGGAAACAGTATCTCTCATTCAGGATGTAGGAGAGTGAGCAATAATGTGAGCAAAGCACTGAGCATACTGTCTGGCATAGAGATGGGGTTAAATAAGAAGACACTCTTGTCGTTATCGTCGCTATAAGTCAGCCAGTTCTCTTTCTAATGTGCAGAGACACACAGAATCTGCACTAAAGGAGGCAGTAACATAGAAAATGCTGGTGTCCTACTGTCCCCTCCCCATCTATGCTCTCTGATGTACTTGCCAATCACATGCCTGAACTGAGAAAGCTCATTTATCACATGTGGCTTATCTGGAAAATTTTACATCCCATTCTGGCCTGACTCACCCCACTTTGGCATATTCCCAGGCTCCTAACACCGACTGGCAGTAGGTCTGAGCACGGGGACTAACTAATAACTTAGAAAACCTGCTCAAGCTTATGTTCAATTTATATAATAGTGCTTTACGACATAAGTATCAGGGCAACCGTGGGTCAATGAAACACATCCATTTCCATAAACAGTTGTTCGTGTCTTCACTAGGTAGAACCAATAAGGATGAAATAATGCTGGAGGCAGTGCAAGGCATTTTATGATATCAATATTCAACCACCACCAAAATCCTCATTTTTATTTAATAAATATAAAAAGTATCAAGAAGCTACATAATCTGTCCCCCTCCCCCAAACTGCCCTATGGAGCACCGCAAAGCCTTTTTTAAACAAAGCATATTTTGGATTAACACCCCTTCTGGCTTTTCCAGGCTGCTAGTTCCTTTCATTTAGTAGATAATCAAGAGCTGTCTGTAATCAATTAAGTGATACCATGCTATACATAGATGGGATTCCCTCCAGGCTACAAATATTCATAGCACTGAGTATAATTTTCAGGGCCCTGGAAATACATTGTGGGATAAGACATAGTCCCAGCCACCAAGAAGTCACCACCCAGTGTAGGAGACAGCTTATAGAGGCAATAATGGTGTGGTGGACCAAGTGCTTGGGGCTGGGGGAGCACAGCGGAGAGGTATGTTGCCTGAACTTTGAGCATTTAGCTCAGAGCTGAGACCTAAGGGGGAACAAGGGAGGAGAGGGGGGGACATGAGAGGAAGTTGTCCGGGATCAAGAAAACACTGGAGCAAAAACCCATTTGTCACAGAGCTTGGGGACCTCAGTGCAGCCACTGAGGTGGTGAGTGGCAAGAGATAATCCATAAAAGCAGCAACTCCCAGTCACCCACCCAACATTGTTCTTCACTTGCTCAAGAGCTGAAACAGCTCCCAGCTGCTGCCACCTTCTGCCAGCAGGGCTGGTTCCAGGTGAGCTGTTCTGCCCAGGGGTCATGGATGATACGGTGTCTCCTTTGGGCGGCTCAGCCCTGCCTCCACCTGACTTCCTGGGTGGCAGAATAGACAGGCCTACCATCTGTTTCCCTCCCCAGAGCACCAGGCATGGAACACTGGGGATTTGTGGGGTCACCAGGCAGAGCTAGCAGAGTTTGGGAGCAACAGGGAACTATGAACACATCTGTGGGATGGCAGCAAGGAAGCCAGAAACGACAGGCTAGCAATCAAAAGGAGAGAAATGGAAACAACAGACACACGTGGCTCTCAGAAGAAAGTCATTTAATCAGCCCTAGCCCAGCTTCCAAACTTCAAACTCAGAGAGATACTGGACTCATTTAGCACATGATTGAGTCTATGTGTTAACCTCGTGACGGGCAACTTTTCTGGTTTCAAAGGTGAAATTAACAAAAAGGAGATTCTTCTCTTTTCACCAAGTGGGGCCCTTACCACACAGAAAGACTCAGCAGCCGTGAATAAAATAAACACAAGTTTTCATTCTGCTTCCTGCCTGGAGCTCCAGGATGACCTCACAAGGTCAAGGTGGGTCTCAATCCTGCCAGCCAATTCTAGAAGATCAACCAGCAAAGGCATAGATGATACAAGGCAGGATGTGAGTCACATTATCTTGGACTTCCCTGGACAGAGGGCCTGTTGGCTCTGGTCTTAACAGACTAAACAGGTGAGACACAGCATGCATCAGGAAGGGCCTGGCAAATAACCCACAGTCCTCTCAAACCACATCACCACAAACCAGTCTCATGCGTAGAATTCAAAAATAACCCGTGTGCCTAAATTCGAACTACCACACTGCAACGTTCAACTCATTTTGGGTTCAGGATGCTAACCAGAGCCTCCGAGCATTTGCTCAAAGGACCCAGGCATCTTGAGAGGGATCTCCCCTGGCTAGAACTCCAGTACCTCTTGCATTAGAGGATATTTCGGATGAGGTGTACTCTTGTTGCCTGAGAATACGATGGAGTGACTACAACTGCTGAAGTGTTGCCTAATTGAGGATCGACTTTCAAGAGGATGTGAGTGTGAGGTATAATTGGCACATTTTTCATGCTTCTGAGACTAAGCTGTGAGCTCCTGAGGAGGCAGAACCCACTTCCTCATCTCACCCAGCACCTGAAGCACATAAAGGTATTTCAGTACGTGTGTGTGTCGAGTGGATAAACAAATGAAAGAAACATGATATTGGGTGAATGACTGAAACAATAAGATAAAGTGAACCCTTCTTCAGATATTCGATCAGTATTTACTCAATAATACCCCCACAGAAGAGTCCCAAGTCACCCACCTGACCCCTCCACACCCTCTTCTCTTTGCCTTGTGTTATTTTTCTCCAGGCTGCTAATTATACCATCCAAACTATAAATATTTTACTGGAAATGTGTTTGTTTTCACATACATGGAAGGAAGGTCCAAAGAGCAGGCATTTTCAGCTCATTTGTTTACTGCTGTTTCCCCATCACCTACTACACTTCACTAAACATTTTAGGAGAGTTTTAATCATCAGACTTTTAAAACTTGCTCCATCTCTAAATAGAAATGACCGAAGCTCTTTCTGCTCCATGTACCAAGGCTCTTTATATGTGTAAATTAATCAAACAATTCAGATACATTTGAGGACCCTTATTCTAAGCAATGTATCCATTTCATCTTGCATGTCTTTTCAAAAATCTTTGCAATTTGGCCCCAATGTACCATTTGAGCGTTATTACATCCTCAACATTATCTTCATCACCACAACCATCAATATCATCACCATCATCAACAGTTACAGAAAACATTTATCACTGCCTGCTGAGTGCAATGTGTTCTGATAATAGGTGTTTGGGGGACATAAAACAAATAGGATGCTGAGGTCTCTGTCCTCAGACTGCCCGTCTGATAGAAACATCAAAACATACTTATGTATGTTTCATATACTGAGTGTCAAAGGAGAGGTTAATATATGTCTGATAGCAATATAATAATGCAAGCTACCTAGGAAACTTACGTAGCCATATGAAAAA
>NC_138374.1:44688782-44705745 GCF_054177405.1 Leptonychotes weddellii | reverse complement strand
AGCGGTGTCTGGAGAAGGCCCCATGAGGGTCACCCTGCTCCCTCCTTTTTCCTTCCCTCCCCATCTGCCCTTTTCTTGGAAGCAAGAGTGTGGTTGCAAGCACAATATAGACATCCCCAAAAGAATACAAGCAAAGGGTGTGCCTAGTCCCACCCACTGAAAAAACCCCGACTCCACCCCCCTCTTCTCTTTATTCTCTCAAGCACAGTCAGTAAAGGTACAACCCCATCCCAGCACTAATGAGAGATCTGGGTCTTTGCCCACAAGCACTAAAATAAGTTCCCTGAGATCTCAAAAGAAAAGAATATTCAGGCTTTAGGCAACCCTGGGGACTTAGAGTTGTTCTCAGCCCTTGCATGCATCAGACTTACCTCGAAAGAATATTTAAAGGAAAGATGCCATAAGCATATACCCCCAGATTCTGATTTAATTGGTCTTGGGTGAAACCTGGGGATTTGGGCACCTTTTAAGGACTCCTAGGTGATTCTAATGTGTGTCTCGGGCTGAGAACTGCTAGGCTGGGGTGGAGGAATGGCAGGTTGGAGGAGAGGGAAGAATGGCCTGTTGGCTATTGATGCCATCACCCACGGTGCTGGGCATTGCGCTTTGTGTAGTTTCCCATTGACTCTGTACTATCGCCCCGTGAGAGAGGTATCACTAACCCCATTCTACGGGTGGGGAAACCAAGGCTCTGAGAGGCTAAGTGACTTTTCCAGGAAAGGTTAGCAATTGGCAAGGAAAGAAACCCAAACCAGCTATGACTCCAAAAGCCATGCTCATCTCTTCTTACCTGCCCTTGCCTGTCCTCATTATCAATCGTGCTCCCCATCTCTCCCACCCCAGGCTTGGTTCAAGGTGAGAAACTGGGATGCGGATGAGAGGATGAAGATTACCAGGCAGAAAAGGGTTGGAGGCAGGGGAGAAAAAGAGTAGCAGATGCATCACAGAGGGTACTAAGGCCCTGGGAGACTTCCAAGTCCTGAAGAGATTGAGCATAGAAAGAACACACCGGCGAGGGTACCAATATTGATAACTACACTTGTTTGGTATCACAACAATGAGGTAGTGATAAGAAAAGATGTCACAAAAAAATAAACATTATCCAGTTTCCACAATGGAGGAGCTTGTCTTCCCTAATCAATGGCTAGACTGAAAAGAAGGCCAAATAATAGAAGAGAAAGAATAATTGGGCCAGAGCAGAGATATGCCCTCTTTCTTACCTCATAAAATCACCAAGTAGTAAAAAAATTAATTCAGTACTTTAAAAAAAAGGAAGAAAAGGGCAAAGAGAGACAAAAGGAGGAGGGAGAGAGAGGGGGAAAGGAAGGATGGGAGGGAGAAAGGGAGGGAGGGAGAAAGGGGGGGAGGGAGAGAGAGAGAGAGGAAGGAAGGAAGGAAGGAAGGGAGGGAGGAAGGAATCTGGCAACAATGGAAAAGAAATCAGTCGTGCCTGACAGTATTTAAATTGAATGTCTGTGAGCATGGCTCATAATTTTTAGTGAAAGTAGAAGCTATTAAAAAGTCGATGCACAAGATTAAAATTTAGAATGCTATTTTAATAATACTGAATTCTACTCAATTTCAAATGGCTGTCATTTTTAAGCTCCACCAATTTGAGAATGTTTGATTGATGGTGCTGGGAGCTGAGTGATGGGAAGCCTGAACTTGGTGGGTCCAGCTCTGCTGACACAGCCAGAGAGGACATAAGCTCTCATCCACACGGAATTAAGCTGACCAGGCTGAAAGGCCAACTCGGAGACTGCCCATCTGTCAAATGGGGGCAATAATATCGTCCTGCCTAAAGGAACAAGTGGGATGAGAGGACAAATGAACCATGGTTAAAAGCAAAGTACTATGAAGGCCAAGGATGTCTGAAACACCTGCCCCATGGGGAGCTTGGACGAGGTCATCACTCACAGGCCATCTCCTTCTGGAAGCTTCTTCCAATACACCTCCCATCTCTACCTTAGATAGCCAATCAACAAGCCATTGGCTAGGCTTGTTGACTGGCTAGAAGAGGGCATGTCCAGGATGTTCTGTAAGTCAGAAGCAACTCCTGTGTCACTCCCCGCCCAGACCCACCACTCTGAGAGATGAGGATTGTGTTCTGTGCACCAGCACTGTGCCTGGTATATAGTGTGTGGGCCCTCAATAAATATCTGTAGGTCTCTCATTCAGCATACTTCTTGCCCTTAGGAGTTCTGACTTTACCTGGGGCAACAAATAAATATTTACCAAGCAGTTTAATATGAGCACTAATGGAGAGATAATCAGAATGCTACACAGAACAGAGGGGGGAAAAAAACCCAAACATTTCTACTTGATCTTGAAAAATCAATTTAATATCTTCATCATGTGTTATTATCCCTGGGGTCATCTTTAGTGCTGTTCACAAGTACCTCCTGCTCCTCACATCTGGGGCACATGACAGGAATATATTTCTCTGCTCCCTTTGAAGTTCGGCTAAGCCACGTAATTTTCGATGGCCAATGAAACGTCAACAGAAATAGCATGAGTCACATCTTGGCAGAAACTCTGGGAGCCGTGCACAATCCTTCATGTTCTCTTCCCCAGCTAGAGCCATAGTGGAAGCACATGTGAAAACGCAGCCTCCAGAAGCCTGGGTTGCAATCAAAAGCATGAAGAACATGAAGCCTGAGTGGGAAACACACCTTCGCTACTGCCCTCCTGAGATTTGGAGGCCCTTTGTTACCGAAGCCTGTCTTCACTGATAGTCATGTCCGTAGGAGCTACAGCAAAGTACCTGTCAGGTAAGGCGTGAGGGAGCGAGAAGGGTCTTGGGAGTGACAAGGAAACAAGAGTCTAGTCTCTCTTCAGTCACACACTCTGGTACTTTCTTTCAGAGATTTCCTCCAGACACTCTGAGAAGACTGCTCAATTTCCAAAAGCCCATGAGTTAGGAACCTCATCTATCTCCTACCCTACCCTATGAAGAAAATGTCTTTGCGCCTCATGGGAATTGTGGCAGGTATGGAGGCTGGGTCCCTGGCTCAATACCACACTCTAACCAGAGTCCATAGAGTGACGGGCTTCCCCAGTGCTTTTTGTCTCTTTGCCTGGATGGCTCCACCCTCGTCTCCCTCAACTCAAGTCTTAAGCCTTCAAAGCTCCCATCCCCACTGCCTGGAACTCTCATTTCTGGGTCTTCAAAGCCCATTTCCATCCACTCCGCTCCAGAAAGTACCACCCCAGACCCAGCCCCTCTGTTCTCCTCACGCCACCAGTTCGGAACCCATCTGACACACAACCATGCCCTGCCATAGGAACAGCATCACCTCGTTCATCTGGGCAAGTTTGGTCCCTGCAGAGAAGGGATGAACCTCTGAAACTTGATGCCCTTATTTGTGAAATGGGGTCATAGCTCTGACCTCCCATCAGGTGAGATGATGTATCTCTAAAGTGCCTGTCTTGGTGCCTGGCACATAGTACGTGCTCAAGAAATGTGAGACTCCTCCTAGCTCCCCCTCTCCATACAAATGTCTGAGCTGGGAGGGCAGGGCCAGGTTTTCCCCTCCCCTACGAAGCCCAGATATGCCCCCAGAGATAACTCCAATGCATGTATTCTCAAGGAGGGGGGCAATATCTCCTCCAAAGGGGCAAATTGGATATTTGGGGGAGGGGGGATACAAAATTGTATTCCTTTCACATAAAAGCAGATATCCATACAGTACCTAAACAGATATACAGTATATCTGTGATATTAAAATTTCATGGGCGGGTGGGGGGATGATTAGGGAAAAAAGTGTTTTAAAAGGCTCCACAGACAGGCACTAATGAGAAATCGGTTGAGAATCACTGGTCTGATGTTACCTCCACTGAGAAAACAGGCAGCCTCTCTCATGCCCATCTCGGCTGAGCCTCTTATCACCCATCTCTTACATTTCCTCTCTTGTGTCTCCTCCAAATCAATAATACGATATTTTAGAAAATTCTGTCAAATCCACATTCATGCCTCCCCCACCCCCTCCCCGGCCTCTCTGCTCCTCCACTGATCTAATCTGCTACCTCTCCTGGGACGTGAGCCGTGCAGCTGGCTGCAGAGAAAGCAGGCACTAAAGAGCTGAGAGACTCCAGGTTTGGTTTTGCAGACACGACAGACGTGACTGTGTTGATAGCTACTTCCAGCAGCCACAAGGCAGGAAGGAGCCGGGCGCCCCTGCTTCCCCCCTCCACCCACACCCCTGCTGCCCGCCACTGTGCTCCACTCAGAACGGGCAAGGCCTGCCTGGGTCTTCCAGAGAACTAAATGAGCTGGCCCAGGGGGTGAGGGTTCGAGCTTTGGCTGGTGTGTTGGAATATGGCAGACACTGTAGCTTGGCTCACCCAAGGTAGAGTCCCTGCCCGACCTAGAGGCTGTAAAGCTAAAAAAAATCTCTTCTGGCCTCCCTTGCCGCTATGGACGACCCTGTCATACACTCTGGATGGCAGGAAGTCCAAGGAGGAGGAGGGAACGGCTTAACCCTGATGCTGCCCCTTCCCCTTTTCTTCCTACCTCCAAATACACAGAAAATCTGAAGCTGCCTGTTTGTCTTGTAACCATGAGCAAAAAGCCAAGGGAAGCTTGACATCCTAGAGAGGTCAACCCTGACATGATATAGCAGCTGAACTAGCACCAGCAACCACCTGGGTCTAGATTTCTTTTTTGTGTAGGAAAATGCTTTTCTCTGTGGGGCGCCTGGGTGGCTCAGTTGGTTAAGCATCTGCCTTGGGCTCAGGTCATGATCTCTGGGTCCTGAGATCGAGTCCTGCATTGAGCTCCCTGCTCAGTGGGGAGTCTGCTTCTCTCTCTCTCTCTCTCTCTCAAATAAATAAATAAAATCTTTTTTAAAAAGGCTCTTCTCTGTTATTACCCAAAAGCATCCCAAGTAACACAGGGGTCAAGGGTGAGATGCATAATACTCACCCATCTGCCTTCCCTGAGGTCTCTCTGCAAATACATCTCAACTACAAAAGAGAGCCCCGTGCCCCTCAGTGTCTGGGCACGAAGCAGGGCTCCGATGTGCTCTGTCACACTGCCACACTCCGGAGTGATGGCTCTCTGCAGGGGAGAAGCACATGCACTTTGCAGTCAAGTGGGCCTGGGTTCCAGTCCTGACTCTCCAACAAAAGCTGTGTGATCTTACATAAGATGCCTGACCTTTCTGAATGTCCACTGTTGTCACCATAAAACAAAGTTGAGAATAGTACTTACAGCATAGTCTGGTTGCGAAGATTAAATGAGATCGAATATGTGAAGTGCTTAGCTCAGTGCCTGGTACACACTAGGTTCTCAGCACCAGATAGTTCCCTGATGATTTCTACTTTCTCTTCTGTTTCCAAGAGTTCTCCCACTTCCCAGTCTCCCTCTGGTTCTGTCCTTCTACAGGGCCCTGCAGTGTCTCTGTCTCGCTCTGGCTTTTCTCCCTTCTCCCCCACCCCATTCATTTTTACACTGGAGGGATGTGCAAGGTGCTTCATTTACCCATGATTCTGAGAGCTTACCTCACGCAAACACAGCGCCAGGTCCCCACACACAACAGGCCCAGACTCCTCTGGAAACAGGGGCTCTTGGTGCAGCAACTGGATTTGGCTGAGGCTGTGGGCTCAGGGGCTGGGAGTGGAACCCATGGACTTTGGGTTTCCTTAGAGAGTGAAGCTTCGCCGGCATGCCTCATGTTCTGGGAGGCAGGCAAGGGCAGCCGTGAAGGTCAGAAAAGAACCCAGAGGTTGTGCCCTGCTCAGCCCCTGAACCTCAGATCAGACCAAAACGCCAGTGCTTTTAGGGACCTCGTGGCCCCATCTACACAGGGGCTCTCCCCAGCAAGCTGACTCTGCTCCTGGGAATTCACTGGGGGCAGGAAATGTGTCGACGTTAAAGATCAAACAGCAAACAACTGGTATGCAATGGTTGAGGAAGGGTTGTTAATTGTTTCAGAAGATGTCCTCTCCCAGTCCCAGGGAAAGCCCTTCCCAGGCTCTCAGTCATAGTTCTTCAGGCACTTCATGGTCCCCAGTGATGGGGTGGGGGGCTTTCTGCAGGGACCAGCTGCTGAAGGGCTCCCAGCGGAGAGGAGATGGGTCAGGGAGCGAAGGGTCTGCTGCCCCTTCCCAGAACTGCGCTGTTTCAAGGCTTCATTGATCAGCCCAGCCTGAGGGCTTCGGAAGGAATCATGGATCCACGGACTCACTCCCATCTCCCTCTGGGGTCTGCCCCAGGATCCCAGAGCAGAACTCGGAGCTTAGCATGGTTAGGGCAACTCCTTCTCTCAAGAAGCTCACTGCCCCAAATGGAAAGCAAGACCTCGGTACATAATACTAACCCACCATGCAGAGACTCCTCTCCCCTGACCCCTGCAGGCCTCCACAGCACCTGACCCCCTCCTTGGTGAGGGAGGAAAATCCCCCCTCACGATCTGCGACGGCTAACATCCACGAAGCACATGTCTGTGCTGATGCTGTTTGTTCTCGATGCTTTCCACGCGCTCCACCCTGAAAGGCTCCCAGAAGCACGGGGAGCAGCATCACTACCCTGTTCTCACCTTACAAAGGGGAGCTAAAGGCCCACAAGGCGTTAGGGATGGGTCCAAGGCCACACCGCTACTGAACGGCACAGATGCACTTCAAGTCTGGGGACAGCCTCTTCATACGATGAGAAAAATAGCAGAATGTTTTAAATAATTTTTTTACAAAAGACAAACCTACGCAACATTCACCATATGCCAAGCACTGTTGTAAGTGCTTTACATATATTAGGTTATTTAAAGTCACACCAACCCTGTGAAATAACTACTAGTATTACCCCGGTTTTCCACATGGAAGTGGAGGGACAGTCATCTGCCCAACACCTCAGTGATTCAAGACCCTAAGAGCGTGAGTTCAGTCTGCTCTGCGCCAGCACCCTGCAAGCCCAGGGGCAGCCATGCCGGTGAGGGATCAGCTCCAGCCATCCCCAGACTTGACCTCGCAGGCCATTAAGGACCGGCCACCAAACGACATGTTTCCTCCTTAGTCTCACAAAATGTGAAAGGTGCTATTATCGCAGAAGCCAAGGCTGCTTGCACAATACAGAGGTGACACGAGGTAAATTCATTTCCTTCCTGTCAAGAGAAACTCAACAAGGGTATAATCAGGAGCTAATGTGTGCGCTCGTGATTGGGCCCATCATTGGGGTGGCACATAACTGAACAAGTCCTCCGTGCCCAGAGGAGCAGAGCAAAGCCCCATCACGTCGAAGTGTCACTCATCTGGCCAGCATACATCGCTTTTTAATAACATTATGGAAATCTTGCTGAAGGACTTTGGGAAGGACAGAGCCTTGAGGGCAGGGCCTCACGGAGCCTTGGGGAGCTTCAACCTTGCGAAAAGGACCTTCTGTCCCCATGCCACACTGGTCAGTCGTTTTCCTCAGGGACTCCTCTTCTAGGCTGGGTGGGTTTATGAGTCTTGGACATAAAAACTGGGCTGGACCTGCTTGCTGAATGGACCCCAGGGGATCCCAGTGAGCAATGAGGCCAGGTCTCCACGTTACTGAGGGAGTGCCCAGGGGACACCTAAGGGACAGATCCCTCTCCTCCCCCAACCGTTGGCAACAAGGCAATTCTTACAGACCTCTTCATAGGAGTCAGGCACTTTTCTGAGTATTTTACGAGTATTAACTCATACAATCTGAAAAGCAATCCTATGCAGTAGGTACTGCTCCTATCAGATTATAGATGAGGAAACTGAGGCACAGATGAACTTGCCCAATGTCACACAGGTAATATGTTCTATTTAAGCCCAGGCAGTCTGGTTCTGAAGTCCATCGTCCTAACCAGACATTCTACTGCCTCCATGAGCTGACCCTGCAGCCGGGCCCTGAAGGAGGAGACAGAGGATGGGAGACGTGAGGGTAGGTGGGGAGGTGTCTCCCTGGCGACTGGCATTCCTTCATTCACATTTTTATCAGTCACCTTCTTTGTACCAGGTACTGTTCTAGGCACTGAGGATACAGTGGAGTATAAACAGATGGGAGATGATAGTCTAGGGAGAAGACACAGATAATATATAAACATATAAATAAGATAATATCATAGAATGGCAAATACAAAACAGAAATCACACACAGGATGGGGCACCTGGGTGGCTCAGACCATAAAGCATCTGACTCTTCGTTTCGGCTCAGGTCATAATCTCAGGGTCCTGGGATCAAGAGGGTTCTGGGATCAAGCCGTGCATTGGGCTCTGCACTCAGCGGGGAGTCTGCTGGGGATTCTCTCTCTTTCTCTCCCTCTGCCCCTCCCCTCCACTCTCTCTCTCTCAAATAAATAAACAAATCTTAAAAAAAAAAAAAAAAAGAAAGAAAGAACACAGGAAAGTCAGATCGAGTGACTAGGGCAGGAAGAGGTGTGGAAGTTAACTTTAATAGAAGCAGGAGCAGGCCTAGCTGAGGCTGAACGATTCGTTTGGTGGAAGTTTTCAAATGCCTACAAAACACAGGGAGTAAGCAATCTTTGAGGCCCTTGAGAAGCCAGAAGTCAGAGACGCATGAAGACAAAGAGTGAGGGTTCGCCCACCCACTCTGGGGCCCAGACTGACGGAAGCTCTGCCATCTTGCACCACCCCATCAGAAGCACCCAACCTCCTCGGGTGCCACCACAGGGAAAGGGAATGCTGAAGCGCCCCACGTGGGGATCCCCTGCCTCACACCAGAAGTGATGCCGCCCATCTCCTAGGTTCCCTGTAGAAGCTGGGAAGCATACAGGAGCAATTGGAATATTCGGCGAGCCTTACTGCCTCAGCCACAGGCCCAAAGGGGACATTAATGGAGATAGCAGAGATGCACGAGGGCTCATGCCCTAAGAGATGGAACTCAGCCAGGCTAACTGGATAGTGAGCCATCTAGGAGCAGGGAGTTAATAGGTTTTTCCAAATGGATGGTCCTTAATTTCAATTTGACGAAGTGAAGGGGATCAGGTGAAGGAAGCCAGGTGAAAAGGAGGATTAATCCATCTATCAAGGACCTTTGGTACTGAAAACATGAAAAGATGAATTCATTTGTGAGCCATAATGATTCACTACCGGGAAAAATAATTATATCAAAGCTTGTTTGGCCCCAGAATCAATCTTTATTTAACTGTATTTATTTTTGGCTGCTTATCCTGCTTGCTTCTCTTGGAAACTCAAAGCATACTTTCCCTCTCTCTCTTCTTTTTTTGGTAAATTCCAAAGATTTGTTTATCTCAGAATGATTTTTGTGTGTAATGCCTATCTCCCTCTCCCCTGTCCTCTCTCTGTACTATTGGTCCTCAGCTCTACTCATTCACTCCCTGGTGTTCTCTCTTCTCTCCTCTACTTATCACTACCTTAAGATACATTATTTGTCAATTTCTTGGCTTTTTAGACAATCTGGCTCTCCCACTGGAATATATGACGGGTAAAGCAGAGACCTTGCCAGTCTCCACTGTCTTGATCTTTTTTTTAAAAAAAGATTTTATTTATTTATTTGACAGAGAGAGACACAGCTAGAGAGCGAACACAAGCAGGGGGAGTGGGAGAGGGAGAAGCAGGCTTTCCGCTGAGCAGGGAGCCCGATGTGGGGCTCGATCCCAGGACCCTGGGATCATGACCTGAGCCCAAGACAGACACTTAACAACTGAGCAACCCAGGTGCCCCTCCACTGTCTTGATCTTAACACCAGACCAATGGATAGCCATTGAATAAGTAGATAAAAAGATACCTATAATGAACACATGAAGCTCAATCTTTTTCAGTCCTCATAGCAACCTCCATTTACTATTACTGATTATTCCCATTTTATAAATGAGGAAACTGAAGCACAGAAAATAATTAAGTAACTTAATACAAAGGTAGTAAATAAAACAGCCAAGGTTTGAACCCAGGCAGTCTGGCTCCAGAGTTCATGCTCTTTTGACCTAGATATTTAAGAAATATTTGTAGATTGGATGAATGGCTGCCTTCCTGCTTTCCTTCCCAGGCTTATTTGGGACTTTTAATGGGCCCCCTATGTATCAGGCATGGTCCTATATTCTCTATTCATATTGTTCCATTGAATCGTCACATCCTGCCTGCTCTCCCTGGCACCTGCCCCAAGTCTGGTACTTAGAACCACACCTCATTGTCCCTGTCAGGTTCTCTCAGTTCCCCCTTTGCCCGGTCCTGATCTGAAATCATGGATTCAGTTCTTTCAGAAAGAAAAACCTAAATGAAGATTCAGGAGGAGGTATTTACCCTGAGAAGCATGTGGCTGGACTTAGCATATCTGAAAGACCTCCTCCTTTGTCCAGAAACTGAATCCCAGAGAGATGAAGTTATGTTTCGTATCTATATTCACCTTTTAGCCCGAGGGACAAAGGCAAAATACATAGCTGACTATCAATTGCTAGATGCTAGGAGGCGAGGGTGGGGAGGAAGAAAGTAAAGTGTTGTTCCTACTAAGTTGGCTCTGAGAGTGGAGAAGAACCAAGGTAGGTTAGTAAGGAAGCATAACTATACAACACAGACTACCCCCAATCCAGTGCTTCCTCCTCCACCATGCTGGTCCCAGGGGCCATGCTGCCATGATAGGACTGGGTATGGTTGTGCTTGACCTCACTGCTCACAGCTTTATGCCCTTGCCTTGAACAATGCCTGGCACACAGTGGGTGCTCAGTCAATGCTGACTGGGTGAATGAATGAAGGATCCCCATTCCCTCCCTGCCTTGGCCTTGCCTTCATCCCTACTCCCACGATTGCCCAGCTGCACCTGGACCCTTCCCCTTGGATCCAAGTGTTGGATACATTCATGTACTGGCCAACCTTGTATCATACTCCCTTCCACCCACATTGATGCTTATAGGACTCTGAGCCAAAGATGGTAAAAGAGGGGTATCCTGGGAAACGTGCCTTGAGCCATGGAACCTGCTACTCCCCATGAACAACCCTCAAGAGCAAGAGTGCCACGGTGACTCTCCTTCCCAAACCGTGGGACTTCGTAGACTCGGGCCAGGGCCAAGTGATGCTCTGCCGAGCAACTTAAACCCAATCATGCAAAGCCAAGTGCACTTTCATGTCCTGGGAAACAAAAACATTCCAACTGTTCAGCACATCCAAATCAATACTCCCTAGCTCTTCCCCTGGACTCTGAACACCAACCTAGTAGGAAAAGCATGGTGGTAATCTTGGACTCTCCTTTGCTTTCCTTTCCTCCCCCTATTCTAGTGTCTTGCATCCAGTACTTCAGGTCATTTGTTTTGTTCTTGTCCCTCAGACTGAAGGGCACCCATGGTCTTAAAATTGTTAACTAGAAGTTATCTGGATGATTCAGATTAGGAATGCATTCAAACACTCTTGTGTCCTGCAACGCACTGGATTTCGTCCCCCAAGCAGCCAGAGTACTCTGGCTGAGTACTCTCTCGGTTCATCTTGCAGGAAACCGTCTCTTCTGGTCACCTGAAGTGTTAAGTAGGTAACCGGACTCACTGGGGTCACTGTGTCTTGTGCCATGGCACAGACTCTAACCCCAGCCAAGCAGGCACATATGAATGGGCCACCATCTCCGAGGGAACTGCCGGACCCAAGAGTGGACTTGGTGCATCCCTCCTGGTGAACAGCACTAACCTTCTGCCTTATCCTCCTGGCTCAGGAACACTGTGCTCAAGCCCAAATGACAGTACTATCCTGCATAGACATAGTTAAAATGTAGATTGCCAGACCCGCCCTGCTGCCCGAGAAGCACGGCCAGGCACAAACCCTGCCTGTATCCCAGCACATGGCTCTACAGAAGAGAAATGGCAAAGGGTTTCCACGGAGTCAGGCCGTCAGGGTTTGAACCTCAACTTCACAATCTATGGCTTTATGATCTTGGGCAGGTCACTTAACGACACAGAGCCTCAGTTTCCCCATCTGAAAAAATGAAGAGTACAGACCTCCTGCTGGGGTTGTGAGGATTTCGTGAGATTTTGCATGTGAGGCAGGCTGGCACAAAGTCTGATGCAGAGTGTCACCATGAGCTAAGACTTACTGAGCACTAACCATATGTCGGCCTTGTGCTTGACCCTCACAGACATGGTATCATTAGCCTTCTTGTGTCCAGGAGATACAGGTATTTCCATCTCTATTTTACAGCAGAGAAGACTGAAGATCAGAGAAGTCAAGTGACCTGCACAAAGGCAAGGAACTAGAGAGGGACGGAATTAGGACATGAACCCAGGATCTATGTGGAGGGTGCCTCCTACCAGAGCTGACACCAGGCCCATGTCGATGGGTCCCCCTGAGGGTCTGACTGACAGGCAGCTCTGCAGAGGTGTTTGGGGATCAGGGGCTTGGAGCCAGCAAGCCTGGCTCTGCACCCTCTATGTGTTGTGTGACTTGGGACTAGTCTCTTTACGGCTCAGGTACACTCCACCGTAAAAGAGAGACAAACTGCATTTTTCCTCTAACATGGTCATGAGGCTTAAATAAAACAATGGTGCTTTGCAATCTTTCACCCAAGGTAGGTTCTTAGCCTATCCTGTGCTCTACAACATGAGGAGGTGGCATGAACACCACAGTGTCAAAAATTTAAATTAATAATGTAATAATTAATAATAGAAATAATAATGTATGATATTAGTCATAATAATAGCTAACACATATAGAATACATTATATTTCAAAAGCGGTGCTAAAAGCTTAACCAAAGCATTTAATCCTCATGACAGTGCTGTGAGGTGGGTACTTTTTATTAGCCCCTTTTACAGATGAGAAAACTTGAGGCATGTAAGCTTTGGTAACTTGGTCAAGGGCACAAAATGAGATGCTGAAAACTTACAGCCTTGCTATTCACCGGGCTGCCTCCAAACTTTATTCAAAGGATGAGTCAGTCCAGGTAAGCAACACGTCTACACTGTACCTTGCAGAATACCCACATCCTGGTCTCACTGGAAACCATGGGGATAAACAGAGGCAAGCTTGTCTGGGTCACTTTACTATAAGACTTCCATGGTCTTTAATATGTAAATGTGCATGGAAATCACCAAGTGGGAGACAGAGTATGCAGGCTTCTTCCAAATTTGAGGGGCACCAGCACGTCCTGAAATAGGATTTCAGAAATACCACTTCTGAGTCATTTACTCTAGTCAATTACTTAGTGGAAACACTAAGTACAGTAGTACTTATCCACGGCTTCAGTTACCCACGGTCAACCACGGTCCAAAAATATTAAATGGAAAATTTCAGAAATAAACAATTCATAAGTTTTAAATCGGGCACCATTCTGAGTAGCATGATGAAATCTCAAGCTGTCCTGCTCCACCCCTCCCCGGATGTGAATCATCCCTTTGCCCAGTGTCTCCACGCTGCATACACTACCCACCCACTAGTCACTTAGTAGCCCCCACAGTGACCAGACCTACTATTGTGGTATCACAGTGCTTGTGGGCAAGTAACCCTTATTTTACTTAATAATGGCCCCAAACCATGAGACTAGTGAGGCTGGCAATTTGGAGATGCCAAAGAGAAGCTATAAAGTGCTTCCTCTAAGTGAAAAGGTGAAACTTTTCTACTTAATAAGAACAAAAATCATGTGCTGAGCCCGCTAAGATCTATGGCACGAACGAATCTTCTTTCTGTGAAACTGTAAAACAGGAAAAAGAAATCTGTGCTAGTTTTACTGTTGTTAATCTCTTATTGTGCCCAATTTATAAATTAAACTTTATTATAGGTATGTATGTATAGGAAAAAACATCATATGTATAGGGCTTTGTACTATCTATGGTTTCAGACAGCCTCTGTGGGTCTTGGAACCAGCACCCGAAGATAAAGGGGGATGACTCTCTAGGCAAAAGGAAAGAGAAGAAAAAAGTGAACAGCCCAAAAGTGAACAGTCCTTCATCCTACGTCTTTTGTCCTTTTGTCCAGATCTGTAGAAGTGTGTCTGCCTATAGACCCAGACATCCACGCACTGAATGGAAGGCCCTCGGAGACCCCAGGAAGGGGTTGGACCAGGGAAAAGAAGTCAACATGGCACAGTCCTGGGAAGTGAGGCTCTGGTCAGAGCCCTCTGGGAATCAATGGCCTTTTTAACACAGGTGTGACATTCACCTGGGCTGCTGGGTTCCATCTGGTGGGAAAGAAGGAGGTTTTTATAGCTCTGCTTTGATCCCCAGCATGCTCCAGAAATATACTTCTGTAATTCCCTTAGCTGATAAGTATGAAAAAGAGAACACTGAATATTCCAATAGGGATCTGACAGAACAGGGGCACATTCATTAGCTGCTGAATTTCCCAGTGACTCCTAGAAATTGGCACGAATGAGGCAAATTAAGTGCTTCCGTCCCAACTATAAGCTGCCACTGTTCTTTGAAGTATATCTTTGCATTGCTGCCCTTGCAAAGGAAGGTGCCGGAATTCCATACAAAAGCAGCATCTCCTTCCCTCTTGTTCTCTGAGCAAATCTAAAACCTGGTGCCAGATTCCTTGGAGCAAATTCTAAAGCCAGGAAGGCTTTTCATAAGATTACTAAGATTGTATTGACCTTTGAAGAGGAGTTCCTTTGCTCTGCAGACTCCCTTTCTTAATGCAGTCCTTGGAATTCTCCCCATCCTCCCCTTGGGCAAGAGGGTAACATCTCCTCCCATCTCTAGGGTGGGTACAGAGAGCAGAAAGTTGCTCCCAACCCACTGAGTGAGTCAGCACGGAAACCGAGTTTAGAAAATAAATTCAGTCCCTTTCCTCCCCATCATCTGCTTTCCCCTATAAGAAACTGATGACCAGTTCTTCTGCATATAGAGTCGATCTGAAAACCATTAGCAAAGGTTAGACAAGAAACCGCAGCTCTGGTTTCTTTGGTTTCAGAACAAGAACAGCAATGACATTTTACAGAGCATGGCAGGAACGGGCTCTGAGATGGAGGCCAGGTATACCTACTCTCTGGCTCTATAACCAACATCTACTTGGGAAAATTTGCTGTCAGCCAGTTTCTTCAAAGAGCCTGAATCTTCCAGTGAGTCTTGGGTAGGTGTGTTTATATGCCCATTTCACAGGCAAGAATACTGAGGCCTTGGACACATGACACATTAGACACAAGAGTCAGTGGAAGACAAGTGTTCAGTCATCCTGTGCAAGAACCAGTTGCACCTGTGGACACTCTGGCTGCAGCTGTTTCATTCCAGTGACAGCCTGAGAGGCAGAATGAGCACAGTGGGTCTCATGAGCCTCGGCTGGAGACCACGGCAGCCTTCCAGGTGCTCTCACCAGAGTCTGCAAAGCAAGAGGAACTGGAGCAACCTAGAGTTCGAGCTAGGCTGAAAACCTTCCTGAGGGTCTTCCCAGCAGAATCCCTGAGAGGAGCGCACAGCCACCGTGAAGACAGGCGACATGGAGGCCAGTGCTCAAAACCTCCAGCTTGGCCTGGGAAACCATGAGCCAAGTTCTACTAGGATATGCTCTACTGTAGAAAAAAGTCTAGGAGCATCCAGTCCCTACCCCACCAGTGACTTTGAACAAGTCCCTTCCCCCTGCGTCCCTGTCACTACAGACCCTCCTTAAATGGGGCCAAATGGTGTGGAGGCCCATCTCTCCTCTCCGGCCACCACCCTAATTCCAGGAGCAGCACGGAGTTGCTGTTGTGACCAGAAGACACACTGGCAAGGCTCGGTGGGCGATGCTCTGGAGTGGCTCAAAGACGGACAGAGGGTCTGGGGGGCAGAAGTTCAGTGAGCCATGCTCCACATTTCCTCCCCTCGGTCACCACTCCATTTGCATCTGGAAGGCCTGGTGGGTTCTAGCCAAGGAGTCACTGCAACAAAGATTTTCAAGGACTGCCCCCCACCCCCCACCAAGAAAAATGAGTTTGAAAACCACTAGGATAATGCTCCTGGGGGGCTCTATTCAAAAGGCTAAAAAAATGTAAAGAGGTATTATTACATTTATTACTGTGATATGTTTAGAGTATTACAAATCTTTTAAGAGTTTTATCAGTGACAAGGAGTAAAGAAATTCTCATCTTAATGTCACCAGGCAGCTCTGAGGGGACAAAAGTTCAAAGGACACCAAAAAGAGGGCTGAAATCCCCAGGATGCCACAAGTAAGACTACAAGGACATTTGGGGAAGATGATCCTCTTGTCCTGGGATTTCTGGTCTCCGGAAAATCCTACAGATATTCTCCACCAGACTCCAGCCTGTTTGGTAAGCCAGCTGCAGACAGTTTGAAACACAATGACCCCCATACTCACCAGAGGCCCTGGGTGCTGCTGGATAAGCCCCTCTAAGGCAGGCACATCAGCCCTTTCCTGCACATGCTCTGTCAATCAGACCTCAAATCTTGGGGGGCAGCCCTAGAACCTTCCTGTCCATGCTTTCCTGTTAGCTCAGACAGCCCTCTGCTTTCCCCCCCCCCACCCCCCCAAGGACTGAAGGACTCAGAACCCTTGTCCGAGTATGTGGATTAAACTCTCTGCCAACTGATTAAATTAGTCATTCTCAAAACTAGGTCTGGGTGGTCCCCAAGAGGTCCACAGATTTTTTTGCAATATTCATGCAATGATGCTCATCTTTTTGGATCTGGTACTACTGGGTAACCTACTGATATTTAACAACAAACAACAGCAGACGCCATCCTGATATTATCAAAAGCCAATGTGTTCTTCATACAGGAATTCAGTAAAGTGGTAGGATATAAAATCAATGCACAGAAGTCAGTGGCATTCCTATACACCAAAAACAAGACAGAAGAAAGAGAAATTAAGGAGTCGATCCATTTACAACTGCACCCAAAACCATAAGATACCTAGGAATAAATCTAACCAAAGAGGCAAAGGATCTATACTCAGAAAACTATAAAACACTCATGAAAGAAATTGAGGAAGACACAAAGAAATGGAAAAACGTTCCACGCTCATGGATTGGAAGAACAACTATTGTGAAGATGTCAATGCTACCTAGAGCAATCTACACATTCAATGCAATCCCCATCAAAATACCATCCACTTTTTTCAAAGAAATGGAA
>NC_138374.1:44678128-44688282 GCF_054177405.1 Leptonychotes weddellii | reverse complement strand
GGAACTGGAGGGTGTTATGCTGAGCGAAATAAGTCAATCAGAGAAAGACCTGTATCATACAATCTCACTGATATGAGGAATTCTTAATCTCAGGAAACAAACTGGAGGGTTGCTGGAGTGGGGGGTGGGGTGGGAGGGATGGGGTGGCTGGGTGATAGACACTGGGGAGGGTATGTGCTATGGTGAGCGCTGTGAATCGTGCAAGACTATTGAATCACAGATCTGTACCTCTGAAACAAATAATGCAATATATGTTAAGAAAAAAAAAAAAAGAAGAAGATAGCAGGAGGGGAAGAATGAAGAGGGGGAAATCTGAGGGGTAGGCGACCCATGAGAGACAATGGACTCTGAGAAACAAACTGAGGGTTCTAGAGGGGAGGGGGTTTGGAGGATGGGTTGGCCTGGTGATGGGTATTGAGGAGGGCACGTTCTGCATGGAGCACTGGGTGTTATGCACAAACAATGAATCATGGAACACTACATCTAAAACTAATGATGTAATGTATGGGGATTAACATAACAATAAAAAAGAAGGTAAAAAAAAAAAGCCAATGTGTTCTTGCAGTCATTTCTGGTGCCTGCTTTTTGGAGACAAATGAGTAGACTGGATGGTTCCTAAGTGGATTTGCACACCAGAGTGGTCCACAGCCAGAAGTGTTCAAGTTCAAATTGGACAGGAGTCTTTAAAAGTCTTGAGCCAGTGCTAGACTTGCCAGGCAATGTTCTAAAACAGTCTTCCTAAACCCCACCCTCACCAAGATAAACAAGGTTCTACACTGGCCACCGTCATGCCAGTCAGTGACGGGATGAAACACATGTGATGTGCTGTCCAAGTTCACTGTTCGTGTAAGGTAACAAAATAGGCCTTTATATTTCTCTTAAAATAATCCAGGGCAACCCTCTTGGATGCCCTCCCTCCTTGGGAGCTTTGTACTATCACTTTGCTATCACTCAATAAACTCTGCTTTGTTTCCCACCAAAAAATAAAAAATAAAAAATTTAAAATAATCCAATTTTCAATGAATGGTTTCATGAATGTGTCAGATCAAAGAACAGTATAGTCTCTCGTTTCTCCTGGTATAAGTGTCCTTGGAATCGCAAGGGAGATACACACAGAGTGAAGACAGAAGAATATTTAATATTTGTTGGTCTGGGGTACTATGTGGCTAATGCTAACACTCATGTACCCATTCCCTCTCCCTTTCTCCTTTATGCCAAATGCCGTCTGGCGCAACTTCCTGCATGAATGGAAGTGCTGTCCGTATAATACAGGAGTCACTAGCCACATGCAGCTACTGAGCACTTGAAATGTGGCTAATGAGACCAAAGAGCTAAACTTGTAATTTCATTTAAATTTAAAAAGCCACATGTGGCTAGTGGCCACCACATTAAACAGTGAACTAATGTAGAATTCAGGGCCTTGGAATGTGTATGATGTGTGTGTGTGTGTGTGTGTGTGAGAGAGAGAGAGAGAGCACATTTTAACAAAGCAAACATTGCTCCTTCCATAGCGAGCAATGCTCTATGGTCAGGGTCTAAGGAATAGGCACAGGGAAGTGACTGGAAGTTGCAGGCTTCTTGCTTCTCTAAGGTCTTATCAAAAGAAATTTCCTTAGCACTCCCTCTGGGCAGTATAGCAAAACATCCATTAGGAAGAAGAGCACATGCAGATAGAGACACAACAAAAAGTACAGACACATTAGAGCCAAAATATAGATGCAACCTTGTAAACTGGTTGATAATTCAGAAGGTGACAGCTCTCCCCGACTTAGCTGGAAATCCAAATGCCAAATGGGAAACATCAGTCTCTTCACGTCCACGGAAAACAATCCCCTGAATGCAGAATTAGAACTTGGTGACTATTTCCTGATCCAGCCCTTTGTATTTTTCATGAAGCTTAAAGGAGATTAATGGGGCAATCAGGATATTACTGATGAGAACCACATGCATTTCAAAAGAGGCTATGACAAATGGCTGGGAAGCCTCCAGGATGGAGGGAGAGGGGGTGTATAGGAGCCTTGGACAAGGAAGCTCCTAGCCATGTGTCCTGTCCTCATCCCGATAGCGACCACCTGGCCAAGACACCCTGGGAAGGCATTCAACCCTCCCCTGAGATCCAGTGGCCAGAAGAAGGGGCCCCATCCCTGAGTAGCTGTGAGGTCCAGGGGGGATGATGCTGGCAGCAAGCATTCCAGCAACGATCAAGCTCTACTCAGATGACTCACATTATTATTAAGCAGTTTGATCAACATAATTATTATTAATAATGGCTAACATTTATTAGGTGTCTGCGATATGCCAGAGAGCATATATGAACGTCTCTAAGGCTAACAGCAACCTTACGAGATAGATCTAGTTATCTACACTGTTAGCGCTTACAAGATGCCGTGTCAGCTGTTTACCATATATTAACTCATTTAATCCTCACATCAACCCTCTAATGTGGATATTATTTATATCCATATTTTACAGATGAAGCAACTGAGACCACAGATGTAAAGTGACTGTCATCACCCCCGCAACAAAATTGGAAGGTCAGATGACAAGAGGAAACCTCAGAAAACAATCCCCTAAATGGAAGATTAGAACTTGGTGACTAGTTTCTGATCCAGGTCTAATAAACGAGAAAGCTGGGACAGGAACCCAAGCACAGCTTGCAAACAAAATCCTAAAAGCCAGGATTTAGATGCGGGCAGTCTGACTACAGTCTGTATTCCCCCATGGCACACTGCCTCTTCAAAAGTGACAGCATCAGGACTGGAAACCTGGGCCTCCCCACCTCCAACTATTCAGACATTCCTAGAGCCATCCTGTGTGCTGGATAATCCATGCATGATTTGCCAGCTCTGGTCAATAGTGGCCTTGGATATGTCTTCCTCCCATCCATCTTAGGAAGCCTTTTCTTTTTTTTCCATTCCCTGACTGAGAATAAATTTAGCTACCTCGGTAGAAAGGAAAAAGTAGTGGTCTTGGAGTTGGGGAAGAGTTTTAGAAAATGCTGTGTCAGATTTTTTACCCTCTTCGAAGAAAGCAGCTCTGTAGAAGGCCTAAGAGATGACCTGCTATAAAGCTCTAGACTATCCTGTGTGGTACTTATGCCCTTATGCCCAGAGCATCCTGGTCTGTCCAGAAAATTCACTATATACTCCTAGAGAGTAGGTATTCTGGGTGTTCTCAGACAAAGTCAAAACAAGCTTGTCCAGGAGACAGACTAGGAAGAGACAACAGAGAGAAAAAAGGTAGTTCAATGGCTGGACTACCCAAGGTCAAGGTTGGAGTTTGAGGTACCACAGATTGAGCATCAAAGGTTCTGTGCAATAGGTATATGCCACCTTTACTGCTCAAGAGAGAAGGAATATACAAACTTAAATGCTGTGGTGAACATTTCTTTGATGCCTTCCCAGCATCCATTGTCCACTTCCTCTTTCCGTCAGTCCCCAAAATTCCATTCGGGGATCCATGAGTTTCCAGAGAAACTGACGCCATCCATGTCCTTTGGCAAGGATGATTGGCTCAAGATTGGGCATGTGACCTGAGCCAGTCCAATCTGAGTGCCTCAGGTCTTTGGCTGGGAATGCTGGGACAAAGCCACCTTTCCTTCCAGATGAGCATAACAAAGGAGCTCTGTCAGCCACCTTGGCACCCTAAAAGGAGCCAGCCATGGATGAAAAGACCATTGCATAAGACACAACAGAGAGATGGAGAGAAACCAGACCCCTGGTGATATTGGTGAGCCAATGGATTAAGCCTCACTCTAAGCCAGCCCTAATTCTGTGCCTTTCAATTAAATGAGACAATAAATCACCCTTATTGTTTGAACCAGCTTGTGTTGGGGTTTCTATTCTTTGCAAATGAAAGCATCTGAACTAACACAATCGAATCACTTTGGCCATCCAGTAAAATGAGAAGGCAGAGTACAAAGTGATATTTTATCCCCTGAAACTGGCAGCTCCATCTCAAACAAAACTCATGTATTACTCAGTTAAAGAACAAATTCCCTCTGCACCATACCCACGTGGAAACTCCTACTTGCTCATGAAGGCCTAGCTCAAATGTCCCTTCCTGCCTCCTAGACTACACTCAAGGAAAATTAATCACTTCCTTCCGTTTTATCTTTTATTCCCATTGAAACATATTACTCATTCTTTTATGTAACTGTAAACACACAGCAATTACATACTGTTCAAGGGCACATAACGTGCCTTACACATCCCTGTATGCATCAAACCCTTCCAATGTCAAGAAGCAAGATGGCAGAAGGAACCTTCCAACAGCTGAGGTACTTTATAGGAAACCAAAGAGGAAGAAATCACCTAAGAGGATCAGCTGGCAAACATGGGTTCACCCCGACTGGCCCCTCAAATCAACCTGACCAAACCATATCACAGTGGATAGCTCTTATCTTTATCTACCTAGTACCTATTGCCCCTTTGGTAACAAAACTCCCTCACCTCAATCCTTGTGGTTCAGGAAGGGCCGCAACTCTACCCTCCAAGTCCAGAAGCAGGTGCCCACCAGGCTTACCCAGTAGGAGAATTAGACCCATCTTCTTGGCCATGGTGACTGGCTCAGGAACAAGCATGTGAACCAACCTGTTCTAATGAGAGTTGGTTCTGGGACTTTTGCTGGAGCTTCTGTATGCAAAACAGAAGTTGTTTTTCCACTGAGAGCTCAGGGTAAGAAGCGACTGTGATATGCATTTGAGAAGGAAACCTGCCTGGGTATAAAATCCACACCGAAGGAAACAGAAGTATGAGATAGAAAGAGAAATGAGTGAAAGAGTGGGAGCAAGGGACCTCAGGACATCATTGGACTGCATGGAGTCAGCTAACTCTGAAGGCAAACCTAACCACTGAGCTTTCCAGTTACTGGAGTCATCAAACCCCACCCCCACGTTTTTGTTTTGTTTTGTTTTGTTTAAGCAGCTGGAACCAGATTTCTCTTACTTGCATACAAAAAATCCTGGATGATACATACAGTTACCCTGGTGAGGCTTCCTATGAGTTAACAGACCCTGGCTTTGTACCCTGACACTCATGGATTTTGGGACAGTCCTTCTGGCAGCATCTTCTGGTGGTCCTAGAACCAGGACGGGGAACATCTGGGGAAGGTTTGCCTGGTCCTGCTTAGGTGGAGCCCACTGAAAAGGAGAGATGATAAATTCAGCCTAGATTTCAAAGTCTGATCTTGTAGATTCTATTCAGCATTTTGTATCTTCCTCTATTCCCCTGGTTCCTCCCTAGCTGAATAAAGAACCATTTTTTGAGCAAACATGTTCATTGTTTATCTAGCAGAGCCTTCCTCTTTATTGGAATGTGGGATTTATTTTAAAAATTAAATTTCCCATGAGATGCAGTCATTTAAGTTAAGGGAAAAGCTAATTCTTCTTAAACCGATATTTTATAGATTCCAGAAACTTCTATAGTTATGATGAAGGTCTTTGGTTTTACTGCTGGATTCAGGTTCTCTTCATTACTTAAAACATCATGAGAAGGATTAGTCACAAATATAATCTGGGAAAACCCAGAAAGAACAACCTAAGATTTCAAATGTCAGCTTAAGAAAGAACGAGTAGCTTAAAAATAAAAAGCAAGATGAGGTGAAGTGGGCTGGGGTCTCTGGAACGCCAAGTCACAAAATCAGCTTAGAGTATGAGGGAGCTTACAGATGATCAGATTTAGGGTATAGAGAAGTGTTTTGGTTCTTGATGCCTTTCTCCAAATAAAACATTTAAGCACAAGCACAATAGAAAAGCAGATGTGCTTTTTCAAAGAGGAAGGTTTAAGAAGGAGCAATGAGGGTCAGCCGAGAACCATGCTCAGGACTCCCTGCAGCCCAGCTGGTGGCCTCAGACCCAGTCCTCTGTCTGTGCCACTCTTCAGCACCCAGAGCTGCACACCTCTAGTTCAGCTGGGGCCGCACTAGCGGAAGTCCTTCCAGGGAAGCTTCCAGAACTAGTCTTTTTCAGCTAGTGGTCTATTATAAGCATCCAGGGTAAAGAGCAGGACTTATCTTATTGGCTTGTCTGTAGTAGATCTGGTTAAATACACTTATCAGTCCCAAGCCTCACCACCAGAGCAGGATGGAATCTATGGGCTGATATCTCCCCTACCCTCCCATCTGGGACACGGCACCAGGACACCACCCAGGACCTAACAAATGGTTGTCCTCCTACCCCCAGGACACTGCTAGGCTCACCTCTTCTCTATACGCCTCAGTGACCTGATCCCCCAGCCTCTTTCCCCCAGGCCACCCTCTCCCTGCAGGAGCCTGCCAAGGAGGAGGATATTCCCTACCACGCCTACACTTCTTAACCCAGCCTTCTCCAAAACAAGTCCACCAGCCTTTCAGGATTACACTGCTAGGACCCACAGGGAGGGAGTGCTAAAGTATCAAAAGCTAGGATGATTTTATAAAGTAAGAGGAAATGTTCCACATCTTGGTAAAATACGTGCAAGGCCTTCACACGACTATACAGACTTCGTGCATGGTTCTTCCTTCTCATCCCACCGTCCCCAGCCTTCCGTCATCTCTGTAGGTCTCACTCTAGAAGCCATCCTCAGTCAAGCCTCCTCTCTGTTATGATACGAGCAGAGCATCCTCAGTTTCCCCTTGATACAAAGAGCAAGCCCCAGGGTTGGTTTGTGCCCACCCCATTTCCCCAAGCTCTCACTCCTGAAGGAGCCAAGTGTGGCACTTCCTAAGGAAGACTTGTTCATATCCCAGAGGAGGTGATGTCTTATCTGCTTTTCCCATTGTGCTCACGATCGACCATCCAAACCCTAGTCCAACCCAGAAGCTGAGAGATGCTCACTGTCCAGCAGGTGATTACAAGCTGGGAGTCTGCAGTGAGACCTCCCTTCACATCTTGGAGGCTCACACCCTCTTGTTCAATCTGCCGGGCGTCATAGAGCATAGGGCATACTGTTGGTTCTGTACCTGCAGGGTGGGGGCACGGGCTGGCAGGAAGGTGCAGGATGGTGTGTCCAGCAGGAGGAAGAGCCAGCCACAAGATGTCGAAATGAGGGTACGCTGTCTGAGCCAGGGTGGCAACCACAGAGCTGTGTGTGTGTGTGTATGTGTGTGTGTGTGTGTGTGTTTAAATGGGTGCTGCTTATTTGAATGTGGCATCTGTCAAGGCTCAGTGAGGATGACAGATGTCTCTCTGCTCTAGGAACAAACAACACAATGCTGTGGGGGTGACAAAACCAGTCTCAGCCAAACCAGATCAGAGAGGTGCAGTTCTCCGGGAATAATCAGAAGACAGCCGCGTAGGAGTCCAGAATCTACCACACACCTGCTCCCCTAAAAAAAGCCTATTCTCATTATGAAACCTTAGAGGGTAGCTCCAACTCCAGGAACAAGTGTGTGTGAGCCTGGGTGGCCTCATTCATTACCAGAGGAAACACTCATTCAAGAAAGATCTGAGGCATGTCCAGGAAAGTGTCTCCAGATACTCAACCCACAAAGGTAGCTCGCACAGGATGTCCACTCCACTGGCGATCAAAAGCTAGGATGTTGAGCCTCACCCTAAGTGAGCCTTAATCCTGTGCCTTTCAATTACATAAGCCAATAAATAGTTTGTTCACTGCTGTACCCCCAGTACCTAGAAGAGTGTCTGACACATAGTAGTTACTCAGTGGCTCTTTGTTGAATGAATAAATAAATGCCAAGACAGGAAAATCAACAGGAAGCAAAGCTGTTAAAAAAAAAAACTAAGCAAAGTGATAATAAGAATAATTAATAATACCAGCTACAAAGAAAAGGGAAAGGATCTAAATACCCAAGAGTATAAAGCCACCGTGTATGCTAAATTATGCCAGCAGTATTTTAAATATTTCAGGGAACTGACTATGCACAGAAGGGACCACCCCAGGCTGAAAAGAGCTTGTGGTCTAATCTTGGAGAAAAGGAAGAAAAATATATAAAGCATTTAGGTAAGCTACAATGCAGTAGCTGTTCTAGAATAAGGTCTGCAACCATGATTCTGGGGCAGCCAGAGAAGACTTCCCAAAGGAGGTGTTGGTGAGTGGGTCGGCCTTGGAGAAAGAATGGGAGCCTAGGAAGAAGCAGGATAGCCAATGAACATAGACAGGACGACTCCCAAGAACTGTCCCCTCTGTGGACCCAGGGTCCACCCAGAGAGCCTCTGGGCTTCCCAGCCCTCCCAGGGATGGGGAGGCCGGCCCCTGGTGGAGCATGAGGCTCTATCTGGGCTGAGGAAACCCTCCTTGCTTTGTGCTCTGATGGTTTCAGGGAAGTAGAGTCAAGGCTAACCGGGTCTCCCTCCACCTTGACCTCCACGGTGCCAGGGACGGCACTCCCCCCACTTCAGACCACTCTAAAGATAAATACATGCCTGACCACCTGGGGAGATGGGCAGCCTCTGCACATGTGAGGTCTTCGGTCTACTTTTTTTCCAATTTTGCTTGTTTCTTTTCATCTTCCCGTCCGTTTTTCAGATGCGTTTCTTGGGGCTCCAAAGGGCAACTCAGAAGAAGCCAAGTCAAACTGCTTTGCATTTCCTTCCTGCCTGGCACTTTCCAAAGCACCCAGTCCAGCCAAGGGAGAGTCAGGCCCTCTGCAGGCACTCAGAGGGTGGGAGGGAGGAACTCAGGAACAAGGAGACTGGTGCAGTCAGGGGCCTGAACCTCCTCACTGCCAGGGTGACAGAATGATCTGGAGCCCTGACAGCTCTGGGGGGGCTTCTGAGCGAATGACCCTGGGGCTCATGAAGTCATGTGTCAGAGCAACCGGTAGACAGAGCTGGGCTTTGGAATCCCCACGCTGTGGACATAAACCTCAACTCAGTAACCTTCCATCAGTTGGACTCCGCTTAAGTCACTCAATCTCTCTGAACATTAATTTTCACATCTGTAAGGTAAATCTAATACCTGTCTTGCAGGTCTAAATTGCTTTAGGTATAAATTGGCATTTGGTAAATGAGAGCTAATTTAACTATTATTACTATTAGTATCATCATCATCATCATCACCATCGTCAAGGTTAGACATATCTCAGACCAGGCCCCGGGCTTCCCAAGTCTGCATCCAGAGTCCTCTGCTCTAGCAGACAACAATGAGAAGGGGTGTCCAGAAGTAGAACAGATCCAGAGAAGTCACAGTGTGCACTAGCAGCCAGGAGAACTTCCTCCCAGGGAGGCCACTTGCCTGGGGTTCCATCTGCCCCCAGCAACAAGGTGGCTGGCCCCTGGATTTGCTCTCGACAAAGAACAAGAAGGCAGAGCAGAAGCGCACAGGAACTAACAAGATTCCAAGAGCTCGAAGATTCTAGGCAATAGGAAGAATGTTTCCACCTGATTGCTCCAACACCTCCCACTGCCACTGCAGAGTAACTGTGAAGATAAGGCGAGAGCAGAAGGAGGGGGAGGGCTGGGGGTGCTGGTGATCCCGGAGCATTGACTCCAGCCCGGAGGGGCCTGAGGGACTTTCTGTGGCCAGGCGGGACCAGTGACCACTGCCCATGGCCAGCCCGCATGGTCTATCTTGTGGGCCAAGAGCTGCCCCTGGCTACTGTTGGACTCTAAGCAGCAGGGATGAGAGCCCACCCCGCCCCCCGGCCCATGCAGCCAGGCGGGGAACAGGACGCCCAGGCACCTCCTCCACCATGCAAACGGAGGCTGGTGCCGTGGGCTCCGGAACAGTTTCTGACCCAGCCCAGGCCAACCGTGGCCCAGCTCTCTGTTGCCTAGGAGCGGAGCACATTTGTAGCCATGCCAGGCCCACGGTCTCTCTCAGCAGCCTACTGGCAGTCTTGCCTACCCGTTAGCACCTCAGCTTCCTCTCTTGTGCTCTCTGTTCCCCAAAGACCTTTCACATCCATTATCTCACTCAGGCTCCCGGCAGCCTGGCAGAGGGCAGGCCAGCAAGGTGGGCAGGCTGACCCTGCTTCACAGGGAAGAACGTAAAGGCCCGCTGACAAGTCAACACTGGGACCCTCCATAGTCAGTGACCCTTCATTGCACCTCCCCCAAGGTCAATGGCTTTGCACCAGGACACATGCTTGGGAGAAACGTGTCACTCACCCTCTCCCTGACACACAAAAAGCTGGGACAGGCTGTGAGACAATGTGGAGAGAGCCAGAAAGATGGGTGTTCAAATCCAGTTCTACCCGTGACTTAGTCCGTTTAGGCC
>NC_138374.1:44653115-44678028 GCF_054177405.1 Leptonychotes weddellii | reverse complement strand
CCTGCACATTAGGGGTTAGGTTTCAACATATGAATGTGGGCGGGGGGGGGGGACATTCAGTCTATATTAATCCCTTCTTGCCCATGTGCCTTTGGCTATTTTATGTAACCACCCTGAGCCTCAGCTGCTCCATCTGAAGGCATGGGGCATCACTGGGAAGGATACATGGGATGGCATGGGGAAAGGGCAGAGCACAAAGAGAGCACTCTCAATAAATTTGAGATGCTCTTTGGATGGACCTTGCCTGACGCCCTGCCTCAGACCTGGTCGGTCACCCAGCTCATGGGGCAGCTGCAGCCTTGTAGGACATGGGAGCTGTGGTCCACCTGCCTGAGCTTCCCTTAGCTTTCTCTGCCATGGCCCCTCTTCTTAGTTAGAAAGGACTCTCCCCTGGATGGTTAGCTTACAAAAATACATGCATCAGTCAAATGGGCCTCTGACAAATCTCTCCCCATGCTACTTGTTTGTATAGAGGAGGAATATTATAAAGGGTCCCTGCCACTCCCCAGATCAGGCCGAAGTGGGGATGAGGGGCATATGTCCCCTTTTCAAGTTTTTATGGTCCTCCTGTCAGTGGGAAGAGAGAGGCAGGGCTGGCTTAGCTTGAGCCATCTCCCAGTGGGTACCCATGAGCACCAAGATGGCTAGGCCAAGCACCAGACAATTCTAATCCTTGTGCTGTCAAGGTGACTTACAATATTGAGAGTAGTTTCAGTTTCTTAAGAATTTTTTTTTCTGAAAAATACATGGTGAGCTTCCTCAACCCAGTTTATTCCAACTGACACCACAGCTTCCTTGTTTCTCTTCCAATCAATAGTAGAATGAAATCAAGTTGGAATTCCAGTTCAGGCCACACAGCTGACATTTTTTGGATTCCCACTCCTGAGAATTCTCAGACCCAAAGGCGTAATGGGACTGGGTCATGGGAAGGTCTATGGCTTCAGAGGGGCAGAACGCCACGGCCCCCAGAGACTGCAGCATCCATCAGCTTGTCCCCAGCTCCACAGCAGGGACCAGAAACAGGAAGAACCAAAGACGATCATCAACAGCCACCCTTACTTTATGCCGGCCCTCAGCACTGAGTGCGCAAGCTCTTCCCATAAAAATGGCATCTGTATTCTTTTTTTCCTTTTAGATTTTATTTATTCATTTGAGACACAGAGATACAGAGAGAGAGAGAGAGAGCATGAGCAGGGGGAGAGGCAGAGGGAGAGGGAGAAGCAGGCTCCCCGCTGAGCCAAGAGCCCAATGTGGGGCTCGATCCCAGGACCCTGGCTCGGTCACGACCTGAGCCAAAGGCAGACGCTGAACCATCTGAGCCACCCAGGCGCCCCTGTATTCTTAATGACCTTTTATTCAATTCAACCTCATCTGGTCCTAATAAATAGAATTACATTAATTCCTTGCTCAAAGCCCTTCTATGGCTTTCAGTGGCACCCAGATAAGATGTAAAATACTTCCTGTGGCCTGGGAGGCCTGGGTGCTCTTGCCTTCCTCCCCAGCCTGCTTCAGAAAGACCCATCCTTGCTCACCACACTTCGACCTCCCTGGCCTTCTTTTTCCTTCCCTGAATATGTGCAGCTCTCTCTTGCCTCGGGACTGGACACATGCTTTTTCTCCTTTTTGTGTAAGTGAATTCCCGCCCCACCCCCATTCTGGTCTCAGCTCAAATGCTGCCTCCTCCAAGACAACTCTCCAGACTACTCCCCAATGCAGGTTATTCCCACCCTCTTCTCTCTTCCAGACCTTTTAAAAACAGACTTATTTAACATGCATGATTATACATTTCTGCGCTCATTGTCCTCTCCTTCCCTACCACATAAGCTCTGTGAAGCTAGAGACAATCTCTCATTTTCCCCACCAGCTTGCATAGTATCTGATGCCTAGCAGATTCTCAACAAATCCTTGCTGAACAAATGTGTTCATGTATTCATTAAATTCCCCAATGTCTAACTTCATTCATTCAAAGAACCTCCATGAACCACAAAGAAACCACTGCAACCAACCGTGGTACTGGAGGCTTACATTAGCTCATTTATATTTGTAGTTAATAATGCTGCCACTTTAAAATGAATAAATCCTGGGGCACCTGGGTGGCTCAGTCAGTTAAGCGCCCGACTCTTGATTTGGGCTCAGGTCATGATCTCAGGGTCATGACATCGAGCCCCACATCGTCGGGCTCCACGTTCAGCATGGAGTCTGATTGAGATTCTCTCTCTCCCTCTTTCCCTCTGACTCTGCCCCTCCCCCTACTTGTGCTCATTCACTCTCTCTCTCTCCCCCTCTCTCAAAATAAATAAATAAAATATTTTAAAAAATAAAATAAAATGAGCAAATCCTGACTCCAAGAAGCTAAGTAACTTTTACAAGTCATGGGGTCAGCAAGTGGCCAAACCGGAATTGGAACCTCTGGCTCATAACTTCTTGCTTTTTCTACCAAATGACATAAGTGGCAATAGCTGGGTGCCCAAGTCTGATTGGGTAGCAACTCCTAACTGTGTTGGTCCTCAACCCCCTGGCAGCCAGGGTCGGACCCAGCATGACATCGTGCTTCCACCCCAGCATAGAGGGTGGCTTAGGCCAAGAAATGGAATTGGCATGTTTACCTGCCTCCGATTAAACCGAATTTTTACTTGACAGCAGTTGCTGAAATAACTTGTGCTATAAATAAATAGGAACTGGGCTAGAATCTGAACCTGCTTTCAAAACTGACTCCTCTTCCAATGGAGCTGCACAAAATCCAATCTGCTCAGGAGGAAAAAAGGGAACAAGGGAAAAAAAGCCTTTCAGTCTCTGGGGCATTTTAACTGAGGATTAATTGGAGTTGCATGCAGAAGGGAAGGTACTGTCGAGGAGTACTTGCCAGGAAAATTGAGGTTCAAGAGCCATCTGCATAGAAGAATCAACTAAGGTTATCAACCAAAGCACAACTGAGGGCAGTGGTACCTGGAGAAAATGACAGAGACGTCACAACTTCACGTCCCAAGACCCCAACCTAGGAAACAGGTGCACCTTGTCTTCTGCCTCCTCACTGCCTCCCTCGAAGGCACCACAATCCACTGCAGGGTTATTCACAGACATCTTCCACTCCCAAACCTTAAGCAACACAGATACTCTTTCCCAGGACTTCCAGAGACAAGGCTTTCATTGACTTGTCCAAGATCTCTCAATAAGGTAGGTATCAGCTGAAGCAGACTGAAGCCCAGATGTTCTGACTCTAAAAAGCCTCTTATTCAACACTGGAATGTTTGTGCAGTCTCTCCTCTGGTTGGGGGGTGCGGGGAGAAAAGGAAACTAGGAGTAAGTGATAGTATGGTTTCCCATAGACCCTCCATTTGACAAAGATGCACCCTTCACTCTGTATTTAAACCTACCCTTGACAGTCACAGTTTTGTTTTCTCTCTTCTTTTCCCTCCCCTTGCTTTTTTACTGTACCCCCATCCAGCATTTTATCCTGCCATTTTCACCCTGCTGTGTGAGCTGGTAGCCTCCTCCGCAGAAGAGTCCTGAGAACCTAATTCCCGTGCTTTGTGCTCTGTGACGGCTCTAGCCATTCGACATGCCTCTCACGGGGATCGTGGGCACTCTGGTAGGTAGGAAACCAGCTTCTTCCTTGCTCTTTCACTAACACACTCTATAACCATAACCTCCCAGAGTCTCAGCAGAAGAATCCCTGCCCCAGGATCCCACATAAATGCAGAGAATCTAAAATAATAACAACAACAACAACAACAACAACAATAATACATAAGCACTTGGAGAAAAGAATAAAACTCTGACAGACTGGGCTGAGGTGAATAATTCACTGTATCTTCCTTAGGACCCTCCTAACTTCTGTAGTTCCAAAGAAGCACTACACAAATTGTCAGGCACTGACAACTGGTGAAGTGTTTGTTCAAGTCTTTTGCCCATTTTTCAATTGGGTTGTTTTCCTGCTCTTGAATTTGGAGAGGTCCTTATATATCCTGGCTATACAAAGTCCTTTGTGTGACATGTGATTTTCAAGCATTTTCTCACAGTATGTAGCTTATCTTTTCATTCCTAAATAGTGTCTTTCACAGAGCAAAAGTTTCTAAATCTTTTTTAAAAATATTTATTTATTTATTTTTTGAGGGAGAGAGAGAGAGCACACATGCGAGTGGGAGGGAGGAACAGAGGGAGAGGGAGAGAGAATCTTAAGCAGGCTCCATGCCCAGTGCAGAACCCAACAAGGGCCCTATCTCATGACCCTGAGATCATGACCTGAGCCAAAATCAAGAGTTAGATGCTTAACCAACTGAGCCACCCAAGTGCCGTACAAAAGTTTTTGATTATCATGAACTTCTGATGAAGTCCAATTGACCCATTTTTCTTTTATGGATCGTCTTTTTGGTGTCATGCCTAAAAATTCTTGGCCTAGCCAAAGGTCACAGAGATTTTCTCCTATGTTTTCTTCTAAAAGTTTTATAGTCTTACTTTATTTCTGTGGTTCATTTTGAATAAACTTTGTATAAGTGTGAAGTTTAGGTCAAGGATTTTTTTTGCTTTTTTTTTTTTCGTTTTTTGTTTTTTGTTTTGTCTTTGAATATCCAATTGTTTCAAGGCCATTTGTAGAAAAGACTGTCCTTTCTCCATTGAATTGCCTTCGCAACTCTGTCAAAAAATAATTTGGCCATATATGCTGTGAGTTTATTTCTGGACTTTCTATTCTGTTCCATTGACCTGTGTGTCTATTCCCTTGCCAATACCACATTTTAAACCACATCTTAATTACTATAGTTTTATAATAAGTCTTAAAATCAGGTAGTGTGATTCCTCCAAATATATTCCTTTTCAAAATTATTTTAACTCTTCTAGTTACTTTGCTTTTCCACATACATTTTAGAAATTACCTTAAAAAGTCCTGCTTAGATTTTGATTGGAATTGTATTAAATCTATAAAGAAATCTGGGGAGAACTGACATCTTTATAGATGAGTCCTCCAGTCCATGAACATGGTATATCCTTCCATTTATTCAGGTCTTCAGAATTATTATTTTAACATCCCCGGGTAACTTCCCTGCACATCAGAGTTTGAGAAGCATACTGCTCTAGAATGGAAATCACAGTGAAGTCATCTGGGAATATTTATAAAATACGGATGCCTGTGTTCCACCTAGACCGACTGAGTAAGAATCTCTGAAGCTGGGCTAAGGCACTGGAAATTCTTCAGGAGATTCTAAGTGGCAGCCAGGTGTGAAACCCCTACTCTAGACTCAGACAAAGGCTTTATGAGAATTTGGGCTCCCATGGCTCTGGCTCCCTACTTGTTATGTCAGTCTGTTTAAGGCCATAGGTCCATTGTTTCCCAATCCCACTACACATTATAATAACCCAAGGACAGGGGTTATCTCACTGAGAATTTTGATTGATGGATTTACCAAACTCTCTCTGTCAGCCCAACACATCCCCTATACTTGAGGATTATCTTTCCCCACCCACGCCAAGAACTGGAGCAAGATTCCAGAAGCCCATCTTCCAGCAGTTTTCAGTCTTCAGAAGTCTCTCTGGAAGTTACTGAAACAGCACAAGACAGAAAATATGTGTGTGCATATGAGAAATGTCCAATGCATACGTCTGATCAATAAGATCCATGACCCAAAATACTTGCTTCATGGCAAGGGAACATCTTCTGCTTTCATAACCACCTCCTTCCCCTGCTGAGTCAGAAAAACAGCTCCATATATAACAGCTCCAAGAGAAAAACCCTCCTCTACTCTCTAAAGGCAAATGGAAGTTTTCCTCTGTCTTTCTCTGTGGCTCCTTGTAAATGTTAAATGCATGTCTCAGTTACAGCAAGGTGGGGCCTGACATATTGGCCTCCAAAATATGAACCAACTGAATGCGATGTGAGGAAAGTTCTGTTTCTATCTTTTGATGGGTTTGGGGGAGAGAGGAGCAGATGTAGATAAAAATGGATATAAAACTTAATGCTTCCGTTTTGGATGTGCACCAACCCCAGTCAGCCAAAAATAGACTCGGTGCATCAATAATATTTCTCTTTGAAACTGCAGGTCCTCGGGGCAGGGGGACTGTGAACATTCATAGAGAATAGAAGGGCAGAAAGATATGGAAACAGCAAAAGCTGCATTCTAGGCCTCCAGGTTGGGGGCCTCAGTGACAGCCATGCTAGAATGCCTATTTTTTAGACATCCATGTGCCTATTTCATACAAAAAGCCCTTGCAAGAATGACGAGAATGCATCCTTTCCCACAGGGCTGCCAAGTTCATTCTCAGCCCTGCTGCTCCTGACTATCTGAGGATGACATATCTCTGATTTCTAGTTCTTTGTTTGAAGTGAAACATTCAAAGACCTTTGGAATCATAGAATTCCAACATGCAAAGGGCTCAAGTACAGAACCACAACACGCTGAGGTTGGACCGGACAAGCCCTTGGTTTCCTCTCTTGCCCCTTTGTGCAAAGACAGAAATTACCTATCCAAGGTCACACAATGGGTTAGATATGGAGCTTGAGGAGGGACTCGGTATGGGCCAGAGCAGTAGTGGGATCCATAAGAAAAGTAGTTGGCCTTAGGAATCCATCTGACCTGGCTTCCAATACCAGCCTTGCCATTGACCAACTCTGTCAAACAAGCAGACCTCCAGCAAGTGGAGTCACAGTGTTCTCTAATTCACAGGGTAGCTTGGAGAATTAGGAGAATTAATGAGAATGAGCATGATGTGCCTTATACACAGAGGGTACTCAGTAAACAGCAGTGACTTCTATAAGCCTGATCTCCTGACTCCCAGGCCAGTGCTCTTTTCACAGTCCCACCATATGAAGACCCTGAGCCATTCTAAGAAGCTCACTTGGGTTAAGGGTTAAATTCCCTGCCTTCCTCACAAGTACAGGCCAGCATCACCCAGGCTTTAATTGAAGTATAATTAATGATATAAATTGTTAGTTTCAGGTATACAATATAGTGATTCCACAATGATCCTGATCCCCTTTACCTATTTCACCCCTCCCCCCAACCCCCCACCCATCACTGGAAACCACCAGTTTGTTCTCTATATTTAAGAGTCTGGTTTTTTTTTAATCTCTTTTTTTCTTTGTTCATGTGCTTTGTTTCTTAAATTCCACATATGAGTGACATCATATGGTATTTGTCTTTCTCTGACTGATTTATTTCACTTAGCATCATACCCTCTGAGTCTATCATGTTGTTGCAAATGGCAAGATCTCATTGCTTTATGGCTGACTAATTAATATTCCATTATATATATATATATATACCATATCTTCTTTATCCATTCATTTATTGATGGATGCTTGGGTTACTTCCATATCTTGGCTATTGCCAATAATGAAAAGATACCCAACATCACTAATCATCAGGGAAATGCAAACCAAAACCACAATAAGAGATCACCTTAAACCTGTCAGAATGGCTAAAATCAAAACCACCATAAACAACAAGTGTTGGTGAGGATGTGGAGAAAAAGGAACCCTCGTGCACTGTTGGTAGGAATGTAAATTGGTGCAGCCACTGTGGAAAACAGTATGGAGGTTCCTCAAAAAATTAAAAATAGAGTTACCATATGATCCAGGAATTCCACTATTCGATATTTACCCAAAGAATATGAAAACTCTAATTTGAAAAGATATATTTACCCCTGTTTATTGCAGCAGTATTTACAACACCCAGGCTTCTTTAAAGAAGTAAGAAACTGGATTTGTACTATTCACCCAACCCTGCACCAGGCACCTCACTCCCTTTCCTTTATGTACCCTTCTGTTCTGGGTCTGTGGTTCTGGGTCAGGGTAAGGTCTGCTCTGGTCGTAACTGCACAAGGGCCTGACCCTAATGCTGCCCACTCCTTGCTCAGTTCTCCAGGTCAACACCCTCATGTTCCCTCTGCCACCTGCCTGGTGACACCCAAGCCTGGAAGGACCTTCAGTGACCACACTGCCTACAGAGAAGTCACATGTCTGTTTCTTGACCCATGGAGGGATTCTTTTTTACTTTTTTTTTTTTTTTTGACAGACAACATGTAAAAAACCAGCAGACTTCACAAAAATGCAGATTTCTGACTTCCCTTGACATATCACAAACTAGCCAAATAGCCACAGTCAGCCAGAGCTCCAAAACAGCTTCCCTCACAGTCAGCCAGAGCTCCAAGACAGCTTCCCTCAGCTAGGAAGACTCTCACTGTGCTGACCAAGCCCCCCAACCAGACCCCCTCCCTGCATCACATGAGCTTCCCAGTCCCTGTGAGCATCTGGCGTTCAAGCCCTGGGATAATAATGGACTTCCAGTTTCTCAGCTGGAGACTCAAGGTGCTCCACCACCTGCCCACCGCACCTATCCAAACTCCTCTACCAAGACCCCTGGAAAATCTCCCTGCTTCCAGGTCTCTGTGGGCAGCTATTCCACTCACAGCTTAGAATGCCCTGTCTGCTCTTTTGTTTACTCGACTCTTGATGGAGTGTCTCCTCTCCAGAAATTCCTCCTGACCACCCACGCCACAAAGAGCTCTCCTTCACCCAGAGCCTGAGCAAACAGTTCTCATACCCACCACTGCACATTGTTAGCTCTTTCTGTGAGTGTGGCCTGTTTTCCCAGCCAAATCATCAACTTCTTGAGGAGTTCACCAGGTGCTTACACTCGTTTGCCTCACCCAGGGGGTCAGCCACGGGCTTTGCCTAGAGAAGGTTCTGGACAAAGATGAATTGGTCAAGGGTTATCATCCATATCATCACTCAGCTAAAGGTTAGACTCTCCCACTTCTCCAGGCTCATTTGTCTTCACTCCACTGGGTCCCCCTTTTCCTCCTCCCAAATGTACCTAAGACCCCAGTCTCTTGCAAACTCTCCAAAGAGGACTTGTTTTCTGCTCCATGGATAAATGTCTCCATCTCCTCCACTCTCTGCACGTATCCTAGGGCCAAGCACAGAACTTGGCACATGACAGAAGCTCAACAAATACACATTAAGTGAAAAGCACCTTACTTTTTATTCCCAAATCTTTGTTTATGCTGCTTACTCGGCCAAGCTGGCTCTGTGCCCTTCTCCCTTTCCACGAATGACTCCATTCTATGGGGCTTAGAGATCCCCTATCCAACATTCCTGTCTCTTCCCCTACTCCCTTCCCTTACTCAAGGTACCCCTCTGCCTAGGCTCCCACAGCTCTTTGCTCTTGCCTATCACGGCCATTACCAAATGGTGGCACAGTTATTTGTACAAGTCTGCCTCTCCTGTAGATGTCAAGTTCTCCCAGTGCCAGGACTGTGTGACCTGCCCAGCTCCAAGCCGTAAGTCAGCACACCCAGCCCACAAGGGAGGTGGCGTGATCTTCATGTCACCCATGAGGGAATGGAAGCAGGGACCCAGGATCTGTGCATGCGTGCACATGTACAGAGAGCAGAAGGAGGCAGGGAGATAATGAGTTTGATGGAAAGACTTCATTCTATTGTCAGGATGAAGGCACAAGAAGGGCAGCATGTTCTTTCAATGTCATAGTTAGGGCGTGGTTTGACAGCCTTCCCTAGGGATGTCTCAGTATCTAGGGGAGGGCACCTTTGTTTGGCTTGTTTAAAGGCTCAGAATCTGTGAAGCTGCATGTTCACGTGTGGGGTTTTGCCCAGTAGAAAGATAAACGATTTTTGTTCAGTAAAAAAAATAATCCCAAAGTGATGATTCTACTGCCCTGGAAACCATTAATTAGATCTGTGTCTAATCTAGCCATCTTATCCCAACATTCCTTCTCCAGTGCCTATGCCTCCACTTTGATATCATGTGGATTCCCCCATTAAGGAGCTAAATGCAATTTTTGACATGTGCACAGGCTATATGTGTCCGAGTCACATTTTTAACTTTCAGAAAATTCTACTTTGACACCAAGCCTGCCACCAACCCTGACAGTGTGGGCAAGTCTCTCCCGTCCCTCTTTGGGGCTCGGGCTCCTTGCCAGTAACATAAGGAAGTGGGTCTAGGTGGTGAACTACAAGCCCTAGGAATCTTTGAGTTTAATACAAACCCTTAGAATAATTTCCTCAAAGGGTTGAACATCTTCTGGAGTTATTTTCAAAAACAACAACAGCAGCAGCAGCTAAGACTTCTCCAGCCCCAGGTATCCCACGCTATTCCATCTAATTCACACAGCACGACCCAGGTGCTGGCACCACTAGTCCCACTGACCGAGGAGGTTAAGCAAGCTGAAGCATGGTGGCTTTTAATCAGGAGACACTACACTCATCCCTCTGTCTGTGTTTCCTTCCATTCGTCTCTCCGCCTCCTCAGCCAGCCAGCTAACCCAGAACAAAGATGGCTCCCACTCACTTTAGATCTAATTGGCTGAAATGACATTTAGAAGAGGTAGCAATTGCTTCTAGCTGTGGGGTCCAAGAAGACTTGATGCAAGAGATGCCATTTTGAGCTTGCCCCTGAAGGTTCATGTGAGCATACTTGGCTGAAGGAACTGTGGGTGGCAGAAAGGACAGGGGACAGGAGGAAGGGGACATACACAGTGACCAGGGAGCAGTTGTGGCGGGATGCTGGGAAGGCCTTGGGGAAGGCAGATGGCAGCAGATGGGGATAGAGAGAGAGACTGATTGGTCTCAGTGTATGTCAATACCTGATTGAGAATCATGATAAGTAAGCTTCCTTGACCTGATGCTCCTCCACACTCACCCAGACCTTGAGTACCACGTGTGGGAGTGAATGAGCAGAGACAAACCAGAGTCCTGAACTCTTGGACAGTAAACAATCATGGAGGGAATCTACTCCAACCACTAGCCTCTCTTTCCCAACACATGGCCCTGAGCTAATTTAAGCTAGTCTGAGCTCACTTTGCAAGCAGTTGTCACGCTGAGCTACATCAAAAGACTCCTGAGGCCTAAATATTTAACAACCAGAACACTCCCTCCATCCATCAGTTTGGTAATTCTATCCAAGGGGGGAAAAAAAAGCTATTGGGGTTTCTTTTCTGGCCTGCTCATTTCTTATAAACGTGCCGGGACCATTTACAGCTCACAACCCACTGCTTTCTAAACATTTACACATTTTTCCCTCTTAACACATCCTTGGCCATCAGATTAAGTGGTAGGTCACAGGGGCTGGATGTCAAGGCCTTGGAACCTTTGGGTTTTGTCCAAACCTGCTTTCAGATGACTTCTGTGCCAACCTCCCCCATCAGCAAACATTGGGATCGTCAGAGTCCTTCAGACTTGCTGATGCCCTGGTCTGCCCTGCACCCCCTCTCAGGAACATAAGGTAGGGCAGGTAAAGACCCCTAAGAAGGCACAGATGTGAGAATTTTTACCAGCTGGGCTTCTGGTGGGCAAGACAGTGGCTTTGCCCATGACCCCAAGGGCTGAGTGGCTGCCAGCATTTCACAACATCCCGATTCCCAGAAAGGGGGGTTAGAGTGTCTCTGTTGGGGAAAGGAAGCCACCCACACCAAACTTCCTAGACCGTGAGCACAGAAATCTCACAGAAGGCCTAAGTCAGCACACATACAACATTCCTGCCCTTTGTAAGGGTGCAGTCTCTCAGTCTCTCTCTGCAACCAGAGAACATAATTATGGCCAGCTGAGAAACGTCAAGGCGAGGAGGAAGCCATGTGGGGTGGAGAAGGGGGAAAATCTTCATGAAGGAACTGTAGAGAAACGGCCTCGTGGGCGGGGGAACGGCAGGAGCAAAGGCAGGGAGGTGAGCCTGGGTGTGGGCAGGCTAGCAGAGGGGATCGATCTCCCACAGTCACGTGGCTCCTGCTGGCCCCGCCTCCCAACTCAGGGGCAATTCTGAATACAGAGAGGCACACAACCTTCAGAGTTGGACCTGAACTTGGATCCTGGTGCCTTCCCCTACTGGCTGTCTGTCCCCTGCAAGGTCCTCAACATCTCAGAGCCCTGCCTTCCTCATCAGCAAGCAGGGCGCTGACATACACCTCCTAGCAGCACCAAGGGGAGCACTGAGGCTGTGGAGGAGCAGGCGTGTGCCTGGGGCTACTGAGCAGCACCAGCTACAGCCCTCCAGACCTGCACTCATCACACTGGCGTCTGAGCCACAAGACTTGCAAGCATTTTAAAAGACAGAGACCAAGCCTTTGGACTCTATCCGCAGTGCCTTGCCATAGTGCCTTTGCCAAGAGACAACCATGATGAACACAGACCCCCCCCTTCCAGGAGTGACCTGCTGCCCAGCTGCTGAGAGGGTTGTCTGAAGCCTCTTTAAGGCATGCTCAGCCAAAGAGAACTGCCTGGCCCAAGCATGCCCTTTGGGGCTAGCCCACTCCCTATGGCTGACTGGGGCTGGGGAATAGAGGCCCACGTCAGCGCATCCCAGGACAACGCTGGCAGACCATCTCGGTTCCAGCTGTCTCCATGGGGTTGGCCGAGGCTGCCATAGGTCTGCATCACAGCCCCCGCTCTGGGCAATGCTATTCCACTCCTCGCATGGGCACTGGGCCCATGGACACTCTGTAGTAAACATCCTGCACACACTCAACTCTGCCTCAGAGTCTGCTTCCCAGAACCCGACCTACAGCAAACCCTGTGTTTGTGGATTGAATAAATGTCTGAAAACAAGACTCACTGCCTGCTAAATCCAAAGTGTTCCCCAGATGCCATGTGCCCAGCCAGGTGGTGGTCCTGGCCCTTGTATGTCCTAGGCACTCTTACTGCTGGCATGGCCAAGAGACCAGGGTAAGGAAAATGGCACGTGGGGGGCTGTGACCGCCTCAGTGGCCATACTTGCCCACAGGCAACTCCCCCTTCCAGGAGAATCAGGCAGCTGGTTGCCAATGGGGTCTAGGAAGTTTCAGGTAGAGGGTGGGATCTGTAGACCTTCTCCACCACAAAAGCCACCAGGTTCACTTTCCCCACATAGCTGGGACAGTCAGTCCTGGGCACAGTGGGGGGGGGGGGCGGCGCAGGGGAGAAACAAATGAGGCAATGAAACACACCGAGGGAACCCTGCAATTTGACGGTACCCACATTTTTATCCAAAGAGTCACTGAGGGCCTTCAATGGTTCAGATAAACACAAATGATGAAGGATGGTCACTTCAAGGCATTATTTGGAAGAGCACCCTGAGGGCAGAGGAAGCTCTTCCCAATAACGAAAGAGAAACATTTTTTTTCTAGAAGATGAATGGCCAATTCCAAAATAATTATTTTATCAACTGCTGCATAAGCTTTTTTTTAAGTTAATTAAAAAAAAAAAAAAAGCCAAACATGAAATGCTTCACTTTTCAAATGAGGAGTTGTAACATTTAGATTTAAAACGCCAGTAAGTTCTTTTAGGCAGTGACGTGAAGAAGAGAGGGAGCTGGCCGAGCCCACACGCTCTCGGGCCTGCTCAGAGCCTGGCAAAGAGCCTGGCACAGAGGGGGCAGCCGGAAAAGAAGGGGGCACAAGTGGGATCTAAGGCAGGTCTGCCCACAGTGCACTACAGGGCAGCCTCCCTGGCCCGCTTGGGGCAGAACCAGCTTGCCTTAGAAGTCCCAGGTCACCTTTGCCCAACCTGCACCCAGAATGGCCTTTTCTACTTCAGAACCCTACCACCTGTGCATTCTCCCAAGCAAGGGCCTTGCTGCGAAGGACCCGAATCTCCAGCAGTCTCATCTGCAGCCTCACAAAGGAGGCCTGCGTCCTGTCCCACTTCCAAGGACAAGGACAATCCCTCTGTGATTCCTGTTTGTGGAAAAAGAGGTAGGCCAAGGAGCAATGGCTGCTGGTCTTCTGTGCCTCGAGGACAGGAACTCCTCCTGATTTTAGAGGAGGGAAGTGGAGGCCTGATAGGCAGCATCATCTGAGATGGGGCCCACCTGGGCTTCCAGAGAAGGGGGCATAGGTGGAGCTCCAGCCTCCCCCCAAACCCAACCCTGTAATCCAAGCAGCTAGGTTTTTGTCAGTTTACACAGAGCTCTGGGCCTTTACAAGTATGAAAGCAACTGCCTTAAAAGATCTCTCCTACTAGAGATCCTGGGGAGGAGGGGCCATAAGTCAGCCCACTTAGTGGCTGTGCAACCATCGGCAAGTTACTCAACCACTCTGAACCTGGCATAAAACAGCAGTTTTAACAGTGTCTGCCTCATGGTCTGGGCACGAGGGTTAAAGGAGGCCCACTAAGTACTTCACCCCCTGCTTGACTCTTAGCGAGCTCTCAATAAGCATGGAAAGCCACTGATAGCATATAATAGCTTCCTTAAATGAGCATTTGCCCTTTTTAGTGCCTGAAGCAGATGAGCTTCCAATCCTAGGGTACAAAGGCAAAGAAGCTTTATTTCTTTTACTAAGTTTAAAGAAGTCCCCAGTGTTTAAATTGCTTGAAGTCTGAGAAAAGAAGCCACGGTTCTGAACATGCTTGCCCTCATCCACCTGAAGCGACACTGGTCACCACAGCCCCAGAGTGCCCAGAAGTCAATGAGCCATGACAATAAAATGCATTGCCTCACCCCTCCAAGCGGAAGGGTTCCCAGAGACCTCGGCGAGGTGGTGAGGCCGCTGCTCTTCTGGAGACCACGTGTTTGCACTTCCCCTCGACCCCATCCTCATCTCACAAGTACCTGAGGTCTTGGGGCAAAGGCTTAGCTACGAAATATTTAAGACATTTGCTTTTGCCTTGAGCCTTCAGGGAGAGAAAGAATTGTCTCTTGCTAAGGTGAGGGCCACCAAGCTGGAGAGCTCACTCTGCCAAGCTCCCTGTTCTCTGGCTTCAGCACAAATGTTCGTGTGATGTCTCCCTCCAGCCATATGCATTCAGGGGGAAAAAAAAAAAAAACTGGCTCAGGAATCTGGAGACCAGGATTAGGTCAACTGTCACTACTGGTATGCTGTATGTCATCAGGCAACTGACATCACCTCTCTGATCTCCAGCTTCCACACTGTAAGGAAAGATCTTAGTTCCAGGTCTCACTCCTTTTAGGACATGTGAGATGTTCAAGTGCCAAATAAGGTAATGTTATGAGAGAGAGCATGCTGACAACTGAAAAGTACTATGTGCAAATATAAGGCACTATTATCTTCATTATAAACCCACTAATCTATGGTGATCACTTGGCAGGAAGGATATAAGGAAGTAAGTTGAAGACAGAATTACTATTCATTGTAGAACTATTTGTATAATGTTGTAAATGACAGCTCTTGGCCCCATCCTCTGATTCAAATTAAAAGCCTTATTCCATGGCCCCTACATGTACCTTCATTTTCACTGTTCAATTACAAACACCAAAATGAGGTACAGATGACACCCTTGGTAATTGTCTGGTTTCTACTGAGAACTTCTTGCTTCCTAAGCATTGTTTCATTTGATGTTTGGGGAATGACAAGGCTTTCCCCTGACACCGTAGATAGAAAACACTGTCTGTTTAATGATTTCTATGTTAAACTGAATAATAAATAACCGAGAAAGACAACAGGCCAAGTAAGAACTCTTCGACGAGAGTAGTTAACAGAGATTTGTGATCCACACACCCCGACCAAAGACCATTGTCCAGTAGAGAATAGTTCTGGTTCTAATGAAGGAAAAAAGCAACCTAATGTTATTGTATTTTAAAGAGAGAAGGATTAAAATCATCAATTTTTAAACCAAAGCACAAAACTTCCTTCTATTTAATTAACAAGAAGAATACAAGAATTCTTTCCTGTGGGTATTTCAGGAATACTAATAGGTACAGAGAAAAAAAAAGGAAAAGTAAAGAAGACAGATGAATAAATATATAGGCAGAGAAAACAAGAGTGATAGAAAAGAGAAGTGATTAAGAAGGCATCTAGGAGGCAGAGAAAATCAGACATAGGTAGGCAGAAAAGAAAATAGTCAACCAACCAAATGACAACCATAAAATGAGAAATAAAGAGCAACTGTCATAAAGTGACCTCTAATTTGGAAGATTAGCACTAAAAGCTTTTAAAGCTATGTTACAGATTTACAAGTACAGAAGTTAAAGGGTCTGTAACCTCCCGCTAACTGCTTCCTTGATGAGATAAGATCACGTCAAGACTACATCCAGCACATGCGCCAGCCGCCCCACATCCCTGCCCCAGAACGCCACGCCACGTTATTTTTCAACAGAAAACATTTGACGTCTACAAGGGTCAGCATTTCCATCAGGCCTGCCACTTACCAAGGCAATTTCCTCACCTGTAGAGTCCTTAGAATGGGGATGAACATTCCACCCCATTGCAGGAATGTGAGGGTTACAGGTAACAGAGGGAGGGCACCTGGCACCAAACGCCGCACTTAATAAATCCTTAATAAATAGTACCGTTTATTATGGGCTGGGGTAACGAAGAGGGAGAAAAGAATGACTGTGTGTATAAACAAAAATATGTGGAAATTTTAGAACATCATTTGAAAGGTCTTTATTAGGTTAAAGGTGTCATATTCAGCACCAGGCTCCTGTCATGCCCAACACAAAGAATATTCAGTCTCTATCAAAGACCTACACACTGCATCTCCTTCCTGCCCCTGGGTTTCCGCACAGAGCCCTCCATCTCAGTGGGTCCCCCTCCCCATGAGTCTTCTTTAGAAAACCCAGCCTGGGGCGCCTGGGTGGCTCAGTCGTTAAGCGTCTGCCTTCGGCTCAGGTCATGATCCTGGGGTCCTGGGATCGAGTCCCACATCGGGCTCCCTGCTCGGCGGGAGGCCTGCTTCTCCCTCTCCCACTCCCCCTGCTTGTGTTCCTGCTCTAGCTATCTCTCTCTCTGTCAAATAAATAAATAAAATCTTTAAAAAAAAAAAAAGTTTTTAGAAAACCCAGCCTGGAATCTAAGGTCATCATTCAGCCTATGGTTCAACCACAGAATCACTTCTGTTTCCTTCCTTCATTTCCCTTACAAAGGAGTCCTTTCATCTGGAGCCCTGAAGCATGGCTCCTTTGAAGAGACTGTCTTCCAGCATTACTTTCTTGTTCAGCCTACCTTGCCAAAGAATGAAGGCACATTTCAGGAACTGGCAAAAAATGTGCATCCTTCTCTCCTTAGTGTCCTACTCATGAATGTTTCGTCCCTCAAAAGTACTCACGAGCAAGTCATAGATCCACATCCAGCCAGAGCCTATCATGTTGTAAGTGCTCAGATGAATGTCAGCTGAAGGAAGGATCTTGTATGTTGGTCTTCACAGCTTTGCTTCTAGCAGTCCGTTCCTTCAGAACATCTGTTCCTCTCCCCTTAACCTAGTGAATCCCTGCTGGTACTTCATATTAAAGATGCCTCCGCTTGGAAGGAAAGATGTGCCAAGTATCCACCCTATTTACTTTAAACAGAATAGTGGGCATGACAATGTGAAATGACTTGAGGACACTCAGTCCCAACCTTAGGACCTCTTAGGAAGTCAATATTGATAGCTTAGTCCTGAGCAACTCTATGCCTTTCTAACCTTAGAGTTCCATTGGGGTGAAAATGGCATTCATATTTCTCTCCGAGGGGCTCTGAATTAGACAACCAAGGAAAGATGACTTACACCAAGATGGACTTATGAGACCCCATTAGGCTCTCATCCACTCATTCAACATTCATTGGGTCAGCACCTACTGTATTCCAGGAACTAGATACGAATGATACAGCAGTGGTCCAAAGAGACAAAAATCCCTGCTTTTATGGAGCTAGTATGTCGTCTAGTGGGGATGGGAGAAGATACATAATAAATAAAATGAATAAGCAGAGTATATATTAGAAAACTATGAGTGTTATAAAGAAAAAAGAGAAAACAGGAAAGAGGAGTAATTTAAAATAGGGAGAAATTTGCTAAAAAATGATGGAAAGTTACAGAAAATACAAAGAAACCTCCTTCAGGAAAAGTGTGATGCTTGGTGCTAATTTGCTATGCAAACTTGGCACGTCCTCTGCTCCCCCCCCAAGCCTCAGTCCCTGTCTTTGCAGAACTCCCTATGCAGCCTTCTAGCACCAATGCAGCACTTCTCTAAGCAATAGGCAGCAATTTGTTTTTATTTTATTTATTTATTTGAGAGAGAGAGAGAGAGAGCACACACAAGCAGGGGAGGGGAGTGCAGAGGGAGAAGCAGACTCCCTGCTGAGCAGGGAGCCCAACATGGGGCTCGATCCCAAAACCCTGGGATCATGACCTGAGCTGAAGACAGACATTTAACCGACTGAGCCACCCAGGCGCCCCAACAGGCAGCAATTTGAATTGAGATGAGAGTCTTTCAAGATCTAATCATTGCAGTCTAAGGTTCAATGACATGAAGAACATCCCCACATCCGCTGGAGATCCCAACAAATCCTGCATGCATGCCTTTGGTCCCAAATAATTGTGAAGGCAATCACACATTCACTTGTGATTTTATTTTCTTCAACTGTTGACTTAGAAACAACTATAAATCCAGGCCTTCCTTCCCCGCAGATACCCTCAAGACACCCTCCTGATAGCCACAAACCCCTACAAAGGGTCATAAGGGTCTCAAGTGGGACTCAGAGCAAGGACGCTGGGCCACCTGGCTTCAAACACCTTCTTCTCCTGGAACCACACAAGTGAGCACAATAGGCTTGAGTTCAGTTAAGTTAGACCCGTCCTAATGAGGTGGCACCCAACAAAGGGTTTCCTATTTGTGGACCTTTTCTTCCCTCTTTATTTCCCATGGAGCTAATACAAGCCTCAGGAGAAGGCCATTTATCTAGGAAAAGTCCAACAAGCACTCACCATCACATCTGATTAAAAGCTCCCTTTGGGGTGATTCCTTTGTGTGTCAGAGTCAGCATTCTGCCTGCCAAAGAAGCGGTGGTGTGCAGGTTGGGGAGGGTCTGGAGGCTCCTGGAACAGCCACTGGCCCCCATGCAGTGCCTGGTGGGAGCTGATCTTCATTAGATTCTTCCTATGTGCCAGACACAGTTCTATGTGCCCTACATGTATCAACTCCACTCATAACCCGATGAAATAGGTGTTATTCCCGTTATACAGAAGAAGCAATCAAGACATAGCAAAGCAGCTTGTCCAAGGTCACAAAGTTTGTAAAGGGGAGAGAAGAGCCCAGACCCTGCCTTTATCCACTAATACTAGAGAGCAGCGCTGTCAAAAGAAATACAATACAAGCCACATATGTAATTTTAAATTTCGTAGGAGGCACATATTTTTGACACTTAACCGATTTACTTACAACCAAAAACAGATTTAGAGACAGTAATATTCCAAATGGGGAAGGAAATCTTCAAATTGCTTTTACCTAATGCTCAGATACATTGATTTTCTTATACATTTTCCTTTAAGGTTGCAGTGTTGGCTGCCATTTTCCCGTCTGTTCCTTCTTCAGAAGTCTTGGTCTTTTTCTAGTATATGGGTAACTCACCACAAGAGATCCTGGCCTCACTCCTTGGTCGACCTAGTTAGTCTGAGCCAATCGGGTGGTCTCATTCCTTTGTCCACATTTGGTTTAGGATGACACCTGTAGCTCACTCCTGACCCATAAGATAAACAGGGAAGTGTCCTGGGGACTTCTGGAAAAATGATCGAGACTCTGAAGAAAGAGACCTAAAAGAGACGGTCCTTTTCCCATCAGACATTTTTTTTTTTTTTTTGCTTTTTGCTTTCTTTTAATTGTGGTAAAATATACATAATGTAAGACTTATCATTCTAACCATTTTTAAGTAACAGTTGAGTGGCATTCAGTACATTCACACTGTATAATCCTCGCCACTACCCATCTAAGAGCACATTTTTAAAAAATAAAAGGAAACAAGTGACATTAATTTTAATAAGGAAGTTTATTTAACCTAAATTAGGTTCTAGATAGGTTGTCCAAAATGTGATCATTTCAAGATGCCATCAATACAAAAATTATTAAGTATTCATGATATTTTTCCATCTTTCTTTTCATACTAGCTTTTATACCTACAGCACACATCAATTTGGACTGGCCAAGTTTCAAGTGCTCAATGGCCACCTGAGGTTAGTGGCTCCCATGTCGGACAGCCTAGGTCTGGAGCTTCTTCAAGCCTACGCGCTCTCGGCCAGCTCCCGGGCCTCCCCAGGGGAGAGCAGCAAGCCATCTGTTGATGAAAGGTACATGCGCCACCGTGAGCCCTCCAGAGAAGCCTGTGACTCACTGCAGGACCCTACACAGTGTCTGACTCTAATGGGTCTAGATCCACATCTCTAACATGCCCCACCCCGGGGATCTCCATCATCATGCTCACACACAGCAGAAGCTTGGGAGCCTAAAGGAGAGCTTTTCCTGATGGGACAAATCTTGTGCCTCTAACCGCCCACCTGTGGGTCCATGTCCAAACTGAGAGTGACCTCAGCAACGGAAGCACAGACAGCACCTACGTAACCACTCGGGTATTCCCGGGTGAAACCAATAATAAATAAACACATGCCTCTGTGAAAGGAGAGAAGCATGTGTGCGCAGGATTGAGGCAAACCGTGGTTGCCCTGGAAACCGTCAGCCTCACTCCAGACTGTTTCCTGACACCTTGATCACTTAGTGGCTGATGAAGCCCAATGGACATTGTCCCTGTACCTACAGAAGCCTTCCAATGGGCCCATTATGATGAAAGCAGATTGAAAAGCAAATGGTTAAGTATTTCTTTCCATCCATCGTCACATTCACTTCTTGTTCTCAGCACGACCCAAAGGAGACAGAAATAAAACCAACTTTGTCTCAGAGAGAAATGGTGGAAGGGCATCAGAGTGTGACAAAAGGGGTGAGGTGGCCCCAAAAAGGGAAACAATGAAACTGTGCTACTTGTCCACCATAGTCAATGCTTGACTGGACAAATGGTTATGGCCTCAGGGATTTACTACCCGCCCAACCTGATGTGGAATGCACCCTCTATGGCAAATCCCTGCTTTGAGTTTCTCTTCCTGGAGCCATGTCTTTGAGATCTTCTAGTTCATTCTTTCACAGATTCATTCCTTCCTTCACTCATCCTTTTCTCTTGCTGTTACTGAAGTATAATTAACATAGAGTGTTATATTAGTTTCAGGTACACAATATAATGACTCAACATACGTGTCTCAGTGCTCATCAAGATAAGTGTACTCGGAATCCTCTTTACCTATTTCACCTATCCCTAACCCCTTCACTCCCCACTAGCAAACTCCAGTTTGTTCTGGTTTTTGTTCCTTTTATTTTCTTTGTCAGTGTTGTTACTTAAATTCCACATGAGTAAAATCATATGGTATCTGTCTTTCTCTGACTGACTTATTTCACTTAGCATTAGACCCTCTAGGTCCATCCATGTTGTTGCAAATGGCAAGATCTCATTCCTTTTTATGGCCCAGTAATATTGCATTATATATATATATATATCTCACATCTTCTTTATCCATTCATCTATCAATGGACACTTGGGTTGCTTCCGTATCTTGGTTATTGTAAATAATGCTGCACTAAACAAGGGGGTGCATATATCATTTTGAATTAGTGTCTTCCTTTGCTTTGGGTAAATACCCAGTAGAGAAATTATGGGATCATATGGTAATCCCATTTTTAATTTTTTGAGGAACCTCCATACGGTTTTCCACAGTGGCCACATCAGTTTACATTCCCACAAACAGTGCACAAGGGTTCCTTTTTTCTCCACATCCTCACCAACACCTCTTGTTTACTGTGTTTTTTATTTTAGGCATTCTTCCTTCACTTGTTCTTGAATAAGAAGCACCATGGTACAGTGGAAAGAGCCTGAGCCACTGAGTCACAGGAATCTAGGTTTAAATCCCAATTCTGGGGATGCCTGGGTGGCTCCGTCAGTTAAGCGTCTGACTCTTGGTTTCAGCTCAGGTCATGATCTCAGGGCCATGAGATCAAGCCCTGTGTCCAGCTCTGCACTCAGCAGGGAGTCTGCTTGGGATTCTCTCCCTCTGCCCCTTCCCTCACGCTCTCTCTCTCTAAAATAAAATAAAGAAAGAAATCTTTAAAAAATAAATAAATAAATCCCAATTCTTAAGCTTACTGGATATGTGGTCTTGCCTAAGTTACTAAGAAAATCTCTATGCCTTGGTTTTCTCATCTGTAACATGGGGGTGAGATCAGAAGAGCCAACATGTTCAGATACAGACTTACATCTCTGTCCTGTCCCCTAGACTGTGGTGAGCTCCTTAAATATTGAGACCATATCTCATCCCATTTTGATCATTAACAACTATTGAGCACAGAGCCTGGTACTTCCAGATACTCAATAATATCAGTTGAATGAACAAACGACAAATACATGCTTTCACATGTATTCTATCCCTCCCTCCCTCCCTCTCCCTCTCTCTCTTTCTCTCTTAAATTTCATTCTCACAGCAATCTGGCTCAGGATTTTATCTTAGCTCAGTATAAGACAAAGGTGATTATAATATTAAAATACATGTTTCCTGTTCTCAAGGAACTTGAAGTTTATTGTATTTATTTAACAAACAATTTATATAATATTTAGTCTGTGCCAGATACGGTTCTAAGCACTTTATAAATATTAGCTTCTTTAGTCCTCATACTATCCCTTTGAGGTAGGTACTATTACTGGCTCCTGTCGCTGGCCCTAGGTCACACAAGTACCTGGCAAAGCAGAAGTCAAACTTAGGCAGGCTGGCTCTACAGCCCGTGCCCTGAACCATTAGGCCAGTGCCTTTAATAGGGCACAGGTCACCCACACAAGTGTACGTGAATAGGGTACAAGAGTGCTGGGTTACACAGGAAGGAGGACCCTGCACTGCACCATAAGGGTGAGCAGGATTTGAACACACAGCGTGTGTGGAGCAGAAGAGTGGGAAGACTGGCTGGCAAGAGAGTAGGGGCCAGAGGATGGCGAGCCCTGACCCTCTGCATAAGGAGTCTGGGCTTGAGGACATGGAAAGCTACTGAAGGTCCCTGAGCCATGCGGGAACCAAAGCAAAGCTGGCTTTAAGGAGGCAAGGGGCATCTGGCAGTGGCATGCAAGGGGAGGCCAAAGGGAGGGGATGGAGCAAATGGGGAGAGTGACACAGCCATTGCTATAAATGGAGGAAGGAGGAGGTCACAGGGCCTCCACCAGGACAATGGAGGCAGCAGCATGGCTGCTCAAGGACTCTGCAAGGACTGAGCAAGGCTGCTCAATGGAGGCAGCAGCAAGGCAAGTTCAAGGACTCTGTTACTGCCAGGATGCGAGATGTCTGTATCAGTTTCCCACCAAGCAAGCACTCAAATCAGAAACGAGTTCCAGGGAGCGCTCACAGGGTGTTTTCTTGGCCACCCAGCACAGCACCTGGGCTCCTTACAGCACTGCTTTCTAAAGAAGGTGAGCCGTGAAGGTCCCCTGAGCAGTGTGCATGGAAATGGAAGTGAAGCCCTTTGCAGTTGTGTGGCTGGCTACTGAAGACACCATTCAAGGCTGACAAAGGATTCCAGCCACCCCAAACATGAAAGATTGCCTGGTACGTGCAACTGCAGTCCTGCTTGTTATACTGCCCTACCCCTCACAACCCCAGAATCCCAACCCAGCCTGGGTCTCCCTGCTACTGGAGCTCTCCATGCCCATCCCCATTAGGCTGGAAGGGGGCGGGCAAGAACTGAGGGATGGATAGGGAGTTTGGAAGTGAGTTATGGCCCAAGAACATGATTTATCAGGCTTCTTCCGAGTTTTACCAATTGTCCAAAATCTTCTATCTGGCCCCAGTTTTGCACAAATTCCCAGAGAAGGTTGTCTGGCATCAGAATGAAAGAGACGCCATGGTGCAGGCATGATAGGAAGACTCATAAAACTGGTAAAGAGAACTTGGCTTTGACAAAAGCCGGAGTTTTCCTTATTATTTATCTATCATATTTGAAGCCTTGGAATCCCATTTTCATCTTGATGGAGGCAATAAAATCTTAGCAAACTTTTATGGCTCCCAGGATAAAGCCGAGGACTCTACCCTGCTTCCATCCAGCCACTCTTGCAGACTTTGAAATTTAAGTCAGGGCAGAAACTGCTCTTGGTCTGAGGCAAAACGTATTTATCTTTGTAAGCACAACCATTAAGATGTGAGCATGAATACCTGAGAGATAAAACATTAAGGAAGAAAACAGGAAGAAAGAGGAGGTGAGGCTTCTGAAGCCTTAGAGGGAATGATGATGCATGAGCCCCCACCAAAAGCATTTCATAGAGTGTCAGGGAGCGGGGCGGGGGGACAGGCATCCGCAGAGATCGGGAGAGTGGAACCCGGGAGTAGGCCAAGGGCAAAGCTCTGCCGTGGGAAAGGCCATGACCGGCACGTGCTCCGTGCTTAAGAGACGTTTTGAGAGCGGACCTCACGAATGGGAAAACGGAGCTTGCATTTCTGTTTATCTGTTGAATCACTGTGGACCTGAAATCCACCCCCTCTGCTTCTCCAAACACTAAAGCAAGTCTCCAGATGGAAAAAAACTGAAATCAGGCTACAACATTTAAAAAAAAAAGGAAGAAAGAAAGAAAAGAAAAGAAAAAGAAGGCTCATCAGAAAGCTGACAACTTTCTGCTCCTCTGGAACCTAACCTATGGTGCTGGGGTATCAAATGCGAGACAGTCGGGAAACGTGGGTTCTTGTCCATATGCTGCTTGGGACTATGTGACCTTGGACAAGCCTCCTCACTTTAATCACACACGAAGTGAACTTTAGGGAAAATGACCTAGAACAGAGATACCTAGGGCATCATAGGGCATAAATAACACTGGTACTACCCCCCTTCAAGCAGCTGCTCATGACAGGAATCACTAATCGATCACAGCAGTCTGGAGAGCAGAGCCCCAGTTAGTCTCTGCTGCCGAGCCTTGAATCTTCAGCAAAGCATTCTTGGAACCACTACCAGTTAATCAGAGTGGGCCCAGGAGATGACATGTTCACCAATCCCTGAACCAGATCTCTTCTAATCCTTGAACACCAAAGCCACAAAATGCTACACGTCCCACAGATTCTCATTACAAATCCCCTTAAATAAGTTCTACCTCTTTCTCTCTTTTGCCTTCTCCCAAGACTTAGTAGCCCAGGCTAAGAAGAAAACACCAGCTTTTAGGCC
>NC_138374.1:44633630-44652615 GCF_054177405.1 Leptonychotes weddellii | reverse complement strand
TTTTTTTTTTTTTTAAGATTTTATTTATTTGTTTGAGGGAGAGAGAGCACATGAGAGCGGGGGAGGGTCAGAGGGAGAAGCAGGCTCCCCACTGAGCAGGGAGCCCGACACGGGGCTCGATCCCAGGACCCCGGGATCATGACCTGAACCAAAGGCAGACTCTTAACCGACTGAGCCCCCCAGGCGCCCCTAGTGTGCCTCCTCTGAAATGTTTACAGGTACTGCTTCTACCCCCAGAAGAGGAATGGGCTTCCAGGAACATGTGACTTGCTTCAACAGCACTTCTGTCACAGCAAAGGACACAAGCTGTGTGTCACCCAAGGTCTCCCCAGACAGAGTCCGCTCGGTCGGAAAGAAGGTTTCTCTTAAAGTCAATGTTGGTGCTAGTGTGGTTCCGAGTCCCAGCACGATCCCCTTGGAGGTTTCTGACTGTTCAAAGACAACTCAAGGAGGATCCAAGATTGAAATGGTTTAAAAAAAGCCCACTTCCCCTGGGAGGACCTGGCCTTTGGGAGGTGACCTCTCCTCCTAGGGCATCCTTCCTCCAGCCCGACTCCACAGTCACACACAGGTCCTGCTCCCTCTACTAGATGCTTCCCTTTCTGCATATCGAGATCCGCCTGGAAAGGAGTCTGGGAGAGAAAGAATCTTAGGTGAGTGTAAGGCAGAGGCCCTCTCACACCGGGAGAGTCTTTTTAAATGCAACACGAAGCCAGGGGAGGGCCCCACAGGGACGCCCCGGCCTATCTCCTGTGCTCTTCAGTTGCTCCAGCAGATGAGGAAAAGACTACTCTTCTTTGTCCTGTTGTAGCTCTCCCAGCGCCAAGCACATTGCCAAGAGCACACAGGTCAGAGGTAAACCCTCACTGCCTTTATGGATTAAAGGATAGTAGAGGGAATGAGAAAACACCGTAAGGGAACAAACTATTGCCACCCTCTTGTTTCATTCCCAGAGACACCAAGACCTTGAAAGCGAATTGACTTGTCCAAGGTCACCAGGAAGGTTACAGCAGAGCCAGGATAAGAACCCAGTTAGGTTTCTGCTGACCACAGTTCCTCAGATGAAAGAAAGTGATTGTCACCTTTACTTTTATTTCCCAAATTAATCTCAAACACTGTCACTAATCCCCAAGGCCCAGAGAGATACACTACATGAACCTAGGGAGCAAACTTTTTTCTTTTTTTCTGATGATCTTTCCTCCTGGATAGGTCTAAGGTCCAAGAAACCAAGTTGCCCACCTTATGGCTCAGAGGGAGACAATAACCTTATGGCAGCTTCCCCAGGAGCCCATGTTGGTGCCTGTGGGATTCGGCAGCTCCTGAAAACAACCCTTTTCCTTTGCAGGAAGTTATTTTCCACCCCTGAGGCACAATCCCAGGCAGAAGGCCCCTTGAGTGCCCAGCTGATATAATTAGCTCCAGAAAGATCTAGCATGACACACTAGGAGAATGTTCTGGATCTCTCCCAGTGGGATTCCAAACCCCACGCCTTCCTGTGCAAATCCGGGTTCAGAGGCTAACGGACCTAGCAGGTGTGTGTGGCAACCAGGGAGCCAGCAGACTGCCCTCTGAAATGCCACCCTCTTGCAATTCGGCCTCTGTTTCAAGCTATTTTTAATGTAAGCGAAACTCGAATTTAAGAGAAGGTGGTGTAGAAACAGGGTCTTTTCTTCTCTCTTTTTTAATGAGCTGCTCCCTGTTTCCCTAAGGACAGTCACTTCACCAAGAGCCACCAAAAGGAAAGAAAAAACGGCTAAAAAGAGCAATGGGGAAAAGGTCAAAATTCAGCCTCTTTGCTGAGGCAGGCTGGGAACAGACCTAGGAAGGTGAGGGTCTCTCGATCCATCAGAGCAATCTGCTGGACCCTGGATTCTCCACAGGTGCAAGAAACCAGCATGACCTGTGTATTCAGCTTCTGGATTCACCTGTGCCCAGCAAACAAGGAAGGCCCAGAGGTCTGCTTGCCCAGGAAGGCGGCACATACAGTTGACAGGTAACTTCCCAAGCCCTAGGGAAAGACCTGTATCTCAGTAGGCTTGGGAATTGAGAACCAAGCTTCCATTCAGACAGGCCCCCAGCTTCCCGGCGTTGTTGTGATCTTCCACATCAGTGCCAGGCCAATTGTATGAACTAAAATTAACTGGATGAGCAAAAACATGGGCCTGCTGCTTAAAAGGCCTGTGTGCATTTAATGGAGTTCTCGAGTGCCCTAATTCCTTAAGAAAGACAGACAGGCAAATGTCCTGCCCTAGTTCCCTCACTACGCAAGTGCTAGAGAACATTTTTTGCAATAAAATTTTTAGGGCAAATGGTGGATTTCTGTTGTTGTCATTCCCCTGATGTAGTTGTTTTTCTGGAAAAGGCCTCATTCTGGACCCAGACCCCTAAAAATGGGGCTTCTAAGTGCACCCAATTGGGATGTTTGGGGCCTGCAGGCACGAGTCAGTCTGCCTCGTCCTAAACATAGCCTAGTAAACTAAACTGGGAAGCATCAGCTTGTGTGCGGTCCCGAGCGCGACTCTGCAAGCACATGCCCCCAGTAACGACAACGGCTGGCAACTCTGTCATCCGCGTCATCCCTATTTTTGAGTCTCCCTGCTAAACAAACTTCCACACAGCTGGAATGGAGGCTCTAAGGAGATTTCAGTCCACCAGGGTATTTTTCTGGCAAATAGGGGCTGCTAAACCCTCAGCATCCTCCAAAGGCCCTGGGGGAAAAGCCAAGTGAGAAAACTCTCCCGGCACAAGAGGGTGGGCTCCAAATACAGGCATTCTGCTTCCTACAAAGCCTCCAGGGGTTGCCAGCTTTGACCGGATGGGAAAAGAGAAGTTAGTCTAACATTAGTCATAGAAACACATTTGCTCAGGCCCCTCAGGCCCAGCAGCAGGAATACAAAGGATGTGTGATCAGGACTAAAAAAGTCGGGCTCCCAGGCCTGTCCAAGGACGGATGGAGAGGTCATGGGCTCTGATTTATGACCAAAGTATACTTCAAAAATCTTGCTACCCAGAGCCTTGTAGCAAAATGCAGGCATAACATTTACACTTTCAACACTTTGAATGATTTCACTTTGCAGATTTTGCTAGAAGAACTAACATGTGTCCAGTGCCTTAAATAACATCTGACACCTAGTAGATCTTCCAGGAATGTTTCAAAGAATGAATGAATAGCTCAAAGGAGATGCCTTGCATGTACAGCAGAATCTGTGTCCTCTTCTGGTGACAGCACACTTTCCCGCATCCTTCCAACAGATCTGTGCTTACCGCCCGCCAAACTGAATGTTGAAGACATCTTCTCATAAACTGGAGATGATGTGTTCTCTGAAACCAGCTCTGTGTCTGTCAGCTTCGCCCCATATCCAGGAAGGACTGGACATGGGGACCACGGTGAGTGCACTTGACCCTTTTTGTACAAGACCCATTTGTCATCCTGCTAAGGCATTTCCTATGACACACACTCCTGCGATGTACGGCTCCCAGGGTGAGCCTGGTCTGCCCTGCAGCCCCCGGCCGGCTCCGGGAGGCTATATGAAGTGAGAATTTCCTGGCCGACTTGACACTGGTGAGTCAGGCTGGCATGAGCCAGCTTCAGAAATGACAGGGCCGGAATTGTGTGCATGGAGCAAACATCATCAGCTGGCTGGACTCAAACTAGGGCCTGCCTGGGACACTCAGAGCCCTTTCAAATGGCCAGGCCCAGAACTGGTTCGGCACTCTTAAAGGACATCTGAGTGTGGTGAGGTCCGAGGGCTGCTCCATCTCTGTTGCAGGAAAGGATTTATTCTCCACTCCCTCCACACCAGCCCATTTCCTCCGTGACATGTCACTGGGCTCTCACAACAATGACAAAGTAATAATAGCTAATGCTTAGTAAGCATTCACCAGGTAATAGCCACCATTCTAAACATCGTATACACACGGAGGCATCAAATCCTTACAAGATTAAGCAGGGACTATTACTATGCCCACTGGACAGATGAGGAAACTGAGGCACCAAAATGAAGCTATTCGCGCAGGGTCAAAGCCCTAGAGAGGGGCAAGTTGGGACTCTGCAGAAGGGCTGCAGAGGCTGGGTCCCTAAGTGCTCTACGGGACCGTGCACAATAGCCCTCAGCTTCCCTTCCTGAGGATGCATGTCCCAGGGAGAGAGGAAAAGCAGGAGTTGGGAGATGCTGGGAAGGCTGAGTGCTCTACCTATCCTCCTTGTTGGTTCCAATCCAATGAGAAAAAGACACAAGGAGCCAGATGGAGAATAAGAGAGTAGAAGCCCCCGGTCAGAGAATGCTGGCTCAGCAAAGGGGGAGGGCTCCTATCTCCCAGCCCACACCCAGAAGCTGCAGCAGAAAGAATAGAAGCAAGGGTGCCTGGCACGGGAGAGCCCTGCTGTGCCCTACCTTATTGATCAGGCATCCGCCGGGAGCTACATTCAATTCCGTGTGCCGGGGAACACCAATAAAGGCACGTGGATGGGACAGATGGATGAATGGATGTTGATGAATGAATAGACAGATAAGATGGGAGGACAACATAGGCACCCATCTCCCTCCCCCTCCTGCCCCTGGAAACCCCGGAGGAGAGAGGCAATGGGGCATGAGCACTTGCCACCAGAGCCCCGAGGCCCCTGGGAGTCAGAGACAAACAGCCGGGATGAAGCAGCCTGCTCCTGGGCCAGGAGGTTTTCCTCTCCCCAGAGCTGTCCGAGGATTCCTTTCTGAAACTCTCCTTCATTTCCACAGGGGAGGCCAGAGGAGCCAACACACCAGCTAGTAAAATTAACAGCTGCTCTTTACAGAAGGCGCTGGGGAGGCCGGCTCGCAGAGCACGTGGCCTGCGGACCAGCAGTGCACATGACAGCCAGCGTGGCCAAGATGTAGAGCCTGCAGGCCCGAACCACGCGTGTCCTCCGTGGCAGGGACTGGACTTCGGCTGCTGGGCAGGGCCCAGGCGGGCTGACTGCAGGGGATGCAGGCAGGTGGAGATGTAGGGAGCGACCCTGCTGCAGAATTCCCAGACACACTCCACTGACCTTGGGAAGGGGAAATCCGTTAAACTGAGCCAGCTGGGAACCTGCTGTCGAACTTGGGGGCCCACCTGGCTCTGGCCTTTGTCTCCCCATCTCTACCACATCATTTGGTTGAGGTTGTGGGACTAAATGTCTGCCTAAGGGCCTAGATAGTACACCTTATCCATTAACTTGTGCTACGGGGAACTGTGGGGCAAATCCCTCTGGCTACTTAGAAATACTGACAGTCATGGAGCAGAGGGGGAACTTAATCTAGTTTGGGGGCTGGCAAACGTTTTCTGTACAGGGCCAGACAGTAACTATTTTAGGCAGGTGGGTATTTTGGACTCTGTGGATACCACTCAATTCTGCATTGCAGTTCAGTACAAAAGCAGCCACAGACAATATGTAAATGAGTGAGCATGGCTATGTCCCAATAAAGCTTTGTTTATGAACACTGAAATTTGAATTTCATATAACTCCACATGTCACAAGATATTCTTGATTTTTTTTAAAACACCATTAAAAATTTAAAAACCATCCTTAGCTTGCGAGCTTGTGAGCCAAACAGGCAGTGAGCTAGATTTGGACCGTGGGTTACAGTTCACCGATCCCTGGACTACTTAACTGTTTCCCAAAGTGTGTTCTTTATGATGCCCACAGGTGTCTCATGAAGAAAGGGTTCAATGGTGAAACAGGAATGGGAAATGCTGGGCAAAGCAAAGTCTTTCTGCCTTTTTACTACAGGACTTCTTCGAGGCTTACATGCTGATATGCACTGACAAATCTCAAAAAGAGGAGAGAAATAAAGTCTGTCCAAGTTCCAGGAAACCCATTTTTATCCTAGAGCATCTCCTAGATCTAGTTTGCTGTAGAACCCAATTAAAGCCGTGGGGATGAAGTCTAAGCAACCGACAGAAATGGCACCAAATGTGATCCTGCCTGTCTTTGAACGTCTCCAGTGACAGGCAGTTCACCACCCATCATGAGTGTCTGCTGGATTCAGTGACTTCCCTGACTCATGTTTTCCCACCCAATGGTGCTGGGTCACAGGTAACAAATCTAAGGCAATCTAGTGCGCCCTTCAACAGGTGAGGACAAAACATCTCCTGTTTAATGATATAAAGAAAACACCCCTTCCTTGACTTACTGATTCATATCCAAAATATAAACTCTTTGCACAGGAAAAAATGAAGGGCCATTATTAAGTCCTGGAGAGGGACTGCCATGCATCTCCTTTAAAAGAAGGCTCCTTACGGGATTTAACAAAAAACTCAAACAAAATCCCAACTGACCCCCAAGTGCACAGATAGCAGGATCTACCTCTTCACTATGAGAACATTCTTACTAAGAATGCAGGCCCATGACACCTCTGGTCTTTCCGCGACATAGGACATTTGTAGGTGATATAAAAACTTTATGTAGATTTGCCTAAAATGTAATAAAAAGGGGAGGGGGCGTGGAGGAGAGGCAAAGAGAGATGGAAATGTGAGCTGTGAGTGAATTTGCCACCAGGCAGCCCTGGAAAAGAAAAGTAGAGGCTGCTGATGAGAAATGTCAGCAGCACCATGAGTCACCTAAGGGAGAAATGAAAGCAACAAATGTCACATATTTGATTAAGCCCATGCCCATGTGCACCTCCATTTTATACAACTGGTCCAATTTCATGTGCAAATGGCACAACAGAACACGTCTATTTAACCCTATTAAACCAATAGGATTATTTCTATTTGAAAGGCGTATTTGATACATATTTTCTTTGGGGCCCTAGGAAATAAAGATAGATATGGCCCAGCCTATGTATATAAAGAGGGCAAGAAACAGAGTAGCCTTTTGTATTATTTACGTGAATGTAAAATGCCACAGGCGATGTATTTAGGGAGATAAAGGGAAAGATTGGTGTTTTGCTTTTTTTTTTTTTTTTTAAAGATTTTATTTATTTATGAGAGAGAGAGAGCATATGAGAGGGGGGAGGGTCAGAGAGAGAAGCAGACTCCCTGCCGAGCAGGGAGCCCGACGCGGGACTCGATCCGGAGACTCCAGGATCATGACCTGAGCCGAAGGCAGTCGCTAAACCGACTGAGCCACCCAGGCGCCCCATGATTGGTGTTTTTCTTTCTCCTCCTTCAACAAATCATCCCCATGACAGTAAAGGAAGTAGCATACCTTCTCCGTTCGTGGATTAGATTTAGATGTTTCCTGGAGCAATATGCAAATGTACTGGCATGGGAATATGGGGAAAATAACCATAAAGAGCAGTTCTAAGAGTTCTATCTTTGCTCAAGGAGCTGATCATTGTATGGACAAAACCAGTCTGTGAAGAGAAGCACAAAGCACTGACTGTGTAAAGGGACTGGGGTATGGCCCAGGCAATGTAGACCCAGCTTACACCTTGAGATGTGGCCATTCTTGGCCACAAGACGTAGTTTTTTCTTAAAGAGACAGCCACTCGGAGATCAATATAGGAATTAACATGAAGGTTCAGAAACAAGATGGTTCACAGAGATGGGGTGAGTGCATGTGTGTGTCTACTTGAGGTCGTGTGTGTGTCTATAATTTTCCTCATTGCAAATGGGTTCTCTGGTACTGTCCCTCTTGTGCTCTCTTTACCTTAGAAAATTCCTTCCTAGGGAAGTTCTTCCAGTTTCTGCCTTTTGATTTCTTTATTTACTAAATAAGGAACTAAACAGATCATGGGTCAGCAACCTATGGCCATGAACAACAATCTGGCCCACCACCTGTTTGTGGCAAGTTTTATTGGAACACAGTCACACCTGTGTATTGTCTACGGCTGCTTTCAAATGACAATGGCAGAGTTGAGTAGTTGTGACAGGGCCCCTATGACCTGCAAAGCCTAAAATCTTTACTATCTGACCCCGTACAGAACACCTCACTGACCCTGAACTAGACTAACTACTAACCACTGACTTTGGCTTCTGATTCTGTAAAGTACAACGAAATAATACAAAAGCCTACTCTGTTTCTTGCCTTCTTTATTTATACACACCGCCTTATTCTTAGAAAAATTTAATTAGCTCACCAAACAGTAATGGAGCATATAACCACATAGGTGTAAAGTGTGAGGAGGAGAGTAAGAAAATCAGGACAAAGGGAAAATGAGCCAAGAGACAAAGAGATGAAGTCAGGGGGATGTGAACGTGTAGAATGCAAATCCTGAGATGCTGTGTGTTTTCTGTGGGCCATGAACTTGGCTCATAGCAGCCACTACGAGGAAAGGGCCATGATCCCTTTCCCAACTTAAAGTGTTCACGGAAGGTCCACCAGGAAGACCACAGCAATCCCTGGCACAAAGAACCACCTATCTCCTGAGTCTGTGCATAAAAGGGATAACATGAGGTGTGGTGAACAAAGCCCCAGCAACACCCAAACAGCTGGGGGGTATCTCCACGGCATTCATGGCTACACCGAACATTCTGCAGCATGGGCCAGCTCCACGTCCCAAAGTGGACTTTCCACCAATTCTCCCAGTATATTCCCAAATTTTGAAATAAGCATTTACCCCCTTTTATAATCAGAAAATAATAAATATCTGCAATTTAAAAAAAAAAAAAAAGGAAGCTGCAACTGTTGCCCGCCTGGTGCTCGCTTGGAAGCAGAACCCCTCAGCCATGCACTCCAAGCGGAGACTCTGTCCAGTCTTGCTCTTTCCTGGAAGCTAAGCCTGAGTGCCACAGCGGGAGACAAGGCAGGCTCTTTCGAGACCTGAAGCCGAAGCTCCAGGTGGGAAGTTAAAGCCCTGCTGAATGGTGACTATCATTTATCCTTTTTCACACGGAGCTCTACAACTTTATATCTAGTTTATCAATATAAAGAGTTCACACCCAGCATCTCTGTCACTTGTGGCTTTATGCCCAGGGCCCAGAATAGTGTGCCTGGTGCAGGTGAGAAATAAGCACTTACTACATGAACCATGGGCTCGTCCGAGAGATCCTAGACAGCAGGTGTGTCTACAGATGTGCTGGGGTTGTCTTGGGGAATCCTCTCCAACCTGGGCCTTACCCACAATGCCCAGCTCTGAGACTCTCACCTATGACAACGAGACAGGTAAGAAAGGGGCCCAGGTGTGGAGGCCAAGCTCCTGAGCCATGTGTCAAAAAAAAAAAGAAAGAAAGAAAAAGAAAAAATTAAAAATTGAATAGGGAAACTCTGAACAGCTGGATGTCTAGTCTTGCTTCAGTCCCATTGTTGCAAGGATAAACATTTGGACAGCTCAAGACAAACACATCCTTCGGTTCTGAACAGGCAGAGATGCTTTCTCGTGCGCACTGAGACTTCCATGTGAAATCTGCTCCCTCCTCAGAGCAAAGCCCTGCCTCCTCCTGAAGGAGAGGCCTGTTCCAGAGGCACTGCCCGGAACTCCCAGACGCCTGCTCTCTGTGCAGCGGGGCCTGCTCTGCTCTGAGTGAGCCAGGGCGGCCTGGGCAGGATTTTCTCCAAGGAGACCTTCAGAGAGAAGCTGGCGTCACGGGAGGCTGAGGCAGATGGTGCTCCTCTGGGCAAATGTTAAGAGAATCAGGCCAAACCACCTCAGGACCTAATTGGCTCAGACAGTAATATCAAAATGTCACAGCCAAAGCAACGGCTGACAGTGGCTTAGAAAAAGAAGAGGCATTATCTTCAACTGGGAAGTAATGACACAGAAAGAGCACTAGACGGGGAGTCCAGAGGCCTGCAGATCGGAGCCCGGTGGTGTCACTTGAGGCTGCATATTCTTCAGCCAGGTGTTGCCCTTCCTAAGCTTTGGGTTTCTCGACTGTAAGACAGACATGAATTCATTGATAAGACTGGCTCACTTGCTTCCTTGTAATGAACCCCTACAGCCCAACGGCAAAATGGGCGATAGGGAACAAATACAACATGGCCCTCACCCTTCAACCTGATCATAATGTATAGGGCCTCGCACAGTGCCTGTCTCACAAGAGGCTCTCAAGAATGTTACCGTGAGCAGGAGTATCAAGACGACTACTGGTGCACTTGGCCTGTAAGTTCTGCTTCCAAAGCACATCCGCCCACCTGCCAGCACCGGGTGGGCTCGTTCAGGCCTTGCTGCAGCGGCTTCGCCGGTGGCCTGTCCCCAGCACCAGAGCTCATGGTCCTCACTGACCCTAGCCCCTCGAGCTCCCACCTCCCCAATCCACCCTCCACCTGTCCGCTTGTATTTCTCTCTGCACAACCTCCCATCGTGATGCCCCTCCCTCAAAATCTCCTTTCCCTACAAAATTCAGTCCAACTTCTTCAGCTGGGCATTTGAAGACCTGACAAGCTGTCTCCAGCCCACCTTCCCAGGCTTCCGTCCCCTCAGGTGGCTTTGTGTTCACGACCTGGGCCTCCCTCCGCGCCGTGCCCTTTCTCCGCCACCCCTTCCCTCCCTCTGGGATGATCCCCTCTCCTCAACGAACATTCATGATGCTAGCTCACAGTTCAAAGCTCAACTCAAATGCTTTCTGTCTTATTGTTTATTATTTAGGTATTCTCCTCAGCCTCTGGCCCACTAAGTGGTCCCTTTCTTGTTCCCAAGCTTTTATCTTTGACATCTTCTCTGTCATCAAGCATGGGCTCAGTTCATCTTGAAACGGAAGTTTTAGCTCAAAGGCTCTCCTCTCTGTGAACTGCCACGAAGGCTTGCTTGATGGTCCCTATGTCCCCATGCACACCCACACAATGCTTGTACTCATCGCGTTTCTCCTCCAGACACTCCTTCAATAACTTTCGTCCATGGTGCAATGGAATTAGATCATTCCTTGTTTTCCATAGGACTGGAAAAAACACCTAGCCGAGTCATCCTCGGTAACTCTTGGCTGATGCTGATGAAGATAATTAGGGCTGTCTACAGTGGCCACGTGGAAGCGACAGGCATCACATTTGGGCAACCAAAGTGTCTGCTGATCCTCGTCCACCATCACTACCACAGGTAGAGAATGCACTGCCTGCATTTCCTCCCACATGAATGCCCAGACCCGGAATTCAACCTCCACAAGCTTCCTACACAGAATCCACTCTTACACAAGCACAAAAGAGCAATGGAGCCTTTACCAAAGACTCTGCAGGGAGGTGAGGATGGGGGTAACATGGCACAGCCCACAGCAAGCCACCTTCACTTGCTCATTAGACGCTCCGTGCCACCAGGTCTCTCCTGGTCCTACCGACCCGGGTTGTCTTGCTCCAGGCAGCAACTGGCCTCACTGGTTCCTCTCTCCTCCTCTCCCAAGCCCCAGCTTTAAATTTCTCCCTTTTCTATGTTGCCAGCAACTAACATCAGCCACAGCTTCACATCCAGACTCTCCAGAAGGCTCGGCTCCTGAAAGCTCTCTCAGTTCATAGAACCTTGTCCTCCTGGGAGGCTGTTTGGCCACCACCTTTGTGACACGAGCATGACATTCAGTGTCTTCTCCCCTCCCTTAAGCAGTTTGTGAGATATTCATTGCAAACATAATGTAGAGTTCTCTCCAAGAAGGATTCTGACGGGTGGAACTTTCACCACCTCCCTATACCTTTCGTCACCTCCTTACTGAGCTTTTGCCAGGAAACATCAAGGTTTCCAATGTCCCTGCCTGATCTTTGATTCACCCAACTGTCAGGACATTCCCATTCATTCTTTGAGCCAAATGAGTCTTGACCAAGCCCCAGCTTCAGGCCCAGGAAGGGCAGCTTCCAGAACTGTAACAAGAAATCATTTGGAATGCAGCATCCTTCTCAGGGGAACTCCTGTCCAGAGCAGACCCAAGAGAGCCAAGAGAACTCTCTGGATCCTGGCATTTATCCTTTATGGGCTCTCTGCAGAATTCTGAGCACACATTTCTTCGACTCCCTTCTCCTCTCCAAGATTATCAAGCTGTGTACGTGTGCGTCTGTGTGCATGCTCATGTATCTGTGCATGCCTGCGTGTGCATGCGTGTGTATACCTATGCTGCTGGCAGAGGAAATGCTCTACATCCTCCCCAACAGACCCTCTTTGCCCCAGATGCTGGCCCACTCTGCAGATACCCCTCAAACCACTGGCTCATGTACACAGAGAACCCGGCCTCTACTCCATGACCCACTGCTCACCCCCCACTTCCCAATAGCCGGAGGCCTGGAGAAGCCCCGGGAAACATGGTGTCCCTCTAAGCAGAGGCATCATGGACCACACAGCAGGCCTCGCCGAGGAGGAGGGAGTTGGGGACTCACCAGGACTCTGCCAGTCAGTGTCTGGGCAGATATCATCACCCCCGCCCAGTCCTTCACGGAGGTCATCCAGCCGACCTCGGCTGCCGTTGCCTCCTCTTTTTCGTCCACTGGCTTGAGAGTGCCATCCGCCTGGCTGGAGCCATTGTTAATCTTCTGCGCCTCCTGGCAACAGAGAGAACAGCGTTGAGAATAGGAAACAACTGAATTCATTAAACACAACCTACCCAAAAGAATCAAAGTTGGAAGGGTCCTGGCTGATGGGGGAACTGGCTTGAAGGTACAAGGGGCAGGGAGATGGGATGCATGATGCCTTTGATTTTCTTTTAAATCTTTTTTTTTTTAAGAATTTTTTCTTTATTTTCTCTTAAAATATCTTTGTGAAAGAAAGAATGAAATTATTCTCTTTCCACTTTATTTATTTTTTTTTTATTTTAAAGATTTTATTTATTTATTCATGACAGACAGAGAGAGAGAGAGAGGCAGAGGGAGAAGCAGGCTCCCAAGAAGCAGGGAGCCCAATGCGGGACTCGATCCCAGGACCCTGAGATCATGACCTGAGCCGAAGGCAGATGCTTAACCATCTGAGCCACCCAGGCACCCTCTTTCCACTTTAAAGGGGGATAAAAAATCACTAAACTCAGGAGAGAAAGCATCTTGTCTAGGGTCATGGAATAACTACAAAGGAGATGAGGTTGGCATGCTGTGGTCTCCACCTGCCCAGGTATCCTATCCTGCTCGCAGGAGTGCCCTATCTTTCTTAAGAAAATCCCCATCTCCTCATCGCCATCTGTGTAGTTCAAAAGGAACTGAAGGCCCACAGTGGCTCCAGGAATAGAGATGGATTAATTGGACCATCCCATCCCTTAAGCAAGAGCAACTGGGCCAGTGACGGTTACATGACCCATGCCAACCCAATACACCTCAAGCCTGGGACTTTTGCTGGAAAGAGTAAGAAAGGTAATCCTTCCCTGAGAATGAAGCCACCACAGAGGAAACTAGGAGAAGTGACAGAATACTGATGTCATTTGAACACCTGAATCCAGCTGTGCCTGAAATCCACACCAGAGCTTTTTAATTACAAAAGAGAATAAATTCCCCTTCATGGCTAAAAACATGCTTGAGGAAACAAGGTTGATTTCTTTAGATAAATGAGGCCAACTTGGGGCCCTAAACTGCATGCTTTTGTATGCAATGTGCCCTCTGCCTAGAATTCTTTTCTCCCACAGGGGGTCAAAGCTTGCCCCTCCCACCACCTCCCTCAAGTCTTTGCTCAATGAAATCTTCTCTGGCTACCCTTTTAAAATTCCACTTCTGCCTTCTAACAGCACCACCTTTTCTGTTTTATTTTTCATTCATAGTCTGCCACCCCCTACCAACTCCGGCATCCCCAGGGCCTAAAAGAGTGACTTGCATATAGGTGGCTCAATAAACATGAATGAATAAATAAAAGGGTTATGAGTATCAGCCCCTCACTGGGCCTAGGATTGCCAAACAAAATACAGGACACCCAGAGAAAACTGAGTTTCAGATAAACAACAAATTTTTTACACGACACATAGCTATACTAAAAATATATTCATTACATAAAATTTAAATTTAACTGGGCCCCCTACTCAAATATCCACTGAGATTATTTTTGCAAGTATAGATGTAGAAAAAGATGCCGGCAAATTATGTTCAGCATTTAAAAGCTTAGAATTAAGTTTCAAAGCAAACAGACACTGGGGATCACTGTGAGTTGGAGCAAGGGAGAGAAACCAAGGCAGAGGTGAAAACCTTCGTCTGCAGTGAGTGGGGGTAAGGCAGAGTGAGGAAAGGACAGACCTGTACCCCTAAAACAAATAATACATTATATGTTAATAAAAAAATATCCAAAAAAAAAGAAAGAAAACAGATGAGATGCACAGGATGAGTCATCCTCTTGGGGATTTGCAGGCAGGCAGGAAGCTGCTCCTGACACAGGGTTCTCCCCTTCTGGTCTCCATGGGTTCAAGGGAAGCTGGGAAGCCAGAAGGCGCATCGGCAGAACTGGGTGCTCATGTTGTCTCTCTAAGCGTATGAGGCCCCAGGGAGCTAGAATAGTCTAAGAGAAGGCCTGTGGTGGGGGAGCCCCAGGGTGGGCACGCTCGGGGGCCACCTATTGACACTGTGGAGTCTGCTACCCAAGCAACCTAAGGCCAGTCTCAGTGGCCTGTTAGGACCCTGAGTCTTCACCATGTGGAGATTCTGCATAGCTGGGTGTCCTGAAAATCACAACAGCCCTGATTCAGAGGCCCTCACTATGAACCTCAGGAACTGCAGGTGTAGATTCAGCTCTCATGCCCCATGGGACACCCCCCCCATAAGACGGGAGAAAATATGGCCTGCCACAGAGATGTTGACAGGACTAACCAGTGCCCAAAGGCATACAACACACTTTCAGTTCATTAGTCCCACCACCTCCCACCTCTCCTTGAGCCACTGGCCCTCGAAAACAGTGATTCTCAAATTCAAGTGGGCATCAGAACCACGTGGAGGCCTTGTTAAAACAGAGTGCTGGGTCCCATGCCAGAACCTGCATTTCTACCAAGTTCCCAGAGAATACTGATGCTTCCCACCCGGGAACCCCACTTTGAGAACCCCTGTCCCTAATCATGCTGACATGGCTTAATCATCCCTGCCCTGATCTAAAATGGGATATGGATCTGAACCCCCAGCTCTTTCCCAGTGTTTCCCTTCACCCAGGACAGAACCACCCGCTTCTTTCAGAACCAGGGGCTGGGGGTGGACAAGGGCGAGGTCGGGGCAGGGCAAAGCCCTCAAATCAGAGGCTCTTGTGTCTCCTTCCGAACAGTGCCCCCCTAGCGACGTGGTCAGAGCTGGTCCATGGCCACAGGCTGCCCTCAGCCCTGGAGGCTCAGGCCCCACAGCCACCTGGCAGACCAGCAGACCTTGGAGGAGAGAAGCCGCATGGAAAGGGCCAGGAGCCAGTGAGTCCACCCCAGTCACGGTGCTTTCAATGCATCAATAATTCAGAGCACAAGAGGTGTATTGCAGATAATGCCCTTTTGCCAGCCCTCTTAACTATTGTTTTACAAGGCATTCATTATTTTAATTACTTTATGATAGGCAAGGAAAAACACAGACTAAAGAAAGATAATGCCCGTGTTCGTATTTGCTAACACTAGATGCTGTGGGCTTAATTACCACATGTGGGAGGCAGGCCTGGGGGAGCAGGACAGCAAGGAGGCCGGAGCTCTGCAGAGCATGCTGCAGAGGGCAGCCACCTTTGGCCTGCGGGCAAGCCCCCCTCCACTCTGACCTCACTCCGACCAAAGCATCCCTCGCTGGCAGCAGGTACAACCCCACGCTCTGGAGAAAAGAGGGCAGAGGCCCAGGGGGGTTGTTTCCTTGCAGAGACACACGGCAGGGAAGGAATGGTAAGGACAGTATAATAGTGACTGGCCACCATTTCTCAAGCCAGAACTAAAAATTAAGTGCTTTCCATGTCTGACCTTACTCAGAGCTTATGATAATCCAACAGGCAGGTGGAGTTATCCCCATTGCACAAACAGGGTAACTGAGAGCAGGCATTTCTCAGAAGAAGGCACAGAGCTTGAGAGGGCTGGAGGCAGACAGCCCACCGGAGCTTGGTCAGCTCTGCCACTGACAAGCTCATGAGCCTCACCTCCTCCATATAAATGTGGATCGGCATGCCGACCCCATCAAGATGGTGGCGAAGCTTACGTCAGATCAACGACGTACAGTGTTTGGCCTGGGGCTAGGCAGCTATGGTTGCCAAGACAGAGCCCCCATTGCTGGGACTGGTTGCCTCCAAAGATAATCAGTTAAAACTGCACCATCACATTGATCGGTGGCCCTGAGAGAGACGCTGATGACCCTAGGCAGGACACTGACCCAGAGAGAAATCTTAATAAATAATTACAGAATGGAGGATAAGCGAGTATAGGTTCTAACAGCTATGACTTTTCAACGAGGCAATGGGCCCTGGGAGGGAAGGCACCACAACTTCTGGAGGGGCTCCAGCAGGAGGTGCGGGGCACCCCCCAGGACAGTGCGGGCAGGGATTCCTACACAGAGTGGGCCCTGGACCAAGGGGCCTCTTAGATCCCTTCTGATTCTGAACTCCATCAGATCAGCCTCCCATTAGAGATGAGGAGACTGAGGGCCCAAGGGAAGCTGCCTCCTGGGTCCCAGGACACTGCTCTCTCTCCTATGCCTCCAGGACCTTGCTGGGGGGAGGGGTGGGATACAGTGGGGACTGGTGCTTTGTTCTGAACCCAGAAAGTGGGCATCCATCAAAACTTCCACTTCCCAGTGCAGAGAAGGACTCAGCTACCCTTCCGGGAGGACTCCTGAGCAGGGTCAGGCAGGCTCCCTGGTATCAGGAGAGACCTGGCCCTGATCCCCACTCATCCTCCAGGGAGACCACTGTGTGCATGTCGCCCTGTGTGTGTGAGTGTGTGAGTGAGAAAGAGAGAGAGACCCCACAAGCTATAGGCTCCAGCTACCCCAGCCTCAGGACACCAGAGATTTTCTGAAATGGAGACAAAGATGCCTTGGGGAGAAGAGAGGAATGTGGAGGAAGAAGGAGCAGGAAAGAACAAAACAGGGTAGGGCCTGGGGGTGTGTCCCGGAAGATGCAGATCTGGCTACAGCCACCTCCTTGATAAAGGGGCTCAGTCTTACTTCGGAGGCCACTCTTCCCTCCAGCCCTGCCCTCTCTCCCTACCAGAGTCTTCCATAAAACAAGCCACAGCTCCCTCGTGCAGACAGCACGGGACATCTAATGTGTGCCCAGATGGCAGGGTGGGCAGGGCTGCAGGGCGAGGGTGCGGGTCCAGGGGTCTGAGGGCACAGTGGACCAGTCCCCGCCTGCTGCCTCCTCATTCAGGCACTCTCCCACCGGCCTCACCCCTGCTGTGCCTTCTCCCTATTCCTTCGAGCATTCCCCTCAGTGACTTCCTATTGGTGTGGCCACGGAGGGCCTCAGGCCTCCTCTGTCATCTGTGGCCAAGGGCCTGCCCAGACCACACGCACCTGGTGCTCACTACACAGAGCACACGTCAGTTGGATGCTCAGGCATTGCTCCTGAATCATAAGATCAAACACCAAAGCGTCAGAAGGGACCTCAGTAAACCCTTCGGATGCCAACCCTCCTCATTATACACATAAGAACACCGCGGGCTGGAGGGGAAGCCACATGCCCAGTGCCCCCCAGCCCAGCCAGGAGTGACCACCCCCCCCCCAGCCGCCTCTCTTGCTCTTATCCTTGCTGCCTCCTGGGCAAGATGATGCATCCCCTCAAATGCAGCCCGAAGGAACCAGCCACTCCCAAGCACATCCCTCTGCTGCACCAGCCTGCAACCTGGAGTCTGGGTGTTCCTGGGACTGGCAGAAACCACTGGGCCAGGCTTCGGGTGGAGGGGCCACGGCAGGAAGCAACCTTTCTTGTCTTCAAAGGGCCTGGCTTTCCCCAGCAATGGGAGCGGCCCTGGCCCAGTACTGGAGAGCAAGCCCGTTCTAATCCCAGGACTCCACAACCCCCAGTCCTCAGTTCTGGGCCCCCTCTCCGTCTCTCGTCCTTCCTGTTTTGGACCCAGTATCCTGCAAACTTCAGGTTTGTGGTGTGGTAGGAAGAACCCAGAGGCTCACAATGCTCAAATCCAAGTCAAGCTTTTCTGGATGGCCTTGAAGAAGTTAGTTCATTTCTCAAAGCCTCTTCTATAAACACCAATGAGTGCTGCCTTGTGATCTGATAAGGTGGAGCATAGCACTTAACTGTCTTGGGGGGGCAGGGCGCGCTGAAGGCAGCATTGCTGTCCTCTGGTTCGGACAGGAAGCAATGCTGTTCTGGAGAAAGGAGTCCTGGGCCCCAAAGCCAGGCCTCCCAGAACACACGGTTCAACTCTCAGATCCCCGCCCAGCTGCATCTTGCAGGGCAGGGCCCCCATTATCTCCCTGAGCCCCAGCAGGATGTTGGAATTGCCAAGTCCTGCCAGGTGGCCCACTGTGCTGGCCCCACCCTCCTGTGAGCTGCCACCGCACCTGCTGCCTGGCTGGGCTCACTCACCCCGGGGTACACTCGTACCAACACCTGTCGGCTGAGGCTGGTGCCAAGGCCACCCTGGGCACCACACCTGCTGGGTGACTGGAGAGGGGATGGGGGGTCAGCTGCTGGGAGGAATTCAGAATTTCCTCACGGCTCCCTGCTGGGGCTGCCCCCAGGAGCTCCGAGGCTGCCTCGGGTTTGATTTCATCTCAGCTCTCTGGACACCGGCTCCTCATTCCAGATCTGGGAAGTGGCTTAAACAGCTCATCTGGGAGGAAAACTACTCTAAAAAATATAAGTCAGATTGTGTTGGTGCTGTTCCAACACCCTCCTGTGGCTCCTCGTCCCACTTGGAGGACAAGTCACAGCCTTCACACAGTCCAACGCACCCAATCTGCCGCCATCCTACAAGTCTCCCACTCACTCACTCTCTCCAGCCGCATCAGCCTCCTTGTGCTGCCAGAATGTTCCAGACCCATTCCCATCTCGGACTAATTGCACTGGCTGCTCCCCCTGCCCCCGGAGAGCCCCACGGCTACTTCCCTCACCATTCTCAGGTCATCGTGACCTTATTACTAAGAGCTTCCCTGCCCGCCCTGTTGAAAGTGACACCCCCCACCACCACCCCGCGCCTTTGCTCTATTCCTCCTCAGAGCATTGATACCACTAGCCTGCCAACGTCGGTCCTCTCTTATTGTCTGTAAGCTCCGTGAGGGAAAGACTCGACATTTCTTTCTAGTTCA
>NC_138374.1:44595637-44633130 GCF_054177405.1 Leptonychotes weddellii | reverse complement strand
GGGAAGGAGGGAGGGAGGGAAGGAGGGAGGGAAGGGGAAGGAAGGAAGGGAGGAAGGAAAAAAGGAAGGAAGGAAGGAAGGGAGGGCAGAAGGAGAGCTGCAGCAAATGGGAAGTCAGTTCCAGGCACGCACAGCATCTAGAACAGGTAGTTTTACGAATCAATAGTAACGATACCACCGCTGACTACTGTTGCTGAGCATGACTGCAGTAACTCCGTAACGAGGCTATGAACGCACTCGTTGCCGAGGAGGGCCTAAGCAGTTGGCCCAGGAAGACACAGTCAGGATTTCAGCCCAGCTGTCTGATACCAAAAAGAGGTGAACACCTGTCCTTACATCCTCGCAGGGAGAGCGTGAGAAGCAAATGGGATCATGTGTGTGGAAGGATTAGGGACTATTGCAAAGTGCCTATGAAAGGTTTATAATCATTATGAGGACTCAATCCGCCCCACTCCAGGGTACCGCGTGGACTGCAGAGACCCTTCTGCAAGGTCCCTGTGCCTTGAGAGGGTGGTTAAATCAAGGACAGAGACACATGGTTCCTTTCTCGGCCAAGAACCAGCTTGGAGCCATAAATCACCCTTCGTGGAGCAAATGCATTGAATCAGAAATGAACATGGCCAAGCTGACAAGCCATGAAGCCTTCCTCCTAAGCACTGAGGTGCCCCCGCAGATGTGGCCGGAGGAGGAGATGTAGGCGATCCTGAGTCCTGCAGGGCCTGAGGCCCCTGCAGGGTGGGGCTCTGACAGGGACCTGCCTCCCCCGTCCTGGGGCCCGTTGGTGGGGAGCACAGCAGGGGCAGGAGAAGCCCCATCTCAGGAAGTCCCACGCCTGCAGCCTCTGCCCAGAGCCTTGCACCACAGGATGTTCCCTGGATGCTCAGCTTCCTCAGGGCTGTGGGGGAAGGAAGGACTGGAAACCCCGTCTGTCCTCTCCTCTGTCCTCTCCTTGAGTCTCACGGGGAGTCCCACTCCATCCTCACGTTTCCCTAGTCACCATCAGAAACTCATTTCCCGGAGTCTGTATTGAAGGATTCTGTTACTGAGTTATCCCTTCCACCTGCCTGGGACCCCAACCCTCACCCTGTCTCCAGCGGCAGCTCCCCACCTCTCCTGAACCCTCTTGTCCTTAAAACTGACCCAGCAGTCCCGCATGCAGCAGCCCTCAGCTGAGCACGAAGCAGGAGTTTTTCTCTCTTCCTAGAGGACTGGGGGCGGGCTGAAGAGCTCGGGGCTGAAAGTCAGGAAGCTGGCATTCTAGCCCCACTTTGCCCAGAACAGCTGTGTGGCCTTGGCCAGTCACCCAGCCTCTCTGAGCAGAGACCTCATGTGAGAAATGAGAGGGAGCAGGGGGTTAAGCCCATAGTTTTCTGTTCCTGGGGGCCCAGCCTCGTGGAGTCTGTGAGGCACCCCAGGGGGTCAGCAAGGGAGGGCAGGAGAGGCAAGGCCCCAGCCCCCGTGAAAATCCAAGCATCTGCACACTGAGCCATTTTCACTGCGTAAGGTCCCGTGATAGACTGTGTCTGAGTGAAGTGTTTTCTGTGGGGGCTACAAAAGTTTGAAATTCACTGAAAAATCCATAGGCCTATTGTAGTTTTGAAAAGATGCTTTATTTCGTGGTGCCTGGGTGGCTCAATCGGTTAAGCGTCTCCCTTCGGCTTGGGTCATGACCCCAGGGTCCTGGGATCGAGCCCCACTTCAGGCTCCTTGCTCAGCGGGGAGCCTGCTTCTCCCTTTCCTGCTCCCCCTGCTTGGGCTCTCTCTCTCTCTGTCAAATAAATAAATAAAATCTTTAAAAAAAAAAAAAAAAGGAAGAGAAAAGATGCTTTATTTCATGGCAATGATTATGACATTCTGGGGGCACAGTCTTGCCTAAGACCCAGAAATGCCTGAATGTTAGTATCTGTAAACACACGGGGCTCCCGGTACCTCCATGCAGACCACTGTCCTGTTTCCTCAGCCTCAGGCCTAAATGCTGGGGAATGGTCTTCCAGACACCCCCATTCCTTCCAAACAGGCCAAGAGGAAATCCCTTCACGGCAGCCTCTTTCACATCCTGGGCGTGTGGCCCAGCATGGGATTCTCCCAGGTACTGATAATCCTACATATTAGGGATTAGACAGATTACCTAAAGCAGCTCAGGCAAATAAAGCATAATGTGGGCACCACCAGCTGGGATTTTCATGGCAAGAGCTCTGCTTGGGAGGAAAAGGAAGACGGGGTAGCCCTGACACTCAGGGGTGGGGGAAGCAGGGCAGCTGAGGATCTGGGCCCCACCTGGAGCTGGTATAAGCAGTTGGCGATACCTGCTTCTATCCTGGACAAGTTCCAATTATCCAGCCCCTCCCTTGCAGGTCAGAGCCTCCCCTGCACCCCACAGCCTCCCCATCTGCCCCCCCTACCCGGGACCCCACATGTGCAGGAGGCTCCACGTTGGTGCCAGAGGAACCTACCCAGCAGCTATCACCTTTGCCAAAACCTACAGGCTCCGCCTCCAGGGAAGGGGTACAGCACCCACAGACTTAGGCCACAAGAGCTTTAAAAGAAGCTCGGACAAAGCCAAGTGCTCTAGGATGTCAGGAAACCACCAGAGCCTACTAGGTCTCTCCGCCGGTCATAAGATACTTCATCAACACAGGCATTTTTAGGTATAGCTTCCCGGGTGCACTGTCCAGTTTCTCACTCCTAGGAGCCCCCTGGGCTGTGTGTGAATAACTGCTCTTCATAGGTCTTTGTGGGAAAAAAAGATGACAGCAGAAAAAGGCTGGGTGACCTTTAACAAGGCACTTAGCATCTTTGTGCCTCAGGTTTCTTTGTCTCAAATTCAAAGGGGCTGTGTAAACGCTCCCTGAGGCTCTGTCTGGTTTGCAAAGCACCTGACCTTGAGGTCTAGATAGCAAGCCCCTCACTTGCACGTGTCCCTGAATGTGAAGGGCTTGGGGGAGCAGGGGGCCCTTTCTGGCCCCTGTCAGGCAAACACTGTAAGCTGCTTGCCAGTCTCCCGGGGACTGAGGAGGCTGGGCTGGCCCTCAGGAAATCCTGCCTTCCCTCCTGCACCCACAGGCCATGTCCTCTCCTGGCAGTTTTAGACCATCTTATTCAATCCTCACAGTAAGGCTGTAAGGTAGGAATGTCTTGAGACTCAGAGAGGCTGAGTAATTTCCAAGATCACTCATCTTATAAGTGGCAGCACTGAAATTTAAAACCAGTCTATTCTAAGACTAAAGGCCATGTTTTTCTTCTATTCCTTGCTGCCTCGGGATAGGCAAAATGTGCAAGGAAGATATGGGATCTCCTCATAAAGTGCTGCTTATTACTACTACTGAAACAATCATCTTATGCCCCATGGCTTCTAAATCACACAATTTTGTTGTTCAGACATCTAAATCTGGTCATGCTGTGTGTGGATGGGGAGTTGGAGAAATGGCCCAGGGAAGGCAATTCCAACCTAGGAACAGAGTGACCCATGAGACACAACGTCCCGTAGCGAGATGTGTTCTCAAAAGGCCACGTTTGCTGCTTAAGCCTGAAAGTTAACCAACTTTTAGGACAGACGTATACATCTCAGCCACTACTCCACACATGCAAACTGATAATCTCCTCCTGCAATTAGCGCACAAAATGAGAACATACATGACAGTCCAGGGTTCACTACTCAGGCCTCAGAGACTTGGAATTGTATTAGCAGAGACCCCAGCTCTGATCCCTCAGCCAGAGTGACCCAGGCTGGGTCCCAGTGGGTCCGTTCTCCTGCAAAGACATGGCCTGCACCTGCCCTGGGAGAATGGCTCATTAACCACCTAGACGAGAAAAATATCACAGGGGCCGAGTCAGAAGACAAAAATCACATTTGTTTTTTAGCTGCGGAATAATTTGTAATCACACCAGGCAAGTAAGCCAGGGCCAAAAGTTCAAAAGGATTAATAACAAATGTGATTTTCTGAATGTAGTGTCTTGGTTGGTGAATCCTGGGAACAAGATCGCAAGTTAGACACTATTATCCCCATTATGAAAGTGGGAAACTGAGGCACTGAGGCTCTCTGAAGGTCTACGGTTAGCACGGTGACCTTCCAAATCCCAGCGAGGACCATGAGCTCCATAGCAATCCCTTTCCTTTGCAGGAAGAACCTTGCATTTTATGGGAAGGCAATCTCGCATGCCTTCTTGCTTCAAGGAGAGCACTCAAACCCCTTCAAAAAAAAAATCTTTTTTTAATGAAATGAATCTCAGGGTCACAGGGCCGTAGAGGTCAAAGTTGCAAGGGACTTGAGAACTTGCGCAGTCTGATTCCGTCCCTTCGGAAAGGAAGAGCCGAGGGTCACAGAAGGGTGGGGGGGGCCTTTTCAAGGAAACGCAGGCTGTTCATACTGTAGAGAACCCCACGTGGCTGAGAGACGGCACGAGAAGCGTGGGAGGCACGGGTGTTGTTGTCAGAGAGCCAGAGTCTGCCTCCTGGCTTCCCCTCCTACCCACTGTGCAACCTAGAACCTCATCCTAGCCTCCGTTTTCTCGCTGGAGAAACAGGCTCACAGATACCTTCCTCAGAGAATATCCGTGAGGATCAGCCATCATGACAAACACAGAGCAGGAGGCGAGGGCTCAGTAAACAGCAGGTAATATTACCTACCAGACTAGGTACTTGTACAGCCACAGAAACAACCAGCTCAAGGTCCCACAGCTAACAGCGCCGATTGGGATGTGAATCCTTATTTTCCAAACAGCAAACCTCATTTCTGTCCACTTCACCAACGCGGAGGCCAAAGCTGGCTTCTAGTCAAGACAGACTGGAGATGCATAACTAAGACCCACAGGAAATCCAAAACCCTCATTTTCATAAAAGGAGGCAGAAATCTCCATGCCGCAGCCAAGTTAACTTTTATGACTCAAGTTGGTGGGGGGAAAGGCACATGAATCAAAACAGGGATGTGGGCATGGTGGGGAACAAACGAATGCTACCCAAAGACAAGGCGTTTTCACGTCTGAGGGACCGGTTCATCTGGTCAGGGAAGTCATGGACTATTCCTCTCTCCCACCTTCACCCGGCTTCTGAAAAGCAGCCCAACACCATTTAGAATGTCCCCACTTCCAGAGGAGTTACTGAGAGGGAGACAGTAGAGGATCAAGAGGGGGAGAAGCAGAAGGAAGGGAGCCCATTGCCGCCTTGGGGATCAGGAAGAGGATGGGGCCCATGTGGGCTCTCGCTCTCTGCAGCAAAGGATCCTGGGAGGTTGGCTCACAGGCCCTCTGGTCCCAAGGGCCCCACAGGTTGGGCCACACCGCACCGCTGCTCCAGGGAGGGAGTTTGGAAATGAAAAGCAAGAGCACAGTGTAATGAGGTATGTCAGTGAAGGACGGCCAACAGTCCTCTCCAGGGAAGAACTGTCCTTTTCTGTGACATTATGTCATCACTCCTTCGTTGGGTATTAATATGCCCTTTTAATGAAATGACAATGATGGTAGGGCTGGCATTTGACAGTTTCTTTTTTATGTCCCTGCTTCTCAAAATAAAAAGCTGGCAACCCTGTGATAGTCTCTGTGGGTTTTTTGTGTTTTTTTTTTTTTTAAGATTTTATTTATTTATTTGAGAGAGAGAGAATGAGAGAGAGCATGAGAGGGGGGAGGGTCAGAGGGAGAAGCAGACTCCCCGCCAAGCAGGGAGCCCGATGCGGGACTCGATCCCGGGACTCCAGGATCATGACCTGAGCCGAAGGCAGTTGCTTAACCAACTGAGCCACCCAGGCGCCCCGATAGTCTCTGTGTTTTTAAGTGTAATTGATTAGCCCATGGAAAGTCTAGAAATTGCTCACCTAGTCCTCATTCTACAGATGGGAAGTTAAGGCCCAGAGAGGCCGGGCTCATCGTGGCCACAGCCCCCTACCTGGAGCTTAGGGTGTGTCTGCTACACCCATCAGGGACACCCTCGGGGCCAGGAAAGGCAGGGCCCAAGGGACGGAGACAAGGTCTCTCAGGGCTCCAACAGCTCAGCCAGCACCCCTCACGAGAGCGGGAGAGAGGCGAATGCGTCCGCTTCGAGGGCTCGGGGCGATACCGAGGGTCCTGAGTCCCCAGCCTCACTGCCAGTTTCTGAAGTCCTCACTCCAAGTACAGGAAGAAGTGCTCAGAACCTACACGATGTCCCAGGCATCAGTGCCGCTGCAGCCACGGCCCCAAACCACCACGCGGGGGACAAGTGGGGGCAAGGAACCTGCCAGCACCCCGCAGGTGGGAGGAACTGCTTGCGGTTGACTATCGCCCGCCACGTCAACAGACAGAAGCAACACAACGTGAAAAGGTGGGAAACTTGTGAACAATCTAAGTAACGGCCCAACGCCCCAAATGACACAGACCACCTCCATCCCCTTCGCTTGCCGCCCTTTCCATCCACCACGGGGGTGCGCGTTCTCCATCAACCCCCGCGACGCGTCCACTCCTGGAGGCTGGGGTCTTGGCCCGACTTGTTCACTGCCTATCGTCAAAGCCTGGGATCTGCCTCGCACAGAGAGGGGGCTTAACGGTGTGCGGCAAGAATTGTTGGACAACTTCTGGTTTTTGTTTTGTTCTGCCTTGTCTTCCCTCTGTTCATATTTTCTGGAATCTCACAATCCTCCCCAGCTCCCACTGCCCGCTGCCCAGAAGCCCTCAAGGCCGGCTCTTCAGGCCTGTCTGCTACATTCCCTGCTGTTCCCTGAGCTTGCTTTCCCGCTGGATTTCCCTGACGGGACTTGGTCCTCCTCAGCACCAACCTCTGTGCTAGCTACTCCCTCCTGGGGCACCTTCTCCATTGCTCTCCCTCAGTCAGATCCCAGGGGGCCAGTGTAAGTCCTCTCCCTGGCTACAGCCCCTACGGCTCTCCCTGTCCCCACTACCTGTTCCTCTCCTTTGTCACTGGACAGGCAGAGGTCGGCAGTCTTAGCTGTCCTTTTATCCATGCATGTCACATTGCCCCCATTAAGCCTGAAAGCCACTTGAAGTCCAAGGCTCAGGGTGTCTGACATACAGCAGGCGATTAGCAGATAGGTACTGACCGAGTCAATTCAAACTCTGCTTGGCAGGCACTGGAAAAGCAAGCCCCTTCCCGGGCACCACCGACATCCTGGCTAACCCAGGCCGGTTTCCCCTGGCTCCCTAACTGCCACTCCTCAGCGCAGCTACATTTCTAGATACAAACACCAAATCCCAAACAAGATCAGATGTCATGAGGCTTCGGAGAGGCACATGCTTCCCCAGACAGGTCAGTCAAAAACAAGATGAACGTTCTTGTTTACAAAAGGATTTGTCCCACTCCAGGAAAATTTCCACCACGATTTAGGACCCAATCCAGTGTGCAGCTATAGACCTCTCACTGGTCTTTCTGCCGCTTCCGTTTGCTGAACACGGGATGGGGTTTGGATTCAGGTCAAAAGAGAGGTCCCAATGAGGGGGTCCTACTACCTTTCCCAAGGCGTAACATGACCCCCATTCAGGAAACCAAGGCCCAGCCAGTCAGAGAGACCTCGGGAGGCAGGAAGATGGCCAGAATACCGGGCATACAATGCACTAGGGACCGAGCAATGTTAACGGCCACCCAGCGTGGGCGCCCGGGCTCAGACGTCCGGGGCTCCGCAGAGCTGCCCGCCTCCCCAAGCTCTGACTCTGCACCCGCCTTGGGAGGCCAGGCTGGGCTCTGAAACCTCAGCCTCCTATGCTTCTGATTTCCCACAACCCTGGTCTGGATCTAGGTTTCCAACACAGCAGCCAAATACAGGACAGTCTGGACTGGCTGTTAATGTGAAGTAATAACAATGATTCAACAGCCGGGGGAGAAGCGAGGGGACTTCTATTTCTAACCGGTTCAGATGACTGTTTCTCCTTCTGGATCCCTGATGGGAGTCGGGAATGGTGAGCACCCCAACGCTGCAAAGCCTCGGCTCTCTCCTTGGCACCCCTAGACCCATCAATCTCCTTCCCGTGGCCTGGGACCCCTCCAACCCTGGACGGCGGGGAGAGGCTCAGCAGCTCTGAGAACCTTCTTTCTCAAAGAAGGTTTTTCCAAAATTATATCAGGTTTCCTTCTACCCCCAGCTTGTCAGCGGGGGGACTCTTTTGCCTAACATGGTTGAGGAATGTCTTAGAAACTGGTGTGATTCAGTCTGGCTTCAGAGGAGGTTTTCCATCCAGACAGAGCACACCGAGTGTCTGGACGTGGTGGCTCACTACCCCCGGGGGCACCCACACCCCTGCCCCGGCTCCGGACCTCAGTCAGCAGGGCACACTTGAAAAAGTGGCAGGTCCAGCCCCAGGATGAAATTAGACATAGAAAACAAGTCAGTAGGAAGCTGAAAGGCCTTGTTCATCCACTTGCATACACAGGGGCTCCTTCCCTGTGACAGCATCCTTCCCTTCCCCCCAGCCAGTATTCTGAGTTTGCAAATCTAGTTCCAGTGCACCCAGTATAAATGCTGAGGAGCTACTGGGGGAGGTAAAGCAACAGCTGAAATCTCAAAAGGCACAACCCTTTCTCCCGGAACAGAGGGCAAAGTCATTCAGCCTTCTCTTCCAATGGAAATTGCTTTTTCCCCTCCTGCCTGTTCAGACTAGCCTCCTTCTACAAATACAGACTGTAATCAGAGGGGGGCCCAAGACAATTGTTAGAAAATGCAGTTTGCAAAAATGCCTGTAACCTGAATATCAAGTTTACTTATGAATTACTACTGAACTGTTGTTAGTTCTTCACATTTTCCCCTGAGGACCCACAATCTCCCCTAGATGAAAAGAAACATGCTTTCCCTCCATTAGTGCTCCATCTACTGTGCTCAGGAGGGCCATACCAGGTGGGCATGGAGACCAAGATCACACAAGGGGGAAACTTCTTTTGAATCTCACAAGTGTCTTACTGTGAAGATCTAACAACCACAATGAGGACAGGGGCCCATCTGAGGACTGTGGTCATCCTGCAAGCCCTGCGTTTCCATAGCAACTGTCGGTCCGGCCCCTAGAACTCACGGAGGTGGGACCTCCTTTGTGTGGGCAGCTCTGGAAGGAAGGTCGGATCCTTGTCTGAATCCCAAGTCTCTGTTTTTCTTCTGCTACAGCTGCTTTTCTGACCAGAAGCCTGACAGAGATAGTTGTTAGTATTTCTTAGCACTGACACATCAAAAGTGAGAAGCTGGCCAAGGAGAAGGGACACAGAGAGAAGCTTCTGGGGATATGGGCAATATTCCATTTCTTGACCAAGTTGGTGGTTATAAATATTTTGTCGTCATTATTCACTATTTTGTACTTCTATGTTTATATACTTTTCTGTGTATCTGTTTTATTTCACTATTTTTAAAAAGACTTTAAAAATAAATCAGCCAAACTGCTCTTAAGGGACCCATCATCATCACCCACACTTATTAAATATCTTTTGGCACAGGACAGAAGACTCAGATTACAAATGACTCTGTGTCACAGCCCTGGACAACAGAACCAAGAAGCAGAGCAAACTTCATTGAAAGTCATGGGTCTTGGGATACAGCCAGGGGCTAGGCACCAGCCAGAAGGAAGAAGTCGAAGCAGAAGGCAAAGGCAATCAACAGAGCCATAGAAGGGATGGGCTAGAACCCCCAAGAGAACTTGTTGATACAACAGTTGCTATTGGTTCAGGTTAAAGGCTGTGCCTATAAACAAGGTCATGGGGAAGGGAGTGTGTTTTACAGTTTCTACCTGCATCAGGAGGTTATAAGATGAAGAAGGCAGGGCCATCAGAGAAAGGGTGAGCCTTCCACTACCCTGCACTGCTCCCCCAGCCCTTCCCCGCACACACCTCACACCATCACAAACTCATCCCTTTGCTCATGTCAGATTCATTATCTCTCCACTCCTTCCCAAATCTTACACGTCCTTCAAGACGCAGTTTAAAAACCACCTCCTCCATGAAGCCACTCCAGAACTCTTAATTAGAATTAATATCTCCCACTGGTGTTTGTTCAACACTTACTCCCTGTTCCCTGAGAGAAATACTTGCTTCTCTGGTTATGAGCCCTCATTACATTTGAGTACTGTGGAGATACATCCATCATTCCCCCAGCTAAGAGGACTAGATGACTAGAAAAAGCAGGTCAGAAAACTGATCGTATTAGTCCTTATAAATATAGAATATAAATATATTATCTATAGAATATGTTCTTTTTTAAGATTTATTTATTCATTTGAAAGAGAGAGAGAGCAAGCACAAGTGGAGGGAGGAGCAGAGGGAGAGGAAGAGAGAGAAGCAGACTCCCCACTGAGCGCGGAGCCCAATGCGGGGCTCGATCCCAGGACCCTGAGATTATGACCTGAGCTGAAGGCAGAAGCTCAACCGACTGAGCCACAGAGGTGCCCCAATAGAATATATTCCATACTGTGTGTATATGTGTGTGTATATATACATTCTTATTCTACATCTAGCGCTCTGCCAAATGCATATGTAGTAGGTGTGCAACAAGCAATCAGTGTTGATTAATAAACAGGTTTAAGAGGAGGCAGGCCCAGCACCTAAGACACAGGTTCTTTAGGTTGTCAAGCAGTGCACAGAACCTGCGGTGGGGGGGGAGGGGGGGGTCACAGATGTCATAGAGAGCCGTCCAAAATCCACTTCCCTCCATACCCACTCTATCTCCCCCAATGGACAGCCAAACTTCATAATTATCTATGCGCTGCCCAGCCTTGCTCCAGTCCTCCATCCATTCCCACACCAAAGCCAGAGAGACCTCACAAACTTTAGATCACTCATATCATGCCTGTGCTTCAACTCTTCAATTAGTTCTCATTGTTCTTAGGGTAAAGTTCAAAATCCTCAGCATGGCCTTTAGAGATGCTCTTGTAAGTCTGGCCTTTGCCTGGCACCTGGTCACATATGGAACCAGTCTTGGCCTCACCTTCTTGATGTTCCAGCCATATTGGACTTTCTTCCATTCCTTCAATGAGTGGTCCTCCTTTCTGACTCACGGATTTGCATGTACTATTTCTTTTAACAACCATCTCCACCCTGTCATATGCCAGACTTCCTACTCAGCCTCAAGATCTTTCTCCAGAGAGCCTTCCCTGATGCCCCCTCCAACTCCATCTCTCTGTGGGCCTCCATAACACTCAAGGTGCCTGCAAATACTTGTTCAGAGCCTCTTTCCTTTACTAAACCAGGGGCTGGCCAACTGTTTCTGCGAAGGGTCAGACAGTAAATATTTTAGGCTTCGTGGGCCGTAAGTGGTACGGTCTCTAAGGCAACTACCCAACTGTGTCATTAGAGAGCACAAGTGGCCACAGACGACATGCAAACAGAGGAGAGAGATTCTGTTCCAATAAAATTTTATTTATGGACATTGAAATTTGAATTTCATATAATTTCACATTTAAAATAAATAACTTATCCTTCATTGAAAATGTTTTTCAACTATTTAAAAAATGCAAAAACCATTCTTAGCTCACAGGCCATACAGAAACAGATGGCAGGCCAGACTTGGCGCACATCCTGTAGTTTGCAAGCTCCTGCACGCAACTATGAGTTCCATGGAGAGAGAGAGAAACTATGTCTTGTTCACGGATGTATTCCTCCAGCACAGGGCCTGATTCCTAGAAGGTGATTCATAAAAATTTGTTAAATGCCTTGATATGTGGATGAGAGCAGTGTTTCCCAGTGTATACTCTGCAGAACACCAGTTCAATGGGAAACTCCACACAGAAAGGATGAAGGATGATTCTTTTACCAATGAAATCTGTCAGTGTTACTGTTGCCCTTCCTGGAAATTTTCCATGTTTAGTGCATAAAGCATATCAAAAGCTCAGAACTACTCAAGGAACTTGTTTGACTTAGACCAATACAGTACTTCCCAAACTCATTTGACCAAAGAACTTTCTACTGTAACCCAAACCTACCAATATCCATGGGCAACCCCATTAGAAAGTATGAAAGTGAGGACAAAAGGCAAGAACTTACGAAAACAGTCCTCAGACTTCACTGTGCATCAGAATCTCCTGAAAGACCTGTTAAAACAGAGATTGCAGGGCCCCACCCCAAAGTTTCTGCTTTAGGAAGTCTGGACTGGGGCCTAAGAATTTATATTTCTCACAAGTTTTCAGCTGATGCTGATGCTGCCAGTCTGGGGTCCCCACTTTGAAAAACACTGATCTGGGGGGACAAAGGACCTTCAAGATATAAGTCCTCCCACCTGACGTTTCCTCCTCCTTCCAAGGACCCAATTCCCAAGAACACCCCAACCTGTCCACTTCCTCACACTGGTAACAAGAAACCCTGAGCCATCTTCCTAGCATCAGGACAAAGCACTTGTAATGTTGCATTTGTCCCCCCCCAAAATATGTTTAAGTCCTCCTAACCCCCAATGTCTGTGAATGTAACTTTATTTGGAAATAGGGTCCTTGCAGATGCAATCAAGTAATCCAATATCACTGGTATCCTTACAGGAGGAGGAGAAAGAGACCCAGGGAGGAGAATGCCATGTGAGGACAGAGACACAGGAAGAAGGTCAAGAGACAGCAGAGGCAGAAACTGATGTGATGCAGCCGCAAGCCAAGGAATGTCCAGGATGGATGGCCATTACCAGAACTAGGAAGAGGCTGGGAAGATTCTACCCTATAGCTTTCACAACAGCACGGCCCTGCAAATCCCTGATTTTGGACTTCTGGTCTCCAGAACTATGAAAGAATAAATGTCTGTTGCTTTAAGCCACCCAGTGTGTGACAACCTTTCCCTCAAACAGGGTGGTTCTTGACATCACAGATATAAGAGTCACATACACAACATACACAGGACCCAGATGAAGCTCTGGCCAAGCCTTAACCTTGGTGGCCTCAGCCCTCTGATCCTGTGCCCATCTCTGCATCACTGCTAGCTGGAGGGTATTTGAGCTAGGGTCTCTCTTTGGAAATTAAATGATCTAATTTGTATTAGTATGATGTTTTGTTGGATTCCTGCCCTGGGGCTGGTTTTGGCAACAAGCATGCGATCATTTTTTTAGTCTAAAAAGTCAATGAATAAATTAAGGAGACTTGGCTTTCCCCCACCCTGTTTCCACTGGTCCTGTTTCTTTCTCGAGTCACTCACAAAGAACTTCCCAGTGACAAATAAAGAGCTGCCTTTCCTCTGAGTCTGAGCTAGAAATGCCTTCTCTAATCGACATGGAAACAACTAAGCAGTAGATATTTTCACAGCCTGAGCACCCTGGTTTTAGCCACAAATTATACCCCTCTCCTTTGGGAAAAATAAGGGGTATAACATTTATTCTCAAAAGAGGCAGACATAGTTATGCACCCAAGGAGCATATAAGGGAGCCAAAAAAGGGAATGTGGATACAGCTTGTCGTCGTTGACGGATAGAAAGGGCATGCCAAGGGATGGGGACTTTGTATTTTCGAGCTTGGAGGCCACAGAATGGAAAATCAGAACCAATCAAACACCTTCCTTGCCTCTCCAGCCCATGCCAACCCAGGGCTGACTGCTCACATGGAGTCGGTGTGAACTTGAAAGCCTTCGAGTCTTTTACACATAGGCCAAGGCCATGTTTTCTGCCACAACAGATCATGAGTTTCGGGATGCTATCTCCCACCTCAAGGCCCTTGAAAAATAAGAGAGGGGTCTGATTCTTTGAGACAGGTGGAGCAGACATACACACACACCGGACGTTAAGTATTCCCTCCCTCATCCCTTCCAAGGACAGCATCTAATCTCAAATGTCCAGTAGTTCCATGAACAGCACATTGGTCTTTGGCTGAAAGAGAAGACTTCTGGAACATCCACCTCCCAGCCACCAACTAGAGTTGAGAATTAAACCAGTTAGAGGAGTGGCATGCTATTGCAGAGTACAAAAGTCTGGGTTTGCAGATTTGCTTCATTTTATGTATGTTTTGTTTTGTATCAAAATCTCATTTGAAGCAGGTTAGTAAACCTTTCAAAACTTCAGGTTTCTGAGCTACAAAATAATAATAATAAATGCTTAGCAGGGAGTTTGGGAGAATTTTGTGAGATGTTGAATATTTCTGGAACATTACTACTAACTTACAAAGCATTTACCATGGCCAGGTGTGAGTCTAAGTAGCACACATGCACGAACATTTTTCAGTGTTATGACAACTTTACTAACATCTCCCATTCTGCAGATGAGGACCCTGGGGCACAGGGAAGTCAAGGCCCTTACCCATGGTCACACAGCCAGTAAGCAGCTGAGCTGAACCCAGGCAGGCTGGCTATGAAGCCTGTGCTCAAATCACAGGGACCTGACATATCCCCATAGGGTGTCTCTGGGGTAGGAATGGAGGCCGATTCACTCATTCAACAACACTCTACCTGTACGCCACTCATAGAGGGAATTCTCACAGTGGGTTCTCACGCAATCAAATACAGCCTCTCCTTCCAGAAGCTGAAGATTTGTCAAAGCAAATAAGACAAGTGCCCCAAATTAAAGGGAGAAGGTGACACTGCAGTGGAAGAGAGAGCAAGGCAGAGGCCTATTGTGTCATGAAGGCAGTGGGCTTCTGCCTGGCCTTGAAGGGTCAGTGCAGGGCGCCCCAGTCTAAATGAGGGCCCCTTGTTCTCCTTTCTCTCAACAACCCATTAGTTTCCTCTGTCAGACTCTCTACAGTCTAATTTCACAGATGTTTGCAGATGTATTTGTTTAATGCCAGAGGCCCTTGCTAGACCACGAGCTCAGGAGGAGAGGCAGCTGGTTACTGTGCGCACCACGGTACAACCAGGGCCTGGAGTGGAGCAGACACAGGAGAGGTATATGTTGAAGAATGAATGAATGAGTTTTGAAGTGCTGGTGGTTGCTTCCTAAAGGAGGTATGTGTTATGTGTAAAGACACCGCCCAGATCTACCTACCAGTGTAGTCATTCCAAACCCTTGGTTACCCTCACCTGAGAAATCCCGTGGGAAGTTTTCAAGACCATGACAGTTCCCCTAGCCCCCCTCCCCTGATTCCTACAGTGCTTCGGTTTAGGCTTATGCAGTGAGTGTCTCCCAGCCTCGCCTCCTCCTTCATGTTTGTCCAGTGACTGGGGAAGACCCGGACATCCAGTGGGTGATAAGTCCAAGTCCATCAATGGCCTGTCGCTGAGAGCCACTCCCACTGTCCTCATTTATTCCCATCAGTCAACTGTCAATCAGTCCACACCCACCCCGGAAGCATGGGTCCCAGGGTGGGCCCCCCTGGCAAGGCAGTATGGGATGCCTCCTGCCTTTCCTAGGCAGAAGGACTTTTCCTGCTGAGAGCAGAGCCAAGATCCTTAGTTCCCTAGTGCTGAACCAGATGACTAAGAGCCCTAATGATTCCAGCAGTTGCCAAAGGCAGGAGGGCATTGAAAAATGCATGAGTCTCTTCTGTGCCATGCATCCTGTGTGGAAGCCTCTTTAACACAGCACTTCAAATAGGCGCTGGCATTTGTCACGGGCTCTCTGTCCAGTCAGGGCCTCGACTTCTGAGATGGAAAGAAGATGAGCCAAGTGTGGGGCAGAGAGAGCTGTGACACATCTCTGACCTCAGCACAACCAGACAAGGCCATCAGGAGGCATCTCGGAAGCTCCCAGAGCACCTAACAGAGCCCAGCTCAGAGTGGGCTCTCAGCCAACCCCTGCTGATGGACCCGCCGAGATGTGCTCTGCCTCCTCCAGCAAGCCATGGCCCAGCAGAGACTCAAGGAGCCAACACCGCAGGCCTCTCTCTGGAGTGTTCGCTGCATGCCCAACCTCCCTCCAGGACAGTACTTTCAAACCTGTGACCTTCACCCACAGAGACACACGCTGTACATTGTGACCCGTTCACATCTAAGATATAAGTAATTGCAACAACAGACTCATGAAACAACACCTAACCTTATTACCAGGGATGTACTCTTATATCTTCTTTTTTTAGCATTGGTTGTGACCTGCTAAATTAACTTTATAATCCACTTACAGGTTGCAGCCAGGACTTGATAAATTCTTCTTGGGGGAATTCAGCTCCATCACGTGGCACGCTCGATTTCTGAGCACAGCGCACAGCAATTCTTCCCAGAGGAAGAGCTAGACAGCCTGTCCACTGCATGTGAGTGCCATGGTGCTGTCCCACCCTGGACGGTCCCTGGGACCCTCCCCTAGAGCTCAGAGCCTGGCTGGAGCACTGAGGTGTGGAGACTGGGTACCAGCTGGGAGCTAAGGACTCGAGATTCCAGCTTCAGCACTCATGGGAGGCAAAAAAAGTAACAGCAGGGCTTTAGATTCTGCTGGAAAAGAGTCCAAAGCCTAGCTCTGCTAGTTACTAACTGGGATGGGTTCTTAACCTCCCAAGAGCCTCGGTCCCCTTACCTGGACAGGGGACTGTTAATATCCACCACAGAGGGTGGCTGTGAGGGTCAGCTGAGACGCAGAAGGCACTTGGCAAAGTTTCAGGACTTGTCATACTGAGTCCGTGCCAACCAGCAGTAGGAGGTCTCTGCTGCCCCCTCTAAGCCTGACCCAAAAGCCTCCAAGGGTTTTTTTTCCCTGTGCCTCTCTGCATCTCCATATTTTACAGATTCTGCAACCTTCAAAAGAAACGGCAGGACTCCCTAGCACGTGGCTAACACTCAGTAAGTATCTGAACCAAGTAGGCAAAGGCCTGGAGTTTTCCCCAATAAGTCATCCATCACTGACCGTCCTTTTGAAAATGGGGTTTCCTACAATCCCCTCCGGGGCCAGTGGTCAATAAAGTTTGTTGCATAAATTTCACTCATTCAGTCTCCTCTGATATCTCTGGACATGGGATAATGCTCTACTCTCTACAGATGGGAAAGACATAGATGGCAAATCCCAACGTGGTTTCCCCAAGGCCTCCCAGGTCTCTGTTAGTGACAGAGCCGGCTCCTCATTGCCTACACTGCCTTCTGAGGGAGCAGCAAGCTCTCCGTAAATGGCACAGACCCCTAAAGATGATGAGACCCCCTGTGACGAGAATAAGCAGAGGGTTGCTGGGGCGGAGAGCGCAGGCCCGAAGTGAATCTCCACCTCGGGCTGCGCTGTTCACACGGTGCAGGGGTAGCAGAATACCCTTAGAGAGAGCGTACCTCCGAAGCCTGGAGAAGGAAGGGAAGCTTACAAAGAGCATACCCCGAGGCGTGGCAGGCTGATTTCCCTGAAGTTGTCCATAGGAAAATTCACTTCTATAAGAGGCTAATTAGTCATGACAGCACCTCGCTTCAAATATAATTGCACCGGTCCCATGCGGGTCTCTGTGGGCCAGCCTGTGACGGAATTTCCATTACTTATTCTGTTTTGGTTACGGGAGAAAAATGTGTGTCTGAAGAAGCAGGGGGTGGGGGTCAAGAGGAAGCAGAAAAAGAATACCTTGAGTATCCATAAAAACCATCTGTGATTTTAAAACTTCATAAAGATGATGAATCTCTGTGAGCTGGAGATTCTTCTTAGAATCTCAGCTCCATCTGCGGGAACAGCTCCCTGGCAGGCAGCAGATTCTGAAATCCAAGTTTCTTGGGCAACAGAGCAAAGTGAGCTCCCCCAGCTTGGCCACTGAGGGTGAAAACAAGACCCAGGAAAGGGAGACTTCGTGTTCTTCTCACCTCACCACCAGCCTCTGAGCTGCCAGAAATGCCAGACCATGGTTACCGAACATATGGAGACATGGATATGCAGCTCTGGAAGGAGCAGTGGGCGAATATCTACAAGGATGAGGCAGAAGGGCCTCACCTCTCCTGCCTTCCAGAGAGCAATGGCGTTCAAGGGCTGGAGGTCCCGCAGGGTAAACCGGTATACCACGTTGGAGAGGGTCACACCAAACTACCCAATTTGCTAAGCGTTAGAGCTGGGAGAAGGGTGGGAGCTTTAGGCCAGGGCTTCCCCACCCCACCCTATGACATAAACCTTTGTTGTGGGCACCTGTCCTGTGCGTTGGGTGTCACTGGCCTCCAGCCTCTATCTCCTGGATGCTAATGGTACTCGGCCTCCCTCCCGACTTGTGACAATTAAAATGTCTCCAGACATTGCCAAATGTCCTCAAGGCGGCAAAATCACCACCAGTTGAGAAGCACCCATCCAGCCTGGCAATTCCCAGATTAGATTCCAAGGGACATTAGTTCAGTAAGCTCCCCTATAACACAAGGTCAACTAAGATTGGGAATCACTGCCCCCTGAGGATGGTGATCCCTGACGTTAGTATATTAAAGGTCCTGAAAAGTTCTGCAGTAGAAAAACCCATGGGATAACTTTGGTTAATCTAGCATTTGGCAAACTTTTCAAACAAACCCCTTTATTATCTATTTGCATCTTTCAGAGTAATGTTCCAAAGACTGTATTGTGAGATTTTTGTACATGTGGTAACATGTACACGTGTGGAGGGAACCATCCCTCCCAATGACCAGATGAATGGAAGCAAGAAGCCGGTCATGTTTCTAAGTATCATTAACAGATGAGTGGCAGGGCCATGGCCCTGTCTAGAAGCCTGGGGTCCTGAGTCTGAGTCTACTTCCTCCTGCATAAATGGTTTGGATGTTATTTACAAAATAGGAGTCCACCCTCTCATGATCATGTCACAGTTTGGTTCTCTCATCACCATTCAGAACATCCACCTGGGAAGCTAAAGCGAGTGAACTACCAGCGTGAATATTCCCCCAGGAGAGCAAACAAAGCCAAGTACCTTCTGCGGGCAGAGTAGAGGAGGGCCCCATGTTGTGATGACCATCACCAGGGGAGGATGCAGGGAGGTGCCACTTAATATCACATCCGTGTATTTCACCAGCCCATGAAAGGGCAATTCCCATTAGAGCCACTCAACCTAACCCATCTCTGTATCAACACAATGCACCTTTGTATCATGGCTGGCATAGAGCAGGTCTCAATACAGGCTGATGGAAGGTATAGGTCAGCCAGGAAAGGTCAAGCCTCCACCACTGCCATGCCTTGATTAAAATTCACAGATCATCAGTAACAGAGTAAAGGCTGCCCACTCCCCTCCTGTCTCATGGTTTCTTGGGTCCTATTCCACCCTGGCCTTTCTAGGCTGCAGACAATTACTCTTTTTAGGGACAGAAGTTGTGCCCTCCAGTGAAGTGTCCACTGTCCATCTCGGTACCTGCATCAGTTCCAAGAGATAAGAGATCAATTTCCAGCTCCAATCAGCTGGTCCAGTGTCCCTCCTGAAGGCAGCATGTCAAGGAACCAGTTTCCTGTCCCTCTTGGCCCCACCACATGCAATGACTAATCATTCACTCCCCTGATGGTCTCAGCTGCCAAGACCAAGCGCTGGAGGAGCCACAGGTTGGCTCCCATTCTCAGATTCCAAAACAATCAAAATAATATCCAGAAGTAAAGTGTTGATGGTGTGACATTCTACATTTTTGCATAAGGACTGAAATCGAATCGTACCTCTAAGCCTCTGGTGTCCCAGGGATCCTCTTTCAGCCATGAGGAGCAGCAAAGGATCCTAGGGATTGCTCGGGGTCCTTTGTGGCTTTCCAAGCAGAAGGGTGTTAAGGATATAGGAATGGGGGAAGGGTCTGAGCTGGAGGGCAGGCCTGGGGCCCCTCTCCTGGTTTACCGCCGCTCCAGCCAGTCTGAAGAATACAGAGGTGACCACAGGCCACTGAGCTCAGCCAACAGCTGCAACAGGAATGCAGCAGGAACTGCTGGATGTCTGCGGCTTCTTCCTGGAGTCTGTGCTGCGAGAAACCTGCCAGCAAAGGGCGCAGAGGCCTGGAAAAGCACACGGCAGGTCTCTCCCACTTCCACGGTTCCAGACTCAGAGAGCCACACCTCCACTCCCCCTCTCTCCTCCCCTCCCGCTTTCCCAGCACCGTTGAGGTACTGTGGTACAGTAATGCTTACGGGGAAGCCAAAGGGACTTTACCTTCTGGGGGCTTATTTATTGCTTTGCACAAAACGTACAATCGCCTAGTGTTCTTTCCTTCAACCCATTTGTATCAGCGCCACGCTAGGCCGTGGGCATCGGGTGGTGAACCAGAGAAGGACCCTGCTCAGGTGTTGATCGTATTCTATTATGATGCCTTCCTTAGAAAATCCATCTACAACAAGCAGGTGTCCTGATTTCGCTTCCTCATCCCACAACTGTGGAACTCAAGTACAGTCCTCAAGGATCAGACTCAGAACTTGAAAATGGGAAGAGGCCCTGGAGATTAGCTTTGGTATCACCATCACACCAAGGAGCAGACTGACAGCCAGAAATAAAGAGACTCACTCATCTGGCCCAAATCCCTTTGGCGACCAATGAGAAAATGGGGCCCAGGGAAAGTGAAAGTTATCATCAGGTGGGGAGCTGGTGGCCGAGGCAGGCCCAGAAGGCAGAGAACTCAAAAGGCCCCCACCTTCAACCCAGAGTTTTCCCTGCCCCGTCATTTTAAAGGTGGAACATTCTGATACAACTTAAGCAACAAACTGTTCAACTTTCAACAATTTTTAAATTATCAAGCAACAGGCAAAACTGACTCTGCTATCATATACCTGGGTGGGAGAGACACAGAGGAACAAGGGGTGGGGTGAGGAAGGGAGGAGGGCCAAGAAAGGTGTGAGGCAAGGGATTAAGCTAGGGTCACAGAGGGGTCAAGGTCAGGGATGGAGTAGTGTCGGGGTGAGAAAAGATCAGCAAAGTCTGTTCACGGCAAGAAAGAAGAAATGGCTTTGTATTTCAAAACTAAGGAAGGCCAAGTGCTCCGAAATCAGGCCACAATCGTGTCTGCTTTTATTTTTTGTAAAAAAGTGACTTCATTTTTTGACGGATCATTTTGACATCCCAATCCACACAGCGGCATCAAGCAGAGTGAAGCACCATGTCTTCATCGTCCCAAGCCCGAATCCCGTCTCTCGTAGTCTGGGCCATTTTCCCCATGGAAGAGCCGACTGCTGGGATACCGCACTGCACCAGAACCAGTATCTTTCCCGCCACGATGGAGGAGAATGGTGGGCCCCTGGCTCTGAACAGCCTGGAATAGACTTGCATATGAGCAGAACTGGGAAATAGCGTGTTCTGGAGAAGCAGCTATTACTGGGAAGCCCTCTCCCCACACACATCTTGAGCCCCACCTCGGGATACCAGCTCAACACTCTCCTCAGTGTTTTTGAGTCATGACGAATGTGAATTCTTTCATATGAAGACATTCCACATTCAACAACAGCATCTACCAGTGTCCTCAAAACCCCAAGAGACCAGGGTGTGGACCCCCCCCGGGGCCAGCACAGGCTGCTGGAAAGCAGGTGGCTCACCGACTTGTGTGTTATCGAGTAGATGAATAATCGTATTATGCCAGGTCCCTGTGTCAGGCACAGGATGACAAGGATGAAAAGGACGCTGCCCTTGACATCAAGGCTGACAGAAGTTGCTTCGATGTTATTTGTCAATGGTGAGGTCAGAAATGGAGTCAACGTCAGCAGTTTCGGCACTAATCCAGGAGACTGACTCAGTCGGTGCCTCCTAAAAGTGTTATTCTCACGCCCCCCCTCAACCTCTGCCCTGTCCACCTGCCACCTACACTATTAACGACAGGCTTTTTCTTTACGTGAACTCATATTTTAAATTAAGTAAATATTTTTCATGAAACCTTGTAACACTGCCATATGTAAAAAACTGGTATTCCTTCTTAAAAAAAAAAATAGAAGATAGCCTTCAAAAGAAACACAATGCAAAACAAACCCAGATCATGCGATTCCAACTAGATGCTACCGCAGGTGAAGGTTTGGGCCTGAGGATGGCCAGGTCACAAGGGTGGGTGTTGAGAGGAGCTCAAAACACCAAAATGAGACTTCTGCCCTCAGATCACCAGAAAGACTGGAAGAAAACTGAAAAGGAACTATCTTCCTCCTGGAGACTCAAGGTCTCATGCACGGATAACCGCAAGGTATCTGGCGTATTCCCCACCGTGTGCTTCCCACACTCGGGGAAACCCTGAAGCCGAAACTAACTTGAGCGTTTCTGTCAATGTCCAGACTCTGTAACAGCAGAAGTCCTCAGCTTCTTCTGCCAAAGAAACCAGGCGCAAGGGAAACAGACAATGCTCAACCGACGCCGGGCTGCAGGCTGATGGAGGCTTCCAAAGTTTCTGCCCCCTCCCCCCAAGGTTAAATATATCCTACCGTCTCCGGGTTACAAATGGGGACATAAAAGACCAGAAAGGGGAGAGAGCATGCCCAGGTCACCCTGCTGGCAGTGAGAGTGAAGTGGGGAAATGGAGTTCCCAGAATCCCAGGTACACCAAAGCCAAAACAGGCAAAACTATAGAGGCTTGCACAAGTCAAAGACTTAAATTGGAGGTGCCTATTTACATTACAAGGAGATCCTTCACTCTCCAAAAGCAATCCGTTGTAGTCTGAATTTCCCCGGAACACGTAAGTGTCTGTTAACAGATTATTAACTCCTTGGCAGATTCTCAAGCTCTGAAGAAAGTTAGCAGGGAAAGGAAGGGGGAGGGAACTGGAATCCCCGCTCTGTGGGTTTGCCAGGCTTTCTGCTAAGTGCGTTACATACAGTATATCTCATTTAATGAATCCTCCCAGCAGGGTTAGGAACGACACCTCCATTTTATAGAAAAGGAAACTGAGCACAGAGAAGTAAAGTAACTCACCCAAGGCCACACAGCTACGATGGCACCTAATGCATGGGCTGTTCCCAGCAGAACAGTGTGGTCCTCCCAGGGAAGTACCGTTTATATTTTGTTATCACCAGGTACTGAAATATGCCCCATGGGGCACAGTGACTCTTCTAAATGAATATGCATAAATGCTAAGAATGTCATACACAATAAAGATGACCGTATCAAGCTTAAACCTTAGTACGGGTCAGAGGCATCAAAAGATCTAAATGTACCAGACTAGAAAGGGAGGGGATTCCTGGTACCTGAAAGCCTACCGTTCCAAGCCTACCTCTTTACACGTGGGCGCGCGCACAAACACACACACACACACAGTCCTTCAGCCAAAATGTTCTATGTAGGAGATGGGAAAGCAAGAGCTAGGGAGGCTTTTCCAGCTTCTCTGCAATGCTTAGCTTTCCCCGTCCTACCTCCTAGGCTCTGGAACTTATCTGGCCAGCCAGACGGCAGAGCAGAGAGCTCTATTACCAAGGGTGGGCCTGGGCTGCTTTTTGAGCAGGACTGGGTGACTGCATCCTCCTTCAGGCGATAAACCCTGGATGTAGAATAGAAGCATCGCGTTACCTCGCAGTTATCAGGTGGGCAAGGATGGAAGGAAAGGGACAAGAAAAAACAGGGAGAGCAAGGGAGGGTGGAAGGCAGGAGATTGGTTAAAATATATTGTCATTGGCACAAGATAAAAATAAGAATAGTTTTTTCCTGTGATTTAAAGCATTTTTAAAAAGCAAAGACGGTGTTGCTGCGGTCTGCTGGTGGGATCGTGACTGGGATTTTTCAATGTCTTTTAAAGTTCTTATTATATAGTTTTTACAACAGGTAAAATTTGGGGGGGAAGGGGTATAAGAACATTCATGGATAGAAAATTCCGAACAACTCACCAAGGGGAGCTTGGTTTGTGATTTTATAAAGCACTGTTACATACAGTCATCTCATCCCCTTCGGCCGCCTGAGAGCTGGAAACAAGACCACTGGACCGGGTTGATGGGATTTCTTAGAGTATGCATGAGGCTTCTGATGGGAGGGTTTCAGAGAGAGGGGTCCCCGATATGGAGGTGTGGGACCTGCCCTGGGAGCCAGGACCCTGCTCTGTGGACAAAATGAATGGCTTTGGACAAATCCCTTAACCTGACTGGCCAGTGTCTACTTCCTGAAGGGCTGCATGAGACCAGGGTGATAAACTCAAATGCTCTGAAGGGTGAGGCTGGAACATAAGAATGAAGGGACTATGGTGACCTAGAGACCACATGCACCTGCCACTCAAACCCAGATCATTGCTAAGATCTGACAAATCAGTACATTTTCTTCTTTTTAAGAGAAGCTAGAAATCTACACCTTCATGTGGACTCTCTTAATTTTTTATTTTGCAAAAAAATGTAATCACCCCGAAGGTGACACAAACCCTGGACGTGTTCTCTGGGTTAGATGTTCCAGAAATTCCCTCGAGTGCAGGGTGTCAAGGAGGCCTGCTGTCGGCCCCCTGCTTTAGGACCACACAGCAAAGGCATCCCTGGCCCCGTTGCTCCTCCAAGACAGCACTCGTCAGACAAAAGAAAGGGCAATAGAAAACTGCCACGGGGAACTAACCAATTCAGTTGCTAGAGGGGAGAAGAGCCGCTGCAAAGGTCCAGCTGGGGCCTGATCCACAGTTCCTTGACCCCAGAGAGAGATGACAAAGTGCCTGGCTGGACCATTCGATGCCGTGTCCTGCCCCAGGCAGTGTGACACGGCATCTGAGCACGCAGCCGGAGCCTGGTGAGGTTCTTCCGTTCCTGCCATTCAAGTGGGTATTCCAGGCCCCACTTCTCCACCTTGACCAAGCACAAGCCTTCTGCTTTACTAACGAGCTCCCAGGTGGTGCAGCTGCAGCTGGTCCTTGGACCGCACTCTGAGGAGCAAGGTGGCACATCTACAACTTTCCTCCCTCCTGCCCTTTCTTTCTTGCCCTGTGCCCTGCAAAGAAGTCTCCTCTGTCCCCCTGGTTCCCTCCCCTTCTCTCCTAGATCTAACAAGCCTTCTGAAAGTGGAGTCTCTGCTTGGTGTCTTGACTTCTCCACCCACCCCCTTATCAGACTTCTCCTCCCTACTGGACCACACTCCTAGACTAATTCTTTCATGTTACTAATAACCTTCTAATTGCCTAATTCGATGCCCTCTTCTAAGGCCCTACCCAAACAAAGCTCTCTAATTGATAATAATCATGATGGCTGATACTTATCAATTAGATAAGTGTATCAGACACTGCCCCAAGTTCTTGCCTAAGACGTCCTTCAGATGCATTATCTTACCACCTATGATATGTTCTAGGATTATCCCTATTTTTGCAACTGAGGAAACTGAGGCTCAGAGAGGTTAAGTAACTTGTCCAAGGTCACACAGCTAAAAGGGGCAGAGCTGGGACTGGCTACCGAGGCAGTCAGCTGCAAAGTCTTCACTCCTTCCCCCTACATTTTATTATAAAAAATTTCAAACATACAGCAAGGTTGAAAGACTTTCACAGAGAATACATGAATATTCATCACCTAGATCCTAACATGAACATTATTACATTTTACTATTTTGTTTTATCACAAATCTATCCAAAGGTTGTCACCCTTGGTTCTATTTGAAGAAGCAGCCTGGAAAATACTTTGGAGGCTCGGGTCAGATGTTGCCATTTCTGACTTAGAAATCATTTGGCATCTTCTGAAGCCCCCTCATGCTTCCCCTCTCCCAGGCTAGGGGTGGCTTAGGGGAGGCGGAAAGGGAAACAATGATCTTAGAACACCTGTGCACATGATCCACCAGATGTCCCAGCCAAACTGACTTCTTCCCTGGTACAAAGCAGGGAGGGAGGGTGTTTGGGAACAGCCCCTCGAAATACCTCCCAAACCCTGAGGGGTCTTTTGACCTGTGGCAGTAACAGCAAGGGCAGCTGTGCCTACCCTCAGAGGCCTTCGACCTGTTCCAGTGGGATTTGAACAGCAACCTTGGCTCTGAGGCTTTTGTGTTTTCCAGGTGCAGGTGGCCCTGGGCTCCATGACAAGGCCCAAGAGTGAGATGGGAAGGTTATCAGGGAAATTTCCCATCCCGGGGCCCTTTTGTCCACCTCAAGGGGAGGCCATTCCCATAAAATACAGTGTGAATTGTCCCCTGGGATTCCTGCAGGGCCATGACATCCCTGCCACCCCCCACTCCATCTGCTTCATGGAAAAGTCCTGCAACTATTAAAAAAAAAAAAAAGCTTTCTCTCCATGTCCCCAGCAAAGACCCTCAATGGGGAAGCACATGAAAAGAAAGGCCTTGGGGCCCTTGGAGCCCTGGGATTTCAGTCCTTCTCTCCACCACTTCCTGCTGTGTGACCTTAGGAACCCTCTTGCCCTCTCTAGGACAGAGCGTTCTCATCTGTACAAGCGATACTACATCAAATGGAAAGAACAAGCAAGTCTGGCCCATCTACCATCTCCAAGGCAGGGGCCTGGGGCTGGGTGGAGGGCAAGTAGGCATCTCAGCATGCACCCTGGAGCCCTGCTCTAAGCCTTTTCTTTCGAAGTATCAGCTCACTAAATCCTTACAATTCTGAGGCGGGTGCAATTTTTTACCTACATTTTACAGGTGAGGAAACAGAGGCATCGAGACAGGGAGACTTCCCTGGGTCATACGGTTAGTAAGAGGCAAAGCGAGAATGAAAGGCAGAGGCAGGCTCTGGAGCCCATGCAGGTGACCAGCACACATCACTGCCTGCTAGACAAGCTGGAGACCCTCTCTCTGCCCTCCAATGACACTCTATCCAGTTGAGGTGGCAGGACAAATATCAAGACTTAAATGCTGATGAAGTATTTAAATAACCCTTTGAGATAATAGTGGAGAAGATACTGCCAGGCAGAACATGATTAATTGCCAAATGAAAGCATTCAGACAGAATTGCTCTAAACGTCCAGGAGGAAAAAAAAAAAAAAAAAGTGAGCTCATTCTGACATTATAGGAAGCCCGGGAGATTGAATGCAAACTGACTTTTGCAGGGTGAGTAAAATTCGAACAGGCCAAGAGGAAAGATTTCAGCAAGAGTCAAAATTCAAAGAGGCAGCCCCCATATTTGGAGGTGGGGAGCCCCAAATGACTGACGGTGGTTCAGGAGAACAGGGTACAGAGCTAGAAAGATGGGCTCAGGCCAGGCTGGAGAGGACCTCAAACACCAGGCAAAGAAGTCTGAAATTTACCCTGTAGGTAATAGGGAGCCACGGAGGAACTGGGATGAGGGTAGAGAGGTATCATGACCAAAATGTCTACAGGTAATCCACTAGATACACTAGGAGGTGGCAAGGGGTGAACCTGATGAATCATCACAGGTGTTGGCCAAGGAGCCCTTGGGTCTTGACAAAGGAAAGCAAGAGGTTAAGTCATGACACGTCTCAGATCCTAACTAAGGTGTATGGGGACAGCTGAAGTCTTCAGATGGGCTTCTTCCCAGGGCTATTCAGAATTTAGTGCACTGTGCCATCCGGAAATTGAGTAAATGTGATCCAAAGAGCCCCCCAGGGTCACACACAGTGAATGAAATTTTTTTTAATGCTATTTTTAATCCTTCTGCTGACCGGAAACACACTGGGAAGAAATGAAGCATGAACATTGACAAGAGGCTCTGCAAACTCCCCTCTCTCCAACCTATTAGCCACACGGTGACCCTGCAGACTCACCATATGGCCCACCCAGGCAGCCCCTTCTGATCCTGGACACGTTGATCTGCTTAATTATTTGGTGGCTATAAATAGAAGGGTTGGACAATATGCTGAGGTTTTTTTCTGTCTTGCAAGCAAAGAAAGGGCCCCCAAGCGACAGAATGAGGAGTGCGAGGGTTTCACGCACTCGATCCAGGCCTTTTTCCCCTCCGCATGAGCCATAAGCCTAAGGCAGCTTCAGAAACACCTTAGGTCCGCTGGGGACCCACCTCTCCCCCAGCAGAGCCGGCTTGCCCACTCACAGTTCTTAGAGGGGGCCATGGGGTCAGGAAAGAGACCATCCATGAGACTCGAAAGGTCCTTTCGTTCTGAGGTGTCTCATTACACGTGGGGTCAAGACCTAGCTCCGGTCACTCAGGGCCTTTCCTACCTTACCACCCACCACGCCCATGTTCACCCATCCCTCCAGCCCCATACCATTCCCAGACTTTAGCAGTCACCCCAAGGATTGGATTCTGGGGACCCAGAACCGGAAGGTGAGCACAGTGAATACTCAAGGGCAGGAACACCTGTTCTGGATTCCCGGTGCCCACTAAGGGAAGCCTAACACTCAGCACCCCTGACCCTTCCCTTGATGCCAAGACCTGTGCCACACTCCAGCCCATCACCAGCCACCACTCCTGCCCACTCCCCTCCCCTTCCAGGCGGCCTTTCTGCACCCTGCACATGAGCCTTCTCTTGCCCCAGCTCCTCAGTTGTCCTCCCAAAACTGAAACTGCAGTGGGCATCCAAGTTTGAAGTCAGATAAGCCTAGCTTTGTCTTCTGGATCTGCTACTTTACTAGCTGTTAAGAACTTGGCCAAGTGGCTCAAACACTTAATGCCTCAGTCTCCTCAGCTGTACAATGGGCACAACAATAGTACTAACCTCCCAGGATTGCTCACGAGGACCAGCAAGAGAGAGCACATAAAGGGTTTCTCCCAGAGCCTGGTACATGGCAATGCTCCCCAACGGAGTGTCACTGGCAGCTTCTATCAACATCCAGCCCCCACCCCCGGATGCCCCCGACTCAGCACGTGTTCCATGAGTGGCTGGTTTCTCCCCCTGCCCTCTTTCCCCTTCACACCCTCAGCAAGACAGCAGGAGTCTGCACATTCGGCCTCTGTAGTTGGGGTTCCCGATCCTGGCCAGTGTGAATCTGAACACATTCTTGTACACTAACACCTACTGTTTACCCTCTGCCATTGTCCCCCTCCCATCCTAGCAGGGGGTGGGGCCCACTCCACCCAGGTGGTCAAGGTGCGAGACGAGTCCTCCTTCCTAGCCCATGTTCGCTCTTCAGCTAACGTGTTTGCCCAGCAACACAGATACCATGGTGACAGCCCGGGTTGCCCGAGATCCTGGAAGGGATGGGTACACGCAACAGATGGGAAACCAGGTGAGAGAAAAAGCCCCTAGAGGCCACCAGTCTCCCACCAAGGGGTCAGACTGCCTCTACATGAATGTTGTCCCAAAAGAAAGGTCTTCTTGGTGGTCCCAGCAGGCTTCTGGGACACTCCTGCAGCCAGGGGCTCAGACGCTCTTGGTCTTGAAACCCCTGCATTCATGGAGTCTGCTACAGACACCTACCTTCATGAGATCACTCGCTAAGCCCCCTCCTGGGCATTCAGGGCCACTAACGGGTCATGGTCATGGCTTGGAAAATTCGTTAGGGAAGCTGATGTGGGCTGGGCTTCCGGTGACAACAGAGGACAGGGTGAGATGTCTGCCTGTCAGAGAGAATGGCAGCCTTTGCGAAGTGCAGAGACCCCTGCACATGACGGACCAGGGCCAGTTGGCCCTGCGCCGACTCAGGTAGAACACGAAGTCAGAGGCCAGGGTCAAATCTCAGCTGTGCCGCTTCCTAGCTAGGTGAATGCTGGTGATACGTTTAGCCTCTCTGAGCCTCAATTTTCCCATCAAAGAAACAAACATTTAATAAATGCCTTCTGCAAAGCACTGTTCTGAGAGTCATAAGGATATCATTTCAAAAGGTAACAGACACATAGTAGGAACTTGCTTCATGGGGCTGAGACTGGCCAGCATGCAGAATTACTGTGGTGACTTGTCCAGACTCCATCTGCTCTGGGAAAAAAAGACTTAAGAGAATCACCTAATGTTTCTCCAACGTGAATTCTCCGAGGATGAGTAGCAAGGAAAAGAAAAAGACCTTTTCTCTCTCTTCTTCAAAAACTGCAGGCATCCAGAGGAAGTATAGTGTAGGTGGCCAAGTAGATAGATCCTTAAATAGCTACTAATGTCTTTGATTGGAATTAATAATGAAAAGGCACCTGTTAGCTGACTTGGAGTCACTTTAATTTGCCACATGGCAATGATATTCACTATCCAGTCAGCTGATCCAGGAGATGTAAAATGCCAGGCAATCTGCCATAGGGGTCTCGATGCTAAGAGACAGAGGCAGTCCCCAGGGTGATTATCAGCCCCTGGGTTCCCACCCACTCCAGAGGTTATCCTGGGCACTTCCCAGGCATTCCCAAAGGCCCAAGGACTCCCTGCCCCAGTGAACAATGCTGAGCCTGGAGGAGAAGCTGGGCAGCCTCTCCAAAGGTGAAGACCCAGCCCGAGCAAGGAAAACACCACCCCTCCAAGAGTTACTGACTTCCTGCTGTGGTCACCATGGGCAGGGCCTGGAAAAGCCCCACTGGATGGCGCAGGGAATTCCCAACAGGCCATGAGCAAAAGTGTCACCATCACCATTTTTTTCCCAGGTCAGGGGCAGGACATGGAGAAATAAACAGGCTCTATACCATACTGTGAGACTTGGTTTCCATAGCAACCCTACTGTGGTGGCAGGAGCACCTCCTAGAGACACAAGGCTTGCCCCAGACAGGGCTGGAATGCTGGAATCCCAGCAGCCAAGAGCCCCCAGCAGGATTTAGAGATGGAAAACAAGCTCTGTTCAGGTTCAGAAAAGCCCAAGAAAACCACAGGGGGAAAAATGCAGCTACTATCTCAGCTTTCTATCAAGGCAAACTGCAAGAATATCTTGTGCGCAGAGCTGATGCAGGCCCCGTGGGTTAGCTCTGCTAGCAAGGTTAATGTGAACAACCAACCTCTGCGTCTTCTGCAGAAAGATTCCTTCTCTCTCTCTCTCTCTCATGCACACACACACACAATGCGAGCACATGTGGAGAAAATAAAAATGCACATAGTTCCCTGTGGTTAACTTGTAGATGTGAAAAATATCGACGAATGACCAATTTCAACAAAATCCTTTAATGAAAATTTCCGATTATCTTTACCTTTGGACACTTCTGTTATTACAGCTGCAGAGTACTTGGAGCTTTAGCCATTCGCTATTTCCTAATCGACCTGGCGCTGGGAGGGCCCTGAAACCCGAACCCCACACCAGGTACAAGCCTGCTGATACGGAATAAGTCAGGAAACTCAATCACACAGGGTTGCACCAGGGACCTGCCTCCTGTCCACAGATGTCACTGCAGTCATTAGTCAAGGCCGAGGGAGGGTACCACAAACAGGCCACGGGGCCATGCTATCTCTGTACCTTCATCAAATCCCAAAATACCACGACAACACCCAAGCTAGGGCCTCTGAGGTTACTCGAGAGGAAATCCAATGTCAAGGGACAGGGACTTAAGGTGTGGCCCTTGTTGGCCAAGGGGCAGCTTGGGCCAGGGGGCCAGAGGAGAGGAGGGAGGTGGGAACAGCGCGTGTGAAAGGGGAGGATGCTAATGGGTAAGGCAGGTGTCAGCAGAGAGCTGGCTGGACCCGGGTTACCTGCCTTCATGGCATGACTCTTCCATTTCTGTGTTCTTCTCGTAGCACCCCCTGCTGCCACAAGCACTTGGCTAAGGAGGACACCCCCCACCCCCGCCAAGACCACCAGGGAAGGTGAACAGAGGTGCTGACTAGGAGAATCCCTTCACCTCGGGGGCTATCTCAGAAATCTAAACAGACAAGCTGTCAGCCCAAAGACCAGCCTTTCTTCACCAGAGGGGCTACAAGATGCCCAGCAAACACGTCGCCTGCTGCCAGCTTCCCAGACACCCATCAGAGGCTGAGGGTGGCCCCTACCCTTGGGAGCCTGGGTGCTCTCTCCGGATCCCTGTACCGCCCCCCCCCCCCAGGAGAGCCTGTGAAGAGAACTGGGTGACCAGGCCCAAGGAGGCTCTCAAGGCTCTGGTCAGCTGCCCTAGAAGTCACCTCCACCTTCGTCGAGATGAGCCCTGAAAATCCAGGCTTTGTGCAGGAGGAAGCGGATAATCTTCCCAGTTGCCCGAGGTGAAGCGGCTAGAGGACACAGAGGAAAGGCCACTCCAGGTCACGCGGGAAGACACATCACCAGGTTGACTTCGCTTCCCTAATGGTGACAGGAAAAACAGGCCTCAAGGGAGGGGTAGAAGGCAAACAACTGGGAAGGTCACTCATGCGGCGGCCCCCTGCGCTGCCTCTCAATGACAGCAGCTCCTCTGCCCCGATAGCCAGACGTCAATGCTGCGCATACTGGCTCTCAGTGGTGATGCGCTGGTTTTCTTCCTCCAGACCTTTGCTCGTGCTGTTGTGCTCACGTGGAAGCCCCCCCAAGCCCCCGTTCCTCTGTGCCTACCAAAGCCTGAGGTGTCCTTCAGGATTCAGGGGGAACTCCAGCTCCCTCATCAGGCTCTGCCTGGCTGTGGGCATGCCCTGGTCCGATCCTCCTTCAAGGGACCTTCAGGGCGTGGGGTCAGCAGACAGCCTCCAGCTGTTGGCTCCATCAGGGTCAGCCTCCCCTGCAGGTAGTGGCTTCACCCAAGGTCACACCGTCCCTGGTGTGTACGGTCAGTATCTGGTGAGTGCCCGAGGTGGAGTAGAGAGGCCCAGCCCTTCCAGCCGGGAGACCTCAACTCTGTTGGGCACTCTTCTCCCCGAGCTCCCTGCTGGGCTGGTGAGGGCTTGGTGGGGCGTGCATCAGCCCCCCACTTGTCCCTGTGGCCACTGCTGCCTCTGCCCCCCTCTTTTCACAGGTGTTGATCCCCAGCAAACATCCTATGTCCACACTCAGGTCCATTTCCAAAACACCCAGTCTGTACCAGTGCCCAGCCCCTCTTACTAGTCACTGGCTGGCCATGATTAGTACAACCCGGGGTTCCTCCCATAGAAGATGCTCGAAGAACATCTGCCCAACAGACGGAATCACTTCATGTTTCTATACTTGTTAGCCAAGCTCTCGCAGAGCCGGGCCCCTCTTCCACGCACACTCACAGGAGCTGTTTGTCAGGTAGACTAAAGGACGCTGGGGCCAGCAAAACAGACCATCACCCCAGGAAACGCCTTCCTCTGGGTCCTTGGGACTTGCACAACACACCTGCTCTTCCGTCTCACACATGCAGCCTGAAGACCACAGGGACACGCTTCAGCTGGGACGTGTTGGAGCCTGGGCCCCAGAACAGTGGCTCCCTGGGTCCTCCGCATTCTAAGTGACGGCTCAGCCGATTTTCCTGGAAGGTCAGCTTTAGCGGCACCTTCTCATCAGCAACGTTGCCACTGGGCACGCGCACAGCCAGGCTCACCATGGCACTTTAATCAGAGTAGTGTGACAGCATGGTAAATGTTAAAAAGGTTATAATTAGAGATGCTGTTAAAACAACCCAGGGCTTAGCGTTACGAAAGATATTTGCAGAGTCTAGTGCAATATAAATAGGAGGGTTTCTGGTGTCACGCCTACAGTTTCGAGCAGGCTGACGTTTCCAAGGGGACACTCCGTCCATGCCCATCCAAGCCGTCACTCCTCTTGCCTGATTCTTCTCTCCTTAATGTCAGAGTTCTCAGAATAGGAATCCAGGGTGTGTCCATCCTAATAAAGGGGTGATGATATTCTGCTCCTCAAAGAGCCTAGACGAGCACACAAGCTCAGTGCACCTGCTGCTGGAAACTGTCTCCTGCTTGCGGAGCTCACAGCACTGTGATTCTGTCAGGCCAGACTCAAAGCAATTGGGCAGAGAAGGGCCTGCATTCATCAGAATGAGAGAAGCGCTTTCCAGCACGATCTCAGCCTGAGTCTGTGGATTCTACATCCCACAAAGAGCCACAATCAGTCATTCAACAAACACGACACCCGTAACAGTGCCTACCATTTGCCAGGCCCTCTGCACACACCCACTTCATCCTCACAATCCAACAGGGGGATCCTTGGCACACTCAGCTTACAGATGAAGAAACCGAAGGCCCAGCGACTGCGTAACTAATCCACCATTACACGGCAACATCCAAACTCTAATTTAGGTCTGTCCGATCCTGGTTTGGCTCTAACAGGGCTTATTTCTGAGCTGAGGACGGAGGTTGAGGAGGCACGCCCCTTTTACTTTTCACTCCATGAACTTGTATGTCGTTTGAATTTTTTATAAAGAGCAGGTCTTCTTCTATTACTTTTTTAATCTTCAAGACATCAAAAAGAACTGATGGGCAAGAGAAATGGTCCTACTTCTACAGAAGAAATGTATCATAGGGGCGCCTGGGTGGCTCAGTCAGTTAAGTGGCTGCCTTCGGCTCAGGTCATGATCCCAGGGTCCTGGGATCGAGCCCCGCATCGAGCCCCGCATCGAGCCCCACATCAGGCTCCCTGCTCAGCGGGGAGTCTGCTTCTCCCTCTCCCTCTCCCTCTGCTGCTCCCCCTGTTTGTACTCTCTCTCTCTCTTTCAAATAAATAAATAAAATCTTAAAAGAAGAAGAAGAAATAATAATAATAATAATGATGTATCATAATTGGACAGTATCTACCAACAGCCAGAAAAGTTTCTATCCTTTGCTATAAGAATTCCATTTCTAGAATTCTATCCTGAAAAAAAAAAGCAGAGGTGGGCAAAATTATATATAAAAATGTTTTTAAAGTATTACTTTTAATAACAGATAAACTGGAAAGAAACTAAATGTCCAACAGAGAACAGAGATGGGACAGCTTCATGACAGACTAAGGTGGTGCCATTTAAAATATTTTTGAAATATCACTAGCAACAGGAAGAGATGCTCCTTACCTGTTTCTAGCCTATAAGCCCAACTAGTCACGTGTCTGAGAACTAGTATATGTGTGCTCCTCCCTACCACCACCACCCCCAGGATATACAAAAGAATCTTTGAAGAGTTGGTACCTTTAGAGAGAGGTTTCAGGGATTAGGGCAGGTGGGTGGGCAGAAAGCTTATATTTTTCATTTTATATCTTTAAGAAATATTTGAATACCCTATGTGTTACTTGTATTTTTAAAAGCCAGTATTTTTAAAGTTTTCTATATCTTATGACCCAATCACATTTTCAGCATAACATTTCATTGCAATAATAAAATACACCAAAATAGGGATGCTGCGTTGTAGAATTACAGAGGCAATTGCTTGCTCTTTATAACTTTGTTATTTCCCATGTTTTCTACCATAAACGCACAATTTCATTATCATAAAAAGCCTCATTTTTACTTTAAGGTATCCTGTTAGTCAGAGGATGTACTACCTGTAATAAAAACCTTAGAAATTTCAGAGTTTCACCAAGTGACAGTCTGCCTGCCTCAGACCCACCCCAAGGGTCCCACTGTCCTGAGTCAAGGAGAGGGAAGGGGCTGCAGGAGACCCATAACAAGTGGTCAGCTAATGCAGCAGACCCAAACTCTTAATGGCTTAGCCCCAAATCCCAGCTGAAGCCACTTCCCACCAGCCCTGGACCCCTGAAATACAAGGGCAGCCTGACCCAGAGGTACCCCCGAAGTAAAAGGGTAAGATCCTTCCTTTATTTTCACCCTCTGCAATACACGGGCTGAAGGACATTAAGCAGATGAAAAGGAACCACCAATGAGAGGTCACATCTGCTCTCTGGCACACTGAAGGGGTCACAAAGATGGCTCAGACCTGGACCCGGTCCTCCAAGGATGGGAGAGTCCAGCTGAGGAAGTAAGAAGGTAAGTAACTAACTCAACTCCCAGGCAGAAAGTGATCAGAGCCCTAACAGCAAAGATAAATGGGGGAAGGGCAGCTGGGGCTCAGAGGGGGAAGCTCACTTCCAGCCTGGCCTACAAGGGTGGCTTCCCAAAGAGGGAGCACGGGAACTGGGTTAGAAGTCTGGGTGGATTCAAACAGAGGCCAGGTGTGCACCTGCCCAGGTGTGGGCACTCTCCATGGCGTGTGGACCACATATGCTGATGACTGTACCTCCTGCCTATGCGCAAGGCTTACGGCCATCACCATGTGGGGCACCAATATTTTCAGAGACCTCTGTGCCTCCCTTTTTTTTCCTCCCTATACATATAGCTCAATTACAAACCCGCAGTAAACAAAAGTTTGTAGATGTTCACAAAATGTTTTTGAAATTCACAACTCTTTTCACCTTAGGAAACTAGGCCTAACAAGAATTTTCTGGGAACCACCCCTGGGTCTGACTAAACTCCCCACCCAATGTCTCCTTCCCACCAAAGCTTTGCTAAAAACAGTGGAAATAAAAGCACCGATCGTATATTTGATCGATGCTCTGGACAGGGGCTGGCATTCCAAGCCAGCAAAGTGTTCTTTTAACAAAATTCAACAGGACTGTCCCCTCCCCACTGCCCACCGATGATCACATGGAAAGAGCCACATTCGAGCAGGAGAACAGGGTGGACCCCCAAGGGAGCAAAAGTGTGTTGACATCTAACCAGAGTTCTTCTCTAGATGGAGGCAGAGGGGTTAACTTTGGGAAAAGTTCATTAGAGAATGAAGTAAGTGGGTTAATTTAATTGGAGTGTGAAAGGCATTTTGATGGTGATGGCGAGGCGAGGTGATGATTCATTTACAATCGACAAGGTTGTACCCATCCAAGGTTGTATTCATCCATCCAGTTATCCAGGGGTGATTGTACACTTTAGAAATGCATAAGGAAAAGCCCTTCACATAGTGGAGACTGGGGCAATTAAGGAAAGTCCTGCTTCCTATCTGCCCATGAGTGTGTCACTGCCACACCCAAAAGCTCTGAGCCACTGGCCACCACTAACACCAGCTGGAAGGTGAGGACTGAATAATCTCTAAGTTCCCTTCTTAAAATGAGGCCTTTTCCAGGAATAAGTCTTGGCCTGCATCTGCTTCTGGGGATCTTTTCTTATCTCAATGCAGGGACCAGGAAGCATCCTTGGTCTTGTACCTAATCTGTTGTTTTTGATGTGCTGATTGAGTTGAAGTCCCAGCTCTTGGATCCTCCCTAATCAAAACACTGATGAAGATACTGGACAATGTAGCATCTCATTTAAGGGCCAACAGAACTGCATTCAAACTCTAGATTTGGGAAATTTCCTTAAGCTCTCTGCAGTTTCCCCTTCTGGAAAACAGGGATGACAGCACCCGCCTGAGAAGGGTGCTATAAGGACAGAAGGAAACCTTGGTGTGCAGCAAAACCTCACTGACATGACTTAAGGGTAAGTCATGGTAAAGAAAGCCCTACAGGTTGATGTCAGTTCTTTAAGGCTGGTGATTCCAGCCTGACCTATTTGAATGGAGTCCAATGTGACCACCACTTGCACCTCTAAGGGCTCACAAGCACTCATCTTAACAATCCAATCAAAAATTATTCCCAAGGATAAGCCACAGTATCACTAGAATGGAGATTCCAGAATCCATCGTCTAACATGCACTGAGAAATACCAGCAAGAACAAAAAGTTCCAGAACACTCCAGGTGTTCTCCACTACTCAAAGACTCTCCAAAGGAAGTAGGAGGGACTGGATTTAAGAACCCCCTCCTCGAAAGGGGAACCCTCCTACACTGTTGATGGGAATGCAAGCTGGTGCAGCCACTCTGGAAAACAGTATGGAGGTTCCTCAAAAAGTTGAAAATAGGGGCACCTGGGTGGCTCAGTCATTAAGCGTCTGCCTCCGGCTCAGGTCATGATTCCAGGTCCTGGGATCGAGCCCCGCATCGGGCTCCCTGCTCCGCGGGAAGCCTGCTTCTCCCTCTCCCACTCCCCCTGCTTGTGATCCTGCTCTCACTGTGTCTCTCTCTGTCAAATAAATAAATAAAATCTTTAAAAAAAAAAAAAAAAGTTGAAAATAGAGCTGCCCTACGACCCAGCAACTGCACCACTGCAAAGATACAAAATGTAGTGATCTGAAAGGGCACATGCACCCTAATGTTTATAGTAGCAAAGTCCACAAAAGCCAAACTATGGAAAGAGCCTAGATGTCCATCAATAGACGAATGGATAAAGAAGATGTGGTGTATATATACAATGGAATATTATGCAGCCATCAAAAAAAAAAAA
>NC_138374.1:44553675-44595537 GCF_054177405.1 Leptonychotes weddellii | reverse complement strand
GGAAACAAACTGAGGGCTGCTGGAGGGGAGGGGGGTAAGAGGGATGGGGTGGCTGGGTGATGGACATTGGGGAAGGTATGTGCTATGGTGAGCACTGTGAATTATGTAAGAATGATGAATCACAGACCTGTACCCCTGAAACAAATAATACATTATATGTTAATAAAAAGAAAAAAATATATAATAAATAAATAAATAAAAATTTTAAAAGAACCCACTCCTCAAAACAACTAAAAAATCAGAAGCAACATTGGAAACAAGGATTTGCAGACATTGGAGCTCAGGAAGAGCAGGACAGTGATCCCTGAGAGACAAACGAGAGGAGCCCATGATTGCACCAGCCAGCCACCTGGAGGGTGTCTGTCTGGGTTGTGTGGCACAGAGGGGGGGACCCAGGCAGAGCCCAGAGCTCTCGCTGAATTGAGGAGATGAGCTGGGATTCCAGGGAAGCCGAAGTGGCTAGAATTCACAGGGCAAGGCACCAGAGAGGAGAAAGCTGCCAAAACAGCACTCCAGAGATCAGCAGAGGGGCCTCCTTGAGTCTAAATATTGATCAGCACAGGTCTGTGAGGAAACTGCCCAAGGTGGATTAATGTAGATTAAGGAGAGAAACATCTTGAAGGGACACACAGAACGGCATGGAGCTCACACGGGCCTGGAAATAGGTCATGTCCAACCAGCCAGAACAGAAAACCTCAAAATCCATGAGGCACCAAGTCACAGACCAAATTGTGTCCTGTGGTGAAGCGCTAACCCCCAGTGCCTCTGAATGTGACAGTGTTTGGAAACAGGGTCTTTAATGAGGTAATTAAACCAAAATGGGGTCCTTAGGTGGGGCCCTAATCCAGTATGACTGGTGTCCTTTTTAAGAAAAAATTAGGATACAGACCACACAGACAGAGGGATGATCATGTGAGGACACAGAGAGAACACAGCCATCTGCAAGCCAAGTAGAGAAGTCTCAGAAGAAAAAACCCTACTGACACCTTATTTCAGATTTCTAGCCTCCAGAACTGGGAGAAAATAAATTTCTGTTGGTAAGCCACTCGGTCTGTGATGTCTTGTTATGGCAGACCTAGCAAACTCATCCAGGTACTCAGAATAGCATTGCCTCTATGGTGGGGAAAATTCAGCCCTGCCTTAAGGCAGCTCTAGTCCCACCTAATAAAGTTTAAAAGTAAGACCCAAAAGGATCAAACTGTTTCCATGAAACTTAACTGTTTCCCAGAACAAAGCTCAAGAATATTTACAGGAGCACTAAAATATCCAGCACCCAACAAGGTAAAATTTACTGCCTGGCATCCAATCGACAATTACCGGGCATGCAAAGAAGCCAGAAAATACAATCCATAATGAAAAGAATAATCAATCAAAAGACTCCCCCACACAACTCTGCAATCATATCCATCATACCCAAAGTATATGTCAAGACCCTGCCATAGGACCCACTTGATCCTAGAAACCATTTTAAAATGACTCTCTAGTTCCTTGCAAGAGACTTGTTCTCTTTTTCATTCCAAAGAGGGTTCATTCCAGGTGGAGAAGGCAGAGAGAAAAAACAGAAAACGCTCACTTTTCTATTTTGTTTCTTTGTCTGGTAACACTATCACCTTTCCAGAGTAGTGATACTATCCCATCCCGTTCACCTTCTAACTCTGGGGCTATTATTTTACAAAGGTCTAGGGCTATCTTTGGCTCTTTTTATGAGCTTTAGTTCATTCTGTTTCAGCCTTCCTGAACGTCTTTTGATCAGCCCTAAGTCAAATGACTCTTCATTGCTCTTCATAAGGGCCTGTTAAAATCAGAGTTTGTCAGTGATCACTGCATATGAACATGTGCTCTTCTTTTGATGCCTTCTCCTTTCCTTCTTCATTTGGCGATTAATGATGTAATTATTTCAATAGTGAAGCACCCTGAAAATGCCATGGTTAGAGCCTTCCCTCACTCTTGGGCTTGATTCTCTTTTAAGAGCCTCATATGAACAGCTGTCTAAAGAATCCTGAGGAGCAAGAAATTCACAAACAGACCCAAGCACCCAGTATTGTGATTCACAGTCATCCATCCTATAGGAGCAGGACAATCTGCATTATGTCCAGAGCATGTTCTTCCTGCAGTGAGGACACTTGATGGAGCTGGCCAAGCCCTTGGGATGATGAATCCTCATGGGTACCTTGCAACAGTCCACCTTAACTCCCTCCTTGTCACTGCCATTCCAATGCTCATTCCTTATAGTCATAAAGTTCCAGATAATATACCAGTTTTGGTCTCTCAGTTACTTATTTATGCATTCTTTCAATTAAGCAGCCTATATTTACTCAGTACCTACTATGTGCCTGGCAGCACTTTCAAACCCTACATCCCTTTGGAACCCCACACCAACCCAAGAGGTGGGACAGACAGGTATTAATACTTCCATTTTAGAGGTGAGGAAGCTGAGGCCTCTAAACAAGATTAGTAACCTGCTGGGGCCACACAGCTAATGAAATGTGGAGCCAGGAATGTGAACCCAGGATGCCTTGAAGTAAGCCCTTCATGGACACTGCAATCACAGCACTAGACTGCTCACAGGGATGAGCTGGAATGTCCCCTGCCCTCCCTGCCCAGCCTGCCCCAGGCCTCCTGACAATTCCCCCTTTTGATCACTCCTTTGCAGTCCAGAGGAGCAGCAATTTCTCCTTCCCATTTCAGTTACATCACAGAACCAAGAAAATGACCTTCACCTAAATCTACACCTGCCCTCACTACTAAGGGAATGGGGTGCTGTCAGACAGGCTTGAAGTGTCCAAGATGGACTCAGGCAGGGCACGAGGCCGCTGTACACTGTGACCCCCGCCCCATCTTATGAGCTACCTTCAAGAACCCTTCCATCAAGCCCGACTTGCACAGAAGTCCCATCCCCTGTGAAAAGGCAGGCTGGAAAAGTGACCAGCCCCTGAGCCAGCACAGAGAGAGCCAGAATGCAATTTCCTCTCTCATCACTGCTGTGCTGGATGGAAAGTGGGTCAGAGCTGGTCAGCCCATTCATTTAATCCAAACTCCCCCTCTCCATTCAGCTTTTAGTCTTCAGAGCTTTCACTCCAAGGAAGTGCTATTTCCTCTGCAAAATAAACAAAATAAATTAAGCCTGTGCTCTTTGCTCTCTGGGCTTTTGTGTGACTGATGGACTGAACAGAAACAATCTGCCATCCTCCCGGCATCTCAGAGGCACCAAAACATTCAGCCCCTGCTCTGGGGCGTGGAAAGTCAGCTTCCAGCCACCTGCCACACAGCCTGCTGAGAACAGAGCGTGGCAAAGGAAGGGACACTTGGCCAACCATTTCACCCACAAAAGCAAGAAGAGTCTGCATGCGGCATGGCAGGGTCCATCAGAAGAGTCAAAGACTGTCAGGGCAAGAGTTCTCATTTGGCGTCAGTTACATGGGCCCATTTTTTGTTTTAGTTTCAGTTTTTGTTTTTGGGGTCCTCATTCCCACCCCAGGGCCTTTGCACTGGCTCTTGCCCCTATCTGCCATGCTTTTTTCTCTTGGAAAGCTGACTCCTCCTCCCTCACATCTCTGCTTAAACATGTCCTCCTAGGAGAGGCCTTCCCTATCAAAAATAGCTCCCATCCTCAACCCTCATTACTGTATCCCATTTCCCGGTTCTGTTATCTTCTTGGCACTTATCATGGTCAGAAATTATCTTGTTTGTGCCTTTGTTCTCTTGATTGTTTTCTAACTCTACCTCTACTTCCATGACAGCAGGGTCATCATCTATCTTGATCGGCACTGTCTCCCCAGTACTTGGCAAAATGCCTGGCACATGGCAGGTGCAAGGTCCATGTTTACTGAACAAGGGAGACGGAGGGAAGGAGAACTGGGTTTTGCTCCCAGTGCCAGCTCTGCCTGCATCACACACTGTGTGGTGCGCCTAGGCCAGGATCCAGATCAATGGCATGGCTGCCATAGTGCAGGAGCATGCTGGACGGAGCACTCCTGTGAGCCTGAGATCAGGAAGGCTGACCAGCAGGAGGAGACACACAGCTAGTTCTGGAGAGGCAGAGAGCAGACAGGGGACTCTCCTAACACACGACAATGGAAGGACAACAGCCATTTAGCAAAAAGGACCCTAAACCAAGAGTACAGGGGTGTTTCTCTGCACCCACAGATTTCCCATGAGTAAGACAAGGTGGTGCATCTATCGATTGCGCTGCATCTGTCGGTGGGCCCTGGGCAACTTGAGAATCTGAAGAAAGACACTAGCTCTCTTTCTAGAGAATGCATGTACATTGGAGACAAAATAGTGCCTACATTCCCTCGAGGTGCTTGGGCTCCCAGGAGCTCATTCGCAGGCTCCAGGATGAGAACATCTCATCTAAAGGCTCTCCGAGCCCCCCATGCTGGTCATTGGCCCTCAGACCCAGTCCTGAGTACTCCTCTACAAACCACACTTCCCTCACCCCCAACCCCAGCCTACTCCCTTGCCCTCTGCCTTCTGGTAGATCTGGCCATTAAGAATATAGGCAGAAGGGGCGCCTGGGTGGCTCAGTTGGTTAAGCGACTGCCTTCGGCTCAAGTCATGATCCTGGAGTCCCGGGATCGAGTCCCGCATCGGGCTCCCTGCTCGGCAGGGAGTCTGCTTCTCCCTCTGACCCTCCTCCCTCTCATGCTCTCTGTCTCTCATTCTCTCTCTCTCAAATAAATAAATAAAATCTTTAAAAAAAAAAAAAAGAATATAGGCAGAAGACAGTTTTTCTTCCTGTAAGAAGGAGGAGAAAAACCAGGATGCTTCTCCCTCTCTTTCTCTGCTTTGGGTGGTGTCTCCACAGTGGCTCTACCACCTCTCGGTCTTCTGCTGTCCCCAGAGGGTCACCTCCTCTGTGGTCCTGCCCCACCTAGCAGGCCTTCCAAATTTCCAGCATCCCGAGATGCTGCTGGATTCTGAGCTCCAGGAAACCAGCTCTCCCTGACCGCCCCCTGCCCCCAGCCCTAGAGATGCTAGCAGCTTCCTGCTATTGCTGTTCTGGGGGTCACCTCTCCATTTCATGCTTCGCTTTTTATCCCCTCCAATACCTCTATACTTAGTTCCCCACATAAACTCCCACTGCACTTGTTGGCTTGAGCCCTGGTTTCCTGAATGGTCCCTGATGGCTCAGCCTCCCTCCAGCATGAACGTTCTGGGAGGTGTTGAGCTTCTGGGCAAGGCAAGTCTGAGCTGAAGGAACAAACCCCTGGAAAGTTCAAGAAGTTGGAGGGAACAAGGAGAATCCACACTGCCTCCAAGTACAATGGCCCCAGCCTGTCTAGTTCCACTCCACGAAAAATCTAAAAAGGACAAGCCTCACCATCACCACCTATTTAAACTGTTTCCTGCCTTTTGGTGGACAAGGGAAACACATGAGAGGCCCTCAGCAGCCATCCACTAAATCATGCTCTCGCTCTGATCAGATGGCAGCCAGGGTGAGTTTTCCCAGCTTCCCTGCTCAGGAGCTCACGCTCATGGCTAAGTGCACCCTGCCAAAAGAACGGGAGTAGGCAAAGACAGCCTCAGGGCACAGGCATCCCGGGCAGCCGGGAATGCCGATCCTAGCATTAAAGACGTTAAAGACGCACACCGTCCGGATTCCATCAGCCATGAGCAAGCTTCCCTCCAGCCAGGGACAGGGTGCTGCTGGGGCACCGCACCTGGGAATGGCAACTTACAGCCTCACTGTGCTCACTTCTAATGACTTGTCCTGTCTACGAGCTCCCTGGCTCCTTCCAGTCAGCCTGCGAGGCAAGAAGGGCAGGCACTGGGCCAGGGGAGCAGGAAGGATAATCTTCACTGAGGACTGAGGCACAGACAGGCTTGGTGGCTTGCTCAAGGCTGCACAGCCCCCTTGAGGCAGGGTTGGGATTAAAATCCCGCCTGGGCAGGGAATGACTTCAACCACCATTCCCTAGCTTGCACGCAAAAACCAACACAAACCTCGACACCCCCATGAGGCGGGGCTTCCCCCCGGATGCAGACCCAAGGTGGGGATTTCAGTGCAAACTGAGTCGTATGAAAGTACTAATATTCAACCATTTTTTTGATGGAAAAAATGGCAATTTCATATGGCTGGAATGAAGAGTTTATTTGGATGGCAACTCCAGGGAAGAATCAGCTGGGGAGTGGGGAAGGTAAGGAATTCAATGCAGGGTTTGTTAACAGTGAGGACACTGCCAAAGACAACTGAGCCAGGCTCAGTCCTGCTGAGGACCTCTGGGACACAGGGCACAGCTGCCCTGCTCCACACCAGCCACATCTGGCTACTGACATTCAATTACTGAAAATTCAAGATACAGTTCCTTGGTCTTGCCATACTTCAAGAGCTCAGTAGCCACTTGTAACCAGTGGCTACCATATTGGACAGCACCGATGTAGAGCATTTCCAACATCCCAGAAGTTTCTGTGGCCAGCTCTGGTGCAGAACATGCCTCGGGGCCGTGCCACTGAGGAGTCAGATGCTGGGGTCTGCGGCTGGGGCCGTGCCTGTGGGCGCTGACTCTGTCCGGGCTCACTTTGGCTCCGAGCCATGGGGAGGCCACAGAGCTAGGAGCAGCTGCACAGGATAGGAGTGGAGGGTGCTGAGGGACGGGGCGGGGCACCCACAGCACCTGCTCCATCAATGATCCTCCCTGCCTGTGACTCTCGGCTGTGGGCGAAGCCTCTCGAGGCGCAGGCATCCTGACAGCTCCCTTCTGATACCGCTGTGGCCCCAGAATCCTCTGGCCTGATGAGACACCATTCTGCCCCGAACAACACACTGTGAAAAACACAACGCAGGCCTTCCAAGCATTTACGATCTACGGCAGGCAGCTAGGACACAGACCACAGCACGTGGCAACTGCATAAACACTGACCGATAATCTAAATTAGGAAGTCTTTGTGGAGAAGCTCTTGTGAGCAGTGCCCGGCTAATGACATGCAGGTGTAGCATCCAAGAATGATCTAGACCTTCAGGGATACAGTTTGGAGACCGAGTAACCCCAAAGGCAGGGTGGTCCCTGGACATCCACTTTACGGCAATTTCCAAAGCAGAACTTTGACACATTACTACTCTGGACAAGAGCCTGGCAAGGTCAAGGTAGCACTCTGAAGATGAGCCCCAAAATCTTCTCAGCCCATTGTCCCTCCCCAGGGTCCTCTCTCGGCACTGCAGAGTGGCCTAAGCTCCAGCCCCCCGGGCCCCACTGCCTAGGTTCACATCCTGTTGCCTGCTTCCTAACTGCGTCGCCTTAGACATGGTATCTGATACCTCTGGGCTTGAGTGTCCTCATCCATCAAGTAGGCACAATAACACCTTCCTAATAGGGCTCTTAGGAGGATTAAATAAGTCCATATTTATAATGTACTTAGAAGAGGGGTAGCAAGCTTTTTCTGTAAATATTTTAGGCTTTGTGGGCCAAATGGCTCAGACTGCCATTTGTGGAGTGACTCATTCAGTTGCAGAACTGACTAATTCTCAAAAGGAGATGATCCAGGGTCTTCATTTGATGCTAGGGAAGCAAGGCCCAGGGAGGCCAAGGGACTTTCTCCAGATCACACAGTAAGGATCAGGACGAGACCCTCACACTCTAACACATAGAAACATGGACACACACGGACACTGACACATACACACACACACACACACTTCCTGATGCTTTTAGCTTTTTCTTTTACAGATGGACACAGCATGCCTGCCCAGGAAGAGGCCTAAGGTCCTGGAGAAAGGGACTGTGTCCTGTTCACTGCCCTCCCTCTCGGAGCTCTTGGGCAGCCCGCCCGGGGCCTTGAACCCAGCTGGTGCTCAAGTTTAATTGGTGGAAAAATGCATGAAGTTGCCACCTCCACAGGCCTCGGGTCCAGAGGCGGAGCTTGGTTAAGAAATGCCAGCCACTGACCATGTCGCCCTGTGTTTGGAAGTGCCCCTCCACGCCCCCGGAGAGGCCCTGTCCAGCCCGGCCCAGCCTGGGAGCCAGCCTGCCTCTCCGCGGTCTCTTGGCAGTGTTGCTCATTAACGCCTTGGCCACAGGTGGGAGAAGCTGGGCTGAAACACAAACCCAGTCACTTGATAACACTGGTCTGGGGCCAGAGTCAGAGGCCTCCCCAGGGTGGAGAGGGCGCAGCAGGAACCACTGGCTGAAGCCTGGTGGTCTTCTCTAGCATGAGGATTTTCTAGCTGAACTTTATAAATAAAACCATCCTACCAGAGGGTGGCATGGGTCACGGCCCCCTACCTGGCTTCCCTTCAGACTAGCATCTTGCAAAACAGTGGCTCAGAGAGTCCCCGGCCCTGCTTGGCCTGGGAGAATGTCCCTCTTTCATGCCCTGTCCCAGAGGGGAGGTGAAGGGCTCAGGGGCCCTGCTTCTCAGGACCATCACACTGCACTTCCGGACCTGACCTGTCACTTGCTCTGGGCCACATCTACCAAATGGGGTGGATAATCCCTCCATCCTAAACACTGAGGATCCAGTCCCAAGGGAGAAAGCCTGACTTCAGGAGAGATGGGAACAAGGAGGGAGCAGCTCAAGAATGCCTGAGGAAGAACTCTGCCGGCCCCTTCCTGATGAGCAGAGCGACGCCACTCTGCAAGTGAAGTAATTGATGGAGCACACTCTAAAAATATGAACTAGGTTAGCACTCAGGGTGGTTTATTGCTCCAGAGGGAGTTAATTCAGGCATTTCAATCTCCCTGGAATGGGGACTGTGAGCCTACAGCAAGCAGGCTTGTGAGCTGGGGGCCTCTCAGAAACCAGCTAAGATGTGACGTTCACTTCGAACATGGAGCAAGAGGAATCCAGAGAAAACGGGCCGGGACGGCGGAAGAGAAAGAAAACTCTGGAAAAAGTTGGGGGCACACCAATCAATGAGGAGGCAGGAGAGGACAGAGGGCTCACTCCCACTTGATCAGGCTGCAAAGACTCCGGCCTCCTCGCTTCACTCCAAGAAAGATCATCAGACCAGCAGCATCAGGAGCACCTGGGCCCTTGTCAGAAATTCTGAATCTCGGGCCCCAGCCCAGACCTCCTGATCTGCATTTTCACAAGACTCCCAGGAGATTCCTGGGCATACCAAAGTTGGAGGAGCACTGGATCGGAGTCAACACCCCTGAGTTCTATTGCCTTCAAATTGCTGTGTGACTTTCTGAGAACCACTTGACCTCTCTGGGTGCTGGAGTTTCCTCACCTGGGCTATTGGGCCAGGGAGCCTTGTTTCTCTCTCACAGCTTCCAGGAGGTTCAAGTCAGACCCTCCATCTGCAAGCTCTTGGAGGAGGGGAAGGATCTCTATAAAGAAATGATTCCATGCCTACAGGGCTATGCTCCCCTCCCTTTTCTTGATGTTTTTAGTGCACAGAGAGGAAGGTGGAGAGATGATCCTTGAAGCACACACTGAGGCCAGGAAGATTGTCTCTTAATTCCTTTTTAAACCTTAATGCCCCCGAATTAAAAAAAAAAAAAAAAGTGATACGGCCTCTTGCTAATGGGGAAGCAGCAAATCCGAGGCATGCTACTAAGTAAGCTGGAGCATTGCATCTAGAAATCCCAGGTCTGGCCCTGTCCCTTGCCTTAAGGCAACTCAGGTATCACTACTGAACTCCCATTTGAGACAGGAGAACTCCTAGGCTCAGAGAGGTTAAGTGAGTGGGTCAGAGCCACACAACCAATGACAGGCAGGGCCAAATCCAGAGCCTGGCTCCCTGCCTTCTAAGGCAAACTCTCCTCAGGGCTTCAGGGCACCCGTGTCCCTGACAGCCAAATCAGCCCGGTGTGCAGACAGACAAGAGGGGGAAGTCATTCTAATATTGGTCTGAGTTGCACAGAATTGAGAAGATAAATCTGCCGTGAGAGGAAATTACATCACAGAGCTGAGACAGAAAGTTTCTAAATTATTGTATATCTTGTTTCATCAAAGTCATTGCTTTCCTCCATGAGCTCCGGGGGCTGAGATGGCCAAGCACTTGTCTTCCACACAGGGCCATGGTTGTGTGTAAATCTACAGGAGTGGGGAACAAAGGGATATGGCTCGAATTCTAAACCAAAAACAGAGAAGAGACTTAAGTACACCCAAAATGGAACACACACACACCGGTAATTTGGATGGTCCGCTCTCAGAAGACCAGGCCTTGGTCCTCCAGGGCTCCCACCTGTGGCCCAGTCACAGTCTCTGATGAGGCTGGGAGTAGCAGGGAGACCTCAGCAGGAGCAGGGCTCCTTGCCCACAGCTGGCTTCCGAGAGCACCAAGAGCAAAGTGCTCAGCCTTCCAGGCTCTAGGAAGGGCCCTTGGGCCAGAGATTCGGCTGAGGGCAAAGCTGGTGGCCCCTGACCCAGGGACACCAGGCAGTCTGCAGGAAAGAAAGGCATCCTGGCTGGACCTTGCATTCTATGGCACCTCCTGTCTCTGGAGCTGCCTGGTTCTTCTCAGGCCTTAGAATTCATCTTGCATACAAATGCTTGGGGTTGGGGTTGGGGGAGCCTGAGTTTGAATCTGGACTCTGTTACTCACTAGCTGTGCCCACCTTACAGGGGCCACTTAAACACACTGAACTTAAGCTTTCTCATCTGTAAGATTGGAGAATAACAGTACCGGCTTCAGAGGGCTGTAGGGAAGATTATGTCAGATGCCATGTACAGAGCATCTTGTTAGCCACACACAGCAGGCATCTAATTTCCTCCAGTGTAAAACAAACAACCTGTTGAGGGATGCGCCCTTCCTGGGAACAATGTCTTCCCTCGTATATTATACTGAGAGTGAGCCGGACCCTCCCAGATGCCCACTTCCATCCCTCAGCCGCCCCCCAACTACAGGAAGCGCTGCCCACATTGTGGCGCCAGGGCTGGCGAGCCCACACTCTGCCTCAGCCTGTGGGGACGCCCATGGGATACGGACCTCAATCCACCCTGGCAGGGAATTGGGCCACCCCCAGAAAGTGCTCCTGGCAGGGGTTCAGCTGGCAGGAGGTGAGAAGTCCAGCAAAGGCACACCCTTGGCAGGAACATCAGGAACACACCGCAGCTGCTGAAGGTGGAGGCAGAGACCAGCTGTGTGGCTCAGGGTGACCCGCCCGTCCCTAGCCCAGAGCTCGCTGCCCCTTCGAGGCCTGGCTGCCTGTGTCTCACCCGTCATACGGCCTAGCACGGCTCCTTGCCCGGCCCTCCCCCACCTCCCCCTGGCCTCTCCAACTAGAGAGGGACAGTGATGGGTGTGGCTCTGGTCCCCTTGAACAGACTGCAGTGATAGAGCCCAGGTCTGTGTCTGCTGATGGCTGGCAGAGATGTTTGGGCCAAACACCTAGCTACCTGAACCTATTTCTTCAGCTCCAAAGGAAGACTCATCCAATCACCTACCTCCCTCACTCATTCAACAAACAAGCATTGAGACCTACTGTAAGCCACACACTGTGCTTAGCAGCCCTGGGACCACAATGGTGACAACAGCAGAAAGGATCCCTGTCCTCAAAGAGCTTATCCTCCAGTGAGACACACAGGCAAATGAAGCACACACACACATCATTGATATCACGTATGTGTTAAGTTGTGATAACTTCCAAGAAAGGAGTCACTGGACTCCATTTTCCAATCAATCACTGAAGGCTTCAAGAGTCATAGGAAAGAGTAATGCCTGAGACAGGCAGCATCTAGCCCTGGCAAGAGAGTTAAGGGGTCAGAGAGGGGCAAGAAAGGAAAGACCATGAGCAATTAACCCTTCCATGCCCATTCACAGAGCCCAGGGTGCACCCATTACATCACACGGAATGGAGATGCCCACGGGAGGCAAATTATCCCCTTCAATTTGAAAGCTCACATCAATAGGACTTAAAAAGAAAGAAAAGAAGGAGAGAGGGAGTGAAGAGAGATGAATAAAGGGAAGGGAAGGGAAAGGAAGAGAAGAGAAAAGAAATAAATAGACACCTATGCCGAGAACACACAACTGGAAGAACACAGAGCCTGTCCCAAGATCTCAGGGTGACCTCCAGGCCAGACTGTGAAGGACACCCGTATTATAAAGCTATTGCCACCTCCCTCTGACATGCATCATCACCTCCCATAGCTCCTGGCCTTATATCTCCATCTGGTAAAACGAATCGCACATTGCAGAGACCATGGCTCCGCTGTTAGGACAGGGCAGGCTCCACATCAGATCAAATAACCACACTTTCATCAACTCCTCTTTCCTGATTGTGTTCCCTCGTGATGGAACGGGGCTCTGCCACACAGTCGTCTGCAACCATGTGGGCTGAGAGGCATTCAGCGGATGTAAGGCCAGGCGATCAGAAGATCCCGGGGGCTTCTGGGTCCCATCAAGGACAATCTGATAGGGTTCCAAACACTACAATTTCATCTAGTTTAATTGTCAGCCATAGAATCAGGAGACAGAGCTCTCAGTCACAGCACCAAAGTCGTGGGGACATATGGATCTGCTGAGACCCATAAAGGTCACCTTTATTACAATACCTCCATTTGAGATAGGGAAGGTAAGCTTGAGGCATATGACCTTCCCAAGGTCACAGCTGCTTCCTGGAGAGTCCAGAACCCAAGCTGCCAGACTTGGGAGGAAGCAGAGCATGGTGGTCCAAGACCACAGACTGGGGAGCCCCAAAGTTTCAGAAAGGCTACCCCAAGGAGGCAGGGAGGAGCCATGCTGGGGGCCACTAGCCAAGTCAGTCTACATTCACTGGGGCCTCTGAATTAGACCTCAGAGCAATCCCTGATGAGGTTACATACACATCCACAGAGATGCACCCACAGGATGGGAAAAAGATACCACTGTCCATCAATGTTACCTTTTGATCCAGTTACCAGATCTCATCCCTGGCAGCACACTAGGAACATTACATTTGCACATTAAGTAACTGTCCTCCACATAGCATGATCATATTGTATTTGACTACTTTTCTTGTTAAAAGAGCTCCTTTATTTAATTCACATAAACATTTAAAATAGACCACAATTGCATTCCCTTGCTTTGGCATTTCTTCATTATTTTTCCAGGACGCACAGAGCCAGGGGATTCTGGAGTCAGACTACCTGACTTCTAATCCTGTAGCTGTGCAACCTCGTCACGTTACCTAGCCTCTCAGTGCCTGTGACAGGCTGACCTCTTCAAAAAAATTCGTGTTGCATTCCTAACCCCTAATACCTCAGAATGTCGCTGTGTTTGGAGATAAGGTCTTTAAAGAGGTGATTAAGTTAAAATGAGGCCTTAGGTTGGGCTCAATCCAATATGACTGGTGTCCTTACAAGAAGAGGACACGGACAGGTACAGAGGGAAGATGAGGTGAAGATACCGTGAGAAGATGACTGTCTACAGGCTAAGGCCCTCACAGCCCCCGGAAGGAGCCAACCCTGCCTGATCTCGGACTTCTTGCCTCCAGAACGGCAGGAAAACAAATGTCTGTTGTTTAAGCTTCCCCCCACCACCACCACGCCGTGTGTGGTACTTGTCATGACACATCAGCAAGCTTGGCTTTCCTCATCAGCAAAAAGTAGAGCAACAGTCCCTTCCTCACACCACTGTGTTGAGCACCCTGTTCCCCGCACTTAGTAAGCGCCCAATAAATGCTTCTCCCACATATTATTACTAACAAGTAGCCTTAACCAAACCTGGTCTCGGCAAACCGATGATCTTACTCTTCTGTGTGAGCAAAGAGGCTCACAATGAACGCACTGAGTACTCAACTCTGCAGGCAAGCCCCCTCCCTCACCCCAAGTACCTCACCGCAAACCAGTCCGAATTCCCGGACCTGCACTCAGGCCCCTTCTGTTCCTCCCACTCATCAGGCTGCCTCTCCTGCTCATCGCTGTTTTAGGGCCCTGCCTGTCGATCCCCACGTTCTCCCACCCAACACCTCCAAAGGCCCAAGTAGGCAGCCTGGTTCTCCTCCAGTTTATCAACGTCAGACCATGTAGGATGTGGCTCCAGAAAATGGCAGTGACAGAAAAACATGTACAAGCCATCCGAATCCCCATATTATGGGAATCCTTTTGGTTTACTGGAGACAGAGGATTCCTGGTCAAGATGGTCTACTTGGAGACAGCTGGAGAGCTGACATGGCGCTGGACAGCGCTCCTGACCACCCAAGGATAACGCAGCCTGTCAGAGGCTCCTGGTTCTTGGTTTGTCTTGCAAAGGGCCCCTGCACGTAATGGCCACCAGAGGGGGTTCCTGAGGGCCTACGACGAGTTAAGTGGAAGGTGGTGGAAAACTTGCCGTGGGTGTGTGAACCCACCTAACGCTGAATGAGAGCCACTTGGGTCAGGCCAGCGAAGGAAGGGGCCATCCGGAAGCCCTTCAGAAATCAATAAGGCTTCCAGAGGGATCCCCCAAGAACCCAGAAGCTTAGCCAGACTGTGAAAACCCCAGCACTCTGCTGCCTCAGCAAGTAGCAAGAGATTCAGTGACTGGCTTCCAAACCTGCATGGCATTGGTGATTGATTAAAATTAAGGTCATTTAGAAACCCAGAAACCAAAGCTGTTCTGACTCTGAAGGGAATTTTAATTTGTTGATGGATTTTCCCGCTGATGATTGGGGGGAAAGATAGCAATTCACAATGGGTCTGAGGCCAAAAAGAGGGCCACATAAGCCAGGAAGTCATTGAAAGCTCCTCAGTCTTTCTTCAACTGCATCAAGAACAGGCTGTCCCAGGATGCAAATTTTTCTTTTTCCTTTTTTTTCATTTTAATCAGCTAATAGCAGATGAAGACCTAAAAATGCTGCCAAAATTCTTTAATCTCATCAGTCACGGTGAGCAAGGAAGCAAAGGTTGAAGGCTTACTTGTGCCTCAGGCTCTGCTCTCTGAGTCCCTTTTGGAGTGGTACGGGATTTGGGGGCTGGGGCAGAAACCCTAGAAGCCATCTTCTTCACCAGTCGCCAACTGTTTGGAGGGAACTGGAAAAGAGAAGGCAGTGGAATTCTCTGTCCCCTGTGCCAGTTCTGGAAAGGAACTTAGAAATGGAAATCTATTCATTTATCCCACAAATGATCATGAACAGCCTACAGAATGCCATGGTTACACTGAAGACTAAGATGGACACAGTCCCTGCCCTCATGGGGTTTAGGGTCCAGCAGCAATGATTCTGACTGAGCGCACCAAGGAGGTGATCCCACAGACTTCTGTCATTAAAGTCCCTCCCTGGAAGGCAAGCTGGTAGAGCCACTCTGGAAAACAGTATGAAGGTTCCTCAAGAAGTTAAAAATAGAGCTACCCTATGACCCAGCAATTGCATTACTGGGTATTTACCCCAAAGATACAGATGTAGTGAAAAGAAGGAGCACGTGCACCCCAATGTTCATAGCAGCGATGTCCACAATAGCCAAACTGTGGAAGGAGCCCAGATGTCCATCAACAGATTAATGAATGAATAAAGAAGTTGTGGTTCATATATACAATGAAATATTACTCAGCCATCAGAAAGGTGAATACCTACCATTTACACCAACATGGATGGAACTGGAGGGTATTATGCTAAGTGAAGAAAGTTAATCAGAGAAAGACAACTATCATATGGTTTCACTCATATGTGGAATATAAGGAATAGCACCGAGGGACAATAGGGGAAGGGAGGGAAAACTGAGTGGGAAGAAATCAGAGCAGGAGACAAACCATGAGAGACTCTCAACCCTAGGAAACAAACTGAGGGCTGCAGAAGGACGGGGTGTGGAGGGATTGGCTAACTGGGGGATGGGCATTAAGGAGAGCACGTGATGTGATGAGCACTGGGTGTTAAACGCAACTAATGAATCACTGAACACTACATCAAAAACTAATGATGTATTATATGTTGGCTAACTGAATTTGATTTAAAAAAAGTACCTCCCTGGACACTACAAAGGGAAGACGTGGGGTAGGAGATTCTAGGTGGAGTGTCCACACAGAGAAAGTAGGAGTCAGGAGACGAGCTTCCCCTAGAAACATAAATCAAAGGCCACACACCTCCTGAGCACCCAGATATGCCAAGGGAGCTTGGCCACCACATGAGGCCTCAGGGTAGGGACTCTCCTCAGGAACAGCTGCTCTGTGGTGAGGACAAAAAAGAAAAATCTAATTCCTGAATCTTATTTTTAGCAGCACACCAGGCAGAAGAGGAGAAATAAGCCACTCGACTATAATCCTGATCATAGTGAACAAGTAATTTCATCATTTTGAAAAGCTTGCCCACAGAATCTACCATCTTACAGGGTCTAACCTTGTTTCAAGTGAAAAGGGTTTCTCTAGAAGAGCCACTGAAAGTGATCTCCCTGAGAAGCGCAATTTCCAGGCATTTGTTTTCCCGAAATTTGGATTCTACTGTTGTGTTCTTTTAGGTAATGTAAGCACAACTAGGCCAGCTGTGGAAGTGAGCAGGAGCAAAGTGGGGCGGGGAGTGGGAGTGGGCATGTGGGCATCCCTGTTCACAGAGGAACACACCTCATTTGTCCAAAGAATAAATACACACACTCACGTGTGTACACACACACAGACACACACACACACACACACACAGTATACTTGCGTTTAATAGAAAATACAGAAATTTTTAAAGGAAACAGAAAAATTGGTATTTGGACAATTAGGCCGATCCTACTATAAGAGCTCCAATGAAATGCCTTCTAAAGTCTGGTTTTCCCACCTCTGAAAACTAACTTATTTCTTCTTGTTCTGTTGTTGGTGTTGGGCACTACAGTATAAATATCTGTCCCAGCAGAGGCATCTGCCTAATCTTTCACCTGTGAGAGAGAGCTTTGGGGCTTGTGGGTTTTTTTGCAGGTGTCACCCCATTTCATCCTCCAAACAGCAAAGGAGGCAGGTAGAATCTGAAGATGAGGAAAGTGGGGGACATTTGCTTGAGGTGTCACAAAGGGTAAGTCAGGCATAGAGCTGACTGTCCATTCAGTGTGACATTGAAGGTGTGCCTACTGTGAGCCAAGGGACACAGCCCTACACAAGATGCTCTCCAAGCTCTCCCTGTCAGGAGCACCCACAAATGGGGCAGGAAGGACCCCACCATTCCCAGGCCTGGCAGGGTGAGGTAGGCAAACCAAAGGTGCCCAAATGCTCATTTCCCAGAAGGACCACCCACCAGGGTGCTCTGGCTTTATCCTCCCATCCCGTGGCCTGACCCAGGTCCCTGGAGGGGCATAGTGCCGCCCTTCTCATGAGCAGATCCTCTCTGTCAATACTCGGCCTCTCTCCTGGCCAAACCAAAGCACAGGCGTCTGTTGAGTGATTTCTTTTTAGAAGTGGTCTCTTTTCCCTAAAATTTCTCAACAAAGACCAGTTGACTACAATTGGCCAAGTTTCATCTAGACCCGGAATTACAGCTGATTCCATGAGGGAAGGTACTGGGGAAGGTACTGGACCCCAGAACTGAACATCCACATTCCTCAAAAAACAGGGTAGAACTACATCCTGAGGGGAGCTGCCAGAGCATAGACTGGGGCCCTTAGCCTGGAGCAGGGAAGGCCAACAAGGCCATCAGCCACATCTTCAAGACTTCTGAAGAGCTGCCAAATGGTTAGACACATTCTGTCCATCCCTAAGGGTGGACCAGACCAGCAGATGGATGATTTAGAAAGAAGCTCCTTCTAACTTTCCTAGGATAGAATGGGCCCCTTGAATAGAAAGGGAGTCCCTGGCACTGGAGGCATTCAAGAAAGGTGGGATGGCCCCTCAGTGGGACACTAGGGCAGTGATAAAAGTGACAGGTGGAAAGATGGGCCGATGGGACCTTTTAAATTTCTTCAACTTTGAGAGTCTCCAATTGGAGAGAATGGACTCAAAGCCCCCGGACACCTGGTCACCTGCCTACAGGGATCTCCTCTGGGCCTAAAAATAAGATTCCCAGAGTCTAATCCAAATTAGATCCTAAAAAATGTGTCACCGTGGCTATAAATATGTCTCTTTGAGGGCCAGCTGATATGATTATTTTAATCAGGTACATTCCCTGGAAGAACTGCCTGCTCCCTCTTCAGCCCCGAATGCATTCTGCGCAGGCTTGGTCCTCCCGCCCTCACTCCAAGCAAATCCATGGATGAATGTGGTGTGATCATTCACCAAGGCTCCCAATAGAAGACAGCGCTGGGAATGCAGATGCCCATAGGGACCAAACAGCAAAGGGTGTAAATTAGACACAGGGTGACATGAGGGGGAGTATTAGGGGCTGACGAGTGCCCCCCAAATCCATATGTTGAAGTGCTAACTGCCAGTACCTGAGAATGAGACTGTGTTTGGAAACAGGGTCTTCAAAGAGGTGGTTAGTTAAAACAAGGTCCTTAGGGGTGGGCCCTAGGCCTATCCGACAGGTGTCCTCGTAAGAAGAGGAGAGGAGGACACAGACACACACATGAGGCAGACAATATGAAGACCCAGGGAGAAGAAGACCAAGGAGAGCAGCCTCAGGAGAAACCCACCCTACGGACACCTTGACCTCAGACGTCCAGCCTCCACTGTAGGACAATAAATGTCTGTTGTCTAGCCCCCCAGTGCAGGGGATTTGTTGCTGCAGCCCAAGCTGACAAATACAGGGAGAATGGGCCATTGCCCCGAGGCTTTAAATTCTTTTTCCCCATCTCTCTCAAAGATCAGCCAAATAAAATGGAACCCTGGACCTCGCTTTCACCAGTGCATGACCCTCTGATGGAATTTCAGGGGAAAGAAGGCAGTAAGGTGTGGGAGAAAGGGCACTGTGTTCCTGGTCGGGAGGACTGGTCATCTCCAGGCTATTTTAACAAGCGACGACGTGGCCTTGGGAACTATCCAATCATCTTAGTCCCCAGTGCAGCATCAACTAACTAAAACAGTTGGACCTAATGACATCTAAGGGTCCCTCCAGCACTAACACCCTCTCCTTTCAAGTCCTCAGGCTTGAGGACCCCCGCTAGCAAGGGGCAGCTGTGGAGCCCAAGCCCAGACGGGGAGGCCCCGGACGGCAGAGCGAGGCAACCAAAGGAGAAGAACACAGAGGTGGGGGTGCTGTGACAGGGCAGCGGGGCTGAGTCTTGGAGCTAGAAGCTTCAGTCCCTGTCCCGCCCCTGTCTTGCTCCTCCGTTTATCAGCCGCAAGGCCTTGAGCACCCACCTCCACCCACCTCCCATCTGTGAATAAGACAACTCGAGCGTCCGTGCCGGACACCAGTAACACATCCCACCACACCAAGTGTGCTTGCCATCCCTAGTGGACGAGACAGAAGGGCAGACACCGAGGGGTTTTCTCAGGACGGACATCCACTGCTATACGTCTCATGAGATGACACCCCAAAAAGGCAGGGTGAGTCTTCAGAGTTGGAACTGGGGTGCCCATCTTCTCCCCACCACTATCCTGGGCGCCAAACACCCACAGGGCCCTAGAGATGCTCTCGGATTGTGGCCCTGTGTGGGGTGAGGCAGTAAAGAAAGTGCAGTTCACCTCTTCCAAAGGATCCGTGCAAGGCTAGAGTGAGAGTCTAGAGATCCCTACACTTTGCACTTTACACAAAGCTTCACCAATACCCCCTCCCAAGTAGGAGCATGCCCATTTTACAGATGAAGAGACCAAGGACCGGGGAGGTTAAGCAAGACAGTGAGGAAGAGTGGAAAGAAATACAGGGCGTGGGCCCTTACCTTGACCTTGAATGAAGTTATTTAATATCTTATTATCAAATTACGTGCAAATGAAGTCACGTAGCTAGTCCTAGCAGTGTCTCAGGGCTTCAATTCTGCACATTCCGTGACCACATTTCATAGACTCAAATCATCTCAGAACTGGAAGGGCCCTGGGCAATGCCAGATCTGATCCCCTCGGTATACAGGTGAGGCAACTGACATTCAGAGTGTCTTGCCCAGCATCCCACCGTGAGGCTCTGGCCAAGCAAGGATCAGAGCCCAGGAGGTCTTCTGTAGACCACCTTGCCCTGTCCCATTTCCCTTGAAAACACTCCTCTCTAAAAATGAACAAACCACAGAGAGAAGTTCTTCTGGGACTTTGGGTTGTGGAGAGACGTTTCCATCGCTACTCTCAGCAAATCTGGATCCTTCCTCCAGGCTGCATGCTGCTGGCCTCCTACAGTGACTTTGAGCAGGAGAGCAAATGTGTCAAGTGCTCCTCTCACAGGATAAGGCTGCTGGGAGCTGCTCAAAGGACTGGAATTAGAAATTCTAATTATTGGGACGCCTGGGTGGCTCAGTCGGTTAAGCGTCTGCCTTCAGCTCAGGTCATGATCCCAGGGTCCTGGGATCGAGTCCCGCATCGGGCTCCCTGCTCCGCGGGGAGCCTGCTTCTCCCTCTGTCTCTGCCTCTCTCTCTCTATCTCTCATGAATAAATAAATAAAATCTTTAAAAAAGAAATTCTAATTATTAGAACTCTCCGAATGCACTGAAGGACAACGTATAATTAGCACATGTCAAAAGGCCATCCCCAAAGGGGACACATTATAAATCAGAAAACAAAGATGGTCCAGAGAGAGATTGGGGAGCTAGGCTACTTGGCCTCCCGCCTCTCCCTACAGCCCTAAATCCAATCGACTTCCCACCCTCCAAGTCCTCCTAGTGCCGGCCTCTCTCCGGCTGCCTGGCCCCGAGCCCCGGCCCGGGGGCGACTGCTCCCCAAGCCCTCCACCCTTTGCAGCAGAGGTACTGCCACCCTCCTGGAAGGCCTTCTGCACAGGGATCCCCCTATTCGGGACCCCTGGTCTTGAGCTGGTTAGAGGCTTGTGGCGCCTGCTGTTAGGGCTGCAAATAAGGGTTTAATGACAAGCCTCTTTGTGGGAAAGAAAGGCCCAGTGGAGTGATAATGTCATTACCTGCTGCACACGTGTGGTTGTACCTGGGTGGCCTCGAAGCCAGAGCTGCTCTTGTGATTATAGCTCAGGGCGCTCCCCCGACCCCAGAGTGGGAAAGGCCAGCGTGGAAGGGAGGGGACATGTTTCTTACAGGAGGGAGGGAGGGAGGGAAGGAGGGAGGAAGGAAATGGAGAAAGGTTTCTTCTGCCGACTTATATGCCATAAAATTTTCCTAATCATTTCCAGTATTAGTCACAATACTCGAGATTGGGGAGAAAAGGCAGTCAAAGACACAGCAATAAGACATGACCCTGCCCTAGAGGAATTTACGTTAGTGCAAACTCAAAAGGTTAAAAAAAAATTAAAAATTTTTTAAAAGGGACACCAAAGGAACTCCTGCCTGGAGGCAGGGACACCTGGCTGTGTGACTTGCCTCGTGCAGGTCATTTATCTTCCTTCAGCCTCTATCATCTGTTCCATGGAGATAATACCAACCTTGCTCATCCCACAGGTGTTGCTATGGAGAACATATGATAAACCACAGAAACAAGTCCTTGGGGAAGTGCCTACAACATAACTCATTATCATAACATAAATCAATCGCCAGTCTGGTGGCCAATAATAAAAAGGATATCTGCGTTTTCCCACCTTCCCTGGTTTTACTCAAGATGGTACCCAGTTCCTTGGACAAACATCACTGGAGTACAGAAAGGCAATTTATCAGGCCACCGTATATCTGTGCTTACCAAGGAACCTTCCAGATGTTGATTTATTTTCCCATATGGTGCCGCCCATAGGAGAAAGAATTCATCTATGCCTAGGAATGACAAGAATGTTTTACTCCAAAAGCAATGAACCCCATTCGTTTGCTAGAGGCTGCTTGGAGCACTGCGTTAAGAAGGTTTCTGAACCCGCATTTTGGCTTAGCTGGAAAGAATATCCTGATAGATGAAGAATGTCTGTCATGAGTAAGGGATAAGGGGTGGCACTTTGTCATTTATGACTTAGACAGATGATATTCTCTCCCACCCACACCCCTTGTCGCATGCCTTTATAGTTGTATGCCCCAGTCACTCAAGAGTGCTGAGTAGTGGTCAAGTCTCTGAACCTGATTCCTTCTGTGTGAATTGTTAAAATTAAGTTCTTTGAGCCAACAAAGCTAAAAGCTTGACCCCAGCAAGAAGCAGCTATCCTTAATAAATTAGCAGGTCTTCGGTCCCTGTGCAAATGTGCTGGCTTGTCTCAATCCTGTTATGTATAAACTGAAAACGAGACCTCATAAATTTGAATGCCATTATCTGGGGTCTGTGGACCTTGGGCATGGCCACACACACTCACCCAGCTAGAATGCCCCACAGGTACCAGATGGCCTGTGGCCTGTGACATCTTTTTAAAGTCTTTGCAATGTTCTGCCTTCAACACTTCTCAAGACAATACTTTCTTGGAGTTCATCATGGGTGTAATGCAGTAGGGATCCCTCCCATTTACCCTCCTCATGTTTCAAAAGGGACCTCTGGCCGTGTCGGCATTTGGTGAAGAGTCTTCTTTCCTTGGTTGCTCTGCTCACAGTTTCATAAGACTCTGCTATGTCTCTGCCAATTCCCAACAGAGCTGGGCTACTGTCAAACCCTATACTACCATGCAAAAGAAGAGCTGGGCCAGTGGACACTGTGATCATGACCAAGAGGGTAAGAGAAGAGGCTGTGTCCAGGCCCCACAGCAGCATCTGTGCACCAAGGATGCTCCAAACATAAACAGCCTCAGTGAGTCCTTAGGAAAGAGGGACCCTGGTGTGATCTTACATTTGCAGTTAGAACCACAGACTGTTGGGGGCAAAAAGCAACTTTGAACCCATCTAGCGACTACAGATGTGGAAACTGAGGCCCAGAACAATTAAGCTGCCCAATGTGCTAGGATAACCCAGGAATTGTGTCTATAGAAACATCACAAAACCATGCATGTTCTTAAGTAATTCATAAATGTGTGTTTTTGTGATTTGGTTTCCTCCTAAGTCGTCCCATGACATTCTCAATATCCAACACTAACCTAAAAGCCCTTTCGTTCTCAGGGCTAAAAGCACATTGTCTTGCACATGGGAGGTATTCAAGATGTTTTACATAAATGAAAAAATGGGTAATGAATGCAATTCTGAAGAAAGATATTCAGTGCAATTCTATTTATAATAGAAAAAAGGGGGAAACTAAAGGAAAATTTAAGGAAAAGGGGTGAGCATCCATATCATGGGACATGAGTCATTTAAAAATATGTTTATGGAGTCCCGATGCATGTGAAAATACTGATTATATGACGATGTTAAAGAAAATAGCAGAACAGTAAATTGTACATACACTGTGATGTCAGCACTATAAAGAGAAAATGAATGGTAATATTGTTGGAAGAAAATAAAGCAGAACATGAACAGTAGTAATGTTTCTGATGTGATTACAGGTGATTTTATTTCTGCTTCTCTGCAAGCGTCTGTCCTTTTCAAATATTTTACAATGTGTCCAAAGGACTTTGATAAGCAATGGAAGGGGATTAAGAAATAGGAAAGAATGTCCAGAGGTATTACTCATCCTTGTTGGAGTTTGCAAAGAAACAGAATTTGTCTCTTCTCATGTAGATAAGTTGATGAAGCAGAAAGACACAGAGGCCGGCCAAGGAGGCAGGCTCCCTGCTCCCTACCCCTGCCCAGAGGTCACTCTCCACTCCAGACATTTGTGTCACTGAGCAGATGCTGTCTTGGGACATCCCCTGAACTGCCGTCCACGGTCTTGTCCCTGAGGCTAGTACAAGTTGTTAACCTTTCGTGTGGGTCTCTCTCTTGCTTCCCTCCACTGGACTGGGAACTCCTTGAGCAGAGGAGGCAGTCCCTGCTGTAATTCCTTGCATCCCTACACAGCCAAGCCTAGAGATTTTTTTTTCAATACTTGACACCTCGAATCTCAGGAAATACTTGCTCATCGATTGACTAATTTGGTAGGTTAAAGAGGAGAATGGTCCCATGGGGCACCATGGCCTTCAACCAAGACAGAAGCTGGTGCACCTCCTTCAGGACGCACTGACTTCATCAACCAGGATGTCAATGCATGTCAACTGTGATGCTGGCATCTGCCCCCCATGGGACTGAGCCACCGACCAATACGTCACAGGACATTCAGACCTCAGGGTGTGTCCCTCACTTCGCCCCAGACCTGGGCTGGCTACAGGCCTGACAGGGAAGGGCTGGTCCTGCCTGCCTCCCATCTGGCCGCAGGGATCCAATTCCAGTGTCTGACCTGCAGATGGGGCTGGCACAGGGACACAGGGCTCCAGCAGGCAAATCATGTCGTACAACTCTGGTCTGATTGAGATCCGATCTGCAGTGCCCCCCAACCCCCACAAATTGCAGCAGAGTAGATCTTCCTCCAGTTGAGCCAAAGGCACTCAGATAGGGTCATGTGTACTTTTCCTGTATTATTAAAGCATCCAGGCAAATAAGGAAACAGATCCCCTCTCCTGAAGCAATTCTATCCTTTAAGCCTAAACTTGCCCCGGAGCTCCTGCATATCTGGAACCTTCTCTGAGTTCTTCTGAAACCCCAGGGACTACTACAGGCTTCTTCATGCCTTCCCTAGCACAGGATTTACTGCTCGTTGAAAGCTCTCCCTAAGAACCCTACCCATAGTAATCTCAACTTTTATGAACCTTTTTTTTCCCTGTATGATGAACATATTAAGACACAGACACAGACACACACACACACACACCCCAGTGTATACACGTGATTTCCCCAATAAAAGCATATCTTCCATATGGGCGGAGTCTGATCGCTTACACTTCCTGTATCTAGCATGAGCCAACAGCCTTGAGTTAGTGGACAGATGAACAAGTAGGTTTGTTAACAAAATGGCCAAGTGATAACTCCAAGAAACTACTGGAAGCAGATCCTCCAAAATCCAGTGCCTTCCCAAATCCAAGGAGAGATGCGACTCAATCATGATATGGTAGAAATAAAGTAATAATGATAGCGATAATTTCTTAGAACCTACTAGGTGCTAGGTACAAGGAATTTGATACGTCTCACACAAAATCTTGTAAGTAAGATATCATTATTATTATTCATGATCATTGTTATTCCCGTTTTGTGAAGATCAGAGGGCTATCCAAGATTGAGAATATTGCAGTTGGGCTCTGTTGGGATAATACCATAAACTGTAAAGGGCTGCCGGTCTTAGAACCACCCTTCTTGACCTCAACCGGGGTGAGTCCAAAACTCTGGAGCACAGAGAGTCAGGGATGACACATGATGCAGGTGGGTTATACCAGACTCCAGATGCTCCCAGGAACCAGATCCCAGGCAGAAAGTAATGGCCATGACTTGCCTTTTGCTAAAGTGCTGAAAAGACAAGTCTCATCCTTCAATTTTATTTAATCAAAGCAAAGAATTCATAAGAATCTGCAAGCGTTCATTCATCAGACCGATTAAATATTTGATAGCCCTGCAGTTTAATTTTTTATGGCTCAGTGTGTGGTGGGAACTGTTCCCAGGGAGGCCACCACTGTCCCCAGAATGGAGCAGAGCTGGCCCAGGCAGCCAGAAGCAGAAGCATGACGGGGCTCTGCTCCATTCCTGCTCATCTGCCCCGACCACGGTAAGATACCCCTTCTGGAACTCTGGGCCAAAGGGCCACAGCTACCATTTTCTAAGTTCTTTTTTTTTTTTTTAAAGATTTTATTTATTTATTTGACAGAGAAAGACACAGCGAGAGAGGGAACACAAGCAGGGGGAGTGGGAGAGGGAGAAGCAGGCTTCCCGCAGAGCAGGGAGCCCGATGCGGGGCTCGATCCCAGGACCCTGGGATCATGACCTGAGCCGAAGACAGACGCTTAACAACTGAGCCACCCAGGCACCCCCATTTTCTAAGTTCTTAAAGAGAATGTACAAAAAGGAAAGAGAAGTTGTGGGAAGGCAAGGCTGAGGACCTCACAAGGTCAGGGAGGAACTCAGGTGACCCCAAATATCCAGGTCCCAGGAAGGGGAGGCAGCCTCCCCTTCTGCCTCTTTCTGAGATCACCCAACCACACAGTGGAAAAAGCTTCTGGACAAATGTGTGTCAGCATAGGGGTAAAGTAATCCCATCCATCCCCTGGCCAACTACTAGCACCATGGGGCCACCCCACACCTTCCACTGCCTCTTCCAGCAACACCCGGCCACCTGGGTCTTCCTTACAGCTCACCTGAGCCCAGGCTCACCTGAGACTCTAGGAGTCTACAGAGGAAAAACAGCATTTGGAAGTAAGAGCGCTTCACAGCCTCCAACTGTTTTCTGCAAGGCTAGAGAACGTCTCTCTCCCAGCCCTCTGATTATCTCCAAAATGAAATTCCAGCACACTTTGTCTCCTATACCCCAAAACGCTCAAATCACACGCAGCATGCTTTCAATCCCTTAATTGCCCCCCAATTCACCCCACAGCCCCTGAGTCCCTCCCTCCATTTCTCTCTCAGTCTCTCTCTCTCTCTCACTCTCTCTCTCACACACACACACGCACGCACACGCATGCACACACGTTCCTCTCTGCCTGCTGCGGAAAGAACTGGTACCTAAGCCTTCAGCTGATACCCAGTCACCATCCATCCAATTAATTTGTTCAAGGGTTTAAAGGGGCCAAGAGAGAAGACTTTTGCATTCCAGCAGTCATCAGAGATTTCTGTTTTAATTTCTTTTTAATTGGCTGCACCACTAACAGCATATCAGAAATCTCTCTGCTCTGACCTTTCCTCTCTCCTCAGCTCCCTTCACTCTTACAGGGGAAGGACATCCTGGCAGTTTGCTAGAAAAGTAAAGAAATGCCACAGCAGAGCCCAACTCATTTTTCCTGCTGTCCCTATTCATCAGCAGCCTAATGAGGACGCGTGGTTGTGACATAAGCTTTCACTTCATCGGTGTGTGGCTCACTGGGGCAGGGAAGTGCAGGAAAGGGATGTGTCTCTCCCAGAGAGAAGAGCTGCTGTGTCCCGATGGTTAGGTTGGAGGGCTCACCTCCCCCGGGCTCACGGGCTCTAGCTCTGCTCTGCAGACCCCTTCCCAGGGCCCTCAGTACTCTCTGGGAAGACAGGAGCCTTCCAGCAGCCTGTGCTGGCCGGCCCCGGGCCTCTCTGGTGGTGGGTGTGTGGTCACTGGACATCGCCATGGAAAAAGTAGGAGAGTGTGGGGAAAGGAAAGCTGCTTGCCCATTTTCCTCGTTTAAGAATCTGGTGAAATGACGAGCAAAGCTTATCTCTACACTGGGACGATTCACGCAGTAAAAACAGCACTGAGACATTTAAGAGGTGGAGACAATTTATTTGATGTCTTGGCATAGCCACCCAAGCAATTATCATAACGGCAAAAGGGCATGCTGGACAGTCCTCCTCCAGGAAACCAGACAGTTTTCATGACTTGTGGTTGACATTTTAATAAAGGATCAACATCAGGCCACAGGCGGAAGCAAGTTGAGGACAGGATCTGGCCTAATAGGGTCAGGGTGGAAGGGAAAGAAATGGCATACAGAAAAGTAGATTCTTGGGGCAAAAAAAGTCCCTGTGGGAGCCAGCCTGCAGGTCCAGCATGGTGAGATTCCTGACTTTCTTTTATCATTTGGGAGAAGGGAAAGGTTTTCCCAAGAGGACAAAGTATAAACCACCCCAGTCAATAACTATGCAGAAACTTCTCATACTTAATTGATAGCTTATAAATTACAAAGGACTTGGGGCAACTTATCTCATCTGATCCTGTGAGCTGGGTCACACTTTATAGACAAGGAGACTGGTTTGCCCAAAGTCACAGAGCTAGTAAGTGAAGGAACTGGGAGTCAGACATTTCGGGCCCCCTCCCCCCGCATCTCCTCCCACCCCACTTACAGAACTTGCTGCTGCCCCATCATAATCCAATTAATGAGAAAAACAGTAACCGATACTATATGCTTTGCCTGGTGGTAAGCACTTTACATCAATTATCTCCTATTTTAATCCTCGTATTGAGGTTGGGAAAGAAAGGATATAGCCCTCATTAGTCAGATGGGGAAACAAGGCTCAGGGACATTAGTAACTTGCCCAAGGCCCCAGGAGCAAGCAGGGCAGAACCAAGCCTCAAACTCCGAGCTCCCGCCACTGTATCTCAGTGGTTCTCCGTTTTCCCTGGGTATCAGAATCCCTGGGGGGCTGGTTAAACCAAGGCAGGCTGGGCCCCAACCCCAGACTCTCTGATTGTGAGGGTCTGGGGTGAAGCTGAAGAATGTGCATTTCCACCAAGTCCCGAGGTGGTGCTTCTGCTGCTGGTCCAGGGACCCCACTTTGAGAACCGCTGGTCTATCTACCACGGCCTCCTGCTGTTCATCAGCTAACACACTCATCCTGCTAGAGACGTGATAAAATGAAGTGTGCAGAACGTGACTGCTGGCAGCAAGGACCGCTCTCCTGACACTTGATACCATAACTAGAGTACACAGCATCCACGAGACGCTTAAGCGCCAACCATCGGCATCAGCTGAACATTGACTGAGGGATGCTCTACGCCAATTTACACTAAAACTCGCTCTGTGCTTCATCTGGACCTCCCCCGGCTGAAAGTGATTCTAGCATCTATCTTCCAGCCCAGGGATCTCATTAGCATTAAAACACCTCTTCTTCAGAAGCAGGGAGAGCACTTCCGGATGCACAACCCCCATCACCCTGCACCTCCACACGCGTACCCTTATGTCCATCAGATCCCATACGGCATTTAGAGCACATACATTATGAAATGTACACAGAAATCGCCACCTAAACGAATGGTAAAAGTAAAATCGATGTTTTAGTATTTTCTTCCTGTATTCCAAAAACACAGTTTTGTGCATCCCACTTTGGAGACTAAGGGTCTAGAATTCAGAGTTCCCACTGAACACGGAATGGGATCCCAGTTCCAGGATCTGACGCTGAGAACCTGTTGATTGCCCCCCTGTCCCTGGCTCAAGAATGGCTGTGCTCTTGTTCAGGAAAAGTGCATTCCTTAAGCCCCTCAAAGTTACCCTGATAAGCCCCCAGCCCAGCACAAGTGCTCCATAAGGAGCTTTCAGCTAAAGCTTCTCGATAATGAGGGTCCCTTCTCCAACAGATGATGAGAAGCACTGAGGAGAGCAGAGAGAAGACAGCGGCTGCTACATCTCACTGGGGGAGAACAGGAGACCGAGCCTCCCTTCTACAGGCTGCGGGAGGAGAGGGTACTGGGTGGTGAGTCAGAGAACAGGCCTGGGATCCATCTCTGTTAATAACCATGGCTGAGGCTTATGCACACTGTGTCCCCCTCCCGCACCAGTGTCCTTGCCAATCAAATCAGGTATCCAGTGACCAACCATCCCAGTCTGCCCAGTTTAACTACGGGGCTTCCCTGGATGCCAGACTGCTGAAACCAGGGCAGTCCCAAGCAAACCAGGATGGTTGGTCACTAAGGTGTGGACCAGGCAGCAGTTCTGGGTGAGCCTGAGTGTGTTATCAGCCCCACCCTTTAAGGCGTCTTAGCAGAGCAGGAGGGAGTCTGAGGCCTGTCCCTGCTCTCCAGGGCTTTGCAATCCAGCAAGATAAAGTTCACAGTAGTAATGGGAATATGCCCTTCCCTCACCCTCACCTTCACATTCTTCCCACCCCTCGCCACCCCCAATTCGAGCAGGACAGCAGGGCAATTAACCCAGGCTCTGGGGGTCACTGTCTCCATGGCTTCAGTATTCTTTCATTTAAAAGGGAGCTGATTACACTCCCATTTCTGAGGGTTGTTTTAAAGACTGAAGGAAGTCACACATGCAGAACACTGTCTGAGAGCATGCGCTCCATCAGAGCGGACTCTTCTTAACCTCTTGACCCTTCCAATCTGTTATGAATTGAAGGTGTTTGCACAAAGCAGTACTCTGCTCACAGGAGACACTCCACTAGTAGGAATTGTTAGGAATACTTTTGTTATTAAAGACACTGACAGCAGGTGTAGTTCTGCACCTGCCGGGCACTCCAGAAGCCGAAGATGATAAGAGTGAGGGTGTGTGGAGGAAAAGGCGCAGGGAAGCCAGGTCTGAGCCCAGGCAAAGCCCAACAGCTTCTCCTAGCCCTGCTCAGAACAAGCAGCACATTTTTCCTCTCTCATTTTCTAGTTGGAGCTCATAGCCCTGAGCGGTCACCATGGAGGGGCTTCCCTCCCTCCTCAAACCCCCAAGTTCTGAAGAAAGGTACTCAGGCCTCTTCCCCCTGCTGCAAGGGCATATTCCCTCAGGCCATGACAAGTCCTTGGCTAAGCGTTGGCTCAGGACCACTTAAGCCTCTCGGAAATCAGCTTTCTAAGAGCATAGCACGTTCCAAGAATCCCTACAGGTAAATGTCAGCAGCATTCCCCATAAACTCAGGGGGCCAGTTGACACGGGGGGCCAGGGAGAGTACCCTCCTGCTTAAGGGTCTCCATCCAGGACAACCTTAGAAGCAGGCATATATAGAATCCAAATCAGTAAGACTCCCACAAACAACTGGACCTGAAATTCCACCATTAGGCATTCACTTCTTTGATACTGACATCTTTCCTTGGGCAATACTTTTATTTTTTATTTATTTATTTATTTATTTATTTATTTATTTATTTATTTATTTAGGTTGCCTACGATGTCCCCAGAACTAGAACACACTTATAAAAGGAAAACCAAAAGTCACCTCTGTCTCTGCCCTTCGAGATCTCACTGGCTAACTGGAGACACAAGTCCCAAAGAAGCACAATACACAGAGAAAAAGAGACACGGTCACACTCATCTTCAAAGGGATCCTACCCAAATGCCCCTTCTCCTGCACTCCCCTTGCACTTTGAACATAGTACCCCCGTAAAAGCAATTAGATTAGTGGGCAACTGTTTTCAGTGCACAGTTCTCTCACTATGAGTTCCCCAAGGCCATTTTTATCCTTTTATGCCCCAAACTTGGTACACTGGGACACAGTAGGCATTCAAGAAAGATTTGTGTAATTCATTAATTAATGACTATTTAAATAAAAGTAACATTTAAATGCAAAGCATTTGAGAAGGGCAATGATTTAAGACTGTGGTTCTCAAAGTGTGACCCCAGGCCAGAAGCATCACCTGGGAACTTGTTAGAAATGCAAAGTCTTGGTCCCTTCCCAGACCTCCAGAGCCCCGGATCCTGAGGTTGGGGCTGGACTCTGTTTAAACAAGGCCACCAGTTGATGCTGATGCCTGCTCAAGTTTGAGAAGCAGTGACTTCAGCCTTTATCATCAGATACCTTCTGCGAAACAGAATTACTACACACTTCTCCTTCATCTATTCGCTCCACACGCACTTATTAAGCACCTACACAACAAAGGCCAGGTGTATCCCCTGGCTCTCTGGTGGTCCATGGATGTCCACAAGATGGCAGCAAATGTGATAAATCCCCTAAGCAGTTGCCCCCAAAGACCCTCAAAGGCTGTTCCCAGTCAACATGAAGAAAGACCACCACGCTGGCCAGCTGACTGCCCTTCAGGATGTACTGAGGGGATGAGCTCCCCCAGCAGGAAGCTGCTCTGGGGAGAGGGGACAGACGGCATCCTGACGCCCAGGAACAACAAGCCTGGACCCTGGTGGAAGGGATGGGGCAGGGCAGCAGCCCCACCCCCAACACGGGCTGTCAGCACCTGACCTTGAACTTCTCAGCCCGCTTGTTAGCAGCCTCCTCTTCTAAAGAGGAGCTCGCAGTGGCTGGGCCCACTGGCTCAGAGGCAGTTCTGCAGGTGCATCCCCCTGCCCTTGTCCTCTCCCCATCTCCATCCCCAGGGGCAGGCTCAGACCAGGGACCATGTGGGGGCAGTACTTCAGTCCTGGAAGGTGCCAGGGCCCAGCTGCAGCCCAGGTGCTCCTCGGGCCCAGGTGGCAGTGCTCTGTGGAAGCCAGCGAGATGGGAAGGACACTGTGCTCCTGATTTAGGGGCAAAGTTGCCAGGCCTCCTCCCAGACCTGGTGTCTGAGGCACACAGCTCACTTGCTGACACTTCAGCTGAACTATTCTCCAGTTATAAAAAAGGGGCAGCTCGGCCACCCTCTCAGCTTACAGAGCCTTTAGCCCAGAGTGGATGGCCAGTCCCTCCCAAACACTTGTAGGCCAGGAGCTAGGGATGCCTGCTCAACTCTCCAGGCCACCTGCCCTTTCCGTCTTCGCCCTCCAGGCAGAGGGGCCTATGAGTAATGCCAGAAGCCTCACGCAGGAGTGGGAAGGTCCCATGGCCTGTGTGTGATCTCAGGGCAGTGGGTAGAGATTGTAAGGTTACCAGGTCAAAAACAGGATGCCTCCATCACATCTCAATTTCAGATAAACAAGAAATAATTTATTGGAATCATATGTCCCAAATATTGCAGAGGACATACTTAAACTTAAAAATTATGTCTTATTTAGGGTGCCTGAGTGACTCAGTCGGTTAAGCGTCTGCCTTCAGGTCAGGTCATGATCCCAGGGTCCTAGGATCAAGTCCTTCATTGGGCTCTCTGCTCAGCGGGAAGTCTGCTTCTCCCTCTGCCCCTCCCCACTGCTCGTGATCTCTCTCTCTCTCTCTCTCTCCCTCTTTCATGCTCTCTCTCAAATAAATAAAATCTTTTTGAAAAATATGTCTTATTTATCTGAAATTCAAATGTAATTGGGCATCCTCTATTTTTATCTGCTAAATCGAGCAAGCCTTCTATATTAGCAAGCCTGGAATAGGAAAACCTGGCTCCCCCCAAAGCGGAACTCAGGAGAGGACAAGACAAAGTGCCTTGAAAGTGATCGAGTGTAGAGTAAGAGCTCAGCAACGTGATTAAAGTTGATGATTTGCTTGAACAACAAGATGAAGGCACCAAGGTACATTGGAAATGTTACAGCTGCTAAATGTAAATCAGCATAGCAACGACATCCAAGGGCTGTTGTGGGGATTAAATGACATATTCGATCTAAAGGGCCTAATGGAAAGGCCTGGCCTCTGGTCAACCAGCTCAGTGCTGGGTCCCAGCTCTGGCTCGGATGTGCTGGGTGACCTTAGCAAGTCACTGCCCCTCACCAGGGCTCAGTTCCCTCATCTTTAGATTAGGGCAGGGCTTCTCAACCCTGACTGCTCTGGTCCGGACAGTTCTTTGTTTTGGGGGGCATCGCGTGCACTATAGAATATTACCCACCCCGGTTGTGCCAGACATCCCATGGGAGGGCCAAGCCATGCCTGGTTGAGAATCACTGGGTTAGAAGATAGCATGTCCTCATGTCTAGGGTCCTGCCAACTTTACGTGTGGGTTTGCAGAAAAGATTCTTCTTAAACAGCCAGCGCCCATGATGAATGTACCATAGGATGTGACTTAGTAAGGTTTGATTACATGTAAACCCTGACTCTAGCATTGGAAACTGGCCTAACTGGTTTCCAGTAAATGACTCCAGCTTTTTGATAGCTATACAGATAGCAGTGACTTAATAATACTCAAAAATTAAATTACCCTTACCTTGACTGGAGCTTCTCAGGCAAACACAGTTTATTAGTTTAATACTATTGTAACTACTATTACTGATCTCTATAATGTGTGGAGGCTCCTATGACACACCAGGATCCCACTAGGCCCTTTGGATCGATTATGTCATTTAATACCCACAACAGCCCTTGGATGTCGTTGCTATCCTGATTTACATTTAGCAGCTGAAGAAGCAGGTTCAGAGAGGGGAAGCAATTTGCTGCAGTCACGGAGTCCACCTGACTTCAGAGCCTATGATCTTTCCACTAGAGAAATCTTCCACCGCATGCAGCTTCCACGGGGAATGGGAAATGCACTTCTTCGTGGGCCACCATTCCAGGTAAAAAAAAAAAAAAAATTCGCAGGCCTTCCCCTCCAGAACCCAAATCTCTAGGGGCAGTACAAGGCCAGGGGGCATGGGGGTGCAGCAATGTATAGACGTGAAGTTCCCCCTTGGGCCACACAGAACGCCAGGCCCTGGGGGGCTGCCGCTGGCTTGTGGGCCCCGACCTTGCCTTTACCTTGCACTTCTCACTGTAACTCCCGTGCCTGCCACAGAGCCAGCCCCATACTAGGAGCTCAAGAAATGCTTGCTCATGAATCTCTGAATGTGCCTCCGTGTCAAAGATGGGGACACTGGGGCCCACCTCTTTCCAGGCAGGTCATTACCTAAGGGAAAACCAAACTCTGGCTCTCAGGTTCTGTCTGTCCTGCATCCAAAATCCCTCTCTCGTCCAGTGCTGAGTCACTTTATTTTTGTAACTTGCTCTAAGGATCCCCACACTCCCTTCTGTGTTATGAGTGAACGGAGAACTGACTGGGCTTGAGTGACCTGGTTGCCTGGTGGCCCAAAGGACTGGCACAGAAGACCACTGAAGAATTCTGGAGCTGTGGCCTGGAACGAGGGCTTGGCCAATCATGTGTCCATGCCCTCAGTTACCAGGGCACCTTGAGTGGGGCTGCCTCACTCTTCCGTGGCCCAGTTTCCCCCTTGGACAGCAGGCTGAGCGAGGTTCCCCCCCACAGCGTGCTATTATTACCTGGCACACCACAGAATGAGGCCACCCCCCCCCAAGATTCTTCAAAATCCTGCTCTTTGGGGCAGCACAACTGGGCAATGTAGGGCAGCAGCTGCCCCAATTTGCCAAGGACTGGGGGGTGGAACTGGGCATTGCAGGGATGAGCTGGTAACCACGGCTCTGGGACACCCAGTGACAACAGAAGGAGCCACAGAACAAAAGGGCACAAACCGTGGGCCTCACCCTGGGGGAGATGAGTCTAAAAATCACGCGCGCGCGCGCGCACACACACACACACACACACACACATATACACTCCAGGGAATCTAATTTTAGTAGCCATTCGCTCCAGCAAGGCACTTTGCAAGCAGTTATTTTGAGAAATGCTATTAGCCACTGGGTTATTTTTAATACCCCTTGTGGGACAGGCATTTGTGACACAAACAGCAGCTGAAAGGCAGTAAACTCGGGGCCTTAGACGTGTCCAGGGTCTAAGGCTAGCCCCTTGGGATAGCAGACGGAAGGAGCGGGCAAGCATGCTGTGTGCCCGGCTGGGTCCCCTCCTTTGTGACTACCGCTCTGCTCACCAGGGACAGGCGGCTAGATTCGAATGAATGAGAAGTCCCTCCCGTCTGTAACAGCCAAGCTGCTAAGAGGCCAAAAGAGTCTGCTGTGATCCCCACAAGCCTGCCATCCCTTAATGTCTCCCCACAGCCCACAGGTCAAACCCCACACCTAGAGTCCCCAACTTCCCAAACCCTCCTGGTGCCCGGCCTCCGCACTCCCTGCTTTCCCAGATCCTCCTATGGCCCAGACTGCCCTCCTCACTCGGAGCACCCCCTCCCCATCTCTCCTAATCAGCCCATGCTGAGCTCCACACTCTAAACACCTATCATAAAAGAGCCGTACAGCCCTGCTGGCATCCTGCCTCGAATAGCTTGCAGATTTGGTCACCTGTGCACAGCGTTCCCCATCAAGGAGCTGCCGCCACTGATGGAGTGTTTACGATGGGCCAGGCATCCCGCTAAGCCCTTTACAAAGCTCAAGGGATTCTCCTAAGGGTCCTAGCTGGTATCCTCATCGTTCCAACTTCAAAGATGAGGAAATTGAGGTACAGGGAAGTTGTCCAAGATCTCACAGGTGGGTCCAAGCAAGGCCATGTAGCATGGAGGTTCAAGGCCCAGATCAGGGGCCGGACTGCTCACGCCAAATCCCAGCTCTACGCCCTGAGCTTCAGACCGTTCCTTGCAAGCAATCTGTGCGCTCAGTCTTTCCCAGGTTCCTGGGAAGATGGCACATGCTGACCCTTGTAAAGCCCCCCCAAGGTGCCAGGTACACAGCAGGCACGGGCTACGGGTCAGCCCCGTACTACACTACAGTGGGGGCAGGGGGCCCAGGGTGTCAAGCTCGTATTTACTGGGTTCCTACGATGTGCCGTGAGCTCTGCTAATGCTCAAGAAAACCTCGTGAAAGTATACCAAAAAATTAAATTGAGAAAAATGAAATCGTTTGCCTAAGGTCAAAGCTGGTAACTGGGGGTTTCAACCGGTAGTTGAATACAAATCTGAGTTTTAACTAGAATGCTCTGCTGCTGGTCTAGTCTCTGGAAATAGTGATGTGTCTTCACATTCTCCAAAGATCCCGGCCCTGGGTCAGACCCTTTAAATGTACTCAGTAACTACTCCAGGTTTCTGTCAAGTCTTTCTAAACGGGCCCCCTGGTTACAGATCAGGAGCCCTTCCCCATCCCAGGTGCCCTGGCTTCTCACCCCCTTTGCCACCCACCCCCTCGCAGGCATGGTGCTTCGAAAGCAGAGGAAAAGCATCAGAACACTTGATGAAGCCTCACTGAGGGCCAGGGCCTGGTGTTTGGATAGCAGTAAGCTGCCCGTGGGGACCCAAGGCCCAAAGGTCAGGAATCTGGGACAAGCCGGATATGCCACTGTGTGCTGGAGAAGTCCAGAATCATGAGGCGTCAAGCGTGAGCTGGAGACAGGATGGCAGAGAGAATGCAAGCCTGACTGAGCAAGTGCGTGTGAGTGAACTATGTGTGTGGTTCAATTTTAGGCACCAGGCAGATTTATAAAGCTCATCGCCCTCCTAGAGTTGCCTGCAAAAGGCCACACGTTTAACACCACACTCATCAATCAGCACAGGAGGGGAATGCGTGCCCAAGCTGGGGCTGGGAGCCCGGGGGCTGCAGCAAAGAGGTTATCCCTGTCCCGATGGCTCACTGTCTTAGCTGAGGACACCAGATTGGCCCCTATGGAACACTGGGCACACCATCAAACAGAGAACTCTGATATGGTGCTTATCAAGTTATCTCACTTCCTATGGACCTACTATGTGCAGGGGACCCCTGGTCTAGCTCTGCTTGTGTAACACTGAGCAAATCACTCTACCCTGGAGTCCTGTTTTCCTCCCCTGCCCAATGAGGATGAACTGATAAAACACCCCATACAGATCTCCTGAATGAGGGGCCACAAAAGACAAGCCCTAGGCAAATGCTGGCTTCCAGTGTGCAAGGTAAATGAGACAGGGAGAGGTCTTTGCCCTCCAGGGGCTCATAAGTACTATAAAGGGGGTGGACTCGACATTCCAAAGACAATGAGCACCGGCCAAGGGATAAATATACAACTGACCATGCCACTCAGGGGAATGGGATTATCACGGCCAAGGACTCTGAATGCCACAGAAACTCACGACACTGCACTTGACTTTAAAAGGTGGCTTCTGCTTAGTCTGTGCGTCATACCAAGCAGACCGTGAGCAACCCAGGGACAAGGTCCTCATCTTCATTAGGGCCAAGGGCAGGATAGGGGCAGGGGCAATCCCTCAGTGGGGTGTGCAGGAGTGCAGCCCAGTTGCCTGGTTGTACTCAGCACACACATCCCCCAGCAGGGGCAGCTTCGCCTGCCACCTGACCCCACAGCAGTTTCAGCAGGGTCTGGTCAGGCAGGTCTGTGGGGGAAGAAATGGGGAAGAAAGACCCAGAGGCAGGCTGTGAACTGGCCACCTCTACCCATAGGAGCTCCCCAGATTCTCTGCAGGTCAGAGAGCAACTCCTGCTTACCACTGGGGAACTCCCCAAGGTCAGATGGTCACATACACAATCCTTTGACATCAGTGGGAGTGGTTTTCCAGGAAGTGGGAAAATGGGATCTGGAAAATGTGGCATACTCATTTGCCAAGGGCTGCTGTAACAAAGTATCACAAACCGGGGGTCTTAAACCACAGAAACATATTATCTCACAGTTCTGGGGGCCAGAAGTATGAGATCAGGGTATCAACAGGGGCAGGTGTTCCTAAGGGCTGTGAGAGACCATTCCGTGCCTTCCCATTAGCTTCGGATGCTTTGCTGGCAGTCATGGGCGTTCCTTAGCGTATAGATGCATCACCCCAACTTTCTGACTTCATCTTCACACGGCATCCTCCCTGTGTGCCTGTCTGCGTTCACATTTCCCCTTTTGATAAGGACATCAGTCATATTGGGGTAGAGCCCACCCCAATGACTTCATCTCAATTTGATCAATCTGCAGGACCTTAATTCCAAATAAGTCACATTTACAGGGACATGGGGCTGGTACTTCAGTATCTTTTCAGGGGACATAAATCAACCTATAAGACTTGGGTTCCCCGGGCGCCTGCGTGGCTCAGTTGGTTAAGCAACTGCCTTCGGCTCAGGTCATGATCCTGGAGTCCCTGGATCGAGTCCCGCATCAGGCTCCCTGCTCGGCAGGGAGTCTGCTTCTCCCTCTGACCCTCCCCCCTCTCATGCTCTCTATCTCATTCTCTCTCTCAAATAAATAAATAAAATCTTTAAAAAAAAAAAAAAAAAAAGACTTGGGTTCCCCAAAGGAAAAACAGTTTTTGTTTTTTTCAAAAAGCCAAGCTGGAATTCCTAGCGTCACTAATGTACTGGGGCAGAGTCCTGAGAAGCAGGCTAGATGTCTAAAAGGACTTCCTGGCTCCAGCCCAGCCCCGGCCTTTCTGGCCTCATGCCTCCATCCACTGAGATGGACTCCTTGCTAGTTGGCCTAACTTTGGTCAGTCTTCCTTCGACGCCCTCCAGCATGCTGCTGCCTGACCTTGAACCCTACCATCAAGTCCCACTTCTATCCTGCCCCACCCCCATCCTGCTCTACAGCCCCAGGAGCTGCCCTGCCTAGAGGACAGAATGTGTCCCCAACCCCCACTACCTTCTGCACCCTGATGCTAAGCACCACTGAGAACATCAGCTGAGCTTCCTTGACTTCTCAGGCCATTTTCTTGTTCATGAAAGGAGAAAGAGCGAATTTCCCAAACATCACTCCTGGAATGTTCTCCTGAGACACTGGCAAGGAAGCACCCTTGGAGGCCAAGTGGAGGCTGCCACCTCTCAGGGGCTGGCACATGTGGACACAGGCCACGGGGAGGGGGGGCCACAGGAGCAAAGGGGCCCGACACTGCACAGAGGCAAAGAGGAGGCCCTCAGACTGGAGATGGACATCTCGGCCCCCTGAGCGGCCTCTGCCTTGCTCCGTGAGGCTTCTCATGGAAGGCTGTCAGTCTCTGGAAGTCGTCCTGCCGGGGACACTCACTGGCACCAAGATGGCCAGACATTCTCAGTGAGAATCAGTCTGATAAAGAAGCATAGCCCTCCTCGGAGGCTGAGAAGCCCCAGCATCAGAAGGAGGCAGAAGGCTTACATGGGTGTGGACAGACTTGATCTCCAACGAAGACTGGCCTGAGGACTTTCTTGTCTACCTCTTCTTCCTTGTCCCCAGGGCCCCTGAATCATCTTCAGCATAGCTGTACCCACCTGGCCAGCCCTTAGTACCACCCTGGACTCTAGACCCTTCCTTACCACCTCACTGACAACAAAATCCTATCTGTTACCTTTCTAATCAAGATCCTCCTCACGAGGGGACAGGCCTCCCAGATAGGAGAGCACAGAGAATGTTCCAGAAAAAGCGCCCTTCAAGGAAGAGATTTTGAATACCTAGTCAGGCCAGCAACACCACATTTATTGACTTACGGGATTTCACAACAGCCCGTGAGCAAGTTATGAATATTCCAATTTTATGGGTAAGGTAACTGAAGCTCAAAAAGTTAAGTGAGTTTCCTAAGAAAGATACAGAGCTAAGTAGAGGGCCGAAGCCACCCTCTGCACCACCATGGACATATTCTCTCCACTCCCGCAGTCTACTGGCTGCCTTTACCTGGCATCCCCTGAGTACCTCCAACCCAGCCTCTCCAAAGTTCGACTCATTGCCTCCCCAGCTCACACTTCCTGTTCCCCTTCCTCACCAGTCTCCTACCCCCACCTTGCTCTTCCTGTATTCTTTCTCACTAGGTCATCACCATCTACTCCACTGGCAAAGCAAATGAAAACATCAGTATCCCCCAAGGTCTTTACAGGGGCCAACGCATAGCAGTAAGCAACATCTCAGAGAGCAAACCTCAAACTTGCCTGGGGAATCAACCACTGATCTGTCCTCACTCTCACTGGAAAAACCCTGCAACATCCCTTAATGAATTTTCTGAAGCAGAGTGTGCTTTATTATCAATTGTCATTTATGAATACTCAAAGTACAGCGGGGAGAGATCATCATGGTTAGCCTGGGAGTGAAGGCTGTTTGCATATCACATTTGATGCGTCTGGAGTGTCAAGTACCTTAATGACTATCCACCAAGTAAGCCTCAAGGATAGGACTGTGCCTAGCGCCAGACACAGACGGATTGGGAAGTCATATACCAAGTCCACGCTGGTTGAGGTTGAGTGAGCTCACACCCTCCGTCTATTCCTGACACTGCTTCTCTCACCTTCTGACAACAAATCAGTGCCACATTATTACGTCCAGACCCCCAGACAGTCTTCTAAAACCTGACTGCCCAGCCTGAGACCATGTGATGTATAAGGAGAGAGGGTAGAGGATCGATTCTTTATTATAAAGTCTCTTGATCTCCTAAGAGAGAGCTCAGTTCAGCCTGACCTAGACCACCAGGACCAATGGCGCAGAGTCATCGAGCCAGAAGCTATGATGGCTCATCCAACTCAGCAAGAAATCCAGAGGCCCCGCCAGTCTTCTGCTCAGACTCGAGATCAGAGGTGGGGGGAAGTGGAGAAAGTGAGAGGTGCAACCAGCAGGTGAGAAATCAGAAAGAAATCATGCCTTACCCCCTTCCCCACCCTCAGGAGCACGGGCAGTACAGAGAGAAGAACGCTGCCACTGGCTTCGGAGGGAAGCGTCCACGTACGGTCACCATGGCGACGTGAGCCCAGGCCTGCAACGCCTTCTGCCCAGAGTCCTGTGGACACAACCAACCGAGTGCAGCAAGCCTGGGAAACCTGCAACAGCTGAGGAAGCGAGGAAACGGTGCCACCCAGTGCCACAGCAACCAGAAAGAACATCTGAACAAAATATGATGAGGAAAGGGGAGAAGGCAGTGCGGCCCCCGGGCAGCCTTGCTTTGGGAGAAGTGGCAGCAAGATCGTGCCACAAGGAGTGGAGGTCACTGAGGAGCTGCACAGCAGAGCTGCCAAGATCAGGACGACGGGATGGGACAGGGGGCCCTGCCTGGGGCAGAGAGGCTGAGCACACCTGGCTCCCTCTTGTCACCAAGGAACGACAGCAGCGTGTGTCAGCAGCAGCCCCAGGAAGCCCCAGGAATCACACGGCAGGTACACCAAAAAGAAAACTGGCAGCCCCAGGAAGAAGGTCAAGTCCAGGCACAGTCTGTACCTGGCATGGCAGCCAGGTCAAATGGCCAGCCAGATGCAAACGGTTGGCTCCCGGTGCAACGGGTTCACCAAACTCAGGGAAGAAATATCACGCGGATTAAGTTTCCCTTCTGGAAATCCTCATGGTGGGAGCTCACTTGCCCTGCCTTACAGTTCTCTGGGTCATGCAAGACTTCATTTTGTCAACCACAGCCTTGCTGTAAGAGCCAGGAGGAACATTCTATCAGCAGTGCAGTCAACAGCACCGGGACCCAGGAGAAAGGACCCTCCCTATTGACAGGCAAACATGCCCGCGTTCACAGATGGAAAACATAAAAAACCTCCCACCAGACCCGCAGAGGCACTCTCAAACACAGAAAGCAGAGAAGGTAGCACTCAAAGTGAAGAAGAGATGTGAAAAGAATCACCGGTTGGAAAGGCAGTCTATCATCAAGGCCAAGGGCACAGGCACAAGCCCCGTTGTGAACTCTGGCCCCAGCACTCGCCACCTGGGGAGCCTGAGCAGGGCTCCATCTCTCTGAGCACCTGGATCCCAATCTGCAGAGGGAAGACACTCAAAGCACAGGCCTCTAAAGCCTTGTTCTAAGGCTCATTCAAGGTCATGCACACAAAATGCTTGGCACAGTGCCTAGAGCATAGTAAGCACTCAGTAAAAGATAACTCTGAGGATAATTGAAGCACCGAGGAACCATCTATTCCATGTCTGCAATAAAAGTCGAGAGAACTCATCTCTGAAACAAGATGTGTTGTGAAGGACAAATTTAAAAAGCACTCCATCAAGATAAAAAGCTTTTGCAAAGCAAAGGAAACAGTCAACAAAACCAAAAGACAACCGACCGAATGGGAGAAGATATTTGCAAATGACATATCAGATAAAGGGCTAGTATCCAAAATCTATAAAGAACTCATCAAAC
>NC_138374.1:44487217-44553175 GCF_054177405.1 Leptonychotes weddellii | reverse complement strand
TAAAATGTATGCATATTTGCATTTCTCCCGTGATAACTGTGATTGAGTATTAAAGAATATTTATTCCCAAACCTTCAAAAAGAACTGGTTCTCCAGGAAAGCATGCCATGTTTAGACAGAGGCTTCCAGCACTCCCCATGAGGCCCTGGGCTGTACTTGGAAAGCTGGGAAGGAAGCATGGATCCAGGAGACCTAGGTCCCCTGAGAATCCGTGACCATCTGTTCATTCATACCATCCACTCATTGATTCATCGCTCAGAGGAGGCCCAGGTTAACGGCTGGTAGCTGAGTCAGCAACTCTCAAGGCGATCACCTTCTCCACCTACTCATGAATCACTAACCTGCCGCCCCTTGCTACGTGCCTGGAAACAAACAAAGCGGTAAGTGAAGTAGTACCTGGGCTGCAAGTTGCTCACCAGCAGGAACCAGTGCAAGTGAGGGGAGGGCAAACAGGGCAGGTTTGAACACCACTGAACACCCTGGGTCATTTGTTCATTTTCTTCATCAAATACTGCTGCATATTTGCCATGTGCAATGTGCAAGGCACTGTAACCAGACAATGCTGGCACTCAGCCGTGAATCAGAGTTTTGCAAAGACCGAGGAGACAAAACTAATAGTCAAGAAACCCTAACAGAACGTACAAACATTTAGTGCTTTAAGACAGGGTATGGGGGAGGAGGGTGCTGGGTAGAGGAGAGAGAGAGATTACTTCTAGTTTGGAGCATCCTGGAGGAGGAGGATTTGGCCCCAGGCTATGAAGAATTAATGGGACCTAAGAGTACACAGACCAGGAAGCAGAAAGGATAAAATGAACTACCACATGAGGCAGGGAGAGGGAGTAGTTAGGTGGGCTGGCACCCAGAGACATAAAGGGGAGGGAAGACAAGGAGGAAATATGGAGATTTCTGAACGCCAAGAAAAACATATTCGGGCTTTTGTTTTCCTTTGGCTAATTAGAAGCCATGAGAGAGTATTTGATGAGGAAAGTGAAATAATCGGCTAACATCTAGAACATTTAATTGGGCAGTCAGATGTATAACTAATCAGAAATGAGAGTCGTATGACCAGCTGGAAGACTACTGCAGTGGTCCAAGCAAGCAGCAAAGGAAGCCTGAACTGGGCAAGAGGCAGTAGCAATGGAGAGGGGGAATGCATGCAAGCAATGACAGGGAGAATCATTAGCATCTGGCAACAGACTAGAAAAGGGGCAGGAAAAGCCAGTCCCAGAAACCACGGTCCCTGTCAAAAGACATACTCTTTCTCCTCTTAGAGAATGGTAGCATGGCTCCCCCAACCCTCTTTGGTGAATTTAACCCCACTGGCTCATGTGTAGAGCTAATTAGACTTCTGAAAGTTCTGAAACCATCGACAGTGAGCCTCCTCGGTCAGACCCTCACCATCAGGCCCATGCCTCATCCTGTTTCCTCTTATCCTCTCCACACCCAAGAGGTACAGCTCAAGGGAGCCCCACTCCTCTGGGTATGGTGAGAGCCAGGAAACCTGTCCTTTCAAGAACAGCCCAAAATCAGAAAGAATCTTCAGGGCACCCTGTCAGGGCTTCCTACACAGAAAGAAACCAAGGACACAAGAGTTGCTATTCCCAAGTAGTGTACCCACGTGTGTGTGAGAGAGACAGAGACAGACAGACAGACACGGAGGGAAAGCTCTCAAATGCGGAGCGAGAGGAGCCAGAAAGAGAGAAGGAGGCAGTCTTTTGTCTGAAGCCTTCAGCTCAGTCCCAGGCTCAGAGCTCTCAGCCCCTCCCGCCACCAACAGAGCTTAATTCCGGAGGAACAGGTCATTCATTCCAGACCCGTGTTTATTCTGCCCGTTCAGGATAAAGAGCACCACACCATTTCCCAAATGGGCTAAAGCAAGAAAACATTTGTTTCTACAATCCACAAAAAAATAATTTTTAAGAACAGAAAATGCGTTGCAGCCTCAAAATTAATTTTTTTCATTCAAAAGGTAAATGGCTATATGGAAGACTACAGGGAAGTATATATCCTCGCAACTTAGTTTCACTCCCCGATGAATAGAAGAATGTCTGTTAGAAAGTAGGCACTGTTTTCTCACACCTTAAAATGTTCTATCAGCGTATACTGGAGAAAAGCAACACAGAGACTCTCGAGTATTTCCCTCTGAAATGAGGTCTGAGGGCCGAATCACGGAGCTCAGCGAACCCCGCCTGAGCAGCTCAGCAGACAACCGGCGCTGCCCCAGCCCAGAGCTGGACTGGCAATCATCCTGATAAAAATCTCCAGACTGGAACCAGAGCGCCAATATCAAGGGATTATCCCTGAACTGGCTGTTCTTTCCCGCAGGCAGGCTCCGAACCCCTGGCTGGCCAGAGCGCTCATCAGCCCTGTCCTGGCTTGCTAACCAGGCACCCACTAACTGCCTGGAAAAAAAATGCACAGGCGGAGACCGAGCTCTGGGATCTGAAGGGACCAGGCTTTCTCTTTCTCTCTCTGCATCCTCTAGGCTCCCTTTAGGGAAGGTAATGAAAAAAGACACTCTTTCTCACACACTTCTGGTGAGGTTGCATGAAAGCTGCATGACCTTTCTGGAAAGCAACTTGGCAATGTGTACAGAGAATCTTAAAAACATGCGCATTCTGGCCCAGCAAATTCCACTTCTAGGAGTCTGTCCTAAGGAAACAATCTGTGGTGTGAATAAAAATGGACATATACAGACCTTAACTATAGCACAGCCTAAAACAGTGAAAAACTGGAAATAAGTTACACAACCAACAACAGGAAGATGTTTTAACAGACTGCAGTGCATCTACTTGAGAAACTAACGTACATCATTAAAAAGCACATCTTTAGGGTGCCTGGATGGCTCAGTCAGTTAAGTGTCTGACTCTTGGTTGCAGCTCAGGTCACGATCTCAGGGTTATGAGGTCAAGCCCTGGATCAGCTCCATGCTCAGTGAGGACTCTGCTTGAGATTCTTTCTCTTTCTCTCTGCCCCTCCGCTCGCTTGCTTGCTCTCTCTCTCTCTCAAATAATCTTTTTTAAAAAAGCATTTTCAACAAATTATTGATGAAATTGGAAAAGATCTCTATGTGCATGTAAATGCACAGAGAAAAGACTGATATGCAATATATCCAAATATTGACAGCAATCATCTCTGAGATGGAACAGTTGCTTTCATTTGTATACTTTCTAAAAATTGCAGTAAGATACACATAAAATGAAATTTACCATTGTAACGATGTTTAAGTGTACAGTTCTGTGGCATAACTAAGTCTACTCAAATTATTGTGCAACTATCATCACTTTCTGTCTCAAGCACTTTTTCATCTCCCTAAACTGATACCCTGCACCCACTAAACAGTCTCCCCACACCTCCCCAAATCTCCCCACACCACCCCAGGCAGCCACGCTTCTCCCTTCTGTCTCCCTGAATGTGAATACTCTAGGGCTCTCATAAAAGTAGAACCATAATACAGTATTTTGTAACTGGCTTCTTTCGAGGAGCATAACATTGTCAAGGTTCATCCATGTTGTAGTGTGTGACAGAATTTCCCTCCTTTTAAAAGCTGAATAATAGGGGCGCCTGAGTGGCTCAGTCGGTTAAGCGGCTGCCTTCAGCTCAGGTCATGATCCCAGGGTCCTGGGATCGAGCCCCATGTCGGGCTCCCTGCTCGGTGGGAAGCCTGCTTCTCCCTCTCCCACTCCCCCTGCTTGTGTTCCCTCTCTCGCTGTCTCTCTCTGTCAAATAAATAAATAAAATCTTTATTTTAAAAAAAGCTGAATAATAGGGGCACCTGGGTGGCTCAGTTGGGTTAAGCATCTGACTCTTGGTTTCAGCTCAGGTCATGATCTCAGGGTCGTGAGATCAAGCCACGAGTCGGGTTCCACATTCAGCACAGAGTCTGCTTGAGATTCTCTCCCTCCCCCTCTGCCCCTCCCCCCACTCACTCAAAAGCTGAATAATATTCCAGTGTATGTTCATCCATTCTTCTGTCAGTGGCCACTTGGGATGAGTCCACCTTTTGGCTATTGTGAATAATGCTGCTATGAATATGGGTGTACAAATATCTGTTCAAGTCCTTGTTTTCACTTCTTTTTGGTATATATCCGATAGTGAAAGGGCAGGATCGTATGGTAATTTTTTGTGTAATTTTTCGAGCAACTGCCATACTGTTTTCCACAGCAGCTGCACCATTTTACATTCCCACCAGCAATGCACAAAGGTTCCACTTTCTCTACATCCCCCCATACTTGTTATTTTCTGGATTTTGGCTAATAGTCATTTTAATGGGTATACATTTATGTATTTTCAGAATTTCCTACCAGGAGCATGTGTTACGTTTATAATCAGAAAAACAACGTTGTTTTTTTAAACAGAGCTGGGGAAAGGCTCACACCCTCCCCCTGCCCTTAGCACAGCACGGTACCATCTCACGGAGCAACACACAGGTCTGGTCCTCTGTTCCATGAGTGCCCCCTGTCTCCCTCCCCAAGCTCTATGAGGTGAGAAAGAAACAGAAAGAAGAGATATGGGGCTCACAGAGTCCTGGAATACGATCCAAGTTCCACCACCTACCCACTGTAAGCCCAGCAATTTCGCCTTTCTGTGCCTCCATTTTTCATCTGCTAACTGGGACTAATGATATCAACTCGTTATGGTTGTAAGGTCTTGCACTGTGCCTGCCATAAAGTAGGTGTTTGATCAGTAATGATCCCTATTCATTTCTGGAATTGCTCACAGCTCTGCCACAGGAACGAACACAGCATACCTATTAGTAAACACAACTTACTTGATTGAAACTCATCATTGTGAAGATCCCAATTTGATCATTTGTATCTCCCCTAGAAACCCCTATGGAGTACAATGTTTCACAAACATTAGTCCTGTTATTTGCTCCCCACAAAAGGGATTCAACAGTCAAATAAGTTTGGTAAATACAAACACAGCTATCTCCAAAAAGAGTGAAAGAATAATCACCATTTTAAAGGTCTGCAATAAAGAAACCTACTGACCACCGATACCTTTTTGGCAAAACACTTGTTAGCGTCCCGTGGAACTGATTCTGAGAGATGCTGCTTTGTGCCGCATCCCACGTACAGCCTTGAAACCTGGCTTCTCAAGGACATCCAGCCTTGGATTTCCCAATGCAGATGCCTGTGAGTATGTTAGGATTAAAATTTAGCAAGCATGAGAACCTGGAGCGCTTGTTAAACCAGAAAGGGCCAAACCGATATCAGCCTGTTTCTGATTGAGGAGATCCAAGGTAGGACCTGCATCTCTAACAAATCCTCAGGTGATGCTGCTGATCCAGGGACCCCACCTTTACAAACACTGAGGTAGACAGTAAAAAAACTCCCCACCTACAAGTTTAACACAGGACATAGATGAAATCTGTATATAGTTGACCCTTGAACAACGTGGGTTTGAACTGCATGGATCCACTTATACGCAGATTTTTCTATAGTAGAGTACTGTAAATGTATTTTTCTATTTCTTATGATTTTCTTAATAACATTTTCTTTTCCCTAGTTTATTTAATGGTAAGAATACAGTACAAATAATACATTATATGTTAAAAAAAAAAAAGAAGTTAGTAAGAAGGGGAAAATGAAGGGGGGAATCGGAGGGGGAGACGAACCATGAGAGACTATAGACTCTGAGAAACAAACTGAGGGTTCTAGAGGGGATGGGGGTGGGGAGATGGTTAGCCTGGTGATGGGTATTAAGGAGGGCACGTATTGAATGGAGCACTGGGAGTTATACACAAACAATGAATCATAGAACACTACATCAAAAACTAAGGATGTTATGTGTGGTGATTAACATAATAAAATAAAATTTAAAAAAATTTTTAAAAAGAGGTTAGTGAAAATAGTTCCCCCCCCAAAAAAAATACATATAACATACAAAGTCGACTGTTAATCAACCGTGTTAATCAACTGTTCATGTTATCAGTAAGCCTTCCGGTCAACAGTAGGCTATTAGTACTAAGTTTTGGGGAAGTCAAAAGTTATATGTGGATTTTTGGCTGTGGTGGAATTGGCATCCCAACCTTCATGTTGATCAACGGTCAACTGCACTTCCGGCAACACCAAAGAAATCAAGTCTAACTCAGAACTTGAAATATCCATTCTCTTCCGGGGTAAGTTCTCAGAGGAAACATGTCATATTAGTTAGATAATCAGACTTTGGAATCAGAAAGAGCACATCTGCAAATCCCGGCTCCACAACCACCTGGAAAGAAGCATATACAAGTTACTAAAACTTCTAAGATGTAGCTTCATCTTCTGGTTCACAGAATTTCTGATGCTGCAAGCCTGCATCCCAGCATGCAAGATACTAGCAAGAGTGCCTGGCACTTAGTAAGTGCTCAGTGAATACTGGTTGTTCTTTTCAATTCCTTTGTTATTTAACCACCTGATCTAGGAAGTAGTTCATCATCTGTGTGCTGTCAGGTGACACCTTAAAGTCAGTGGCTAGGGCAGATGCTGTTGTCCCTCCTTCTCCCACCTACCGCCCCGCACAATGTGCACTTGCTCTCTTTGTGGAACCCGTGGGCCCTCCCACGCTTGCGGCACTGGGGCTGGACTCTTGCACACGGCCACTGCAAATATCTGCTACCACTGGTCATTGTCCTGGAGACAAACCAAGTGTGGGTCCCAGGTGTTCAAGGAGAGCAGCACCACACATAAATTCCAGGCCAAGCAAACAGGTTGGGAGGCGCTCAATTGTATCCCCTACAAAATTCATATATTGAAGTCCAAACCCCCAGTACCTCATAAGGTGACCGTATGTGGTGACAGGGTCTTTAAAGAGGTGATTAAGTTAAAATGAGGTCATGAGACAGCAATATGACTGGTGCCCTCCGAAGAAGAGATTAGGATACAGCCAGGTACAGAGGGAACACCATAAGACAACGCCGGGATAAGGCGGCCAGCTACAAGCCAGGGAGAGAGGCTTCAGAAGGAACCAACCCTGCCGACACCCAGCCTCAGCCGTCCAGCCTCCAGAACTGTGGGACACTAAATGTCTGTTGTTTAAGCCCCCCGGTCCGGGGTATTTGTTATGGCAGCCAGAGCAAACAGATACACGGACCCACAGGGGCTGGCTACCCTCACCTCACATCCCAGCATCACGCCATGTGAGAGGGAGGCAGGCAGCCTCCTCAGACACCACGGCTGAGGTGAAGAGAGTGTGCAAGTCCTTAAACTTGGGGCTCTGGTTGCAACTGTTAGCCCTGTAGCTTGCTGGCCATGGGACAAGTCATTGGTACCCTTTGAACCTCTGTTTCTTCCTCTGTCTCTAATGGGGCTGCTCTAAGGCTTGAGGCAGTATGTCTGATCTAAGCCTTAGAGTCCAAGCCATGGTCGCACCCTTAACTCTCACCAGCAAAAATGCAGTAGCCCTCCTAACAGGCCCTTCTGCTTCTACTCCTGCCCTCACTTCCTGGCCTCACTGCTGCAAAATCAAGCTGTTAAAAATGTCCATCACCCCACATGCATGGCTACTGAAAGCCCTCTGATAATGCTCCATCACACTGAGAAGGAAATCCAGACTTTATACCATTGCCCACCACACCCTACAAGAAATGGTCCCTGCCAGCCTCCCGTCATAGCACTTTACCCTCCCTGCCCCAAACTCTGTTCAGAGTGGCTTTTTTGCTATTTTGGAAACGAGCCAGCTTATTCCTACCTCAGGGGGTGCACACTAGCCGTTCCCACTGCCTGGAATGCTCTTCCCCCAAATTTCCGCCCAGTTAGCTTCCTCTCAGGTGAAATGTCTCCTCCTCGGAGAGGCCTTCCTCCCCATCACAAAGAAACCTTCAGGAGCATCTCACATTGTCTTCTTAGATGATAGCAACAACTTTGCTGCCTCCCTGAGAGCAAGCACCATGCCTGCCCCGGTCACTTCTGCTCCCCCAGCGCTTGTCCAGTGCCTAGAAGGAGCTCCATCAATGTGGGCTGCCTACTTTGCAAACCGTAGAGTGCTGCATACACGTAGGAGAGTGTCACAAAGACCCAAAGAGCCAGCCAAATAATTCAAAGAAAACAGGGTGGAGGAGGGGATGGGATGGGCAATTCAGGGTGAACATGGAGGGGCTCCAAGTGGTGATTTAAGAAATAAACCAAGCAACCCATTTTCTTAATTCTGAGGCTTGCAGGCCAGAGAAGCACAAACCGCACTGATGATTCATCTACTCTATTCGTGCTTTATCTGCTCCAACCAGCCATAGGAACCACATCAATTACAGGCGGCTGCAGTCCTCCCGGAGCCAGGCAGCAAAAGCCCCTCCTCGAGGGTGGCCTGGGCTGAGTCACCCTCCTTGCCCTGGCCCTACTCCCCTCCTGCATCTGGGTCTTTCTCACTCCCGCGGCGGGCGGGCCTGTGATTCACAGATGGCCCATCACTCCCAGTGCCAGCAGAGTACCACCCAAGCCTATCTTTAGAAGTTCCGCAGGCTGAAAAATCAATTTACCCGCCTGGCACCTGGGCCCGGAGCCTCCCCACAACCATCAGTGGCCGGGAGGCTGTGGCTTCTTCCCCCGGCCCGCCCTGGGGCATCAGGCCTTGCTCAAGGTCCAGAGGGCCTGGCGGAGCCACCTTGCAGACTTCTGAGCCCAAGTATATGCTGATCTGCCCTGAGAGGGAGGCCAGGCCTCGCCAGAAGCTGCAGGCAAACACCAGAGCTTGGAAAGTACTGGCAAAGGGAAGCAAATCACTCTGTGTCCTGGCTGTCCAGCTGGCACATTCCCCAGGTGGTCATCTGATCCTAATCCACGTGTGGCCCCATGAAAGCCGCTTGCCCAGGTGGTGTGAGCTCAGTCTCCTCAGAGACTGGACCAGAGGTGAGAGAACAGAACATGACTCCCCACTTCAGTAAAGACTCAAGAGGCAAATTCCAAATGCCTCCTCCCAGCCCACCCTGAGGCTTGCCACTTTCTGGAAATGACCACATGTGAATCCCAGAGGCTAACGGGAACCCAGTGTTATGGGGTGTGGGGAAGAGATCACACCATCCAATTAGGCCCTGACCCTATCAATCATGCCTTCTTTCTTTCTATAAAGACTCACTGAGGACCTGGCTCAGTGAGCAGCCTGGGTGATAGGGAAGCTGGGGAGTGAGGGCAGAGAAAAGGAGGCCTAGCCATGTTCCTGCCTTCTGCACCCATGAGCTCTCCATGCTCAGCCTGAGGTTTCCAGAGGGCTTCAGACCTTCTACCTCTTCACCCACATCTGGACACGCGATCTTTATAGAAGCCAGGCGATGCAGCCTGTGTCTTCCAACAATGCAATCTAGGGCCTGCCCACCCCCACGTCTCCCCGTTCTTTCTTTTTTTCTTTTTTAAGATTTATCCATTTGTTTTAGAGAGAGCGTGTGCCTGTGAGAGCGGGGGAAGGGCAGAGGGAGAGAATCTCAAGCAGACTCCCCGTTGAGCACGGAGCGCAACATGGGGCTCAATCTCATGACCCAGGGCTCCATCCCACGATCCATGAGATCATGACCTGAGCCAAAAGCAAGAGTCGGACACCGGACTGAGCCACCCAGGCAACCTCCCCATTATTTCTGACATACAGTGACACCCCAGCTGTCCTGAAGCAAATATAAACAGAGAGGGGGCTCCCACCCACTGGCTTCTAGTTGAGAAGTGAGAATGATCTGGAAGTATATAAGGACTCAAAAGCCATCCCTGAGAACTGGCAGAAACCCAAAACTGTGTTTGTTTCCTAAATGCAAAAAAGGGGTCCAAGCTTACGTCCCCATGGGAACCAGGCTGCTGTGGTAAGTAAGGGACTGTCCATGGCAAGGGCCACAACTCTGCCTGGCCAATCGTCACCATGAGGGGACCCAGGCCCACAAATGTCTGTCTGCAATCTTTTTCTTTTTTCCAAGAAAAGCTAGAAACCCAGTTTTGTTTTTTTTAAATCCCAAACCTGCCATTTTATAAATGTAGTCAATTAATGCAAAAAAAAAAAAAGCACAAAATGAAACTTTGAAACCATGCAAACCAATCCAAGCACATTTGCAGACCACCAGTCTGTCCCCTCCGAAAGGGAGGCACGGTGACTGGATTCTGGGGAGCACGTTCAGAGGATTCCATCCTTCTTGGCTTCTCCCCAGGGAGGACTTCCTGGCCTGCCCCTCAAATAGCAGCACCAGCCGGAGGGTGAGACTTGACAGACAAGCCCGGAAATTTGGCTCCCACCACTTTAAGGAGGGAACAGGTGAGTCAGGTGAGTCAGGTGTTCCCAGTCGCGGGGATCGGAGATGGGGGGCGCACAGCCACAGGGCTTGCCCCCATAACAGCATCAACTCAAGGGTGAAGCATCTGGGGCCTGTCTTGCTTCCTTCTTGGCCCACGAAGGCAAGAGCAGATGGCAGCCCTGGAGCCCCCAGCTGCTGGGAACCCAGCTCCATACACCTTGCGGGTGTCATTTCCCTAATCCTTGTCACTCACTCCTCTGCCTGCCAGGTCTCTTTCCTCCTCCTCCCTCTCACTCTAGGCTCATTCCTCTTCTTCCTGAAGATTCTGCTCAGGAGTCAGCTTCTCCAAAGAGCTGTCCCCTACGCAGGGTCACTCGCCAGCCCGCAGGTTCACCAGCCCCGGCACATCCCTCTCGGGGCACTCAATATTCACGCATCTGGCTGGCCGCCTCACCAGCTAGGAGCTCCTCAAGGGGAGGGCTGGGTCATTCCATTCCGTGATCCCCGGCAGCAAGCACAGATATCTTGGAACAGAGAAGAAGTTCTGTGTAGAACTGAGCCAAGCAGGGTTGTCAAGGGGCAAGTATTTTCTGAGCACGGATCCGTGCCAGGCACCATATAAGGAGCGCACAAGACCCCTGAGATGAAATCCCATGCATCCAGGGGCTTCAGGGGATCACAATCATTTGGGGGTGACAGATGTTTAAGAAGCTCCATCAGAGGGACTCCCCCCGACTCCCCGTTATCCCCACCCACGGCCCCACTCCCAGCCTTTCTCCATTCCTGCCCTCCTGCCCCTCCACACATCTGCACTTGCTGTTCCTTCCTCCCACAGCGCTCTGAACAGACACCTGCTCAAAGCTCACCTTCCACAAGAGCTTGTCTACCTGTGCCGTAGGAAAGCGCACCCTCCTCATCACTTCCTTCCCTTTACCCTCCTCTATTGGTCCTATTGCCCCATCACTATCTGACTTACCCTGCTTATTTAATGATCCTGTGTATGGTCTGCTCTACCCCTAGAACGTAACCCAAGAGAGCAGAGCCTGTGTCTGCTGCCTAGGACAGTGCCGGATGCACCAGGGGCTAAATGAGTAAAATAAGACCCTACCCAACAGCATGGCACGAAGCCCTCTGAGCCCCCTACATGCCCAAGAAGCAGCTGGGACCCCTGCTTCCTCCTCCTCCTTTGCTATCAAAGTGAGCAGGACACCTGCAGAACTTTCCACTTCTCACACCTTATCACATTTCTGTGGCTCAGGTGCCGCAAAGCAGGGCAAGAACCCCCACTTTGGAAATGTAAGAGGAGATGATGAGGGGGTGCCAGGTGAGGGGAGCTGAGGAGGGGTGATCGGCGTGAGTGCACAGAGGTGGGAGTCCACGGAGGCGTGTTTGGGGAGCTACATGTGTGTGAGCAAATGTGTCTGATCGGGGAGTGGAAGCGTGTGGGCCTGAATGGGGGGCGGGGTGAGGGGTGAGAGTGTTTGCGGGGATGTGTAAAAGCAGGCGAGGGTGAGGGGAGGCGGACACCCATGTGTGGGTGCATGCAGGTGTGCCCCTGTGTGCATCTGCACGTATGTGAATGCGGGAAGAGTGTGTTGGTGGGAGAAGGTGTTGGTGCTTCCCCTCCCCGGGGCAAAGGCAGCGGAGAGGCAGAGACGGGGACCAGGTGGCCACTGCCCTTGGGTCTTCAGCAAGAATTCCTCCCTCTGCTGCCTGCTGCCTCCTCCATTAAAGGACCAGAAGGCAGCTACAGACCAGCAACCAGGCACTTCAAGCAGCCCCTGGAAAATGGGGCCCCCACACCGAGCGTGGGTGCCTCAGGCCCCCCGGGGATGGCGTCAACCAGCATCCCTCGGAAGGAGCCCAGGCTCCTTGTGATTTTGCACCCGGGCTGAACATATAGATCTGGATTCCCTGGAGGTTCTGGAAAGTGAGAGAGGCATTAGGGCAGTGTGGGTGCTTTTTCATTAACTACACATCCTACGAGAATGTCTCAGCTCCTGGGAACAGCAAGCCTCGGAAGTAGGATGACCGGACGGTCTTTCTGCTGAGCTAGGGCTCCTGGAGCAAGAAGGCCTGTTCCCTGCCCGCCCCATCCAGCAGGCTGTGAGGCAAGAATGCAAACACCTGAGGAGTGTTCTCAGCCTCTCCTCTGCCCCCTACATGCTCTGACTCCTGCCTACCCCGCCGGTCACATCTCCTCCCACCGTCCACCTTGCTCACTGCCTCCAAACACGGGCCTCCATCCATTTCTTCATCCGGCAAGAAGGTACTGAGCATCAGTACCTCCCAGGCATTCTTCTGGGCACCAGCGACACTGCAGTCAGGGAAGTAGACAATAAGCCACAGCAACAAAGCAAGGTATAAACCCAAGCTATGTTGGATGGTGACAACTTCCCTGGAAGAGATAAAGCTGGGGAGGGAGGCAGGAGAGGGGGCAGTTAAACAGAGTAGCCAGGGGAAATCTCCAGCAGCCCAGCTCACTCCCTCCCCAGAGGCTTCACAGCTGCTATTTCCACATGCCCAAAGCACTGTTCCCCCGAGACGTTCCCCATGGTTTCCTTTTCCAGGCAGGTCAATCTCGTTCCCCGCAATGATCCCTTCCTTAGACACATCATCCCCTTGCATGTCCACCTATGTAAAACAGAGGCCCCTTCACGCTCCTACCACTCACTACCCCTCAGCCTGCTTCATATTCTTAAACCGCTTATCTGAAGTTAAATTCTCATTCATCTACTACGTTCCCGCCTGCCCCGTTGGAATATAAGGTCCAAAAAGAGAGAAGATTTGGGTCTGTGTCACCACTGTATCCCTAGTACCTAGAACAAATGCCCCACAGGCCACACGGGGCCCGAAATTCTGCCGTCCAGCTTTCCTTTTGGTTAAGCAATGCCCTCCCCAGGCACCTTTTCTTAAATCCTCCGGGTGGGCTGGGTGGCAACACAGAAAGTCATGGATGCTAACGTGAACCCATCATTTCTCTCTCTGGGGACTGCTTACAAATCTCAGACAAAGCGTTGGCTTTGAGGGAGTGGGCTGAGGAGAAGGGAGAAAGCACAGGGCTACTTTCCAGAGCACCGGAGAGAAGGCGAGGAGATGGGCGTGCTGGCCCCAGCTCTGCCCCAGCTTCTGGGTAAGCTCGCTAAGCATCCATTCCTTCCTGACTTGCAGCTGAGAGGGAGCTTTGTGGTCACCTGAGGCCTGGGATTCCAGGGGCAGGGATGGATCAATGGGGAAAGGACACAAATTCAGCTGCCTCCCCAGTCTGCCACCAAGGACAACATGTTTGTGGTCTGGTCTCCCGGACGGCTCTCCACAGGACGGTGACAGAAACAAAGTGGGGAAAAGCCAACAATGGTGAGAAGCCACGTGCCCTTGTATTAATGCACACTCAGTGAAGATCATCTCCCCGTTGCTAAGCACCAGCTGTACACACACGGTTACTATTAGAAAGTTAATCATGGAAAATGCTGAGGTTTCTTTCTCCGGCCCGGCATCTCCCGGCTCCACGCTACAATTTCATCTTCCATATAATGTTACCGGACAGTGCCATTGGCTCCGTCCACTCCCTTGTCCCAGGCCTCTATGACCTTTCCGTTCCCTTCAAGCTGCATCTGCCACGTCAGCCCCGCAGACCTCGAAGACGCACCAGCCCTGGCCTGTGCCCGGCCCGAGACAGCACGCTGACATTTTCCATGAGGCCGCACCAGCTAGTGAAACGCTCAGCAGGGGGAGATTAAGACAACTTGCTCCATCACCCAAGTTGCTTTAGGAAAAGGGAAAACATCACTAGCCCCACCCTGGCTGCGGACGCCACGCCTACACCATCTCTACCCAGAGATCAAAGGCTGGAGCAAAAGCTGCTTCTCCATCCCCGCCTTGCAAAGCATGGACTGTTTCCCACCTCGCACTTTGTGAAAGCTCAGCAGAGAAGGGAGTCATGTTCGAAGGCCAGCCTCATAAAAGGCTTAGTACCTACTTGTCAGTCAACGCCCCAGCGAGCACATATTTGATTTTCTTGTTTTATGACTATTTGTGGGCACTGCTTCCCATTCCATTAGCCTGGATAATCGAGAGGAGACTGCAAAAGAGTATTACCATCCCAACCAAGGTTATTCAGTTCCCTCTTGCTGCCTCTCTAACCCAAAGACTGTTATTTTGGCTTTTATTAATAATAGCAAGAACAATAAATAACAAGCGTACTTATAAAGTACATTAATCCTGCTAGTACCTCAACAATAAAGGCCTTCCTCGGTGAAACACAAGAATGGAAAATATTTTCTAAGCCTCGAGCTAGGAATCTTCAGACAATGTGAGAGCTTTCTGCTTGGGGACACTAAAAATAAGCCAAACGACTTGTTGGAGGGTGTACAATGTGAAGTCTGGGACTAGCTTGGGTTGGGTTCCAAGCTCTACCAGCTGTGTGACCTTGGGCGAGTCACGTGACCAGCAAATTTCCACATCACACAGGGACTAGAAAAGATTGAATGACAGGGTGCCCTTAAAAGGCTTGGCAAGGTATCCATGCATAGCAGCACTCCCTAAACATTAGCTCCTATTTTAATCCTTACTACTGATGATAATGATGTGTGCTCTTTGGTCCCCACACCAAACCAGCAATGGAGATGAGAATGGCGTGTCCTCCACTGTCCCTCAGCCTATCTATGCGCAGCACCCAGGGCAGGCCCCTGGTCACCCCATACCACACAGTCCTCTGCTTCCGGCAGCCAGCTCAGCCCTCGCCCTCCCTCCCATCCTCAACTGAGAGGAAAGGGCAAGGCCATTTTAAAGAGACAGCCTGCGAGTCATCCAAAAGACTTTCTCAAGGACTGCCCTGAGGGAAAGGCAGGGACTACAGCTTAGCCAGGGTGCCCAGGTTCCTGTGGGCATCATCTCTCCCAACAACTCTGGCCTTTGGAAGACATCTTTAAAGGCTCAGCTGCAGAAAATTCTTCCAAACTCCTCAGTCTAGTTATTTCCCCAAAGTCCAAGAGCTTTACTTCTCATTCATTTTCTCAGCAAACACTTACTGAGCATCTAGTGTGTGCTGGGCTCTGGGCTGGGCACTTGGGAGACAGTGGTGACCAAGACACCCAAGGTCCCCATCCCCAAGGGACTTACTGTGGGAGGCAGGCAGACGATGATCAAGTAAACAAAGAAAATAATTACAAATTGTGATAAGGGCTTTGACAGGAGCAAACGAGGTGTTAAAACAGAATAGCAAAATCACACACTACAAAATTTTACTTGCGTGTTATGTTTACTGCATGTTTTTTCTCTCTCTTAAATAGAACTAAGCTCCTCACAAGCAGCGATTTATGTTTGTTCACTAGTATATGCTGTATACCTAGAAGGATGTGTATGGAAACACAATAAATATTTGCTGAGTAAGTGTTATTGGATAGTCAGGAAGGCTTTTCTGTCCCAGTGGCTTTAAGCTAAAACAAGACAGATGAGACAGGGCCAGCACCCAAAAAGCAGGCAGAACAATGATCCTAGCCACAGAGGACAGCACATGCAAAGGCCCTGAGGTCGGGAGAGATTGCCATCTTTATGTCACCCTCATCCAAAAGCAACCTTCGAAAAGCCACAGGAGGTACTACCTTCCACCCAGCACATCTCTCTGAGCCTTGTCTCCTGTCTTCCCCTTATACATTCTTGCTCTCATCTGGTTTCCTCCGTTTCCTGGTGCCTTATGCCTGGTGGCAGCAAAATGCAAGGTTAGGGGCATGCACACTAGTGCCAGGAAGCCAGGATTTCAACCCCAGCTCTGCCACTTAATGCTTCACTGATTTGGGGCAGGTTATTTGACCTCTCTGGGCCTCAGTTCCATTATCTCTAAACCACGGATAACAGAGAACCAATTCTGAGAGTCGCTGTAAGCATTATACAAGTTATAAGATGTGAAGCTCTCAGCTCACTCCCTGACACACGGGAGGCACCCAATTAATGTGAGCATTATCATTGTCTATTTTTAGCATTGTCATCGTTATTATTAGAAGCCCCCCTCTACCTGGTCCCTTAGGAGAGGTAACTGGGTAGGTGAAAGACACCCACCCCAGTACCTCATCCAGATTCCCAAACATCCAACCCCTCTTGCCTTGGGGGTGGGTATCAGTCAGATGTGCCCACCCCACATTCTCAAGCAATACCATGATTTCTGGGGACCCTAAGAGGACTCAAAGACCATGAACCATCCCAACTGGCTCCGTGGGGCCACCTCTAGCTCCTTGGCAAAGTAGGGGGATTCTGTGACCCACAGAGGGGATCTGCAACCATGCCAGAGATTTACATTTCCCCTAGCTGATAGTCTTCCCTCTATTTAACTTTGTAAAAAACACCTGCAAATGTTTTGCCTTTTCAAATCACCTCTCCTCCCCCTCAACATCCCCCCCCCAAATCCCAGTAGTTTCAAAATTGAGTAACTGTTGGGAACTGCAGTTAAAGATGCTAATTTAAACACACACGTCAGACAAGGCAAGCTGGGATCGTTTTCTTAGCAACAACCCCTCACCCACCCCTCCCAGCTGTCGCTGCCCAGGAGCAGGGCTCCACAAGCTGGCAGGGGAGCAGGACAGACAGGGACAGAGTCTGGGAGTGGGGGCTGGCTTCGGGCCTGCTTCCGGCCTCTACACTCGGAGGGCGACCTTCAAAGGTCCAAACTCTGCCCAGCTGCCAAGGGAACGAGAAAGAGGTCTCAGGGCAACCAACTGTTTAAGCAAACCCATTGGATCGTATTTTGAACTTACAGAGCTTCTAGCACAGAGCGCTCTCATTTCCTTTAATAAACCCAAAACCTTCCCTCTGAGTAAGCTTCACACATTAAATAGCAGCACCTACTATCAAAGCACAGTAAGACTCCTTTCCTTGTCGTTCATATCATAAATGTGAGCATGGGTCCCCTAGAGGAGCAGTCACATCTCCAAGTGGCAGTGTAAAATGTCCCCTCCTTGGGGCACCTGGGTGGCTCAGTCGTTAAGTGTCTGCCTTCAAGCTCAGGTCATGATCCGGGGTCCTGGGATCGAGCCCTGCATCAGGACCCCTGCTCAGCGGGAAGACTGCTTCTCCCTCTCCCACTCCCCTTGCTTGTGTTCCTGCTCTTGCTATCTCTCCCTCCATCAAATAAATAAATAAAATCTTTAAAAAAAATAAAATAATAAAATAAAATGTCCGCTCCTTCACACGGTCCTCCAGAATCCTCCTCCCCACCCTCAGATGGGGGCGATCCCCCGACTCTCTCAGCCTCTTCGATATCTCACTGATATAGCAAGTTTATGGTCAGGCTAGCACACATCTGTGTCCTCCAGTCCCCACCCCAGGACTGGCATATCTTTGAGCAGAGAATCCATGTCTTACTCAGCCTTGGATCTTGCCTCCTGCACTCAATGCCACAGGTAAACACACACACTATCTCCCAGAATGCCTGGCGCATAGTAGGTGCTTGATAAATAGTTATGGATTGTTAAGATGGATCACTTTATAAATGCAAGGGAAGAGCTGACCCAACTGAAGGAACAGTCAAGGAGGAACAGTAAAAAAGAAAGCAGTGGATACGTAAGAAAACAATAAAAGAGTTAAACAACAAAAGTGTTAAGTAAGACTATCCCCAGTTGGTCTCATTGGTAAATATGAGCTTTCTCATATGTTGGGTTGACTTAACATGGAGGTATATGAATCCTCATTTAAAAAACAAAGTCCAGGGTGCCTGGGTGGCTCAATCATTAAGCGTCTGCCTTCAGCTCAGGTCATGATCCCAGGGTCCTGGGATCGAGCCCCGCATCGGGCTCCCTGCTCAGCGGGAAGCCTGCTTCTTCCTCTCCCACTCCCCTTGCTTGTGTCCCCTCTCTTGCTGTTTCTCTCTCTGCCAAATAAATAAATAAAAAATCTTAAAAAAAAAAAAAAAAAACGAAGTCCAAAGCTAACACCTAAGAAATGCAAGCCAGGTAACCCCTCCATGTGAGAGAAATTCCCTGGGTTTGGTGATGTGTAGGCCAGACGGTGTCAGAGGGGTATACTGTGTGCAGAAATGCTACTGAAAGAACATACATGGGGGACTTGTATCTCTAGTTAAGAAATTACGGAGATGTTCTGTTTCTTGATTTGGCTGCTGGTGACACGGGTAGGTTCGGTTTGCAGAGATGCATAGACTTTATGGTATGTTCATTTTTCCGTATCATAGTATAGTTCAATTAAAAAAGTAAAAAAGAAACAAGCAATATTTCCCCCATGGCAACTTATCTTCACTGCCCAAGTGAAGTCAATACAAGAAAAGGATTTGCTTTACAAAAATTCACTCTGCAGAGAACTTAGCTGTTACCGCATACAAAGCAAGATAAGTCTCTAGTGCACAAAGGCAAGCAAGAGGGCTATTGGAGATGTCGAAGGGGGACGTGGAGTGTTTGAGTAATTAAACAGATGTGGAGAACTTTCCATCGGCATGAGAAGAGGAGAAGCTTTGATGGAGTTTGCTCTTCATCCCCACGCCGACCAGACTCCAGAATCCAAATGTTGAGGAAGCCAAGAATGTGCAAACTATACTCTTTCAGAATAATAAGAAGGCTATTCCTTGCTCCTCTGGGAACCTTCAAATGTGTTGGAGTTTCGGACACTCTCAAGATGGCAGAGGAAACAGAGCCTGATTTCAGAAACTTCAACATGATGGTGTGTGTCACCGGTGTTCTGAGTTCTGAATGATTGACAGTCCTGTTGACCCGGCTCTAGAAGACAAAACAAAAATGCCGGGCACCCTGACACAGCTGTGGGCTGCTTATTTCGCTTTATTTAGGATGGCATCTAGGGACCGGGGGATCTGGGTCTAGTTGTCCACAAGCTACTCCCCACCCGTTTGTTTTGTTTTGTTTTGTTTTGTTGCAATTGACACCAGACCATAATGGACAACCAGAGCCACCCTGATGGTAAGAGAAGGCTCTGAGAAGTGCCCTGAGAGTTAAGTAGGAGGCAGGAGAGGACACATCTCCTCCAGATCCTGTGGCCAAGGGCAGTCATGGATGACCTGCATGGACACGAGCTCCAGCCTCCCTCAGCACCATCACTGCCTGACTCGCCTACCCAGTCGATACCCACCATCAAGACCACAGTCCTGGGGCGCCTGGGTGGCTCAGTCGGTTAAGCGACTGCCTTCGGCTCAGGTCATGATTCTGGAGTCCCGGGATCGAGTCCCGCATCGGGCTCCCTGCTCAGCGGGGAGTCTGCTTCTCCCTCTGACCCTCCCCCCTCTCATGCTCGCTCTATCTCATTCTCTCTCTCAAATAAATAAATAAAAAATAAAAAATAAAATCTTAAAAAAAAAAAGACCACAGTCCTCAAATAAGGCTAGACGTGTTCACTCTCAGGAGGGCATGTTTTTCTTTGCACAATCCTGTCTAGAGGATCTTTAGCATGACTTCATTTTATGCCTACCTTATACAGGTTAAAATAAGATAAAATTAACATTTTCATGGCCTCGTGCAGTTTCAATCAATGTAATTCGACATTCATTTGTGGAGTACTAGCTGTGTTCCAGACACTCTTGTAGGTCCTTGGAATCAGATAATGAGAAGATGAAAACTGAGAACTCTCCCCAGAAGAGAACACATCCCCAGCTCTGGCTATGCCCTCACGGGTTGGAACTTGTTCTTTTGTGACGCCTTGAGCTTCTTTACTGCACTTATGCTCATAACACCCAGAGAGGGCAGACTTAGAGACTCAGCGGTCGGTCAGTACATTTATTGAAAGAAAATGACAGGCCCTACAAATGGTTTCTAGAAACCCTGACAACATATTCTCACCCTGGCTTCTGCTCCTCCTTCCACAAGCTGTGTAACATCAGCCAGAACACCCCCAACCACCTGCCATGCCCACACAGTTGGAGCCTGGGTTCCAGGGTGGATCAGGTGACTTTGGGCAAGTCAACCCCACTCCTGGGGTGCAGCTTGTTCATCTGTAAAAGGAAGGAACTGGAGCAGATCATCTTGATCTCTCTCCAAGGTTCAAGTATTCCCTAATGCCTTATGCATCCAGGTATATGGGAGCCGCCTTTTTCTATTTGTGAATGCAAGAGACAGCTCAACATCACCCTGTTCCTCTTTCATAGCATGGTCCCATTTTGTTCAGGTTCCTACCTCTTCTCTACACTGCCCTGGGCCTCAGGTAAGCTGGGCCCATTCCCTTGCCAGCTCCTAAGTCCTGTCTAGTCTATATCTAAAGCATTCCTATTCCACTTGCCTCGTGGAGGGGAATTGGCCTATGGAACAGATGGAGAATTTCTTGGGAGCCTTCCAAGAAAGATTCCTCTCTCTATCAAGTCCTCACAGGAAGAGATGGTCCCACCATGCCTCTGGACATTGCCATGTCCGGATGCGATGCCTGGACCTGCTGCAGCCATTTTATAGCCATGAGAGGAACGAGATTTAGGATCAAGCTGTTACTAAGGACAGCAGGGTAGAGAAACAGGAGGAGCCAAGACCTCAGACATCACTCAGCCAGACGCATCCACACCAGACAGCCCCCACCCCCACCCTAGCCATCTCTGTTCTACTTGCGGGAGATATACTTCCTTACAGCGTAAGCCAACTTGAGTCCATGTTTCCCATTACTTGCACCCCAAAGCATGCTAGTTACTGTAGTGGACCACCAATTTGAAAAGATTGAAAATATTCTGAAACACACTTAACACTACAACTATACTCTACACAGCTGAATCTTCCTTTCAGGTCTAGGAAAATGCTCTAGGACACCATCTGGATGGAGGTTACCCTTTCAAATAAATCCCTGACGTCTCTTCCATTTCTTCCTCATAAGCCAGTAGCATCCAGATATTTATACTTTGTAGTTGCTTGGTTTCCAGACAAATGCAAGTGGTCTGCACATTCCAACAAGAAACAGCACCGACTTGCCCTTCTCCATGGAAACAGTGAGCATAGCCATGAACTCAAGCACAAGAGCAGAAGAATCAAAATTGGCACCTTGAAGGCAGAATTATGTGCCGTGTTCGTGATTCAGAGCTTGCAAAGTGTTATTATTCATTTTGTTCTACCTGTGAATGAGTCCCAGATTTCTCAATCTGCTGACTAGCTGAGACAGATTTTAGCACAGTATCAGGGAGAGACATAGGTTCCCTCCTCTCTCTCTCTTTCTCTTTCTCTCTGTCTCCCTCTCCACCACCACCCCCCACCACCTCTCACCAAGGTAACAAAAAGAAATGATAATGAAAGTCAATGAGCATTACATGGTGCCACCATGTGCAATAAAAAATGCCTCCCATCTTACATTGTCATTTCCTTTTTAAACCCTCCAGGGGCATTGTGTGCAAATATAGTAAACAGCATAGAGGGAAATAATGCTGCACATACTTCTGGGAGCACGTCATGTCCCTTTAAGACAAGGCCCACTGTTCAGTTCCATTCTAGGCCAGAGCTCCGGTTTCAAGCCTGCGGCCCCCTTACTGCCTCATGCAGTATTAATATGGCCCTGGCATGCTCCCAAATTTGCATTGTAAACCATAATCTCGGCCAGCTCCCACAAGACAAACTGGTTTGGGGCTCCCTCTTCATCTCCCGGGAGGGGCCTCCGCCTCTCCAAGGCCCGGCCACCCCTTCTCCAGGGTCCCCCACCTTCAGCCTCAGCCAAGGCAACAAACACAGGCTTGTCCACAGGCAGTTAGCAGTCCCAGCATGCTGCGTCCTCTGTGGGTGCTGCTTACACAACAGCAGATGAACAAGACTGGCCTGTGGTGATTGGGGGGGTAGGGGGAAGTGCCCTCCGACACCAGAGCCCAAGCCCAACTCCGAGTCACCTCTGCAGCCTGCAAGCACCAAGAAAACCCCCGGGGCTGCATGGCCCCGTGGGTTCTCCTCTGATCGGCTGAAGGAGCACTCTCTCCCTGACCCTCCCCACCACTAACCAGAGGGCAGGGTCTTTCCACGGTATAATTCTCGGAGAGCCCATAAACCACCTTCATGTACTGAAAGGGAAAGAGGGGAGGCAGGTCACTGCAGTGGGGGTGGTGGGGAGAAGCAAGGTGGAAAAAGAACAAAAGGGTGGGGGTACAGCTCAGTGGGCCCCAAGGCAGCCTTCAAACCCTCGGGCTCATGTGGGTTCCACGCTGCAAGTGAGACTCAGCCCGCAGCCTCGTCTGTGAACGCTCCCCTGTCTGAGGCATCCTGTGGTGCGTCGGGGAAAGACCAGGCTCTGCAGACAGTCTGTCTGGGTTCAAATCCCCAGTCCGCTACTTAGGAGCGGTATGACCTTGGGTAGGATGTTTAACCACTCTGTGCCTCAGTCTCCTCATCTGAAATCTGGGAACAAGAACAGTGCCCATCTCCTGGGGTTGCTAGTGAGGATACAACACCGTGCCTGGCACCCGGTAATTGCTCGGTGCGTGCCCCAGAGCTTGGACCCAACAGCCCACATGAGAAGGGCATGGCTCTGAGCAAAGGGTGAAGCCAAAATGTACCCTCAAGAATCCAGCAATCTCCTCAATGTGTTAAATGCAAAATTACCCTTATAACCCAGCAATTTCACTCCTACGTATATGCCCAAAAGAATTAAAAACAGGTGCTCAAACACTTGCACACAAATGTTCGCAGCAGCATTATTCCAAAGAGGTGAAGACCGAAACGACCAGCAGATGAACAGATCAACACAATGTGGTATATCCATACAACGGAGTGTTCTTTAGCCAGAGAAAGGAATGAAGTGCCGACACACGGATGAACCTTAAAACATTATGCTCAATGAAGGAAGCCAAACTCACAAAGTCACATATTGTAGAATTCCACTTCTATGAAATACAAAAATAGGCCAATCTATAGAAGCAGAAAGTAGATCCATGGTTCCAGGGGCTAGAGGAAGAAGGAGATGGGGAATGACTACTAATAGGTATGGGGTTTCTATTTGGGGTAATGGGAAAGTTCTGGAACTAAGTGGTGCTGATGGCTGCATGACCCTGTGACTACGTATTTTTAAATGGTTAAAATGGTCAATTTTAGGGGCGCCTGGGTGGCTCAGTCGTTAAGCGTCTGCCTTCGGCTCAGGTCATGGTCCCGGGGTCCTGGGATCGAGCCGCGCATCGGGCTCCCTGCTCTGCGGGAAGCCTGCTTCTCCCTCTCCCACTCCCCCTGCTTGTGTTCCCTCTCTCGCTGTGTCTCTCTCTGTCAAATAAATAAAATCTTTAAAAAAAAAAAAGGTCAATTTTATTATATATATATATAATTTAAAAATACACACACACACAAAGAAAAGGCACAGCACACAGACCCTTCTCCCCCCGAGACCTCTTACCTGATGGGGGTTTGAAAGGACAGAGGAACTAGGGTCGGGCGGCTGGGGGCTGCTGACACATACAGAGTTCTGCTCCTGTGCTCCCGTCTGCCCTCTCTTTCCCCACACCACACTGCCCTTGGTTTCTCACATAGGCCATGCTGCCTATCCTCTCCGGGCCTTCCTTGTACTATTTCCTCCCCCAGGAGTGCACCCCTGCCTCCTCCAGGACACTAACTCCCCTCGTGCGGGGCGGAGGGCGGGAGAGCCCGGAGGAGGAGCCCATCTCACAGGAGGTTCAATTCCTAGATAATCTAACACCAGCCCGCCCCAAAACCTCCCAAAGGAGAACGACCATAAGACCCCAAGCAGTTCAAGGCACCAGAATGAGCCTCTATCAGGGAAGTCGTGGGCTGGGGGGCCACAAGGCCCTGAGCTCAGTTTAGAGTGAACAGCCTGGCCTCGGCCTCAACTACATTGACCCAGCGAGCCAAGCACTAGGCCTCCCCCACCTCTTATCTCATTTAAACCTGCAGAGGTCAAAGCATCTGATAGAGGAGGAAATTCAGGCCCTGGGAAGTGCAACCCTGCAACCACAAAAAGCCAACATGTGAATTTAAAATTCATTTCCTCTTCTTTGCATGAGTTGAAACAGCAGCTCCCCAGCAGAAGAAACCCAGAAACACAGGCTATGCTCAAGAGGAAACCCTCACAGTCACTGGGCTTACACGTCTGGGGTCTGGTGGGCTCCGTTCTAAGAACACACTCCGAACAACGAAGCTATCGCCCATGATAGGAAGCAGGATAGAGGAAAGAAAGATCTTCAGGGAAAGACACGTAAAGATTTGTCCCAGCCACTGCACTGTTTGTGGGTCCCTGAGGAACTACCTCTCTGTGTCCTTTTGTTTGTAAAATCATTTTTTAAAGAAATCACCTGAGTCTAATATAAAATGGAATAGATTGTCTCCGAGATCCCTTCTGGCTCTAGGGCTCTAATTCTGAAATGACTAACACTTGTCCTGGGAAAATCTGGAAAAGTGGTCATCTTGTCCAGAATCACTTATCAGAATCCATGGCTAGGAGCAGACAGCATCCCATCAGGTGGATGCAGAGCGTGAAGTTGAGCTACCAGCAACTTTCTTCCTGAGCTTCTCACACCAGCGCCCTACCCCTTCCCTGTGCCAGTACCAGACAAGAAAGCCAAGGCACACTGACCCTGCTCCTACCACATAATCTGAGATTTTTAATACAACGTAGCTCCGTCGCACTCAGAATTCTGTCCTCCTCACCCACCTTCCTGATTTCTGCTGTGTCTACATGTCCTGCACTGAAATTCACTGCACATTGTTCTTTAAATCAAATTTCAATGGTCTCCCTTTTTTAAAATTAGCACTGTCCTGAGCAATAATATCTGCGAAAGCACGAGCTCTGATGTGCTAGTTCTATTTTTTCACAAGCACATTCGAATACATAACTATAATAAGAAATTCGTCTGTGTCCCACCTCAAAGCATCCCACCAGTGTGGGGATGCTGCAAAACAGTCTTCACTCATTTAGTCTTTCCCAGCAAACCTCTGAGGTGAATGCTGTTTTCTCCCATTTTAGAGAAGGTAAGCCGGGGCTCAGGGAGGCTAGTTTCTAAGGTAACACGGCCAAAAGCACCACTGCCAGCTTCAGACTCGGGCTGTGCCTCCTTCCAAATCCCAAGTCTCTGCCACTCCTGTAAGAACCCAGCTTGTCTGCAGGCTATGGGGGCGCATAAAAGTCAAGAGATTGTAAATAATGCTGATGACCTTTATCACTTATTCTCCTTAATCCTGTCCTAAGAACTTGACAGTAAGATTTTCCATGATAATCTGAAACAAGAGTAATTCATCTATGCATGAGCAAAGCTGACAGCCAGAGCACTGGGATAGGGAGAGCAATGCATGAGCCCAGACTGGTTAGCTCCGTGGGCAGGTGCCCCTCCCCACACCAGCAAGGTCACAGTTATTCCCCATCTGGGCAACACTGGGCTCAGGCCGTCCCAGTTCAAAGGCTGCACCACTGGGCCTGCCAGCCCTCCTGAAAATGTACAGCTTAGTCACAAGGGACTCTGGCTGTGCGTGTGTATGACTCAGCACACATTCATCAGGCCTCCTGGGAAAACAATGGCAAGAGCACATGGGGTCAGTGGTGTCATCTGTGAATGCAGGAATGCCCAGGTCTTCGCACACCAAGCCACCAAAGAAAAGGGCTTCCATCCCAGCCTGGAGAATGTGAGAACTGGGAGGGCCAGCACGCCTTGGCATCTGGTCTGACCCCTGGTAGGATGGCAAGAAAAAACCAGAGCCAGGAAGGAGACAGCAAGGGCACTGAGCTGTGTGGGGCCAGGGCTGGACAGAAGCAACCCTGTCTCAGGCAAGAACCTTGGTCCTGGAATCACACAGCTTCGGGCAGAGCCAGCATCCACAGATACAGTCCTCTTCTCTGCTCATGCTGGGTGGAGGAAACTTGTCAATTACAGGGCCATCCCCTAAATTCAGGAATCAATAAAGCGTAAGTGGAGAGCCCTATGAATTCAACAACAATAACAAAGAAAAATGAGGAGGAAAAGTACCCAGCTCATTATCCCTCTGAAGCATTTTCCACTAACAAGTCAATATGCATCAGAAATAATCTCCTACAAAAAGCAGCAACTAGGGGGGAAATGCACTAAATTGGTGCTCAGAGAGAGAAGAGGCTTGCCATGCATTTCAGTGTGATGCAAAACCCCCTGTGTGTCATGCAATATGTCAACTGCAGAAGGATTCCCCAAGCAGGCATGTGATAACACGTCATTTGAGTCCAACAAGATGCCTTTGAGCCTCCCCACGATGTGTGCAAAAGGGGCAGATTCTCTCCTACAGGGCACTGGGCTCTCTGGACCATCTGACCAAGTGAAGAGGGCAAAAGGCTGCCAGCACATGAGGGACTGAAATGAAGCAAATGAAAAGAGAGAGACACCCTATACCAAGCATGCTCCTGCTGGGGAAGAAGGAGCAAGGGTCAATATATTTCTCCCCGGTTTTTTTTTTTTTTTTTTTTTTTACTTATTGAAGCCTGGAAAACACTTTCCTCTAAGTCTTAACCATCAGGAACTAGCCAAAGGACAAACCACACTCAAAAGAGAAAACACAAACGCTAAAATATTGCATGTACTGACTATTCTTAAGATAGGGTTAGGATTTCCTCGGTGTGTTTCCACCATGGTGGTGGTGGTAGAAGCAACGAGGTAGTTCGATTATTTACAGCAGAATTTTACAATCTCTTCATTCATATAATCGCTCACTTATAGATAAAGCAAACAAGACGTAAAGAAGCAAATGACTTTTTGAAAGTAACCCAGCTGGTCAACAGTAGAGCAAAACCCAAGTCCAAGTGGAAAAAGTCTAGTTATTTTAATAAAGGCCTCCCCTGGCACTAGGGGGCCCTGACTTCTGAGTCCAGGGCATCTGGGTGATGCCGGTAGGTGCTTCCCAAACTCTACCATGCCCCCCTGCACATGTTCTCTTGGCAACCTGAAACCACTCTCTTCCTTGGCTCTTCTACCATCTGTAATTAATTAATTCTATCACTCCTGTTGACAACTTTCTCCTCTGCCGGAACAGAAGGTCTACGGCTATGCTCAGGACAAACATAGAAAGTACTTAAAAATATTTGTAGAAAGAATGCATGTGCATTTCTGATGGATGGATGAACATTCATGCATTCAACAAACACGGGCTGACCATCCACATCATAACAGGCCCTTGCCTTCTTCACCCTGGGAAATCACTCAGGGTTACTAACATGTCCATTGAGTCCTAACAAGGTCATGTCACACATGTGGGGATTCAATAAGGGAAGACACAACCCTGAGCCCCCAAGGAGCAGACAGCTTATGAGAATGCAAGCCAACACATGTAAGGGGCTGCATGACATGGTGGACAGGGCACTAGGAAAGCTGGAGCTCTCTGGTCTAGTTTTCCATCCCCATTCAATGGTGACACAGCCTTAGACAAATATTTTAACTTCTCCAGACTTGACTGCTTAATCTGCAAAAATAAGACAAAGGGAGGAAAGGCATCCCAGAGTTGGGAACATCCAGGGCTAGAAGAAGGGCCCCTAGGAATCACAACCTCCTTGAGTGAAGGGGCCAGTCTTTCTTCCATATTCTACCCCCACACACACACCGCTCTTCATGCCAGGCTCTGCCCCTCCCATTCCCCTCCACCATCCCTCCCCCTTAAGGTTCACCCAACCCTATGAAGGGGTCACTCCTCCAGCCACTGACCTTCCAAGATCCCTCTCAGGAGCACCAAGCAGCGTTTCCCAAGCCCTGACAAAGCAGGGTCTGGGTGTGGGAGAAGCAACTGCCTGTTGCTTACTGACAACTCAGGGCAGAAATACCAGAAATACCAGGAGTATAGCTAGCTGCTCCTTCCCACCCATGCCCACCTCTACTGGCTCTATAAACCCAAATCTCTGTGGGCGCCTGGGTGGCTCAGGAGGTTAATCGTCTGCCTTCGGCTCACGTCATGATCCCAGGGTCCTGGGATCGAGTCCCGCATGAGGCTCCCCGCTCAGCGGGGGGGAATCTACTTCTCCCTCTCCCTCTGCCCCTCTCTCCACTCACGCTCTCTGTCGCTCCCTCAAATAAATAAATAAAATCTCAAAAAATAAAAAAAATAAACCCAAATCTCTGAAAGGCATCCATTTTCCTTAGCTCTGTGCCTACATGTCCTTACTCCTGTCTAAAGAAAGGAGAACTCTTCCCTCTCTCACTGCATCTACTCCAGGGCTGGCCCACTACACTGCCCAGTGCTGGCCTTTGGACCTGCAGTCCCTGCCAAGGGCACACTTGAACCAGGCAGCTGTGTAAACCCAGGCCAGGCTTCCCATCAGGGAGTTACCAGGCCTTCTCCAGCCTCTCCCAGGCACGGAAAACACCCAGTCCCACGTTCCCCCTGGAAACCTAAAGATACCAGCTTCAAGAAAACTTAGCTCAAAGATGACTGTTGTTACCTTAGTTATGAAGCCAAACACTACAAACCGCCTAAGTATCCCACACTGGAGAAAGGCTAACAAAGAAAAGGTGATACAACCATCCTGAATAGCATGCAGTCATTAAAAAAACTTAACAACAGCACAGAAAATGTTTATTACAGTAATGGGGGCAGCATACAAAACTGGATAAAGAGTACGATCACAGCTAAGGAAATTGAAATAATCTGAAAATCTGTACAAAGAGGCTTGAAGGAAATGCATCAAACCAATGGGTGTCTCTAGGTAGAAGAGACCAAAGACAAGGTCCCTCCTCTATGTTTATGTATATTTATAACAGCAAATATAAACAATACCTTTGAAACACATCTCATCATTTCTCACGGAGGAACATATACTCAGAAAGATCAGGGATCTTGGCATCAAAAGATCTGGGTTCTAGGTTCAGGGCTATCTGTTTCTATGGCATGTGACCTTGAGAAAGAAAAGTCCTTTGTTTCTATTTCTTACTTACAACCACAACTTATACCTACAACCTACATCTCTAACCTACAACTTACATCTACAACCTACACTTACAACCGACATCTACCAATTACACTTAACAACTATACCCACACCACACCTACACCTATGACCTAAATCTATATATAACCCACAGGGTCGCCATAAGGGTTGTGGAGCTCACCCAAGTGCCAGTCCTTACATGAAAATGTTATAGGGAGGTAGGGCATAAAATTATTATGATTTCTTGAGATCGACACTCATATACACACTTCCAATATCGACAACATATCAGTTCACGAAGTGGGTCCTGATCCCAGGGGGAAACACTAACACACCAGAAAATTCTTATCAGGGCTCAAAGTCAAAACGAACACTATGTGAGTCCTGTTCACCTACCCAATACTTCTCAAGACCTAACAAATTTGATTCAAAAAGTTTATCACCCGGAGTGCCTTGGTGGCTCAGTCGGTTAAGCGTCTGCCTTCAGCTCAGGTCATGGTCCCAGGGTCCTGGGATTGAGTCCCGCACAGGGCTCCCTGCTCGGCGAGGAGCCTGCTTCTCCCTCTCCCTCTGCCCCACCCCCTCACTCGTGCTCTCTCTCTCTCTCTCAAATAAATAAAAGCTTTAAAAAAAAAAGTTTATCACCCTTCTGTTGAAAAACACAGAAGAAGCTTTAATTCAGCTTTGTTTTTGTTGTGTTTTTTTTTTTTAAGACAAAGAAAAGGAAACATACTGGCAGGTGCATTTTGCGTAATTATTTGGTTTGGCAACTACCTCTTGGTCTAGAAACAATGGTTTAGAATTTTCCCCCAAGTGAGGGCACGCTAGTTGGCATCTAGGAGCAAAAGGAAGCCAGCACCCTTTCTTGTTAAAAAAAATCAGAGAACACGGGCTTTCCGAGACAGCTATCCTACTGTGGTCTTTCTTCTTGGTGTTGTTCAGAACTCACTGAAGATACTGCTGCCAAGATTCAAGAGTCCTTGACTAAGACAAAGGGCCTCTTCTCTCTCTAGCAGATGTCACTTCAAAAGTCAAGAACTCTACTCTTCTCCTTATCTAGTTGGTAAAGTCACAAGAGGTGGAGGCCAAGGCTGGGGCATGACCCCCACCCTTCACCTCCGCCTGAGACTGGATTTGACTTCCAGTCCCACCATGTACTGGCAAGTCACCTCACCTCACCAAGCTTCAATCTCCTCACTGGTAATAGCAATACCAACGTTTTTAAGCTCCTAGAATGTACTAGATACTAAAGCTTACATCTAATAACTCATCTATTCCTTGCAACGGCGCTATCATGAGAAGTACAGTAGGTACTATTACTGTCATGCCCACCTTAGAGATAAGGAAATGGAGACACAGAGTGGTAGGTACCTTGCTCAGGGTCCTACAGCTACTTGGCAGTAGGATGGGATTGAAACCAGGTGGTCTATCTCCCACGCTCTTACCATTTACTCTGTAACATCTGTTAACTAGAGAGGGGAAAAAAAATGCCAGTTGACAAGGTCATCATCTGGACTTTAAAAGACAACTATCTAAAATACCACAGTAGATCCTCAATAAATAGTAGCATTGCTATTTCCTCCCAACACAGCCAAATCTGTACCCTTCTCTCAACAGCCAACTTGACAATGCTTCCTGTTAGATACAGAAAGGATGCATAATTCAACACAGCCAATGGCTGGGAAATAGAAAACAAAACTCAAAGCCCACTGTATAAAGTTCGAGGTCCTGGGGGCGCAGGCTGGGTCTTCTTCGTCTCTGAGCCATCTGCACAACCTAGTAGAAAGCCTGGCACAGAGCAGGCAATCCAAAAAAGCTTACTGACCCTCTTGCGTTTCCTTCAAAGACACCCCCCCGTCTTACTTTATATTCCTGTTTGTTTCCCAGAGACAGCCCTAAACGGTAGGTATCACTGATTCTAAAATCACCAGGGGAACTCACAAACCGCCCCCCGAGCTGGGAGGAACCATGTCCCCTAACACCAACCCCCACCAGATCTCTGAATTCTCTCTAGAACCTAGCTTCCCTCTGTCAACTTCCCCCTTCACTTTTCACTGCAATCACAGGAAATGCCTTGCTTTTGGTCCATCCTAAGCCACACCCCACCAGGTGTCAGCTCAAGGGACGGTCCTTTCTGCCCCAAGGGCCAATCACTCGGTAGAATCAAGGTGAGTGTGTGGGACCCAAGCCATGCTATAGGAGAAATCTCATCCTCACTGCCTCCCCCTGGGCCCACGTTCCCCAAGCCGTAGACAAAGGCCAGAACAGGGTCACACAAGGGCTCTTCCATGCTCTGAGACATGTGAGCTGGCTTGGAGAGGGTCTTCCATGTTAAGATCCTCCCATGAGTGTGAAAAAATAAAAATCACTCAAAATTCTTTCTTCTGGTTTAGAGTGTCAGAATTTACTCGACAATCCCTGAAATCTTTCCATCTGTCTTGCAGCCTGATTGGCTGTTAAGACACTGAGTAGGGCGCCTGGGTGGCTCAGTCGTTAAGCGTCTGCCTTCGGCTCAGGTCATGATCCCAGGGTCCTGAGATCAAGCCCCGCATCGGGCTCCCTGCTCCGCAGGAAGCCTGCTTCTCCCTCTCCCACTCCCCCTGCTTGTGTTCCCTCTCTCTCTGTTTCTCTCTGTCAAATAAATAAATAAAATCTTTAAAAAAAAAAAGACACTGAGTAAGCAGGATACTGCAGGGGAAGTGGTTAGCACAGGGCCTGGCACAGACTCCCTGCTTAATACAAGTTACCCCCAAGGCTGGGCTGCTCCGAGAGCACGTCCCTCCTCCTGCTGAGCAGTGACTTGTCTCCCTCATGCCACCAGTTGCGGTCCTGCATCTACCCGTGGGGCCGAACAGATTCCAATACAGGCCAGTTGGTCCAGGAGGCCCCCTGGGAGAGACTGGGGCCTCCAAGACGTACATAGTCCATGCAACAGCTCCCCCACCCTAGAAAGGAAGCAGATGTCCCCAAGGAACCCCCTTCTCTTAACTCTCTCCCCTCTCCAGAGCCTGCTAGGTCATTCTCTCATGGTACTTCCCAGCTCTCGGGAGGAAGCAAGGGCATTTTACAGATGGTCAATCACCCAAGTCAGATGTCCGAGATCACATGGTGATGGGAATGGAATTAAAACCTAGTTTATCTCCCGACCCCTTCCACTAAAACACCTGCAATTCTAAGTTTACAGGTTAGGAAACAGACACCCATGTGGGAAGTGAGTGGCCTAGGATTTCCCAGATAATGGATCACAGCAGTGAAGCGAACCCAAGGCTGGAGGCAGAAGTGTATCCTCTCCAGGGTGGATCCGGGCAACACCTTCAAGGATGGGACCCAGCTCTGACAGCATCGCTCATCCCCAAACGTCCAGGCTTACCCTACTCCAGTCCCCTGCTATTTCTGGGGCCATCAGAGGAGGACAAGCCAGCACTGGGGCGCCATGGGTTGGACTCTCAGCCATACTTCTCTGTTCTGAGCTCAGTCTGTGGGCACCAGGCACGAACGTCACCCCCTCCCAGAGTATCTGCACCACCTACCTCCAGGAAGGCCACAGCCGCCGACAGAAAACAAAGCGTAGCTCACTGCCAGCCCAGCCCTGCTTAGTAATCTGCCCTTTGCATCACCGGGGGAGCGGTGGGAATGCAGTTTCAGTACCTGATGGTACATCCAAAAAAAGTCAGCTGAGGGGGCCCACAGACTCCCACCTGTCCTCTCCCACCGCCACTCTGGGAGGGTTTCAAGGAGCTGCTGTTTCTTTTTTCTCCCACCCCAAGGAGATCAATATGTTGTGCAAAAACATCTCCATCCAGCCAAGCTCTCCTTTACACCTACCTCCATCTGGACCATCCCTCAGAGCATTCCGCTAATTCACCAATAATTCCTCCTAGAATTATCATGATTGATTTCACAGTGCCGGGCTGCTTCCTGCCTGGCAGTGCCCCAGCCAGGGGGAGCTGAGCAGGCACATTCATACTCAACCCACTGGAGCTGTAGGTCAGCAGGTTGGAGCCAGAGGGACACACACACACCAAGAGCTGGCTTTCGGGGAAATAAGGCAGGGTAATGCATCAAGGCTGGTGTGTTTGAAAAGGGAAGTTCAGCTTTGTATCCATAGATGTCTATGCTACCAATTATTGAACACCTACTCTGTGCTAAGTGCTTTGCAAAACTTATCTCATTGACTACTTAGTGCAACATTTTACAAATAAGAAAAAAGTCACATAAAAAGATGCTGTCATGACCCCAGGGACAAAATGCACCAGGACGCAATGCTATCTTCCCTAATAGGCAGGCCCTCCTTTGGGAAAAGCTGTCACTATTCAGACTAACAATTTCTCTGCATAATTTTCATAATGTTCAGGTTCTTGATAACATACTCATGGGTAAAAATAATGCTTAGCAGCTCTCTGGGTAAAATGATGGTATTAATATTAATTGTAGTGTTGGCAGTAGTAAGAACAGCACTAGTAACTGGAAAATTATCATGCATTTTAATGACTATCAGGCACTATGCTGGTTCTGTACATATAATATTTTATTAATAATCCTGTAGCAGGGTGCCTGGGTGGCTCAGTTGGTTAAGCATTCAACTTTTGATTTCAGCTCATGTCATGATCCCAGGGTCCTGGGATGGAGCCCTGCATGGGGCTCTTTGCTCAGCGGGGAGCCTGCTTCTCCCTTTCCCTCTGCCTGTCACTCCCTCCCCTCTCCGGTTGTGTGCACTCTCTCTCTCTGTCAAATAAATAAGTAAAATCTTAAAAAAAATAATAAAAAAATAGGGTGCCTGGGTGGCTGAGTCGTTAAGCGTCTGCCTTTGGCTCAGGTCATGATCCTAGGGTCCTGGGATAGAGCCTCACATCGGGCTCCCTGCTCGGCAGGAAGCCTGCTTCTCCCTCTCCCACTCCCCCTGCTTGTGTTCCCTCTCTCGCTGTGTCTCTGTCAAATAAATAAATAAAATCTTTAAAAAATAATAATAAAATAAAAATACTTCATTGCTAAAAAATGCTAACCATCATCTGAGCTTTCAGTGAGTATTTAATCGCTGATCACAGATCAACATAACAAATATAGTAATAATGAAAAAGTTTGAAAAATTGTAAGGATTACCAAAACGTGACATGGGAACACAAACCAAACTAATGATGCTGAGAAAATGAAACCAATAGACTTGCTCTACCCAGGGTTGCCACAAACCTTCAATTTGTAAAAAAATACAGTATCTGCAAAGTACAATAAATCAAAGTTCAATAAGACAAGGTATACCTGTACATTCAAAATATTAAGAGTAATCACTAAGAGAATAGAATATGATCTATAAATTGTGAACCAGCAAGGGAATAAAGGAGGGGATGTGGAAATGTCCATCAACATAGAAAAGGAAAAAAAGGAGCAAAGAAAAGGATTGGTAAAAAAATAAATAAATAAAACAGTAGGGAAAAGAACTCAGAAATTATATCAGTGATTATAATAAACATAAATGGATTAAATTTATCCATTAAAAGACAGAGATTATCAGACTGGTTTAAACAATTGAACAAAATTCAATTGTGTTACGATTACAAGAGATATATCGGAAACAAAACCTTATTAAAGATTGAGAATAAAGGGACACAAAAGGATAAATCAGGCAAACACTAACCAAAAGAAAACTGATGTAACATGTAATTGAAGTCATTCAAAATTACTACAGGTCTCAAAACAACCTTCAAAATAGTACAAAGTAGATTTGAAATCCCTATTTTGCATAAGAAAACTGAGGAACAAAGAAGTTAATTTCCTTGCCCAAGGTCACACAGGCAGCAGGGGCAGAAAGAGGATCCACATTCAGCTTTCTATCACTCCAAAACTCATGTTCTCAACCACAACACACCACTGTTCTAACGTTACCTTGAGAAATATTTAGTCTGTGTAAAAGACATGTTTCATAAGCAAGGCTTGGTGTATAAGTAAGGAAAATGGAGAAAGGATCATAAGTCACTAAAGAAATAAGAAAGAACAACCTACCGGTTCTCAATCCTGGAAGTAGATTAGCTAGAACATCTAGGGAGTTCTAGGAAAGGCCAGTGATTTGGGCCGCACCCCAGACCAATTAATTCAGCATCTGTAGAGTAGTACGGCCCAGGCGTCAGTATTTTAAAAGCCCCCAAAGTGACAGTAACATGCAGGCAGGGTTGAGAACAATTTAACTGCACACAAACTCAAGGACAGCCTAGTAAAAGATGGAGGGTAGTTTTAGGTCGCTGTGGAAAGCAAAAATTAGATGACCCTACGACCTCATCCCTCCAACCTACAGATCAAAAAAGAAATCTTCAGAACGAGGGGAAATATGTGACCCCTTCTTCCACATGATGAGGGAAACCACATCTGGGAATATCTGGGAAAAGAGCTGACAGAATCCCTGTACTAACACCCCCTCCCTACTTATTAAAGAGAACAGAATGAATCACAGAATCTTAGGGGTGTAAAGAATCTTATAAGAAACTTAAAATGGATCCTAGAGACTTGGCTAACTCTTAGAACTGCCTTGTGAACTTCATAAAAATATACAGTTGACATTTGAAAAACATGGGTTTGAATGCGTGGATTCATTTATATGCAGATATTTTACAGTAACGTATTATAAATGTATTTTCTCATCCTTAACAATTTTCTTAATAACATTTTTTCTACCTTACTTTATTGTAAGAATTGTAAGAATTCAGTATATAATATATATATATCATACAAAATGTGTGTTAATCAACTGTGTTATTGCTAAGGCTTCCAGTCAACAGTAGGCTAGGTTGTAGTTAAGTTTTGGGGGAGTCAAAATTTACACCTGGATGTTTGACTGTACAGAGGTTGGTACCCCTTACCCCTTCACTGTTCAAGGGCCCATTATAGATCTCTGCGCCCCACTGATAGGGGAGAGTGATTCTATGTATCTGGCTCAAGATTGAGAAACAATGTTTTTTAAAAGATACTCAGAGGCTTTTGGAAAGATGGTGGAGTGAAGCCACATCAGAATAATTCCATCTCCCAAGACATAATTAAGCAAAACAAAACACATACCTCCCTCAAAGAAAAGGGGTGAGGAGTGAGAACCAACAGTGATCAAACAAGGAATGCTATCAGCATCTAAAGGGAAGACCTGGGGTGAGGGTAGGGGAACAGGATTTGGCGTGCCTTATGAAGCTGCTATCCCCACACCACTCCCAAGAAGCATTATTGGTGAGGCCATAATCCTGAGACTTTTTACCAATTACTACCATTGTTATACTACTATTCCTACTCTTTAGAAAGAAGCAGACCGTGGTTGCACTGTTATTTTTTTCCCTTGTCTGACTTGATGGGAGAGTTGAAAGGATAAACTGGAAACTTCTAGAAGACAGCCGTAAAGCTGGGGTTTCAATTATTCAGGGTCCTCCCTCCCTCTCAGATGGGCATAGGCTCCAAGGCTCACTGCGTAATTCAAGGGATCCTCTAAATGTCAAGGACATGCCCTCACAGAAGACAGTATACCCACCATAAGTGGAACGAACTTGGAACAGGACACTGAACAAAATCTCAAGACAGCAGCACACAGTCCTAACCGAAGGAACACACAACTCTGAGCTCCCACTCTCCCTCATCCCCATGTTCCCTACAATGCTCTCAGCCATCAGAAATCATCTCAAACTGCAGCTCAGATACCAAGGTAGAGGTTTTGAATAAGTTACAAAAGGAGTCATTAAAAAAAAAATTGAATGTCATTTTAAAAAATCATCTGCCCACTACCAGAGCAAATAGAAGGACTAGACAAAGCCACCCAAGTTCAGCAAAAGCAAGATAGTATCATGGCACTTGTATACATATACTAACCAGGGTAAAAATAAGGAACACAGCATACAGAAGACGAAGAGCCCGGTCTTGAGGAAAACAGGACCGAAGAAACAGGAAATTCCCTCCAAGTGCTTAATGTATAGGAGAAATTAATCAGAATACATATTCACTAAAACAAGAAAAGTTAGATTACCAAGAAGTTAGAGCAAAGGAAACAAACTGAAGACCAAAATGACACTCTTTCAGATTGCTGAATAAGCTGGAGACAGAAAGAATACAAGTAAAAATTGAATTCCTCCATAGGGGAAAGGCTCGACACCAGACAGCTCTGGGATTTACTAGATATTATCAACCTTGACGACGTAAAAATAATGGTAGTACTAAAATAAGGCAGAGGCAGGTGGTAGGAGAAAGTATGTGAACGCATCTTGCTGCATCTTTTATAGCATGCACTTAAAAGTCTAAAATTAAAATCAGCTGTTGACCAAAAGGAATGACTGCAATGTTTCAATATTTTTTGCCACCTCAGTGGTATCTTTTAGGAAATATATTTCAGTGAAGAAATATTAATCCAGAGCACAGCACTTCCTTCAGAGGCTTCCTCTTAGAAAATCAAGCAAAGTAAGTGAATACTCTTTGTTAAAATTAGAATGGAGAGTGTGATCCTATTATTCTAAAATTATTCCTGTCAATCTATGGTCTATGTATCTTTCCAGCCATATATATCCATAGAAAGATTCTTTAGTGATTTCCTCCTACTGCTTAAGATGATTATTCCTAGGTGGTGAGATTTTTAAATTATTTTTACAACTCTCTGTGAATTTTTTTACAGTGATTATTTTGAAAAACAATTGTTATTTGTAGAGGAAGAAACTCTCAGGTGGTTGAGATGGTCGCGGCCAAGTCTGAGGACCACTGAATGCAGCCCAGGAATCTGATGCCTCAATCTGGCCCAGAAATCTCCGTGCAGCACTCCTGGGAAGCATTAAGCCACCCAGCCCACCAAAACCTCCAGGGAAGCAGCCAGCCACCCAGCCCACCAAAACCTCCAGGGAGGATCAGGCACTCACTCACCGCCGGTCCCCTCCCACCGCAAGGCGACTCTCACTGCACAGTACAGCTAATTTTCCCACTGCTGCTACCCTTGTGATCACGTCTTCTAGCAATAACACCTACTTGTTCCTGAATTGCCCTAACTGGGAGCTAATCATGTTCTTCTATATTCTCCTTTAATCCTCAGAGCAAACTTAAAAAGTTATAAGGTTTCATGAGTTTTTCCCATTTCCTGCGGAACAGACTGAGCCCTGGAGAAGTGAATTTTCCCGAGGCCCCACAGCCAGGAAGTGGTAGGTCTGGGCTCCAAAACTCTAAAGTCCATGTTTTTAACCAACATGCTTTGCTAGAAAGTGCTCGCTGGGGGCACCTGGGTGGCTCAGTTGGTTGAGCATCCATCTCTTGATTTTGGCCCAGGCCATGGTCTCATGGGTCGTGGGATCGAGCCCCATGTCAGGCTCCCTAGTCGGCTGGCAGTCTGCTTTGATTCTCCCCCTCTGTCCCTCCCCCACTCACGCACACATGCATGTGTGCTCTCTCTAATATAAATAAATCTTTAAAAAAAGAAGAAAGTGGTCCCTTGCTTTGATCCAAGACCCACCTTTCTATAACTTCTAACCAATGGCACTTACTCTGCTCCCTAGGGACACACCAAAAAAGGTTAACCCCTTTCCATATGGCACTGCCTTCCAATATAGGAAGACAAAAATCCTATGACCCTCATCTGCCCAGCCTTCTTTCTCCCCAAGCGATCCCACACCAGGTGCAAAAGATACAGGAAAAAAAGAAACCTGCATTTTTTTTCTGACCTGTGATGAAGTCACTGAATGATGAATTTAAATGGAATCATGAAGTTTCCAAGATGCTCTTATCTATATGCTATCATTTAAGTTCCATTTTTAAGGAGTTCCTAATAGTTGGGTTCCCTGGGAAAATCTCCCAAGAGAGTTTCATGCTACAGACAACTGCCAACACTGCAGGTTAATGGATGGGGGTAGTGGTGTGGATAAAGTAATTTATATCTGGCACAGAAGTGTATTATATGCATTTTCCAATTTATCTTCCTAATTATATTTTTTCATAGATTCATATTTAAATGAGTTTCTACTCCCCTAACGCAAGCTGACTGGCAGTGAGGGGAGCAGGATGAAAACGTTAAGAAGATTTTCCACCCAGTGTGAATCTTTCCTATGCCTTCGCTGAGAGCTCTCTGGGCTAGGTGGGGGGCCACAGGGTTGGGGTGGAGGGTGGGCTGTCTTTGGTTTATAATCTCCCCAAGTCTGATTTCCACACACAGATACACCAGCCTGTCCAGCCAGCAGTGTATACCATCTGGCATCTCCCGTGCCAGGAGCCATAGGGCAGCTGGACACAGGGGCCCCCAGGCCCTGCCTAGAACACATTCTCCTAGGAGTGTGCACTTCCCAGCAGGGCCTTGTTCCAGGGAAAGACTCTGCTGCCTTGGTTTTGCACAGAGGTCGGCAGGCCTCCACCAAAATGCACACCTGTGTTTAAAATGCACACATTTTAAAGCATTACTGCTGTGTTGGCAATGGGGCCATGGAACGGGGCCTGGAAAACATGGCCTCATGCCTCGGCGTAGGAACAGAGACCCACCATAGCTCAGTCCAGACTGAGTCAAGCCGCTGACCCCACTACCCTGTCCCTAAGTCCTCTCCTGCAGTGTCCTTGATTTCACCTTCATGTCCCCAGATCCAAGCCCCTGAGTCCCCTTGGGTATATGCATTGTTCTCTACTTCTTCCCCATGGCTTTTCCCCAGGCAAAATCTGAACTCATTTATCACAGCCCGTCTGTCCCTTACAGGGGAGGGGAGACACCCAACACCACAGCCCAGAAGGAACCTCCGCAGGGAATCAGTCAAAAGCCAGACACTAAAATTACATTTTCTCACTCCCTTCTCATTTGGAGGGAAGTCTGTGTAAGGCTGGCTGTGATCATACACTCTCTGCTGTAAATGAGCTGCCTCCCTCTCCTTCTCTTTCTTCTCCCTGTCTGTCCCCTCTCTGTGCCTTCAAGGCCTCCCTCCTCCCCTGAATTCCCAGCTTACTGCCTCCTTCTCACTTGCAGTGTGCTAGGGGCATGCAGCTCCATAGGGAACGTGCAGAAAGCTCTGGTCCCCCATCAGGACAGGGTGAGCATTGCCACTGCCCAGCATGGACATACAGGATGCAGGAAGCAGCAGGGGTACACTGTGTATGTGGCGGGGGGGGGGGGGGCAGGACAGAGGGGGCCTCATATAAGGGAACAATGCAGGAACATTTCAGCCTCAAAGAATCTACAAAAACACCAGCACAAGGGGAGGGGCAAGATAAGCCCTTCAAAGCAGGCAGCCCGAAACATGCAGAGTCCCAGGCCACTCCTGTCTCCTTCTTCTGGAAAAGGTCACACGAGAAGTTATCTTCCAAGATTCACAGACAATGCCCCTCCCCCTTGGCGCTGCCTGGCCCCATAGTGGCTGAATATTTCCAATGGGTAGAGGAAGGGATAGTCTAACTCTCAAAAATTCCTGTTCCCCTTTCAGGACCTCCTTCACATTTTTTTTTTCTTTTTTTTTTTTAAGGAATAGGGTTTTTTTGGGTTTTTTTTAAGATTTTATTTATTTATTGAGACAGAGAGAATGAGAGAGAGAGAGCACATGAGAGGCGGGAGGGTCAGAGGGAGAAGCAGACTCCCCGCCGAGCAGGGAGCCCGATGCGGAACTCGATCCCGGGACTCCAGGATCATGACCTGAGCCAAAGGCAGTCGCTTAACCAACTGAGCCACCCAGGCGCCCCTCCTTCACATTTTAAAGCATTACTGGCGGGTGGTTACTCGGGGAGGCACAGGAAAAACCTCGGAGATGTTGAACCAAACCTGGAGAGTTTAACTGAATTTTTATTTGCCTTATAGGCCACCTCCTATGAGTCAGGCACTGTGCTGGGTGCATTTGCACACCGACCCTCGGTCTCCCAGCAACAGTGCGTATGGTATCATCACCCCCTTGTGCAGGTGACGCCTGAAGCTCAGAGAGGTTAAGGAACTTGCCTGAGGCCATTACAAGTCATGGCACACAGCAAGGACATAAATCTAGTCCCAGAAACCATGATCTTCCTACCACACCAAATGTTTCCCCTAAAGAGTGCCCATAACTCCACACAGGAACCCAGCCCAGCTGAATAATCCATCAGGGCAGAAGAAGAAAACTCCTCTGTCAAAATGAAAGATGCTAATAGCAAGAGTATTTAGCTGGGAGTGTTCAGATTTCCATAAAAACCTCCTTGTGCAAAGATGAGCTGAAAAAAATCCTGCTGAATCTGCCTCTTAGAAGCCAGTACCTCCTGGAATCCAGACATCTGTCCTCAGCCTGCTGAAGAGCCCCACTGGTTCCCCACCAACCTGCAATCCCCACCATGAATTATTGAGGAACCATACAGGGCTTGGCTAAAGGAAAAGAACGGGTCAATTATATTTCACCCTACCCACTAAACCTTAAATATGATGCCCAAGATCAAACAGCCCTTGCCTTTCATTTTTCTTGGCTTTAGGAAGGCACTGAGGGGGTATGGAGCCAAGAACACAAGTGTCTGAGCATTTACAGTAATCCAGCCTCACCCCCAGACTGGTCCCCCCATCCAGGCCCACCCTGTATAGCTTTTCCAGATCAACTGGAATTTGGGGTGAGAGCCAGTCTTTCCATCCACAGTCAGCCTTCTGCATGGAAGGCACATGTTTCCAGGACCTCTCCTAAGCAGGTATTCTGAGAAGAGTTCTAAAGCAGAGACTGAGAAGTGAAGTCAACATGGAATTGCCTTCCCTTTGGATTATCCGACTCAGGTAGTACCCACGACCGGCAAGACCCACGGAAATGGGCTGACCCTAGAGAGAATCATTCAGAACAAGGGTGGGCAAACTAACAGCCTGCGGGCCAAATCTGGCCTGACGTTGGTTTTTGTAAATAAAGCTTTATTGGAACTAAACCATGCTAATCTGTTAAGTATTGTCTATTGCTGATTCCATGCTACGCAGGCACAGTTGAGTAGTTGCAACAGCATGGCCCACAAAGCCTAAAATATTTACTATCTAGCTCTTTACAGGCAAAAAAAAAAAAAAATTGAAACCCTCAATTTAGAAAAACCTTCAGAAGATGTTGGGCCTATTTCCTGAGTCTTTCTAAAAGCAAATAATATCTCTAGAATATATTTGGTACAGTCTTGCATGGAGGTAAAAGGATGGAAAAAAGAATAGCCCTGCAGGGCCCCTGCAGCCCCATAGGAAGCCAAAAAGAGACAAGATGCCTGGAACCCAGTGCCTCACATGACAGACGTCCTATTTACAGAAGGGCAATCTGCGTGCCACCTCTGGGAGGCTGGACCGACACACCCGCTGGACCGACACAGCCTCCCCCTGCTCCCACATCCCGAGCCTGAAAGCCTCAGGTAGGTAACACCGGCTTCCAGGAAAGCAAGCACTCATTTGCGCCACCCCACTCAGCTAGGGCCCAAGAAGCCTGCCTGAAGCTGTCCCTCAGCAGGATTCATGCAGCAGACACCACTGGCTACCAGTTCCAGAGCCTCCCACGTGCAGGCCACACACATGTAAGTGCACGTAGGGAGGTCCAGGGCAGCAGGTTGGATGAAGATCTGGGAAGCCGACCTGTAAGCAACCAACCTTTTATTTAGCCCCTGCTCTGGGCAACCAATGGGCATGACTCTTACTACAGGCAACAGCACATGGGGCAGGACTCAGGAGACTGGGGGCCCTCACCAACTCTGCTGCTAACACCTCATACAACCTTAGAAGAGTCATGTCATATCTCAGGGCCTCAGCCTTTCCCCCTGCCAAATGGACTCATACTACCCGCTATGCCTAAATCACAGAACTCAGACGTGAGGCAAGTCATCACTGAACATCTACGACTGGCCAGACATTGTTTCTAAGCATGAGATATCGTGGCAAGCATGACAGGCAAAAGCCCTACCTCATGGAGTGTACCCTCTAGGGTTGGGACGGAGCCTTCTAAGACATGCATGCAGGAATACTTTGAAAAACCATGACGTGCTTCCCTTGCATCATGGATGGGGACATTATCCTCCCACTCTGGACCAATTATGCACCGGACTCACACACACAGCAGACCTGTTCTAAATGCCTTGCATGTAGTAACCCTACAATCACAAGCAGCCCCCAACACCAAGGAAGGCACTTTGAATACACACACCCCACAAACAAGCAAGCTGGGGCCCAGAGCAGGGAAGCCGTCTTCCCAGGATAACACAATCAGTCGAAGGCAGAGATAGGCATTTTGATACCCTGATCTACCCATGGCATTGCCCTGCCTATACTGAGAAGGAAATTAAGTGTCCTACCCCTCTTGATAGCTCCCATGCTGGCTGGAGGTGCTGAACTTCCTGTGTTGGATTCTTCTATCATGAACTGGGGGAGTAAGGCCATGCCACCCCAGGCTAGCAGGACTGCCCCCAGAAGGAGGAAAGGAAGCTCCATCCTAGGATGGACGTCCTCTAACGTCCTCTAACGAGAGGACAGCTTCTAACAGGACAGCTGCACCCAGGAGAGAGGCCTCAAACTGACAGGGAGATGGTCCTTGCATCTCCCTCTCTGGGCCCCTCTCCTGGCCGGGCTTCTGCAAGCAGGCAGATCTCTAGTTGCGGGCTGCCAACGGAGGCAGGCCAAGACTAGGACGCGGGCAGGTCCACGTTATGCTATGTAAGGCAGTAGATCTGGCTCTGTTATTTCCCTAGTGCCAGCCCCAAGTTTTCAGTGAAGCCCTGTGTCAATGTCCCAGGCCAGGTGTCCAACAACACAAGGAATGAAGGAAAGGCTGAAAAGCTATGCCCCCAAACTTGAGCCACAATGGTTAGAGGAAAATGGTGCTCCCTTAACTAGTATCTTGCTGGAAGTACTAACAGGTGAGACATTCCTCAAGAGAAAGGTAAAATTGGAGAGAGTCAAGGACATACCCTTTGCCCACATGGAGTATTTTTCTCCACTGCCCATGTTGAAGGATCAAAGTCCTGGCTTCCTGAGGCAAGTAACAGCTTCCTTTTCAGAAGGGAAGGATGCTAATTTAGGGCAGAGAATGCAACGTGGAGGAAAGGGGCGAGATTCAGGGACTGTGCAGTGACCTCCCCGACCCCCCACCTCAGCCATCCAAGAGACTCTCCTGAGCTGGGCAATGATGCTCACATCTGGTGTGCTCACCACCAGCGCCAGGGTGGAGCAACGTAGAAAGGAAAAGAAGGCAGAGACAAAACCCCCTCTTGGGGCAGTCCTGGTGCATCCAGTTGGGAGGATGGAGCCTCAGAGAAGACAGAAGACTGGCCCTGCTCCCAGGCCCAGAGGGGATCATCACTCCTGGGCAGCTCCCATCTGATACTGGTTCTAGCTGGAGCTGCCTCTCTCTCGACGCCTCCAGCATAGATCTGAGTGTGCTGCGTCCCGAGGGGTGCCACGGCATCCCGAGCTGTCTTCATTCTGCCGCTGGAGGCAATGGGAAATCCCCAGAGCCTCAGGCTGCCTCTGGGATTTCACACTGTTTTCTCCTGCCTCGCTTTCTCTTTTATCTCCTGGATTCACATACTGCTGTGCTATCTACATGGTTGTCAGCCTGCCCGTCTTAGCTCTGTGACCTCATGCAGACACACAGAACATACGAGCTGGAAGGGGCCTCGGAAAACATTCCCGAGCAAGCATCTCAGACTCGGGCACGCCTCTCCCCCGGAAACCGGGTTGTGTCTAGGCAGAAGCGAGGCTGGGGAGTGGCGAGGGCTGGCTGTCCTGCTTCTGAGCACATTTTCAAAAGTGGAGCATTTTTTAAGGTAAGATGTTGACATCATTGCTAAGTCCGTGAAGAAAAGATGCTAGAAGCAGTGTGAGAATAAGACCCTGAGACAAGCAGAAAAGGTAGTACATGTGTGGTACTGTTTTTACATGCTGCCCCCCAACCTAAGCATGGCACAAGCCCCCCAGGCTTTGCCTCCCAGATGGAAGGCCCCAACCAAGGTTTTGGTGTCAGGGTATATAAAACCACTCAGAGAATATACTCATGGATCATGAAATTGATTCAAAGATGTAGGCAGAGTACTATTTACATATGAAATAAAATATATATATATATCATGGAGTGACAGGAAAAATCTGCACAACTTTATTAAGTAAACGTGTGCATGGAGTGGGTAACTATGGATGATGCTCCTATATTTTGAGGAGAGAAATGGAGAAAGAGCCCATTCACCTTTTTTTTTTTTTTTAAAGATTTTATTTATTTGACAGAGAGAGATACAGCGAGAGAGGGAACACAAGCAGCAGAAGTGGGAGAGGGAGAAGCAGGCTTCCCGCGGAGCAGGGAGCCCGATGCGGGGCTCAATCCCAGGACCCTGGGATCATGACCCGAGCCGAAGGCAGACGCTTAACGACTGAGCCACCCAGGCACCCCATAGCCCATTCACCTTTTATTCTTTTCTCCCCTTAAAGAATTTCAGTAGAGGGCGCCTGGGTGGCTCAGTTGGTTAAGCGACTGCCTTCGGCTCAGGTCATGATCCTGGAGTCCCTGGATCGAGTCCCACATCAGGCTCCCTGCTCGGCAGGGAGTCTGCTTCTCCCTCTGACCCTCTCATGCTCTATCTTTAAAAAAAAAAAAAAACAATTTCAGTAGAAAATTCTCAAAAGCACCAAGTTTTTTTTCCAGCTTTACTGAGATGTAAGTGACATATAACCTGGCAGGAATTTAAGGTTATTACTTTGTATACCAAGTTCCTAGTGGCCCCACTTTACAGATGAGAAAACTGAGACCTAGAAAAAGAAAAGAACAGAAGCAGACTAAAATCCCAAGCCCCTGAATCCCATAATCAATGCTCTTCCCAGCCAAGTATCACTCAACCATAGGGCACCCCACTAAGAGGCCAGGAACTGTTTCCAATTGAACTCATCCTGCCCTGTGACTGGGACAGCACGCTACAGAGACACATCCTTAACTAAAGAATTCTGCCAAGCACAGCAAAACTTTGAGATTCCAGCCAGGGTTCGGCTGATATTACAGACTTGATCCTTCAGGAAAGACCCTCTGTCCCCTGAGCACGGCGTGTGTCGAGCAGAGACCCTTCCATGCAGCCTGGGCCGGCACATCTATTCCAGCCACCACTAAGATGATAGAAGGGTACCTGGAAGTCACCCTCTCCTTCCGGAAATTCTGGGAAGTTGGTTCTGCAAAGGGACACTCCACAGTTCTAACAGGATAGATACTTGCACAGTCCACAAGGGGCAGGGGGGAGGTCACCTGTCAGTGACAGAGTAACAAACCTCCCTGAGCCTCAGTGGGAAAATACTCCCTAGACAAATCTGCAATTTCCAGGCACTTCTGAAACCTGGAAGAATAAGAAAAGGGCTTGGATACAGAAGACGAGAGAGACTGTATTCAAAGAGACAGCAAAGTCCTGGGAGCAGAGAGCCGGCCAGTGCACTGGGTGGCAGGAAAGCGGATGGCACTGTGTAGGATGGGACCCTAGTTTGCCTCTGCTGCAGAAAGGCAGCACCGGTGGGGGTTAAAACAGGGACCTCCGCTGGGTCAAGCCCCTGACCAGGCTTGAATCCTAACTCCTCCATTCACCAGCTGTGCGACCCTACTGTGGTGCTTTAATTCTCTGGGTCTGTTTCCTCATCTGAAAACAGGGGCAAAAACGGTGTACAAATGTTATACGTACGGAGAGGACAAGGAGGGTGAATATAGGCTGAGCACTTGGCTCTCTCCACGTGGTGAGTGTGACAAGTACCCACGGAGGCCTCTGCCTACTGGGTGGTCAGACAAGCTGCGGACATATGCACTACAGCTCTCTGCTCCCCTTCTAGGTTTCAAACATCAAGTAGTGGGGCGCCTGGGTGGCTCAGTCGGTTAAGCTTCTGCCTTCGGCTCAGGTCATGGTCCCAGGGTCCTGGGATCAAGCCCCACATCCCTGCTCAGTGGGGAGCCTGCTTCTCCCTCTCCCTCTGCTGCTCCCCGCCCCCCGCCACTTGTGCTCAAATAAAAAAATGAATAAAATCTTTGGAAAAAAAAAAAAAGAAACATCAAGTATTAGGAGCTTTCTTTAGGAATATATACATGTATTCACGATTGCTTTTATTTTTTTCAGCTTCCTTGAGGTGTAATTGACAAGTAACATTTTAAGATATTTAAGTGTGTGTCATGGTGAATTGAAGTATGTATACATTGTAAAAGGACTTCCACCAAGAAGTGCTGAGATCTGACACTCCAGAGGGCCTACTTTTGTTCTTCCTGCCTTTGCCATGATGTGCGCGGTTTTCTCTCATCATGGACACACCACCGGCCGGGATGCAGCCCTTGAGCTCATTTAATTGTGCAAAAAGTTGGGATGCCTGGGTGGCTCAGTCGGTTAAGCATCTGCCTTTGGCTCAGGTCATGATCTCAAGGTCCTGGGATCGAGTCTTACATTGGGCTCCCGGCGCAGTGGTGAGCCTGCTTCTCCCTCTCCCTCTGCCCTTCCCCCTGCTTGTGCTCTCTCTCTCTCAAAATGAATAAATAAAAATCTTTAAAAAATAAAAAGAATGCAAAAAGTTAGGAAGCAGCCTTTGCATTACTACTCCCCAAACAGCACAGACATTAACATTTTAGTGACAAAAAGGCAACATCCATTTTCTCAATAGCATCCTCTTGATGAGTGAAATATTAATCTAAATGGGTTTTTTTCCTTTTTTGCCCTTTGGGTCTCCATAAAATTACTTCTGTTTTGAATTTTTGAAAATGTGGCCCCTCCATCTTTTAAATGTTCCTGAGTTGGCCCTCATGAATAAATGGTTCTTGCCGTTGCCCCAGCTCTTCCCCTCCCCCTGCACCAGAGAAAGGGGCCCTGGGGAGATGAGGTGGCAGAGGACAGAGGCAAGGTGACACTGCCCAGTAAAATGAAAGCTCCTCTCTGACTGGGCGCAGGGTGAGCACTGATCCAGAAGTATGCCCACCTCCTGCTGGGCACTCACCAGGCCCCCTGCACCGTGAACCAAGCAGTTCATCCATAACGCACACCTAGCCAGAGCCTGGGTGCCTCTGTGGGCCCAGAGGAGCCACTGAATTGCTCAGCAATGAGCCCACCTCCGATGTCTCAGGTGCATCACAGTCCCAGAAAGCAGCTTCCGTCTCAGGGCTGTTCCCAGGGAAATACCCGCACCAGGCCCAGAGCATCCTGCTGACCCACCCTCAGGGCTCAATGTCAGCAGCAGGCTGTTATCATGAAGGTGTAGGTGGCCAGGAGATGAGCTCAAGGCAACCACAAAGACACAAGGTCCTATCTGAGGGTCACCTCGCCCCTCCCCCTGCCTTGTCCCACTGCCTAGTTGATGAGTGAAGAGTCCAGTGGTTCTGAAGCCCGGAAGGGCATCAGAATCCCCCATAGAGCTGGTCTAAATAGCACAGATTTCATATTCCACTCCTGGATATTTCAATTTAGTAGCACTGCAGTGGGGTTTCATCTATTTTTTTAGGTTATAACAGGTGGTTCTTGTGGCCACGACTAGGAATCACTGGCCTAGGCTACTCACTACCAATAATGGGAGGAGAAGCCCACAGGGCCCCCTCTCTGTGGCAATATAAGCTCTTCAAAGCAAGCTGAACAATTTCTTCGGTCAGAGCCGGATTTTCCACCTCTGCGGGTGAGTCTAGCTGTTTCTTTAACCCTCTGAAAGCCCAACAGAAAAACTGTCACAGGTGCCCTGAAGACATGTCCTGAGGAAAAAAAATCTCTGATGAGGTGAGGAAGACTCCACAGAAATTGCTTTTGCAATTCAGAAATGAAGAAGACCAAGAAAGAGTCCAGAAGAACCTTTGCCTCCATCTAATGAGCACACATACTTCCCAAGGCCTTCCAGTTCCTGGAAACATTGCCGTCTGCAAAGACTCCCAGCACTTGAAAGGCCCTAACTTCACAATCATGGCACAAAGCCCACGGAGTCAACCGCCACAGTGCATCTTCTCAGACTAGGCAGTTCCTGAGGGACTTGGGGAAGGTGGGAAACAAGGAAGATGCGGGAACAGTCAGTCACAAAGGGGGTCAGGTGGGGTTGGGATGACATCTTACTAGCTACCCCCATCATGTGAAAGTGATTTCTCTTCTGAGAAAAACATCCGCTAACAAGAACTTTATCTACGACACTTCTTCCCTATGTCTTCACTCCAAAACACACGTTGGCACACATACCCAAACAGGCACACACGCACACAGGTGTGCCCCACAGAAACATGGAGCAGACAAAGAACTCTCCTGATCAGGAAGAGGAGAGCATTCATTCTCGGGAATGGTCGTGGGAGAACAGAGAGATGGAGAGATGTGTCTGATGGACTTCAGGGAAAGGATCAGCAGGACCTTTCCTCACGGGCCAGAGTGATTATATGACAAAGTCACAAGGCCTTTGGTGCTTCTGAAGACTTGATTTGAGCCCAAATAAAACTATGGATCGAGGGCCATTTCTGACTATTATAAGAAGTGAGTCCAGGCTGACAATCCCATAGGTCAGGAAAACAAAACAAAAAAAACAGAATTATATATCTTAAAGAAATAACCTGAAAACTAGAATCAAGGAACAGCCAACCTCCCTTCTAAGAGAAAATAAAAATCATTTACTCACATGACACTTCAGTGTCACCTGCTTTTTCAACCTCGGCTTTCTGAACCGAACATAAAAAAACAGTTGTAAAACTTTACTTCAGCCAACCTCACGACAAAAAAATCTAACAGTTTCTTATAGCTTTAAGCAGAGTCCTGTGCCAAGCATCTTGAAGTGTTCCAAGATCCCAGCCCCCACGGTGGAGTAAGAATGATGCATGAAGCCATATAAAAACATCATTTTCCATTTGGCGCAGAGAGCATGGAATAAGACTTTGGAGGTTAAACTAAACAGATGGAAAGGGAACAGTATAGGGATCCAAACTTAGCTCCCCCATGCCCCTTGCACAAACATAGGCCTCACATGGGTGACATCTAGAAATGAAGTTAGTGCGGGAGAAGCCAGGAAGCTTGGTTGTGTTTTAGGGGGACTCTGGTTCTGCGCTAGGGTCAACTAGATAAATCCCAATGAACGATGAGATTCTTGATCATCACTACCTAAGAACGAACTTGGGCAAACACTGACATTCTATAAAGAAGCAACAGCAAAATGCAGGTTCTTGAAAGCATTCTGAGCTCCTCTCAAAGAGGGCTGGGCAAGAATCCACAGTGGACACATGGTGTAGCCAGAGAGAAAGAGCTTGGACTTCAGATTGAGGTTCTAAGCCACTTTTTACCACCTACCATCTGGGGGACTTTGGACAAGTGAGCGAACCTCGCCGAGTCTGTTTCTTCATCTCTAAAAAATGGAAATACAGCCACCTGGGTGGCTCAGTCAGTTGAGCATCGACTATTGATTTTAGCTCAGGTCATGATCTCGGGGTCCTGAAATGGAGTCCCACATCGGGCTTATGCTCAGTGCAGTGTCTTCTTGTCCCTCTCCCTCTGCGCCTCCCCACACTCGCACTCTCTCTCATTCTCTCTCCCTCACACACAAATAAATAAAATCTTTAAAAATGGAAACACCAAAAAAAAAAAATAGAAACATTTTTCAAAATGACTGGGAGAAATTGAAAGTCGTAATTCAGGTGACAGAGGTCTGTCTCCTACAGAAGCATCAGTGTTGTTGATGACAATGAAGACAGTGTAGAACAAGGCCACTCCTCACTCATCTGGAAGCCACGATCATGCCACATCAGGTAGAACCCAGGACCCTGGAGATATGAACCAGGTCCATCTAGAACCCAGGATCACGATGAGCATGGGTCCCAGGGTCATGGACACGTCCAACCGAGTGCCTCATGCTCAACACCAGGGGATCATCTTTCATCAGCACCCAATGGTCATATTGTGATGATGCACCTGTGTGCCAAAACACACTAAGAAAATGAAGTCACTGGGGCATTTCCCCAGCTCCAGCCTCTGGCCCATCGATCACGGATACAATCAAATCCCGATGCCTCAAACTCCTCTCCCACGGGCCCTCTGGGGCCAAGACCGAAAGTCACCGAGGCAAACAAGCATGTGTTCTATTTGTTGGTCCTCTAGCTGTAATTGCTGGTTGGTTGGAGACTAATATAAATAACTCACTCAGATAATTCTGGCAATTAAGTCTGGCAAAACAGCAGGAGATGAACGCGACATATAGTGAGCACAGAGGAGCAAAAGAGGCAGGTCTCTCAAAGGTAGGGAGAGCTAGGCAAAGAAATTAACTCCAGAGTGGTTTGCAGGGAATCAGGCTCTCCAGGCTCATTAGTTCAATCTTGGCAGCTATCAATCACTGCCAAAAGGCAGCTTAATCTGGCCCCAGAGCTTTCAGGAACACGGAATCAAGGCCCACAGTTAGCCCTTCAATGTTGAGTTCATGAGTTATGAGCATCCCCCAGCTGGGAGGGCACAGGCTTCTCCTTCCCAGCATGTGCCCTGGGCATAAAGGATGTGTGGATAAATACAAATACCCAGACAGCCAGAGGTGACAGAAACAGGTCTATAATATTAGCCCAACTGGGTTTATGAGAAACAAGTGTGCAGTTCAATCCTGTTTATATGGTTCATGGGAGACTCTGGAGCAGTGACAGAGAATATAATTCTCATGCTCTTTAGGGCTTCCAGAGATGAACAGGAGACCCAGAAAAGACAGTAATAATGTGCTATTAGCAGAGGGGCTGGGTGATTCTGAATCCCCCTCGCCAGTGCTTTCAAAAAAACTTTAAGCTGTCTGGCCAAGTTAAAAAAATTTAGACTGCCAGGGAAAAGGGTTTGTTTTTTTTTTCTCTTTACACCATTCTAGAAGCAAGTAAGCTAACATCCCAATCTGGAATTACAGAAAGATTGCACCAAGCAAGGCATTTGGGTGTGCAAATTATAACAAATTCTAAATAATAGCAATATTAATTAATAAGAATTCTTCTCTTTCACCTTCAGCCGAATAATTTGCAAAGTTCCATCTCATATGATCCTTACAACAAACCTCTAAAGTGGGTATTCTTATCCCCCTGGTATGGATAAGAAAAAGGCTCAGAAAGTGGGTTCTTGCCTCTCCAGATTCCAGATGAACGCCTGGAATGTCCGTAATTCTGGTCTTAGAAAAATAAGAACACAGATGTCAGGACATGCCTCTTGAGTCGGGTGATACCCACATGGCACCTCACTCCGGGTGCAGACTCGCAGAGGCAGAGCCTGAGGAGATAGCTATTTCATGAGATCCATCTGACAAGGGTTATACCAGGGGAGGGGAGAACAGAGAGGAACAATCGAGGCCCTGAAAGACAGAACTGAGAACTCGGGCCCATGGTTCAGCAGCTTACCTGAGATGACAGGGGCCCTAAGGAAGAAGACGCCAGGCTCCCGGCCAGTCCCAAGGAGGTAGGTTCCTATTACAAAGTTGCTATCACTTATGCACCTTTTGTCCACAGACCTGCCCTGCTAGTCAGAAACACTGCTGCATCTCAAAGAAGGCCTCCACAGCAGCCCTGGAGTTCCAATAAGGTCTCTGCTTGTCCAGATGGAAGAGGGCGAAGGCACAAAATAAACTCGAGAAGCAGAGGCTTGGAAGTAAGCATTGAGCCAGACATCTTGACATAGAATCGCCGCCAGAGTCTCCGTGTGCTGAGCCCCAAGACCTCTCCAAGCAACACCGCTTTCTAACAAGTGGTGTTAAAATGGCTGTGGCCTATAAGCCTTCGGCGGAGAGCAGGTGATACAACTTCATCGCAACGCCCCCATGCACGCTTAGGCTCCTGAGCTACATGGGGAACGTGAGGGACTGACTTCCGGCCATATGCTGGAAAAGGCCTGATGGGTTATGTTGCCTGGGGGCTTCAGCCCCAGAGGCTGGGCCCTCTCCATGCCTTTGGTTAGCCCAGCCCCTGTTGCCTGGCAACATTCAGTGGGTGTTCAGAACGGTTTCAGCTGGTCTGTAATAGGTGGGATCTACTGGTGGTCTCTTAGGGACAACTGCAACAGGGCTAAGAGTTGGAATGTTCGCACTGGTGCAGATCCACCAGCTTAAGACACTGAAATACTCTGTCCAGGCCCATCCCCATCACGCTGCCCACACACGCGCCTCCCTTCGTTCCCGCTGGGACTGGGGACTAGGGAAGCAACAACAGCCCCGCAAGTTATATTCATACCTTTGAGTTTATGTAAATATCCACTTGATTTCGAGGAAAAAGGAAAAAAAAAAAAAAAGGAGCGGCTGCAGCTGGCTCCACCCCTGGACTTGAACACCCAGCTGCTTTTTTACACCATTTCCCGCCCAACAGGGAGAAACCACCATCTCCCCCCATACCATCCCAGCAGAGTCATGGCACACCAGCCCTCAAGGGCTCATGTGTTTAAACTGCACGTGATGACCCATCGGCAGCTCACAGAACCAACTTCACAGCTCACAACTGGCATTTTTCAACTGAAACAGAAAACAACGTAACAGGAGCGCCTGGGTGGCTCAGGTCATGACCCCACGGTCCTGGGATTGAGCCCCCGCATCAGGCTCCCTGCTCAGTGGGGAGTCTGCTTCTCCCTCTGCCTGCCGCTCCCCCTGCTTATGCACTCGCTCTCTCTCTCTGACAAATAAATAAATAAAATCTTAAAAAAAAAAAAAAACGTAAAGGGGGAAAGTCTGCCTTACAGAAAGGTGCTGATCCGTGGAACTCTGGTTTCATTATATTCATGGATATATATGTAATGAGTCGAGAAAGAAAAAGGACATCTCTTGTTGTGGGTCTCGAGGGGAAAAACAGTTTGCAAGCCCCGATCCAGCTAATCCCACCCTGCCACTGATGAGGAAACTGGCCCATGCAAGGCCACCGGAGGGCGTGGCGCATGGACGTGGCTAGCAGTCCACAGGGCCTGCAGCCTTCACTTCTCTTGGAAGCGGCTCTGGCTCTGGACACGGATATCAGGTTTCCTGGATGCTAAGGAGCCAGCTCTTCAGCCCCCAAGAGTGGCACTCAAGTGGTCTCTAGTGTGGCTGTGACTTTGACCAGCAGACTAAACCTAGCGCCTGAACTCCTGACCCCAGCCACGAGGCCTCCACCGAGACGCAGCTGTCAGGGCCTCCCATTCCCCCAGCCAGGCTGAGGGCGGTGTGGTTCGTGTCCAGCCTCCACCTCCAGAACCTTCCTCTGCCACCTCCAAAGTCACCTTCAGACCCATGTTCGTCAATGAGAAATCGCATAAATCCCACAGTAGAGACGACTGAAACCTGAAACCATGGAAAACATAACTTCTTTTTCCAAGAGGACCTGGTTAGATAAGAGCTAACATTCATTGAAAATTAACTATTTGACAAGCATTGTGCCGGAGGCTTGCACACATTATCTCACTTGACATATAATAAAGCCCTAAATGGTAATGTCACACACACACACACACACACACACACACAGAGCCATCATCTCTACCATGTGTGTTTTATTCTAAGCATCCCATACGCATTGACCAATCTCACCCTCAGCTCTAGACAGCAGGTGTTATTATGGCTGCCATTTTGCAGGCAATGAATTGAGGTAAGAGAGGCTACATGACTTACCTGATATCACACAGCTAATGGACGACAGAGGCAAGACTGGAACCCGGGTGGTCAGGTTTCAGAGCCCACCCTTGTAACTACCTCTACTGTTTATGATTAGCTCCATTTCCAGGTGCAGAAACAGAGATCCAGAGGAGTTCAGTCATCATGCTGACTCTACCCAGACACTACCCGTGAGCCAGGGTCCTCCTGGACCACCTGTCCACCATACTTAACAGTGGGTAAGGCAGGGCCAAGAGCATCAGGATGGACATGGATGGGTAGGCTGAAGACCCTCTCAGGGCCAAACCTCAGGTCTTTAATAACTGCCTCCTGGGGAGGTCCAGGGGCTTCCAGGGGAAAAGCCAGAGTGATAGAAATACTCACACAACTCGGGAAAATAGCTATTTTATTTTGCTTTTTAAAGATTTTTTTATTTGAGTATAGTTGACACAAATGTTAATGATAGTTCCAGGTGTATAACGCAGTGATTCAACTTCTCTGTATGTGAGGCTATGCTCACCACACAAGGGTAGCTACCATCTGTCACCACACGATACTACCACAATCCGGGTGACTGTATTTGACAACGGCTACCTCAACCAGAAGGGAGGTTTTTTAATTACGTTATCACTTTTGACTACTACAAATAGCCCAGATAAGAGAGAGCTAAAGCTCTTACTTGACTCCTTGAATTCTGGTTTGTTAATTACAGGGTCGGGGATCTGGAAAGGACCCTAAAACATATATCACTCAATACCGTCATGTTACTGATGAGGAAACCAGGGCGTTTGTGTGAAGTGTCATGCCCAGGGCCACACAGCTAGCAAGTGACAGAGTCAAGATGAAATCCTAGGGCTCTGGGATTGGCACTTTCTGGGTCTGTCCACGGTAGTTTGTCTATTCTCCACCCCTGCTGACTCTGCTCAATAACTAGCTAATGCACATGTCTAGAGCCCAGTCCACAGCTGACCCAGCGCACCCGGACAATCCCGGGATCCTGAGACACAGGCTCAGCTGCCCAAATTTCCACCAGTGACTATGCCAGTCTCATGTGTATTTAGATTTTTTGAGTAAGCACCTGAATTCTGTGTGACCGATTTCAGCATCCATTGGAGGCAGCTGCTAAATTTAGAATTAACATCCCAGGCAGTCTGTTGCACAAATGTATACTTCTTCGGGAGATGTTGTCAGAAACAGTAAAATTGACACATATAAAACAGTTTCTTCATTCCTTAATAATATTGAGCTGTGAAAATAAAGTATCTCAAACAAAGCTTTAGCCACAATGCCCTTTAAAATTAACTACAGTAGTCAAGGACTGTCCAGATTTGTTTTTAATGAAAATTCAGAAGCATCCCATCCTTATTCTCACTTCCAGTGCAGCTCCCTGGGCCTGGCACTTAACTCTAGCCACTTGTCACTACCCAATCTAGAGTGTTAGTAATTGATCATTTGGGGTGCCGACCTGTACTCTATGTGATAAAACCACGTTTGCAGAAGCTGAAGCATCTGCTAATTTTAATCACCGCCTTCTTTGTCTATTCCAATTAGTTACTTACATTCCCTTACACATGTCTCCCCTGTCCTCTGCATATTCATTCAGTGGTGCCTGGAGAGGGAGAGGCCTTTCATTGAGGACCTCTTAACCAAATAGCTACTGCAAAGCAAAGCAACAATGCAGTGGGACTCACAGTCCACGTTGACTTGCAACCTTCCATCAAAACACCTCATCATCCCTTACCAGAGCAGATGGAAAAAAAAATTACTCTTATGCCCTGAAATTTTCCATTCTTGATCTCAGCCCAAAGGTGACTTTTTTATTTTTATACTTGAGCAAAAAAAAAAGTTCAACTATTTTTGATTCATGCCCAGGCTAAAGAAACACACTTTGTTCTTGTTAAAGCAAAGTAAGATTTTTTTTTTCTTAACACATAGGTAACTCATACAACTGAGCTTACAAGGCCCAAGCCTTCCCACTAGCTAGTGTTCACAGTGGTAGCACCTTTGTTGTAATTGGAAAGCCAAAAATCAATAGTCAGGGTGAGAGGGAGCTAGGAGTCCACTTTCTGTATACCTTGTCCCCAGTTCCACTAATACTTTAAGAATCACATAGAATTCTGAAATTTTTCAGCTGGGTGACTGAGCCTGAAACTTTTCCTGGATGATAAGGAATAGGTCACCTGACTGCCTCTGTCCCCAGACCTTACTCACCTGCCCTCTTCCCATCCATCCTACCCACTCCAGCCCCCTCCCACACTGCTCCTTCTACTCTTGCTCCATCCAGCTACTCCCATCTCCATGGAAGAAGAGGGGGGATGGGTAGAGCACCTGGATGACAAGCATTAGGGGTGCAAATCACCCTTTATCTAACCAACCCCATAACCCCGTGTACCTCCCTGCTTCCTTAATGAACCCCCTGGATTGCAGCTGCAAGAGTCTCCTCTCCACTCTCTCATCCTGCCCTAACACACACACACACTGCAGGCCGAGGGGAGAGCCCACAGTGATGGGGCTGCCTCCATCCACCCTTGCGGGGGGACCCGTGTGCCACACTTGGCAAAACCTCAGGCCCAAGCCCTGCCTCTGCCCCTCATTAAGTGTGTTCCTGTGAGCAAGTCGCACCCATTCTGCAAAATGGGCCTGACCACATCTGTCCTGGCTGCCCCACAGTGTTGTTATGACAGTCAAGGGAATCACGGAAGTGAGCACACTTGGGACTCAGCCCTCAACGTAAACGTGTGTTCCTATTAATAGGCACACAGTGCAGTACAGTGCGGTATGTTCCTTTAGGATAAAGTCCAAGAAATACTGGCATTAAGTGAATAACACCAGGCAGAAAACAAGGCACTAAAAGAGAAGAACAGATACTGGGATCTATAGGGCTCCTACTAAGGGCAAGTTGACGGTGGCTACAGCAATCAGTGAAGACTTCCTGGAAGAGGAGCCTTTGTACCCAACCTAGAGTGGCTCACTACGCTGATCCAGGACCCAGAGCTCTTCAAGGGCATGGGATCTGTCTCATATGTCTCGGTTTGCCCAGCCTCTTCCTGGCACCAAGTCATCTCATCATGGAGGAGTGTTGAATGAATGGAAGGATGGGCAGAGCCCTGAATGAACAAGGGACTCGGACACCTGGGGGAGGAGGACGGAGTCCCAGGGAAGAACACACAGGTCAGGAGGGCTTGTTCAGGGCATGCTGCAGACCCATCGGGCAGAGCGAGGCTCCTGGAGGGCAGATGAGGAAGAGGTACTTGGAAAGGCAAGCCGAGGTCTGAGGGCAGAGGTGCAGACGGTGGGATCCAGGAAGCATTCAGGCTTCTGAGCACAGAGAGGAGCAAAGGGAGTTCAGAGTGATGTCACCAAATCAGTATCTGGGGAGATGACTGTGGCAGCTGCGTGCAGGACAGGCTGGGGAGTAAACCTGGCAGAGCGATCAGAAGGCAACTGCAATAATTCAAGCAGGTGGTGCGAAGGGCCGGCGGGCCGCATCACGCTTCTGGCAGCACCAGTCTCGGGGGCAGCGGGAGCTCCATTGAGGGCCACGCTCGGCAACTGTCCTCATTAGACTGGACCACAAGTGTCCACCCGTCCTCCCGCCTGACGCCCGGCCCCGGCTTCCTGCAAGTGGTCACCTTCCCCCTCCTGAATCCTGCTAGAGTGGAGCCAGTCCATTTTTAGATGACAGCTCCCTCAGTACGCGCTCCCTTAAAGGAGATAATAAACAGGGATGAGGCCGGGGGGTGGGGGGGGCAGGGAGAGAGCCTCCACAGCTGAGCGCATTTTCCTAAAGTGGTGTCCTCCCAACGATTTCATAAGGTAATATGTTGATATGACAGTTAAGACTATGATTAAAAAAGAAGGTAGAGAAAAAAGTGGGAAAGGAAGGGCCAGAAAGTTAACCCACGTTCTGTTTAAACATCAGTGAGACGTAACTCCTGGTGGGGAGGAAGCTCCAATGACAGGCCACCTTGATTCCAATCCAGCCCCTGTCGCTTCCTAGCCTGTGACCTTGGGCACCTGGACTTTTTGTGAGTCAGTTTCCCACGTGTAAGATGACGTTAATGATAGTTCCCACCCAACAAGGGCAGTTGTGAGAATTAGATGGTTGATCAGTGCAGGACTGGGCGCTCGGGCTGTGCTTGATAAGTGGGCGGGTGACACGGCTACTGGGGGGACTGTGTTAGAGGCTGTGTCCCCAAGCACAAACTGGCTCTGACTCCTGAGGCTTGTGAGCAAGCCCCCTGCACTGTGGTGTCCCCTAGCAGGGGCGCCACTGGGAGCTCCCTGCTCCCACTGGAATTCCAAGATGAAATGTGTCTCCCCCACAACCCCGGTTCTCTCGCCAGGGGACACCCAGAACAAGCTGATGCCTCTTCCCCATCACAGACCTTCAGACATGGGATGGTCACTGCTGTGTCTCCACAAAACAGTCTCTTCTCTACAGTGCTTCTTTGTGTTTCTCTCTCCCTTCACTTCTCTCACACTCACCTGCTGCACAGAGATTAGGCATCAGAGATAGCTAAATAAGAAGAAAATGTTCTTTAAATGGAATAGCCAAAAAAAGAGCTTTGAAAATTATTGCCTAGGGGGGCGCCTGGGTGGCTCAGTCATTAAGCGGCTGCCTTAGGCTCAGGTCGTGATCCTATCCCAGGATGGAGCCCCGAGCCCCAAATCCCGAGCCCCAAGCCCCAAATCCCGAGCCCCAAATCGGGCTCCTTGCTCAGCGGGAGGCCTGCCTCTCCCTCTGCCCCTCCCCCTCCACTCAAGCGCTCAGGCGCACATGCGCGCGCTCTCTCTCTCTCAAATAAATAAATAAAATCTTAAAAATAAAAGAAAATCATTGCCTAGGAATGCAATCCATGGGCTCTGGAGGCCTATATAAATGGAATCCCTTAGGCATGAAGCTGTAGCCCTGTGGGGAATGTCCCTGCATCCCACCCCCAGGAACCCTGCTCCAGAGAAGACGGAGGTTAGCTTCAGGTCCCCCTGATCTCCCAGGGCCCTGCTCAGGGCAGCCACCTGAAAAGCCCAGCAGCAGGAACACTTCTCACCACGCATGAATGCTGCGGGAAGCATTTGAAAATAAAGTTTCCGATTACTGCTGGCATTTCTGGAGTGTCCTGCTGCTGGCTGCAGCTGTCCTACGGAAGGCCAGTGACGTCACCTGCAGGCCTGACTGTGCTGAGTTCCAGGGCTGGGCTGGGCCCATGTCATTGGGGAGGGGAACCTGCCATTTCCTCCCGAAGGCCAGCTCTGCTCAGGCTCACTGCTTCCCTTCCTGGGTAGAATTCCATTGTCATGACTTGGATTCACACCAGGGAAGGTCCAGAAACTATTCCGAGGTCCAGGACAACCTTATTAGATAATTTCTAAAATCTTAGTATATGCCAAGCCTTGTTGCGGGTCCAGGCAAGCCCCCCAGATGAGACCTACTCCCCAAATCCTCACTGTACGCATTTCACAAAATGAAAAAAAAATGGTCTGCATTCCTCTGCTGGAGAGAAGGAGAAAATATAAAGATAAGAAGGGAAAGAGAAAAAAGGGAGCAAAAGTCAAAGCAGAAGAATGGGTGGGGAGAAAATGGAGGGGGTCAGGGGAAGAAAAGCAGGAGGGAGGGAAGGAGATCCACGTGCGAGGCTCTTTTTTGCCTCTGAGCTCCCCTACAGATACTTCCCATCCCCCTCCTCCTCCCCACTGTTCCAGGAGCTCAGGTCCAGTCCTCTGTTAGAGCTGACCAAGAGGACAGGGTGCACCACGCCTACAGGACAATGTAACAGACTGGGCCCAAGCCCAAAATAAGAGTCCAAGCTCAATGCAAAACTCAGATTTCCCATGGGTTGGGATTGGATTAACTGGGAATAGGATTTGCAGGTTGAGCCTGACCAAAGATCCATTTCTGTCTCCATATTAACCAAATTCCGGCCCCACTCAAAGTCAGAACCCCACCATCCGTTCCCACCTCGGGACGGGAGGCCTGGCCAGAGCCTTGCTATCTGAGACTGGCCCCTCTAGCTAGCAGCCCACCTTTCAGCCATCGTGGCTGAAATTATAATTATTAAATTATATTTATTAACTATTATAATTATTAAATTATATATTAAATTATAATTTAATAAATTATAGAACCCTTCCCAAAGGAGAAGGAAATAGGAGAGACTATGTATTTTTCAGAATCAAGAGAAATGAAAGGAAAAGGAAAATCAAGACCCTTTCAAAAACTATCAAATAGGGCCTTCAGAGCAAATCTGTGCAGTCAGATTACATAAAAGGCAACTGCATCTGAGAGGTTTAAAAATTAACCCAAGGTTACATAGCCATTAAATGAAAGCCTGCCTGGGTCCCACGTGTTTTTTCCAATATATTATAATGCATTCAACTCTGCAAAACTGTAGATTTTTTTTAATGTTGTCTCTGATGTACCCTTATTCAGAATTGCTATCTTTATATTTCTAATAAAAATAACCTGTAAAAGTGCATGCCTAATGCTGAAGACCATATTTTCAATTTGTTATTATATTTTTCATTTCTGGAAGGTCTATTTCTTTTTCTTCAAATATCCAAACATTTTTAAAATTAGTATGTTTCTTGCTCATTTTTTTCAACAACTTATTTTTTTAACATTTGAAATACATTATATATCCAATTGGTCTTATCCATAAAACCCCTGGGGATCTGATTCTTCTATTTGCTGTTTCTGCTGACTTTCACTCATGGTGACTTGTTTCCTTGTCTGTTTTCTAATTTGGGGGTAAAGGCCCATGTTTTAATGGCTGGGTTTTACCTACAGGAATCTTTCAATGCTTGAACTATGAGTATGTCCCTCTAGAGAGAACTTTTCATTTGATTCTGACAGACCCTATGGAATACTATCAATCCAAAACAACATCAGGTTACTTTCACGGCTTGGGGTGTCTTGGGTCACACAGGTAGTATAAATTCAAACCTGAACCTGCATGAAGGCGGATCTATGATGACAAATTCTCACAGAAGACATTGTTTCACCCTCCCTCAACCATGCCAAAAGTGAAACAGATAAGGTCCCTTGTCTCCTCCCTTTGCACTGCCCTCTCCACCCCCCACCCCCTCCCAAATGTTTGTTGGACCACCTGTTCCCTGAGGATGCAGCCCTCCCCACCTCAAGGGCTGGCTTTATGCAGGAATCTCATTTCCAACTTCCCACCTGGCAAGGGCCCAAGGTCTGGTCTCCTGGGCCTTCATAAAGGCCATGTTTTCAATCCTGTCTTAAAGTCTGACACTCCCTCTCCCTGATTTCTTCTTAGACATATCAAAGAATCTCTGAAGGCCTGGATCTGTGCCGTCTTCTGTACTTCACTGAAAGCTGAATGCTTCCTCTCATCTCCAGAGCCTAGAATTCCCAGGGCCCTCTAAAGCAGAAGCTTTAAAAACGTTAAGATTTTGAAGCCTTTATGGGGGGGGGGGGGGAGCAGCCCCAGCAAGGTTTTAATGACCTACAAGGCTAATAGTAATGAAGAAAAGTGCATTTCACTGTGCAGTCAGCAGTTTCTATTAAAAGGCATCTGAACTATTATAAAGAAGAGAGAACAAAGAAGAAATATTAGAACAGAGCCAAGTAGATGTGAAAGGAATCTACAAAGAATGCAGAGACATTCCTGTCTTTTTACTTTGCTTGGTTATTCCTCATCTGTGGCACAGCAAAATAAAGGTGACACCTTCTCAGCGTGTGCATGTATGTACACACACACACGCACACACACACACACATGATGTTGGCCTTTGTTAAAGCTGGAAATAAGTGCATCATTTAGAGAATAATTCAGTTTTCTAAAGAAATCTGATCACACCAAACACCTGATATCACTACAGGCCACTAGAGATTCCATTGTTTATTTCATAGCCTTCGCTCACATCATCCTCACAAAAAAAAAAAAAAAAAAAAAACCTCTGTTTTTCACAGGCTGTTGACAGTCAACCTCCTGATAACTGGCCCTCCCCACTTTCCTCCACCCACCACTCTTTCCTCTCAAAAGCATTCACTGATTAATCAATAACACACTCACACACACTTCAATTACGTCTGTAGGTCCAAAACTTCCTTACTCAAAACCATGGAGCCAGATGTGTTTTAGAATTCCAACTGTTTCAGATTTTAGAAAATTAATCAGGCGAATCTTTGGGATTCGGGCCACAAATCACTGTCACACACACTACAGTTTCTACAGGGACACACAGAACTCTCCAGACTAAGCTGGATGAATAAAGACCATTAACAGCCTTTAAGGGGAGGGGGGGGGCTTCACTCTGAAAAGTGAAGGTTTTCAGAGCTTTAGGGATTTGGGAATTGTAAACAAGGAGTTGTGCAGCCAGATCAATGGGTTCTCTGTCAAAATCTCTCACACTTAAATCCCCAGCCCAAAACTCCTTGGGACTTAGCAAAATCCATGCTCTCGTTCTCAGAAGAGGAAGAAAAGGACAGTGACCAGGAAAAGGAGCAATGCATTGAGATGGGTGATGGCCAGAGAGAGCCTGAGCCTAGCCAGGCCTGGAAGCCATGGGTTTACAGGCATAAACCCACAGAGCATGTCAGGAAATGGCCCCCAAAATGTCTCTAGCAAAGTCTCAGGTGCAATGGTCAGGCTCAGGCCGGGTAGATGGTGGCAATCAGTACAGTTGGATTCTAGTCTCAGATCTGTGACAAAGTGCTGTGCAATGTGAAGCAAAGCTGTGGCTTCCTCTCATACAGTGTGAGGAGCCAGATCTCACCAGTAATTTGCAAATGGCAGGAATTAGCCCACTGGTTGATCATGAAATTTACTTAATGGAGTATGAGTGATATTTTTTAAATAAAATAAATAGAGTAGAATAAATCCAATACATCAAGTTGGCCCATGTGGTAAGAACTGTTTCATGAATTTTTATTCTGTGAGATATATGTATGTAGGTAGATAGATATAGAGATATATACATAGATACACATGTGTAATCTAGTACATTATATATATATGTATACATATGGGCATGCATATATAATACACAGATATATATATACACATACATACACAATGTCCAATGTATTTCTTCCTATGGGACATGGTCTAAAAAATTTCAAATTTACTTGCTAAGGAATTCCTTGTGAAAGGCAAAAATGAACTACTGGGATTTCATCAAGATAAAAAGCTTTTGCACAGCAAAGAAACGGTCAACAAAACCAAAAGGCAACCGACAGAATGGGAGAAGATATTTGCAAATGACATATCAGATAAAGGGCTAGTATCCAAAATCAACACCCAAAGAACTTGTCAAACTTAACACCCAAAGAACAACTAATCCAAGCAAGAAATGGGCAGAAGACATGAACAGACATTTCTCCAAAGAAGACATCCAAATGGCCAACAGACACATGAAAAAATGCTCTACATCACTCGGCATCAGGGAAATACAAATCAAAACCACAATGAGCTACCACCTCACACCAGTCAGAATGGCTAAAATTAACATGTCAGGAAATGCCAGATGTTGGCAAGAATGCCAAGAAAGAAGCACCCACCTACACTGTTGGTGGAAATGCAAGCTGGCGCAGCCACTCTGGAAAACAGTATGGCGGTTCCTCAAAAAGTTGAAAAGAGAGCTACCCTACAAGCCAGCAATTGCACTACTGGGTATTTACCCCAAAGATACAAATGCAGTGATCTGAAGGGGCACCTGCACCCCAATGTTTATAGCAGCAATGTCCACAATAGTCAAACTATGGAAAAAGCCCAGATATCCATTGACAGATGAATGGATAAAGAAGACATGGTATATTTAGGCAATGGAATATTACTCAGCCATAAAAAAAAAAAAAAAATGAAATCTTGCCATTTACAACAACGTAGACGGAACTAGAGGGTATTATGCTAAGCGAAATAAGTCAATCAGAGAAAGACAATTATCATATGATCTTGCTGATATGTGGAATTTAAGAAACAAAACAGAGGACCATAGGGGAAGAGAGGAAAAAGTAAAGCAAGACGAAATCAGAGAGGGAGACAAACCATAAGAGACTCTTAATCTCAGGAAACAAACTGAGGATGGCTGGAGGGGAGGGAGGTGGGGGGATGGGGTAACTGGATGACAAGCATTAAGGAGGGCATGTGATGTAATGAGCACTGGGTATTACATAAGACTGATGAATCACTGACCTCTACCTCTGAAATCAATAATACATTATATGTATTAATTGAACTTAATTTTTTTAAAAAAGAATTTCTTGTGAATCTTTCTGAACAAATATCCTGTGAATTATTTCTTCTGGTATCACATAATACAGGCAACTCTGTATTAAAGTCACCCCAGACTGAAAATCAAGAAGAGGTTTTGCTAAACCCTTTGTTTTTCAAGATGTGCTTTAAAGACTAGGACTTGACTTCTTATTTTTGTCTCTGCTGCTTACTCACGATGACTCCTTAGGCACATACCTAATCTCTGGGCCTCAGTTTCCCCATTTGTGAAATGCAGAGGTTGACCATCGCAGACCCCCCAAGAGCAACTGCTCATGTACAACGGGAGAAATAATGGTCGAGAGGATTCCATGAGTTAATACTAAACATAGTTCCTCGGGCACTTGGTAAGAGCCATATAATTTCGTTTGTAAGATTAAATTAGGATTACTTTCCACATCTGGTGTTTCATGATGCTTTTGAGTCCAGCATTTATAATGCACATACAGCTTCACCCGGTGGTTGGAGCCAATGGCTATTTTCAGAGGCCCTCGACCCCGGCCGCTGCAGAGCCTGGGTCTGGAGACCGTAACCACCACCTTTCTCCTGCCTTGTCTTAGCCCTTGGAAGGCTCAGCTCATCCCCTCAATAAATTATGACCAGAATTCTGTGTTTGTTACCTAGCCTCCTGGGAGACGGGCAGTGGCATAGCAGAGGGATTACTCTGGGTAAATATTTCTCTAAACTTCATTCTTGCCACCACCAGTGTTCAGGGCGAGAGGGCCAGGCTCCCAACAACCTCCATTCTAAGGGGGTTGGGAGCCTGGGATGCTGCAGACTTCACTGCGTCCCCAACACAGAGCAAAGGGCCCCACTACAGGGGGGCTCCCACAGTAGATGGAGTCAGGGGGCGGCAGGGGGCGGCAGGAGGGCAAGGAGAATTCCTGAACTGGGCTCTCACGGAGCTAGTGAGTGCCTTGTACAGAATATAGCTATTGCAGCAAGCAGGGTATCGACTTTACAGCACTTAGTACTTGGATCCGCAAACGGCCACATTATAATTCCACCCCTCAGCCCGTTACGGGTATCCAATCCCGCTTCCACCCGCACGGGAATCTCAGCAGCACCTTTCCTGACACATGGAAGCCTGCCTCCCTAGGCGCTTTTCCAGGCCCCAGGGAGCACAGTGAAAGGCTCCCTGAGGCATACAACCTAGGGTTATTCTACCCAACTGTCCCCAGTTAACAGCTGAGAAAACTGAGGCTTATTTTTTTTTTTTAAGATTTTATTTATTTGAGAGAGAGAATGAGAGACAGAGAGCACGAGAGGGGGAGGATCAGAGGGAGAAGCAGACTCCCCGCCGAGCAGGGAGCCCGATGCGGGACTCGATCCCGGGA
>NC_138374.1:44391913-44486717 GCF_054177405.1 Leptonychotes weddellii | reverse complement strand
AAAAAAAAAAAAAAAGAAAGTAAAACCTCTCAAAAAATTCAGCAAATGAGGAGACATGCCCTTGAGATACAGCTTTGAGGTGCCACTTCTCAAACTTTCCAAGGGTTGAGAAGATTGGCAATTTCCCCAGCAAGATCAAATGTATGTCAGCCCAGCCCCACCCGGGCAAGGGCAGAGTCCATCCCCAAGGTCACCAATGCCATCACTGATGTTGAGCTAGTGAGCCTGGGGTTGAATCCCTGGACCTGCACTCACTGGCTAATTAGCCTTGGCAAGTCACTTAACCTCCTTCACCTCAACGTCTTCCTCTGTAAACCAGAAATAACAATGGGTTATTGCTACCCAGGGTTGCTATGAGGCAGAAACATGTTAATATATGTGGAATAAGAGTTTACCAATTGCTAGCAATTTGTATTTTTTTTTAAAGATTTTATTTATTTATTTGAGAGAGAAAGAATGAGAGACAGAGAGCATGAGAGGGAAGGGGATCAGAGGGAGAAGCAGACTCCCCGCTGAGCAGGGAGCCGGATGCGGGACTCGATCCTGGGACTCCAGGATCATGACCTGAGCTGAAGGCAGTCGTTTAACCAACTGAGCCACCCAGGCGCCCCGCAATTTGTATTAATAACATCATCTTCCAGCTGGAATTTAGGAATGTGACGACATGCTCACTCAGCAGGAAGCAGCCCCTACCCTAAATATCTCCCCTCTGGAATCTCTAAGATGAGCCATTGGGATTGCCCTCTCTTGACCAACTGCAAGGAAGCGCCTGTCCCCAGCAAAACACTCAAAAGGGCAGGCCACAGAGCCATGCCCCTCTGGGGGCCTTTTTGAGCTGAGCAGTTGAGGCCTTGGCAGACACCCAGATGTTTGGTTCCATATTAGCTTCCTTATGAAACTTTCAACTGCCTTATTTAAAGGACATGTGACTGCTTAGTTATGGGCATGGTCCCAAAGTGTAGGGCAGGCAGCCAGACAGGGAAGCCCCACTTCCTGTGTGATTTGTCTGCACCCATAACCAGCCACCAGCCCCAGCTGCCAATTTGCAGGGCAAAGCTGACTCTGGCCAGGTGAGGTAATTCCAGCACCTCCATCCCCTCCTGCTTCGGTCAGCAGCACTGTGGGCCTCCAACCTTCCTCTGGCTACAGATGTTGCTCACAGGGCCAGGACTAATGGTCATGGCTAATGGACACCTCTGTGCCAAACTCATAAGTGGGGCTGCTCTTGCCGACCTCTGACCCCTTGGAGCCTGGCTCTCATGGTTTTGCCCACTCCTCCTGGGTCCTGACCCTTTGCTTCTGCTCCCTGGACTCCCGGGTTGGGCTTCTTCCTGGTCAGCCCCACCCTGGCCTGACCACAGCTGATTCCACTGTGAGCAGTTGAAGATCATCAGAAATCACATCAATGTATCACTGGTCCAGTTTCACAAAAAGATGGATGAGGACACAAATGGCCCCTGGAATCCAGGTTCTGGCAAACACGGACTCGACAGAGCCTGGGTAGGTATCATTTCTCACACAGGGACACCAGTTCCGAAGGCGGTATCTGCGGGGACTGGTCCAACACCTGGAGAGTCTAATCCCAAGAAGAAATGATTATAAAACGTGTAGCCTAGGGCACCTGGGTGGCTCAGTCATTAAGCGTCTGCCTTGGGCTCAGGTCATGATCTCAGGGTCCTGGGATCGAGCCCCGCATAGGGCTCCCTGCTCAGAGGGAAACCTGCTTCTCCCTCTCCCACTCCCCCTGCTTGTGTTCCCTCTCTTGCTATGTCTCTCTCTGTCAAATAAATAAAAATCTTTAAATAAATAAATAAATAAAAATAAAACGTGTAGCGTTTGGAGTCTATGTTGCTATAATTTTCTGAGATCTGAAGTCAGAGTAATATGATAATCAGCTTCATAACAAAAAGTCCATCCTTGAGGGGAATTGGTCCATCCTTCTCTAATCAATGACCTAACTCTCCACACAGGCAGAGCAGGGTCAAAATTTGTCCTGGGTTTGGGGTAACATCCTTGGTTTTGTGGCAGAAGAAAGGAGAAGGGTGTTGACTCCTTATGGCTTTGGGACTCTCTCCCAGACAGCCCATTCATGTCACCCACTTTCCATGCTCAGCCTCAGTGCTGGCTCAGAAGGAAAGATCAGCATGTCCAACCTTACCTCCTAAAGGCTTGATCTCCAACCCCCAGCCCTGACCATGCCCAGGCAGGAGATACTAAGGAGGCATAGCCCGATATTCATTCAAAAGGAATCTTCCATTTCTGAAAAGTAAGATCTCATTCATAAAAGACACAATTTCAGGGGGCTAAGGTAGAAGTAGGATGATTAACCTGTGTTTCCTCCTTCATATGTCATGCTTTATCACACTTTATCAAGGACCTGACCTGGTGATTTGTTGATTTCTTCAGTTGCTTAGTTCAGTTCCCAAAACCTGGAGAGCAGGACTTGGGTACCCTGCCAGGCAGCAGCTCGGGGCCAGAGAAACTGTCAGACTACAGTGCTGGCTCTTTGCTAAGCCCTGACTCCCTCAGGCCAGGCCTTCATCCCTGCCACCTACCCAGTCTTCCTTGGCAACAAGCACCAACAGCCCAACATACAGATAAGAGCATTAGCCCATGAGCAACGTTTATGTGTCTCTCTAGCCACAGAATGTTGTACATTTAAGTTGCTCAATGCATGTTTTTAACCAAGGAAATGCTCCCTGGAATCCAGGCTATGGTGTGTTCAGTCCCACACTCTGTTTCTGATACAGACACCAAAGGGTGAGCTGGGGGAGCCTGGTCATCTGATATCCCCTCAGAGGCCAGGGGTCCAACGCAATCCTTCAGATCCTAAGAAGTTCCGCAGAGGAGCCAGCACTCACCAGAACTCACACCCTGCACCCCCCCTTCCCAAGTCACCTCCAGCTCCCTAGATGCACCCACACTCCCGCCCAAGGAACACCAGACCCTTCTTCCCCTACCCACTCCTCCCACTTACCCACTCCGGCACTTTGCTCATGTTCTTCTCTCACCCTGAAATGCCCTCCCTTACCTTCTCTAAACTGTCCTTCAAAACCCAGAGGATGTGATCGCTCCCTCCTTTGAGTCCCCAGAGCAAATCTCTGGTACTCAGCATACCCTCCCTGAGCTCAGACCACATGCCAACAATTTGCTGCATGACCGGGATGAGGGGTGAAATGCGTCCCTGCTCCCAAGCGGCTCACACTGCTGGGGGAGGTGGGCAGAGAAATGAGTCACTGCCGCTCAGGGTGAGAAATGGCAGCCTGAGGTGCCTCAGCGAAGACCACAAGCTCCACGGTCGGATGAGCAGGTGGGAATCTCCACGTCATGACATGCTAGCTGCGTGAACTTAAGCAAGTCACTTAACTGCAAACATCTCGGTTTCCTCTTCTCTAACTTGAAAACCATTGTGGTTCTTACTTTATCGAGTTGCTGTCATGATTAAGTGAATCACTACAATGAAAGACATTTATTAGACTCAACAATTCCTGTAATGAGTAAAGATAAGCTTGGTTTTGTACCAAGCACTTGCCTGACTCCCCTCACCAAATGGGAGCTCCATGCACAGAGAAGGCTCTCAAGAAAGATTCCATAACCCGCCGTGAACATGCTCTGTACCTTGTCACCTTTCTCTGTTCCCTTGACCTCTTCCATCGCTGTTTGTTTATAAAATATATATTCTTCAGGGATGAGCTCAGGTGCCACCTCTGTAAGTAGGCTGACATGTTTCATGAGTCTCCAGGTGAATGGCTTTCCTGCCCTGTGTTTGGATTTCTTTGGCAATCAAGAATGCAGGTCCTCACCACCATTAATGACCCCCTTTCGTGCAGGGGCACTATGTGCCCCCATCAGTCTGCAAAGCTCCTTACGGATAAGATTGAGTTCACTCATGTTTTCGTTCTTCAGTGCCAAGCCTCTAGTGACAGAATGATTACAGCCGTGCTATTTCTGTGGGGGAACACACCAACATTCCTCTCTGAAACCTCTTTCTCATAAGCGCATAAGCCAGAATGGCCTTCTGGAACCTCATTTTTATCAAAAATAGAAGTCAATTTGACCAACCACACTTTATATCACAATGAAATTGGCTGGCCAAATCAAACAATGTGTTTATCAACACACAATTTCTATCCCCTCTATAGAGTTAAGGGCCGCAATTTTTATCCAACATTGTACGTAACACCCTCCACTTCTGAATCTGAAACCGGCTGGTTTCTCTCATCACTGGAGAGACTTTGCCAGACCTGTCTCCATTTGTAAGACGGGATCACACGGTCTGTCATTGTACTGAGCTACTCCCGTCCACGCTCCTGGCTCTGGGGACCGTGGAGGGAAACGGATTCTCACATTTAGACACAGACTCACTGTCTCATCTCTGACAGCCTTTGACAACCTCTGCTCGTGCTCTATAGGAAACATGCTCTGGATCCTGTGCGGGCCACCCTCCATGGTCCACATTCATGGCCGACAAGTCCTGTTTGGGGTAGGTAACAGTTTTTGTTCCATTTCATGAACAAACAGAAGGGCAGTCATGAATTAAATGATTAGAGCCCTTATCAGTAGATAGTGAATGTTATTGTTTATTAAAAAGCTAAGAATCTATTTCATTTTTAAATTAAGCAATAAGCCTCTCATATAATAAATTGGAAGAATTAAGCCTAATATTAATGGAGTGAAATCATGGGGGGGGTGTAAGTTCTAGAACTTACAATTTTTTCCCCCACATACAACATGCTGATAATGAAACAACAGGAGAAAGAAGTTTTTATCCACAGGGCATTGGAGCACGTATTTGCCAAAGCCAAGGTTCCCATATATGCTCCTGTGGCTGTAAATTTCTAAGGAAGTATCATTTCCTAAATCAGCCCTCACTAGTGACTCCTACCTCTATTCCTAGGTTATCTCTTTTTATTGTTTGTTTCATCTCTTTCCATTACAGACTAAGAATTTTCGACTCCAGTTAAAGTGCTCTGACCAGAACCCAGGCTTACAACCTCGATGGGTGGTCTATGCACTGCTCTCTTCCCCCTGCTCCATAAAATGACAGCATCCTAAGTTCCAAATAACCTGGCACAATGGTTCTAAACAAAGCACCCCTTGAAATGATTTCTTCGGAAAGATAACGCTCCTGCCACCTTAATGGGATAAAAGACACAAGGCCTGAGCACTGTGTCTCCTTGAGGACAACACTGCGGCAACAACAGCACACCCTGAAGAAGGCAAGGAGCACTTTCTGAGAGCGCAGAGTACAGGCTTGTGTAAACAGGCAGTGAAACTGCCAGGCAGAGATAAAACATTTGCACTTCTCTCCGAGCACGCTAAATGGGAAAGCGAAACTCATTATACAAGCTAAACCTCTTCTACATTCTTAAGTGTCCAAACAAACTTCTTCCCGGCAGCATGCACTTCTACGGCCTGGCGTGACTGGGATCCGCCAAAGGGGAAGGGAAAAAAGGAGCCTTTTGCATGAGCCCAGGGACAGGAGAGTAAAGAAAAGAGCCCCGGAGAAGCGCAGGAAATCCGCGTGGTGAGCGTGTCTCGGAGGGTGACTTTCTGTGGCCACAGCTCTGAGGACATTGTTAGCAGAATCAGTCAAAGGCACACATTGGACCTGCTCTCAATAATAATCCCCCGCTTCACAGATCCTGGTTTGCTTTCCCGAGCACTTGTGTATCTTGTAGCGATCCACAAGCAAACGTTTCCTGAGCATGTCCCAAATGCGGGCCTGATGCGGAGATAATCTCACCCACAAAGCCTCTCACAGACTTAATCTTATATATGTGTGTGCTACTCAGAAAAAAAGAGACCCAGCTCTGCCTTCAAGATGTTTCCAATTTATCTGAAGAGATAAGAGTCTCATAAAAAGATAAATACTGCTGGGGCGCCTGGGTGGCTCAGTCGTTAAGCGTCTGCCTTCAGCTCGGGTCATGTTCCCAGGGTCCTGGGATCGAGCCCCGCATCGGGCTCCCTGCTCCGCGGGAAGCCTGCTTCTCCCTCTCTCACTACCCCCTGCTTGTGTTCCCTCTCTCGCTGTGTCTTTCTCTGTCAAATAAATAAAAAAAAAAAGATAAATACTGCTGCAAAGCACCCTGTTTCTACTTAATGTTCCTCAAACTGTGGTCAAAATCATAACCACGTGAGGAGTTTGTTAAAAAATAAAAGAGAGAGAGACCTGGCCCCACCTTTGGACATTCTACTTCCATGGTTCTGGGGTCTAGGATGCTGGGTTTTTAAAAAAGTGTCCCTGGGGATTAAAAAAATAACAACAGGGGGCGCCTGGGTGGCTCAGATGGTTGAGCGTCTGCCTTCGGCTCAGGTCATGATCCCAGGGTCCTGGGATCGAGTTCCGCATTGGGCTCCCTGCTCAGCAGGGAGTCTGCTTCTCCCTCTGACCCTCCCCCTTCTCATGCTCGCTCTATCTCATTCTCTCTCTCAAATAAATAAATAAAATCTTAAAAAAATAACAACAAAAACACTGCCCTGAGTGGCAAAACAGGCAGTCACTCATGTTGGCCAAGGTCCAAAGACTCCAGCAAGGTCAGACCCAAGGGGGACCTGCAAGGGCAGAGAGCAGAGAAGCAGGAAGAGTAAAGGTCGGGGTGGGGCACAGGGTCCCAGCAAAAGTGCAATAAATATGTAGGGGACATCACGCAGAAGATTCTGGATGCAAAAACAGGTTGCACTGGAGAAGTGAGAGACAGACAGATAGTGGCCAAAATAAGGAAGGTCATGAATGACCATGAATGACAAACCCATACATGGCTACTTAAAACAAGAGAGGTGTTACAAATAAAACAACTTTGGAACACAAGGGAAAGAGAGAGCAATTTGGTGTGTGGCCTGGGATAGTCGAGGAGGTGACATTTGAGCAGAGCAAGTAAGTCACTTAGCCTTTGAAGGTCTCAGTTAAAATGAAGGGGTTGAACCAAAAGCTCACCGATGTCCCTCTTGTTCCAACATTGTGTGATGTGGATGACACGCTGCCTTCCTGCCCAGAGTCTTCCAACTACACAAGCAATCCATGGCCTCTCCCAAGCTTCCTGATGCCTCCACCTCTAACACCAATTTTTGAATGCCACTTAAAGGAATAAAAACTGCTAAATGAATCTGGAAGTTTAAGCCACACAAGCATGTGTGTAAATATTCCTACCACTGTTGTGTGTTAAGTCCAAACATAATTCAATTATTTATCTCCCAGCATTTCTCCTACCATCACAGAACGTCCCTCTCCTGAAAAGAACCCATCTGCTCCACGGCAGATACTCTAGTGAAACTCAAATGCTCTACTCGACCAAGTGCTGGCCTCAAGAAGAACATGGAGCCGGAAGAAAGCAAGGGTGGCCACACACCTCATCTGCCCCCGCTGAGCTGGTGCCAGACAGGAAAACAGAAATAGAGCCATGGAGCCCAACAGCAACACCTCGGAGAGTGCCAGGAGGCAGGGAGCAAGGCCCAGGCAAATAAACACATTCGGACAGCCTGTGCGGTACGGACACATCCAGGCCTCAGAGGGACTGCATCCAAGCCGGCCAAGGTCAACTCCCATCAAAGGCTTAGTCAGCCTCCTCTTCCGGGGGCTCAGACTCCCCTGGCCAAGACTGCTCACTGTAGCAAGAGGACTGGACAAGGCCAGTGAGGCCAGAGGCTAATGTGGCAAAGGCAGGCAAAAGGCACCCACAGATTGCAGGTGGCAGCCTCGAGACAGCCGGGCACCCACCCAACCTGGGGAAATCCTATCCCACTCAGCCTGACCTTTTCCTTCATGAAGTCTTCCTGGCTTTCGCTAACTGGGAGTGGCCTGTTGCCCCTCTGAACATCTAGAGAAGTGGTTCTCAAAGTGGGGTCACTGTACCAGCAGCTTCAGTGTCACCTGGGAACTTGTGACATGTGTGATTTCTTGGGCGCTACCCCCAGACCCAGTGAAGCAGAAACCGCGCCGGTGAGACCCAGCAATCTGTGATTTGACCAAGCCCGCTGGGGTAACTGTGAAGTCGGCTGGAGCTTGGACACCACTGATCTAGAGTCCAGATGCTAAACCACTAACTCTCTGTAGCGTGGCCACTGGCTCTTCCCATGTGTTTCCCTGGGCTCTGGGTCCACAAGGACAGTAACCTCATTTTAGAGGCTGCATCCCAGGTGCCCCGCACAGGGCTCTGCAGCAAAAGCACATGTTCAGCTAACACCTGTGTGAGTTCATGAGTTTGGATTCCTATACCATCGTTGGGGGTATTCTCAAATCACAGAATCTGAATGCAAGAAGCTTCGGGGCCCAGCCAGCCCAGCCAGCCGCCAAGGCCCAGCCACTACCCCGCTGCTCTGGGTCTCTCCCACTTCAGCTCAGATGCTCTGCTAAAGCTGGGCAGTGTTCCACCTGATCAGTTCGCTCGGCAAACACTGAGCACAAGTGCCAGGCACTCTAGCGGCCCCTGGGGCACGTCGGTGAACCCGATGGGCAAGGACACTTGCTCTGAAGGACACTGTGGCCTTGTCCAGTCCTCTTGCTACAGTGAGCAGTCTTGGACAGGGGAGTCTGAGCCCCCAGAAGAGGAGGCTGACTAAGCCTTTGATGGGAGGCCCTGGGACAGACCCCCAGTCGACAGTAAATAAAATCAATACACATTAACCCTAAGAAGATAGCAGAAAAACCCAAACTGGGGAACGTTCTACAGAAACAATTCAAGAGTGCTCTTCACAAATGTCAAAGTCATGACCGATAAAGTCGTACTGCAGCCTGGAGGGGACCAGGGAGACATAACAGGTAAATGTGACGTGGGATCCAGGATGGAATCCTGCAAAAGAGAGAGAGAGGACATCAGTGGGAGCACTAGTGACATCCACAGGTCTGTGGCTGGGGGTTCGCAGGAGACCAGATTCAATTCCCAGGCGCTAGCACTCCTGTGTCGTTGCTCCCTGGGGTGTGGCCAGGAGGGGAAGCTGGGTGGAGGGCAGACGGGGACTCCCTGCACTAAGCTGCCACTTTACTGTATGTTTTGGGTGATGAATCCAATCCAGAAACAGGGATCAACATGTGGGGGGTGCAAGTCACATGTCCAAATAGAGGGGTTCCCACAGGCCTATCTAGAAGGTGACATGTAAGCAAGACCTGGAGGCGGGAAAGGGGTTGACCAGAGGTGTGAATGAATAGGAGGACAAAGTCAGTCTTTCCAGGGCCTCCACTCACAGGTTCCTCTTCTATGTGGACCAAGCCTGACTGCCGTCTGAATACTTCAGGCATCGCTGGGTGCCCCTAGCCGCCTCTCCAGAGGGCCCTTGCAGTCCTGCAGCAGTGTGTGTCCTAGTGGCCGGCGCCCCCTGGAGAGGGCAGCCAGAGAGCGCACAGCGGGGAGGGGCCTGATGAGGACCACGGTCAGGAGCCGGGGGCCCCTCCACCTTCTTTATTCGGGACTGGCCCTGGTTTCCTTTTCTTGCTGGCAAACTACTTCAGTTCCTACTCTCTGCTTCCCTGGACCCTGCGCCCAAGCATCTGGGCTTCCCTGAGCATTGTCCAAATTTGCCCAGAACCCTGTGCAGTAGAGCTCAGAGTGGGGTCAGTGTGAGCGAGCAGACATGAGTCAGAACTGTAACTCCACCTAATGACTAAGGATAAACGTCCCACCCAAAGCTCCTGGTTTCTAGTGTTTTCAGAAGCACAGACCATCAGAACACAAAAAGCAAAACAACCCACTCTGTGGAACTTAAAAGAACATGCAGTCCCAGGTTCTAGGGACCTCAGGCAAGTCTCTCCCCCCAGGTGTTAGTTTCACCATCTATAAAGTGATATGGTTGGATTAGTTAATCCCCAAGATTATTTCCAGAACATTCCATGATCATTAAGTATCAAATTAAATTGCACATAGTAATTGCAGCTCTGAGTACCATGTGGGGTAGTCAAGGTAGCAGTGATGAGATCTATGGTTTCCTACCCCAAATGAATCACCAGGGTTGCAAATGACAGTTATTACTATTAATAATGTCTTATATTGTCAAGTGCTTTCGCATTTACAAAGCACTTTCATACAAAGTATCTTGTATGATCCTCATAAGAGCCCAGTGAGAGTGTTTTGTAAAAAAGATGTTATTTCTGTCGCACAGGTGAGAAAACCAAGTTCAGCAGCCATTCAATGAGAAGTGACAGTACTAAGCCCAGACCATCGGCCTTTGGATGCCTCTTCTTCTTTCTGTTGCTTGGTGCTGACTTTGCTACCACAACACATGCAACCACCTAGGATTCTGTCTCTGTCGGCTTTGACTAGGTTAGTGAAGGCATTCTCACTGCAAGGAAACCTAGGTGTCCGCCTGGTGGGGAAAACTTCCAAAGTGTGCCAAGAACTGTGTTGGCTTTGCCCATCTAATGGGCTTTTGGAGGCACAGTCCTTACCCAGAGGGCAGGTGAGAGCATCCCACACTTGTTTCCCTGCTGCTTGAAATAGAACAGATGAGATATCACAGCTCACATGTTGAGCTCACTGCAACATCAGATATTTCAAAATAATTAAATAAAAGGAAATGGGAGCATGAAGAAGCAAGCCCCAATTTCAATCTAGTACCCCACACAAATGATAAGAAAGGATGATGGCCAAAGTCTGGGCAAAGAACAGCTCCCCTGGAATGGCCAGGTTTATGGCAAGTCTATCCTACATAAGATCCCTTGGCCAACCTTCCTACCCGTATGAGTACAACCACCCCTCACCACTTGGGTACTATTTACAAAGGGTAAGAGACACCCTCCCCTCTTGCTATACCAGGGTAGAAGATGTACTCTGACCAGCCTCTGCTATCCCCTAACCAAACAGCCTGTTCTCCCATGTGCAGAGGTTGGCCCAGGCATGCCCAGAGTGGGTGACTGACTGCCTTTGTATCATGTTAGAAAGGCAGGCCAGGTGACAGCTTTGTTCTCAAGCTTACTCTATACACACCTCATGTCCATACCTCAGTGCCTCACCAGCTTGTGTAGGATACTTACCTCCCTGGGCCTCAGCCTCCTCGGCTCCAAATGGGGGTTAAAAGCATTCATCTTACCTCTGTTTCTCAGAGCTGGCAAAGGACAGAGTGAGATCACACTTAAGAAGACGCTTTGAAAACTTACAAGTTCCACGCAGCACTAAGAGACCATAACACAACAAGCCCAGCCTCCCTCCACTTAGATGGGATACAAGACCAAGTTCCGGCCAGAGACGCATGGGAACAGCGTCCGGCCCGTGAAACCCTCCCACACATAATCCTCTTCTCTCCTATCCCCTCTGCTAGCTGAGGACCCAGAGGAGGCCTCTGGGGATCTAGAAAAGGCAGAGCCACAGACAGAAGGAGTCCGGATCCTTCCCTGGACACCCCGGCACCTGCCCTATTAGGAATACCCATGTTGGTTGTAACCTTTGTATTGTGTTAAGTTATTGTTGGAGGTTGTTTGAAATAGCGGGTAGGCCACCTGGACAAGCACAATGACCCAAGGCAGTCCTTGCTTTGAAAAGTCCCACAGTGGGGTTGTAAATTCAAGCAAACAGAGAAAGGAGTTACAGTAGCAGACAGCTAAGTTTCTACTTTATTTCCTCAAACCAATGATGGGATAAAAATGAGACCATATAAAAGATGTCCCCAGGCTGATGGACTCCACAGTCCCACAGTTCTTTTTTTTTTTTAAGATTTATTGATCAATTTTAGAGAGAGAAAGAGAGAGCACGAGTGGGAGGGGCAGAGGGAGAGAGAGAGAGCCTCAAGCAGACTCCATGCTGAGTGCAGAGCTGACGCGGGGCTCAACCTCACGCGGGGCTCAACCTCACGATCCTGAGATCAGGACCTGAGCAGAAACCAAAAGTCAGATGCTTAACCAACTGAGCCACCCAGGCGCCCCCCACCGTTCTCTGCTATGTCTGAGTTCAAGCTGTTTGAGGAACAGTCAGTATAAGACACTTTTCAAAACACAACCATTATCTACAGTTTGTTGTTGAGATGTACTTTTTTTTTCTCCAACACCTAGATTTCCACTCCTGACAATAAAGACAGTGTGGATTGACCTCTAACTAGTCAGACGGGTTAGGTTATCTGATCACAGTGTCAAATGTCTTCATAATGTGGACAGACCATACCGGAGGAGGCCAGATAAGAGATTAATAATCCAACAGAAAAATAAAAAAGTGTAAAGGATCTGCAAGTTCAAAAACATAAAACAGAAGTAGCTCTTGAACATCTGAAGAGGGGTTTGTCCTTACTTATGAGACAAAATAAATACGAAATGGAAATGAGGTACATCTCACCCACCAGACTGGCAAAAATCACATGTGACAAGACTATTGCAGAGGGCCTGGGGAGAAGGCACTCTCTTGCACTACCTGTGGATGGGGACACTGGTCCTTCTCCCAAGGGAAGTCAATTCGGCAGTATCTATCACCATGCAAGCAGCAAATCCCTTCCAATTCAGCCATTCAGCCATTCCACTTCTAGAAATCTACCCAACAGATATGCTCATACATGTGCAAAAAGACTCACGCACAAGATTATTCATTCTTTGAATTGCAACAGATGGGAAACAGCCTAAATGTCCAACGCTACAAATCACACAAGTACATACAGGCTATTAAACAGATGAGAATCGGCTTCAAAGTTTACAACATCCCACTCCGGAACGTCACAGGGCGGGGAGGAGGGCCAAGCGAGCACACGCCCACTGCTGTCCTACCAGCATTCACAAAGCTCACAAGACTCCGATGCTAGGAGGAAGCCTCATCGTTCAGATGCTACAGGAACACCACTCAGTATTTGACAAGGTGTGAATCTCTGTCCGTGCGGCTTCTCGCTGGTGTGCTTATTTTAAGCATATGGAAAATTAGCCATAATGCAAACAACATAGCAACAGCTGTGTTTTCATCTTCTTGGCTATCTTGACGTCACCAACATCAAATACAAGCTCCAAAAAAGAGCTAATGATATTGTTCCCAGCAGCACACCCCAAAAGGCCACACACCTTCCCACCAGCTGAAGGACTCCAAAGCTGTCCCTTTTTTGTAGGTGTGATTTCCCCTCTCTGCAGGGTAGCTCTTTAGCAACTCAGGGACAAAGCCAGCCATCTGAGACTTGGGAACGATTCGATCATAAAAAGCAAAAACCTTTCTGGAGAGAAAACATAACACAAAGATATTTATTACAGCACTGCTGTAGTGGGGGGAAAAAAACACCCTAGAAGCCCATCAAAAGAAAATGGCTGAATCTGTTACGGTACATGAGTATTTTGCAAATATTTTTGAAAATGAGATCTCCATCTATGGACCTGGAGGAGTGTCCACGATATATTATTAAACAAGAAAAGCAAGTTGCAAGGATAAAGAATATAACGAGATCCCCTTTTCATTACATAACCATAAAGCCCTATCTCATGCCCACGAGGCCCTACACAATCTCCCCTCGTCCAATTCCTTCCTCCTCCCTCCATGACTTCATTTCCTACCTCTTTTCCCATCTCACACCCTACTCCCGTTAACAGAGCATATTACCAGGCCAACCCTGCCACAGGATCTTTGTACTTACCCTCAGCCTCAAAGCTAATCCCAGAGATCTCATGGCTTTCTCCCACATGTACATTCTCACCCAAATAAAAATACTTCCAGACCACCCTTCCCACCAAGCTCCGCTGCTTGAGTAATAAAGGACAAGGCCAACTGCTAAAGACAGTAAGGTTTGAAAAAGGCAAGTGGAGAGGAACACACGGGAAGGGGACTTTGCTCTGCCTCTTACTTACTTAGTGACCTTGGGAAAGGTCACTTGAACCTCTCTGAGCCACAGGTTCTTGCTGCGTAAAATCCAAAATAAAGTTACCTGTTTGGCCCCGGTGGGCTGGATATGTGTGACAGTGCTTTATCACACTACATAAATATCCCTGGGAGACATCACCGCTGTGCCTGCCACATGGGATAATGTCAAAAGCCTGCATACAGAGAGCCTAGGCTTCCTCAACGTTGTTTCCAGTAAGTTGCCATTGGTCTATGAGAAAGCTATGCATTCTGTACTTGACTTTGGCCTCCTGGCCAAATTCCATTACTTCTAATAATTTATAGATTCAGAGTCTAAGATTTCCTCTAGCCAGATGATCAGATCCCCAGCAAATAATGATACTGTTATCTCTTCCTGTCTGATGCTATGTCTCGCTTGCCTTTCTCTTGTCTTACTGCACTGGCTTGGACCTATGGTTCAAGGGTGAACAAGTAGAGTTGATAGTGGACATTCCTGTCCTGTTTTTAGCTTAAAGGGAAGGCATCTCATGTTTATCTATTAAAAATAACATTCGCTATAATTCTGGTTGCCATCCATCACCAGATAAGAAAGTCCTGTTCTGTGCCCAGTTTGGGATGTTTTCTCATGAAATGTCAACTGGATTATATTGAATGCTTTTTCCACAATCACAGAGATCATCACGTTTGTGCCCCCTTCACCTGTTTTAATAGAGGACTGCTCAGCACCAAACACCCCACCCCAACGCTGACTTTCAAGGTCAGGTGCAACAAGGCCTGTGACCCTGGACATAATGATGTCATCCTACCTCAGCAGCCAGAGATGTCCTGATGGTCACCTCCACTCTTCAACACTCTCTCTGGGCTAATCTCTACCTCACCAGTCCCTCAAACACCCTGGCCTTCACCTGTATGGAGGGGACATCAACAGAAAGTTCACTGCCAACCCATCTCCACGACAAGGAAAATCATCCCAAGTCTATACTGTGGGAAGTGGGCTGATTCTACCATTTTCTCTAAATGGTAGCTCATCATTTTGATGTGAATAGTTCACCATCCACCCCCGCGTGTTCTATGATTCATGTGAAACGATTTCAAAATGGAACAAAATGTACGCCTTAGGGGTAGTGAGCTCCCCACTCCCAGGGGTATGTAAGCAGAGGTGGGAATGCCCCCATGATATTGTTACAGAGGGTATTTCCACACAAGATAGAAAGTGGCCTGGGTCTCCTCATCTGTAAAATGGGGGTGATAGACCAATCAAAAGGAAAAGGAGGAGGAGGAGAAGGCAGTGGGTGGTCCTACGGTCGAACAGAAGTAGGACATACTGAGCATTTCCAAGCACTGGACACACATCTCCTCACTTAGTCCTCAGTAGACCTTTTATGTAATGGGATACATAGAGAAGTTAGTACGAAATACACGCATACACACACCTTGTTCAAGGTAACAGACGGCAGGTGACACAGCCCAGGGATGCACCAAGGGCCTCTGCTCAAGGCTTCCGTCTCCCTCCTCTATACCACTCTGCCTCCCTACAGGGCATGAATCTGCTTGTTAAACTGCCTAAAACAGTGACAGCCAATAATGGGCACTTCATGATTCCCCCCTGGGGGAGATGACCAAAGGTCCTTGTCACCAAGCAAAGGCCATTTTCTCATTTGCGAAGCAAAGGAGAGACTTCATCCTGGCCCTTCATGCACAGGAATGTCTGACTGTGTGGCTCTTATGTCCAGCCTTTTCCACCTTTTCAAATATATTCAGAAACATGATCTCATCTAAGCCTCACACCTCTGAGAGGCAGAGCCTTGACAGAGAAGGTCAGTGAGGCTCACATGTGAAGGTTCTGCCCAAGGTCTCATGGCTGGACTAGCATGCTCATGTCCAGGGACACCAGGGACACCATCATTATCTCCATCCCAACCAAACCTCTCAGATAAAAAGAAAGGAAAATCTCATAAGTTGCATTAAAAAGCAAAGCTACAATTAAGCCTATGTTCAAATCCAAATTTGTGATGTTGATTAATGTATGATATGCACTCCAGAGCTCTTTGGTGACATCAGTGGGGAAGCAGCAAGCCCATGATCTGGTCAATCAAGCACAAATAATGCCATTGTCTTTAGCCTCAGACCATACGACCTTTACAGCCTTGGTATATACATTTGTTCTCCTTTCATAATCTGGGAACAAAAATTTCTCTTAGGGCTCACTCCCACCAGCCCCAAGATGAAGAAGCTCCTGCATTTGGTCCCAACACAGAAGGCAGCGAGGCTGTGGAGGCTACAGCCTAGTTCCAATGGTCTGTTTATCATCAGAGGTCATCACCATGGTGCCTCCCGGTCCCCTGGGTCCTGGTAAGCATCAAGGCCAATTTATTTGCTAATGATTCAACCAGAAACCATGTGGGCCTCAAGGAAACCTCCTGGCCCTCAAGGACGTGGCCAAGGTCAACCTGGTCAAGAGATGTAGCAAATTATTTGGACGCAGACCCAAAGCAGGTGGCACAGACCATGCTAATGTTCAGTTCCAAGAAGTGCTGCATTCTGAGCAATGAGTGGAATAGATGTCCAGTCCTTGCTTCTTTGCTTAAAGGAGATCCATGCCACCTAAGAAACTAACCTTGCTTCTCACCAAAACCATACTCTACTAAAGGGCACTGAGAATGAGGCCATCCCTTATACATATCACCATCCCACTTAATGGGAGGGGCCTTCTGAATTTACTCCAACTTGCCAGGCACAAGAAACTCATCAATGGTTGGCAACAAAATTTGATGGAGGCATCCCAGCTCTCGCATCGCCACCTGGGCACCGAGGCTGAGAGAGACGCCCTGATAGTAGTAACTTGTCAGAGTCTAATGACTCATGTGTCCATTGTGGACAAAAGTGCTCAGAGAAAAAGGACAGAGATTCACTCTTATAATGCGACATGAAGAACAAAGAAGTCACATGTTGTATGATCCCATTTATAGGAAATGACCAGAACAGGCAAATCACAGAGACCAAAAGCAGGTCAGCGGCTACCAGGACTGGGGGGAGGAGGGAATGGGGAGCGGCTGCTCAGCAGTAAAGAGTTTCTTTGGGGGTGATGAAAATGTTCTGGAGTCAGAAAATAGGGATGGATTCACCATCAAATCTACGAATACACTAAAGACTATTTTAAAAGGCTAAGCTTTGGGGCGCCTGGGTGGCTCAGTCGTTAAGCTGAGCCTTTGGCTCGGGTCATGATCTCAGGGTCCTGGGATCAAGCCCTGCATTGGGCTCCCTGCTCCGCGGGAAGCCTGCTTCCCCCTCTCCCACTCCCCCTGCTTGTGTTCCCTCTCTCACTGTCTCTCTCTGTCAAATAAATAAGTGAAATCTTTAAAAAAATAAATAAAATAAAAATAAAAAATAAAAGGCTAAGCTTTATGGTATGAGAGTGACATCTCAATAAAGCTATTATTATGTTTTTAAATTGTGCTGGTGGCCAGAGAGAATCTGAGCGTACCAAATTAGCAGGTGCTTCTCCGCCCCACATCTTCCCATTTGTTCCCCCTTTTGTGCCACAGGTCCTCATATCCTAAGCTCTCCTGGCAGCCCTGCAGCGGTGGGATCAGCACCCCACACGCCGTCCTTCGACTGCCCAGCCCTCAGCAGGCCCCTCCCACCAAGTGACCGCCCTCATCCCCGCCACAGGCTCAGGGGTTCTAAGCAACCAAGGCAGGCATGGGAACATTCTCAGAACAGTCCCAGGGAACACCTCGAAGGAGATCCATGCCATTCATTCATCTAGTAGGGAAGCTGGCTGCTTTCAGAAAACCCAGCAAAGGATGAGGAAGTATATGAAGCCTGAGAGAGACAGCCACCTTCCTTCTCCAGAAGCTGGAGCCGGTAGGAAGAAAGCGGTGCACCCCACTGTTGACACCATGGCTGTGTGACTCCAAGCTGCGTCGTCGAAGGAGAGGTACACTTTGGGGCTGCAAGCATGACAGACTTTGGAGGAAAACAAATGAGGCATAAAAACTGCTAGAGGTTCCATTAGCAAGACAGAGCAAAAAACAGGATTCCCACATCCCCCCCTGTTGCCCTCAGGGCCCCTCATGCTGCTAAAAATAAAGCAACAGGCCCTGATATTTGTGATGCCGGAGTTCTCAGGAGTCCCTGCAGGGCCAGCCTCCCTCTGGGCTTCCTTCCGTGTTCCTTGCCTCCCTCTCCCCTCCACCTCAGCAGGGGTTTCTATAGCGTGGCAGCGGGGGAAGGGGGGAACGCAGGGGGTGGGGTTGCGGGGACAGCAAGGAGTCCAGGACAGAAAGGAGGCTGGGACAGATTTCCTTCTGACGGCCCACTTCAAAGATGTGGGACGGGGCGTGAGAACCAAACACAGGGACAGGTGCTGTGTCCCTTTGGGAGGACAAGGTCTGAGCATCTGTGTTAGCGGGGGGAGGGTACAGATCCATTCAGTGACGGGACACCCCACGCTCACCCCTTGGGGTCCTGGCAGGCGTTTAGGGGAAGGAGTCAAGAGTGTGCAGGCAGGGAGACGGCTGGGGCAGTCTGTCAGCCTGAGTTCACACCCACCCCCTCCCATTATACAGCAGGCTCCTTCCACAGACCCACCACCCCCCGAAGTGCCCAATACTCAAGCATAACCGTAGTTTCTCGAGAGAGAACAGCCTCAGGAGCAAGATGGCTGGGGGATCGTGAGTGGGGACCTGGTGTCGGTTGCCTGCATCCCCATCCCAGCTCTACCACTTACCGGTGTGACCTTGGACAAGTTACTGACCCTCCACTCTCCAACTCTAGAATGAGGATAATAACGTTTCCTACCCCAGAGGGTTAGTCTGAAGCTCTTACAATAGTGCCAGACACTAAAAGATGTGCAATGAATGCAAGACATTAGTGGGGATCCACTGACAACCTCTCCAGGGAAGCCACTGACATGGGGGCCGGGCAACTCCTAATTGTCTGGGGCTGCCCCACATGCGGCAGCATGTTGACTCTTCCAGCCCCAGGGAAGCAAATGCTGGTGGTGCTTCTCCAGCCAGGTGACAGTCAAAATGGACACACAGCGAGGACAGGATTCAAACCGAGATTTGCATGACACTAAGCCTGGACCTTTAACTACCTACCCCAAACTGCCTCCTGTGAAACCCACTCTAGGCCCTCCAAAAAAATCTTTCTCCTCAAGGACAGTGGGGAGCAAGGAAATAAGAACTGAAATGAAATGAAATGAAATGAAATAAATAAGATAAAGCAATCAGCAGACATGGCATTTATTAGTTTTATAAAATTTTTTTTAAAGATTTTTTTTTTAATTTATTTATTTGATAGAGAGATAGCACAGGTAGGCAGAGCGGCAGGCAGAGGGAAAGGGAGAAGCAGGCTCTCTGCTGAGCAGGGAGCCCGATGCGGGGCTCGATCCCAGGACCCTAGGATCATGACCCGGGCCGAAGGCAGCCTCTTAACCGACTGAACCACCCAGGCGCCCCGGCATTTATTAGTTTTTAAGCTACCAAAGTCTCCTCTTCAGGTCCTTTGAGGTTAACTTATGCCAGAGCATAGAAACCAGGCTGTCATTCCCTTCCTAAAGATTAGCAGACGGTTCTCATCCCAAGTGGACAACCAGAAAACCGACACTTTTCTCTGAGGGCCTTGGGGTCCCTGGAAACCCCAGGTGCTGGCCTCCCGGCCCACCCCACCCTCACCCCTCCCTTTCACAGGCAGCCCAGGGTGCCCACCACACACCACTGCGGCCCACAGAGGCTCTGGGAGACAGCCGGCCCTGTCTGAGGTGTGGATCCAAGAACACAGTGGCCCATAAAACAGCCTCAAGCCTGGGCACCAGGAATGGCTATAAAAGCCCACAGTTGTAACAGCAGACTCCCCTGCGGCTGGAGCAAAGAAGCCAGCTGCTGGGCTCCCCATGAGCCGCAGAGGGCTGTTCCCTCCCCAGCACTCCACCCAGCTGTAGCCTAGGGACACGGGACTCTAAGGTCCACGGAGGCCACCTGGCAGAAGAGGCCCTTCGCTGAGGGCTCACTAGCCGCCAGGGACTGCACCAGATGCCCTCCCAGAAGGAGTCAAATAGATAACTCAGGAAAGAGCTGGCCCCCTGCCTGGGGCCAAGAAGGACTCTGTGAATGGTACCCTTCATCTCTCCGAAGCCTAAAAGTACCCAGCAAGTTGGGCGTGATTCCCATCTTCAGGCGGGGAAACCGAGCAGTTGCACAACTAGGAAGTGACTGCACTGGGCTTCGAGCCAGGTCTGTCTCCAGACATGGGCTTTGCCCACCTCCCTTTGTCACTTGCTCCCGGAGACACTGGGCAACGGGCTGCCGGGGATGCTAGTGGAGGCCTGGTGGTTCTCTGCGAAGCGGCCTCCCGACACAGGGCACACCAGCTTCCAGGGCAGCGTCCCGGGCGTGCTGGGCAGTCCGCAGCGGTGTCTCAGGCAGCAAACCCCAGCAGCCATGGCTGGAGGGGGGCGGGGGTGGCTGCCAACTCCTAGTCCCCTTTCTAGGAAGCTTCTCCTCGTCACAGGTAACGATGACAGGAGCGGTTCATCTCTAGCAGGTGCTTCCTAAATGCCACGTACTTGACCTGCTTTCGCTCACTGCATGGACGCAGATGCTCTTTGTGAGAGGTGCTCAGTTTCTGCAGAAAACTGAGGTTTATGGAGGATACACACCTCGTCCAAGGTATGCAGCTGCAGATGGCAGAGCCGGGACCGAGTCCCCGCTCCTCACCACACCACCCCACCTCTCGGGGGTCATACCCATAGAAGCGTCCACTTGGCCACCGTCTTCCCAGAAACACCATAATGGCTGGAGCCTGGGTATTGCCCTCAGGCTCCACTTGCCACCCTTCGCTCAAATGCCCTGGCCTTCCTTAGCTGCTTGTGCCTTAGACCCTTTGCAGATAAGACTGCTGAAAGGCCAGGTAGGTTCTGAGTGTGGGGTCACCCAGCCCTGCCCTGTACCCACTCGTGATTGTCTGAATCACGACAAGTGATTCCTCCAGAGAAACACCCAAACCCCGAAGGTCCTTAAAACAACGCCCCAACCTGGAGTCAAGAAAGATATGTTTGCACCTGGCAGTCCCTTCTTCCTAAGCCCCTTCTGGGGGCCCCAAGCCGAGGGGTGCTGAGCAGGCAGTATATTGCCCTATCACTAGCTCCCCCTTGGTGACGTGGAGCTCCCTTCCTGAAGCAGGCAGAGCCACTAGGGATTTCCTGTGTTCAGCCAACAAACCCTTGCAAAGAGCCGTCTTGGTTGTCCAGTGCCACCTTGGGCACCTTGACCATGGGGAAGACCCTACAAGACCTGTAGTGAAGCTGACCTTCCAGAGACCCTCGCCCCCACCTTGGCAGTGGCCATGCTCCATTCTCCCTCCCTGTGACCATGTGCCTGCAGTAAATCATCCTGGCCTGGCCTGGCCTGGGGTTCTGACTCCACTAACTAGATGGGGCAGGAGAGACGTGTGCAATGCTGGATCTGGGATGAAGAGAAGAACTGCAGGGTAGGGAAGGAACAGAAGTCAGGAAAGGGTGTGAGTGGGATGTCTGAGGCTGAGGAAACCAATCTCGTGTCACTCAGCAGTGAGAAGGGGTAATCAGGAGTGGCCACGGAGGACAAAGGGTAGTACTGCAGAGTCAGGCCAGCCAAATGAAGGACCGGTCTTCCTTGCCTGTTTTCAAGGTGTGGCCCCCCTGCTGATCGTGCTGGGGACTCCCCTACCCCCAATACCCTTTACAAACATCATTCGTTGACACACTGTGGTCGGTGGAAGCACAGCCCCACGACGTCCACGTCCTAATACCCAGTGTCTTATCTGGCAAAGGGGGCCCTGCAGGTGTAATTAAGTGAAGGATCTTGAGATGGGGCGAGTGTCCTGGATTATCCCTCAACGTGAGCACGAGGGTCCAGAGAAGAGGGAAGCAGAGGGAGATCTGACTGCAGATGAGAACACAGGAGATGTGGTAGTGGGAACAGAGACCACAGTGATGGGTTTTTAAAGACGGGGGACAGGCCCCAGGACCAGGACCACAGGTGGCGGCTGGACGCTGCGAAAGGCAAGGGAAGGAGCCCCCATCAGAGCCTCCAGAAGGAACCAGCCTGGCGGATGCCTTGACGTTAGCCCTGTGAAACCAATTACATACAGACTTCTGGCCTCCGGAGCTGTGGGAGCATAATCGCTGGTGTCGTGAGCCACTAAGTTTGTGGTAATTTATCACAGTGGTGATCAGAAATGGAAACACACACTCACTCCACCTGCGAAGTCAGGATGTGCTCTCCATGCTCAGCACCGTGCTGGCCACTAGAAGCGAAGTGATGAACAAAAGAGACCCATCCCTGGCCTCCTAGAGCTTACAGTTACTCTCTCCTCCTCCTGCTTCATTTCTCTCCCGGAGCCCGGGCCTGGAATACACTTGCCATCTGCCCCTCGAAGTCTCTGTGTCCTTCCCGCTTCCAGCCCACGCCTCCAGGCAGCTTTGCTGGGGCCCCCAGCACATTCTTCACCCACCCAGGCCTGGCTAATAACACCTCCTCTCCTTCTGGCCCCGCTTCTGTGGAGAAGCCTTCCCTGAGCCTCTCCCACGGCCTGTCATCACACCACGGACTTCCACATCTGTGTGCACGTGTGTGCACATGAGTGTACAAGGGGGCCATTATCTGTCTTCCCAGCCCTCGGCACTCTCGCCAGAGCAGACTGAACAAACGGTTCTCATCAGTGAGTGACATCAGGTGTCGTCTGGACTAGGCCTACGGTCACTGAAATTCAGCAGACACAACATTTAAAGAGAAAGAGCATGAAGGTCTTTAAATAATCAAATTTTTCTTAAAAAAAAACAAAAAACAAAAACAGGTGATCGGCACTATCAGGCCTGAGTCAGAAAGAGGAGGAAGTCTGGGCTCAAGTTTCAGAAGCAAAGAAGGGGATTAAAACCCCAGACTCCAAAGCCTTCAGGGACGAATCTCACCATGACCTTTGAGCAGTGGTCAAACCCTCCCAGGCAGAGGCTGCAGGTAAAAGGTCCTGAAGAGGGAGGGACCATTCGGGGAAAGCAGAAAGCACCGTCATGTCCAATGAGACCGACTGCCACCCAGTTCCCACCCTCAGACTCCACCCCGGCCTCCTGGGCCTGAGGCACACTGTCCCCATCCTGCATGGCCACCTCTGCCCTCGGGCAGGGCTCAGCTAAGTGAGCGCCTCCTCAGAAAGGCCTTCCCTGGCCACCCACAAAAGCAGCCCCTCAAACACCCTCGACGCCATCGCCCTCTTCCGTTTTGTCCACTGTGAAATGATCTTATTCATTCACTGATTGATTGTTGATTATCTGCCCACTCCACCCCCCACCTCTGCTCCCCATCTACCCAGCCCTTTCCCTTGCTGTTCTCACGGGGCACATGGGGGTGCTGGAGAATGCACAATGAACCCTCGCTGTGCATATCCAGGACACACTGGGATACAAAAGCCCAAGCCTGTCCTCACAAAGCCCCAGCCTGGTGGCTCCCCGAAAACAGCCCGCCAGCCAGTGTCTCTTTCACTAGCACAGAGTCCCTTTCTTCCCCGGCCAGCAGCACCATCCTTTCTCCACCCGTTTCAAGTCGGGAAAGATGGGAATGGAGAATTTCTTAAGGTCAAGCACAGCAGATCCCAGTCGAAAACAACTCACTGGCTCAGTGACAGAAGCCAGACACAAAAGGCCACGTATTATGGGATTCCATGTATGTGATTCCAGTTCAGGCACATCCACCGAGCAAGAAAGTAGATTATCCAGAGGCTGGGAGGACGGGAAGGGGAGTGACTGCAGAATGGGTAAAGGGATTCCTTTCACAGTGGTGAAAATGTTCTGGAATTAAACAGTGGTGATGATTGCACAACTTCCGTGAATATACTAAAAATTACTGAGTTGTACGCTCTAAAAGGATAAATTTTATCTCAATTAAAAAAGAAAAGACCCATTGACTGATGCAATGGAGTGGTCGGAACTGCAGGTTTTAGAGTCAGGCTGTCCAGCCTCAATTGTGAACTTGTGTGAACTCCAGCAAATGACTCAGTCTCTCTGTACCCTGGTTCCCCTACCTGTAAACGGGGGTAATAACTGTGCCAACGTCAAAAGGGTGTAGTGAGGATTAAATTCGATCATCACTTGCAGGGAACTTTGGTTGACTGCTTCCCAGATGTCCATCTTCTCCCTTCCTTACAGACCCCTGTTTTCCATTTAGAGGTCTTTAAGGTTCTGAGGACATTGACCATACAGCCCGGCCTCAGCCTGGCCGGTCAGAGTGACCCTCGGCACCTGTGCAAGGAATGCTGGGACAAAGGGGCTTTAATTCCTGCAGGCACGAACATAACAGCACATGCCCTCCAGAGCTGTGGCAGCCATCTGGGAATCCAGAGGCAAAGAAGCCTCAGGATGAAACCACTTGTAAGGAAAGTAGATTGGAGAGACAGAAAGAAACTGGGTCCTTGGAGACACTGAACCACTGGATCAAGCCTCACCTGAAGTCACTCAGCCTTTCAATTACATGAGCTAATGAAGTCCCTTTAATGTTTAAGACAATTAAAGTCAGCATTTCTACGTACTATCAAAAGCATCGCAACTGATTCAGCTACATAAAATCCTTCACTTTGGGCCTAGCACATAGTTCCCTAAAAGTGTGAGCTATTGTGGCTTTTTTCCAAATTTCTCCTATGCTATTCACCAAGGTCAATGTTCACCCTGATGTCTAGAGATGAACACTACTGGTTTATAACCAGATACTTGCTTGTAACCCTATAATTCAATTCCACATCCCTCTGACGGCAAGCCACGGACAACTTCACCAAAGACCCTAAAATCAACACACACAAGTATTCATGAGGTGCTTTACTGTGTGCTCACACAAGACTAGGTAGGCCAGAGGAAAGTGTAAGAGAAGAATAAGGCGCTGTGGTTATAAAACCGACAGAGAAGTTTACAATCTGGTCTGGAAGGCAAGATCCAGGGCCATAAGACATTAAAGCATATATCTGCCTCCTTATGTGATTCCAGCAATTCAATGTGAACACTAAGACAGTTTAAGGAAGAAAGACATGAAAGTCCTGGGGGCCTCTGGTGTCTCCTTGCTCCCTCTGCTCCCACAAAGGGGCTCAGAAAGATCCAAACACACTCGTTCCGAGAACCTATAGAGAAAGCAGCAAGCCAGAGCCCAGCACCAGGCCTGGTCTCACTCCCACAAACCCCAAAGATCAGGCACACATGCCATGTACATGGCCAGAGACCCAGACACATTCCCGGTCATGTGCACCAAGCTGCCTAAACTATTCAAGGATTCAGCCAATTTCTCATCCCCCAATTTCTCTTCTTCCCAATGCAGCAGGAAGGAGATGCATGAAGCACTTATTCTGTAGAACCCAGGGGCAGGTGGGGAGCCTCAAATCCAGAGAAGGCAAAGTGTAATGATGCAAAAAGAGATCAAGATACACGAATATTCATCTTCCTTTCCCTTATGATCGAAACCCGATTTGTGAGAGTTCATTGAGCTCCATTTCCTCTGAATCCCTCAGAGCTCTCAGGGTCTGAATCTCATAACTCTGCCTGAACACAGCACACAACGTGGGGTGCTTGCCTCCAAGAGCTGTGGTTCCACAGGTGCATTCATATGTAACAACCCACCAACCTGCACACTTAAGATCTGTGCGTGCCCTCTATATATTTAGACCTCAGTTTAGAAACTGAAAGTCAAAAGATTGGCAGATTTCTTCTCACCCTTCCAGGTATGTTTTAAGTGTGATATTCTCAGGGGAGGCTTCCTCTCTTCACTGCTGAGAGTAAGTCCTCAGCTCCTCACCTTGCCCTACACACATCCCTGACACGGCTCCTGGCCCCAAAACACAACAATGAAGGTAAAGAGTCCCCTTGAGACCTTCCCAGGAAGACAAAGCTGAGGCTGACTTATTTCTGGATCCCCTGCCCTGTGCAGATATATAGAGTACACGCCCAATAATTGTTTGTTGCAGGAATAAATGACAATCTGGAACTCTTGCCCATACAATAGGACTGTTAAGTTCTCAAGGTCTGTGTCTTCCACCTCCAGGGATGCCTGTGTGACCCTGGGCAATTACTTAACCTCTCTGGGTCTCTCCTCCTGAACAACATCTGCCTTTCAGGGTTGCTGTGAGAATTTTACCAGCCAAGATGCAAAGTGGCCAGCTCAGAAGAGGACACACTGTAAGCTCTCAGTAAATGGCAGCTCCCCTGCCCCAACCTCCCCCCATCACAGTACGAGATTTAAAACTTCCAGAAACCCAATACATTCTGCTTGACTGGAGCTGACCAGTCCCACCCTTGGGTGCTCTGTGTCTCTTTCCAAATCACTCTGTGCCTGGTTAAAGAACTCAAAGCTATCTGGTTCCAAAAAATGCTTTTGTCTAAAGTCAGACCCAGTGGGGGTAACAAGTCAAGGGAAAAGCCCATGAAGACATCTGGGCCAACTGAGTTTGGCTACCAAGGGGCCTTCCTTAGAGGAGGTGGTCCAGGCTGCAAGCCGGCTCATGCAGCAATGCAAGCATGCACCGAGGGGTTAATTAGCAGTAAACAGATGCCGAGATTCACCTCTGTGCTGTTATTCCCCATGCGCGGCAAAAACTATAATCGTTCTGTTCCTTGACAGGATGTTTGCGTTTGAACTAAAATTGCCTCCTCCATCCAATTTGCTGCAATTCGGTTCCGCACGGTACGATGAGGGACTTGGCTCCTCTCATGATGGCTGGTGGCTGGCCCGACAGAGGCCCCTTCACAGGGGGAATGAAAGAAAGTGATGGGCAGGGGGCGGAGGGGAGGAAAGCACAGATCTGTCATTTTATCAAACACAGGCAGAGACCGTCTGCAGGTGGGAAGCCGCTGTCCAACACTTACACAAACAGAGCGCACAAAGTATCCTTTCTTCTGGGGAAGCTGGCCAAGCCACTGGCAAACAGAGTGGGGAGAGGCTACCTTTGCAGACATCCACACCCTGGGCCTGCCCAGGCTGGACAGGCGTCCCATGTCCTCAGAGCCTGGTGAGGGAGTCCCGAAAGGCTCAATCTCGGCTTCCAGAGACAAATACCCTCAGCGCTCAAGAAGTCACAGACAAGAAAGAGATTCAGTGCCCAAAATATAATTTTAACCAGTGTGGAATACTAGTCAATTCATCGGCAAGAGTTTGTTCACGCCCATTTGTTCATTCATTCACTAACATCTACCAAGTGGCCACCTTGCGTCATGCGTCACACTTGGTTCTGGGGACACAGAGGAAATACCACGAAGTCCACAGTGTGCCCCCTCCTGAAGGATCCATTGTTGGGAGCTTACCATCTTGCCAGAGCACTGGGCAAGTGCAACCACGCGGAACCCTCCAGGGCGACTCCACCCTCCACCTAACATAGTACTTTGTCTGGGGGTTGGGGGGAGGCGCTCAATGGCAGGCTTGAATAGATCTACTCCTGCTGAATAGCATCATGCCACCTTCACCGTAATAAAAATGGTGACCACTATGTACTGAGCATCTCTCATGTGCTAGGTAGAACTTTCTCTGTGGTCTGCATCTTACAGGCAAGGGAAGCGGAGGTTTGGGGAGGGTAGACCACTTGCCCAAGACCACATAGCCCATCAGAGGGAAAGACGAGACCTAAGCCCAGATCCTTGCACCCCAAATCCTACACACCTCTCCATGTCACCCAGCAAACAGGAAAGAGCACCCATGTCTGTCCCTCGCTCGGTCCCAACTCAACTAGGGTCTCCCCCAGGGAAGCACCACCATGACTAATGTCCCTGGGATCCTCTTCATAGCCTGGCCCAGTATGGGACAACTTACTGATGATGAAAATATTTGCTTAACTGAGTGACTGTGGCAGAATAAACGTGAAATGGGGGGAGGGGACAGGTGGGAAAGAAAGATGATCTGGAAGTCTTCCTGGAGGAGTTCAGTGTACAGAACAATGTTTTTGTGCCTCAGAACACATAATCCGCAGGAGAGGAACAAGTCTGAGGACAAATACCAGACGTTATGTAAACCTTAAAACAGGCACCTCACCTGCCTCGGTGTATCAGACTAGCACATATTCCTAAATGGGGGAACCTGTCAAATAAGAAGTAAACCTACCCAGGTGAGGAGGCAGAGGTTCAAGAAGGCGCTCTTCTTAGCCCTTCCAGCCCAAAAGGTCCCCTGGTCCATTTACAGCTCCCTAGGCCCCTATAGGCACTCACAGGACAGGAAAGCCACACAGGACAGAAGACAGATGGGCCCACCAGACTCAAAAGCCTCTTTGTAGACCTCAGCCTTTTGGAGAAGCACTTTCCAGGCCCTCCCTCACTTCCCATCCCTCTTGTCCCCTCTGCTCTAGTCTCCGTCTGCCTGACGACGTGGAAGGTGGGCGGTGCCGAGCAGAACACTTAGGAGCAAAATCAAAACTCTTACAAAAACACAGGGAACTGTTGGACAAGGGACCCTGAGAATCACCTCCTCCAACCTTCATTTTCCAGGTGAGCAAACTGAGGCGCTCCCAAAAGTGACCCTTTTTTTTTTTTTTTTAAAGATTTTATTTATTTTTTGACAGAGAGAGAGACAGCGAGAGAGGGACCACAAGCAGGGGGGAATGGAAGAGGGTGAAGCAGGCTTCCCGCCGAGCAGAGAGCCCGATGCGGGGCTCGATCCCAGGACCCCGGGATCATGACCTGAGCCGAAGACAGACGCCCAACGACTGAGCCACCCAGGCGCCCCCCAAAAGTGACCCTTTTAAAGTGAAGTCTCTCGTCCTCCAAAATTCTTCCTTTCCCTCCCCTCCCTCTCCTCCCTTCCCCCTGCTTCCTACAGTGGGTGGGGTGGGGGTGATGTGGAGGTAGAGGGAAGGGAGTATTTCCGACTCCTCTTTTCTTTTACCCTAAGCTCTGTCGTCATCTGTAGTATCCAAAGGAAAAGTCACCAGCTCCCCATGGACCCATCTTGGTACTCACTGCTGGCCCCTGGTGACCGTGCTCCCTCAAGTGACCCCCTCCTCCTACCTCAGCAGCATCCTCACTGTGGCTCTTGATGGAGGAGAGAGGGCTAAAATAACTTGCTCAGACAGAAGCCCTCTATGGAGCACCTAAGAGGTGCCGAGTGCTCCTAATGATCACCTCATCTTACCCGCACAAAAACTCTATGTGGCAGATATTTTTAGTATTCATATTTTACTGATGAAGAAAGTGAACTTGGCAAGGTTAAGTAAATTGTCCAAAGCCACCGAACTAGTGTGAAGTGAAGCTGGGATTCAAGCCTGCCTTTGTCCCTACTCCAAGGCTAGGCTATAAAGTTCACAAGCCTAAACTTAAGAGAGACCAAAGTTAACATTCAAAATGAGTATTCTGCCCCTCTGTGGTGGGGAGCAGCGGGTAGGGGGGTGAATTACATATCCACTCCAATGCTGCCAGAACTCAAAAGCACTTGGGGAACTTTTCTTTGGAAATCACCTACAGAGGTCATTTAGGGGTCACCCAGAACTTTCAGATTCAATACATCCTAATTGCACATGTGGGGAACCAGAAATACTTTACCCACACTGGCTTCCGCTCTTATTCATTATACTTGCCTGCCAACCACCTCAGTTTCCTAAAATCACAGTGGCTTTCAAATGCCGAGAGGTATCACCCCAGCAACATTCAAAAGAATGCACTGATGCTATCAACAAACCTGTTCCCAAAGACAGACCCTCATTTTCCAAGTAAGAATGAAACCATTTGTTCTTTCGTTCTTGCATTTAGTCAAAAAGCATCTTGTGATGCTGGACACTGTTGCAGGTTGCTAAGGAAACAGAGATAAACATACAAAGTTTTCGGTCTTGGAGTTCTCAACGTGGGGACAATATTTCAGGCAACTTTTGCCGAGGACCTCAAGTGCCCCAAACACTATGGATGCAAACATGGACATACAGTCCCAGACTTCAGGAATGCTACATTCCAGCAGGGGGACAGGCATGCCAGCCATCCCTCTGGAAACTGGGTAAACTAGAGTAGAGAGTTAGGGAAAACAGAGCGACCGCCTAAGCTACTGTCATGGTCCATCTTAGGAAGAGTCAGTCCCCAAAGAGGACCAAAGTGAAATAACAATCATAATCAATACTTATACAGGGCTTGTTATGTATCAGGTGCTACTCTGAGCAATTAACACATATTATATCCTCCCAACAAATCCATGAAGTCGTTGCTATTATTAGTCCCACTTTCCAGGTGAGTAAACTGAGGCACAGAGAGGTTAAGCAACTTGCCAAAGGTCTAAAAGTCACCAAGTAGCAGAACTCTGATTTGAGGCCAAGCCGTCTGGCTCGAGGGCATGCTCTCGATGACAACACTGAACCAAGTGGGATGAGGGATGCTCATCTGGACATGTAAGTTCGGGTCTGCCGGGTTTTAGAAAAGCAACCACGTTATACTCACGTTATTCTTCCCATTTGGTCCTCCGTTGTCTCAGCAATGAACTCGAACTCACTCTGCTTAAACATGAAATCTGAACGGGGTGGAATGGAGTAGAGTGAAGTGACATTTCCAAGGGAGAAGCACTTCACTACAGGGAGGAAGATGAGGGACCTGGGAACCAGCCTCTGCCTCCATCCCTGTCATGCTCTTGATGGTCCGGGCAAAGAGCCACTCAAAGTAATATTCGAAGTGGAAGACAGCTGAAGGTCAGTCACAAGGCAGGGCACAGGTAACCGCTGTCAACATACCCCCTCACCGTGGTGGAGAATGAGGGGCAACCCCATCTGGTGACAGCCAAGTCACCTTTGATCTCTCTGTCCTCTTCGGAATGTAGACAGATGGGGCAATTTAGCCCCTTGGTGTTTAACAAGTGTTTAACAAGGAGAGTCTCCTGCAAGTTGAAGGCAGTGACAAGAAGGCTTTCTGGAGCCAGAAAAGCCTGGGTTGGAATGGAGCCCTGCCACTTATGAACGGACACCCCTTGGCCAAGTGCCATAACTACTCCAAGGCTCAGTGTTTGCGCATCTATAAAATGGGACAAGGGTCATAATACCTACAACATGGGCTTTTTTTTTTTTTTTTAAAGATTTTATTTATTTGAGAGACAGAATGAGATAGAGAGAGCATGACAGGGGGGAGGGTCAGAGGGAGAAGCAGACTCCCCGCTGAGCAGGGAGCCCGATGTGGGACTCAATCCCGGGTCTCCAGGATCATGACCTGAGCCGAAGGCAGTTGCTTAACCAACTGAGCCACCCAGGCGCCCCAACATGGGCTTTTTGAGAGGATTAACTGACATAAAGCGCATGGAGTGCTTAACACCATTTGCGACACCTAGCAGCGCCCAGTAAACATCCAGTGGTATTAGTGGGTCGTAGTAATCAACGGGAGAAGCCCTCACCCCAGTTTTCCCCCAGCATGGCCACTCTGGAGCCCCTTCTGTAGTCTGGGTATTCTCCAAATCCATCTCCTACTCCTCCTGGCTGCCCTGCTCCATTTCCCAGGACCCCTTGCTGTTAAGGTACTATGTGACTAAGTTCTGGTCAATCCACTGGGTGGGTAGAAGTGATGTGAATGGCTTCCAGGACTGCTCCCACAAAGCCATCCCTCATGATCTTTATTTCTCACTCCCCATCTGTCAGATGGATGAAGAGGATTCAGCAGAGACCGTCAGAGTCCCCGGGAAGATGGCAGGTCCATCCACAGGTAGAAGGAGCCAAGGTCCCCGAATGACTGCGTGGAACAAGTCTCCACCCCATCCCACCCCACACACACAACTAATGGCACTTTATATGAGCAATTCATACACTTCTAGTGTATTAAGTCATTGACGTGTTGGGGTTGCTTGCTGCAATAGCTGGCCTACCCTGACTAATACATGTAGTTAATCATGCCTCCAGATGGCCTCACGGGTCCCTGTTGGCTCACTGCTTCCATGACCCCTGCGTGCACCACAGAGTCTAGATACCATAATACGGTTGCAGAGAGAATCAGCAGCTGTGACTGGTTAGGCATGGTAAGCCATGAGGAAGAGCAAGCAGCAGCAACGCAAGAGAAGTAGTGCAAGGACCGCTAGTCTAGAAGAAACGAGACAGCCCAGCAGCAATATCACCTGTGCTCATGGTCAGCTATAGGTTCTCCATGGGAACAGTGTAGTGCCCTGGAAAGAGCATGGTCTTTGAGGCCGTGTAGACTAGAATCCAGGTCTACCCACGACTTCCTTAGGAAAGTAAAACTCCCCAAGCTTCAGTTTCCACATCTGCAAAATGTGGGTAACAGCACCTGCCTCCGTGTTCTGTGACACCATGTTGCTATCTTGAAACCAGCCATGGTGGGCATATTTACACGGTAGGAATTGACAAATGCTACAAATAGGGGCTTTCTTCCTAGAGATTAAACGCTCACCAACACATCAATGGATAAAGGAGTCAGCTAAGTGGAACAGGAGAGGAAGGACAAGGAAAGAGAATTCCAGGAGCGAAGATCATCTGTGACATGAAGGAAGTCCTATGTGGCTGGCTCCAGAGGGTTGGAAAAAAGAGAGGCTGAGAGGAACCCAGAGAAGGGGCTAAGAGCTGGATCTGGTAGAAGGACCGCCCTACATGATAGCTATTTGTTCTAGTCATCTATTGCTGCATAACAAATCATCTCAAAGTGTGGTTTAAAACATTTTATTTTATCAATTTTAAGACAGGAATTCAGGAAGGGATGAGCTAGCTGGATCATCTGTGATTGTGTCAGCTGGGGTTGGAGGACCCATTTCCAAGATGGATTCTTCCCACCACGTCTGGTGCCTTGGTGTTCCTTGGAGAGTCCCTCTCCTTACCCCCCAACTCCATGTGGCACCTCAGCCTCCAAGCCTGTCCCTGTGGCCGGGACTTCTCACAGCATGGTCTCAGGACAATCAGACGTCTTATACATGATGGCTGGTTTCTCAAAAGCCAGTGTTCCAGGAGACCAAGAGAGAAGCTGCAAGGGTTCTTCTGACCTCAGTCTCAGAAGTCCTAGAGTCATTCCCACCTCATTCTACTGGTGATGAGTAAGTCACAGGCTGGATTCAAAGCAGGGGAATACCCAAGAGGATGAATACCAGGAGGCTTGGTTTGTCAACGGCCTTCTTTGAAGACCAGCCACCCCACGATTACTGATTGGCAGACACGCACCGCCTACTCTCCAGGACCACCGGGAGGAGGCACAGGTCAGAAAAGGAGAACTACCAGCCCTGCCCACAAGAGGCAGCAGAGGCATGATGCTCACCCAGGATGGGCGGGACACACAGTGGTGAGTGTCAGAGGACCGAGCAAGGCCGGGCAAGGGCAGAAGGCTTCCCAGGAAGGGGACACTCCCAGCAAGTGAGCCAAGCCTCGAAGAATGGGGGAGGCAAAGTGGAGAGTTAAAAGGGAAGGAACGAGCCATCCCTGAGGTCACACCCGGCCTTCTACCACACCTGGGCCACCCACGGGCCAGGCCAGGCCACCTGCACATTCCCCAGGACAGGCATGTCACTCAGCCCAGCAGTGGTGCCAAAGCAGCTCCTGACTCTGCCAGCCCATCACCACCCCCACGAGCCTGGCCCCTGCACCAGGGCTCAGGGAGGGGCCCTGGAGTGTAGACCTGTTTACTCTGGCTCGACCTCCTCACCCAGAACCAGCAGGCAACACGACCAGCAGAAAGGCCAGTTAATGCCACCACCCTCACAGCAGCCTGCCAGCCCCTGAGATCCAGCCTGGCCGCCGGGCCCGGGAGTGAGCCTGCTGCGGCCTGCCGGCCATGCCTGGGCTCTGACTGCCATTTTCCATAGAGGTGCAGGATGCTCTGCTGACGAACACCTGGGGACAGCAGGGGCCAGGGGACGGAGCTAAAAATAGCCCAGCTGGCCATGGAGAGGCCCTTGCCAAATCCTCTGGATCCTGTTATTCTTCATGCACGGGCCTTAAGGGCACACACAGGCTGGCCCCCAAGCATTCGCCCTTCTCCAAGGCTTGTGCTGAGAACAAGTGAGGGAGCCTGGGAGCCCTCCTCCATCACGTCGGGAGCTGTACAGTCATCAGAAGTCACAGAAACAGCCTGTCCCGGAGCTGGGCCAAGGGATGGGAAGGCTGGGTCCACCTTCACACCCCCACATCCCCAGTGGTCTGTCTGGCCACCCCCTTTCTGACCAATTCTCAGTGTTCTCCACCTTTTCCGGACCTCAGGTTCTTGATGTTTCTCTTACTTGTTTGGCCATTAAGAATTAAGGCCCTTGCACTGTTTTTAATTTCTTATGTAAGTGTATACAACCAAGCTAGACACCTAGAAAAGCCACCTGTGTGGACGTGTGGGGTGTACACTGCACAATTCCAGGGGCATCGGTCATGACTATGATGTGAATGGTGCCCCCTGGAAGCAGGCAGTGTGGCTACTGGCATTGCCCAGGAGGAAACAATGCTTTACACAACTCCATATCCTTGGGAAAAGGACAGCCATGCTAATAAAGACTCACAGACTGACCACTTCGTCTCCCAAACATTCCATGCATGGGGTCTGGCAGACGCAAGGCAACAATACCCAATGGTCTAGAAAGAAGTCCACATTGTGATACAATAATGTATTTCCAGGCTGTGGAGGTGGAGAGTGGCAAGGAATCAATCTTTCTAAGGCAAGGGAAGATTCATAACCACTGAATGAGTTAGCACTACCCTCTTCTGAGTGCACAGATTAAATTCTCTGCCCCACCGACATCTGAAATGTACTTTATTTATAACAGATTGGGGAATTCAGATATAGTTAGATGTTTTTCACAGAATTCCCATTCTTTTAATAACACGGTTTCAGAGTTTCAAATATGAGCAAATAGCATGTGGGAATAATAAGGCATCAGGTCACATTAGGATGCTTACATTCACAGTTTAATGATAAGGGTTTGCTGGTGGGTGTCAAACTTTTCCACTCTTCATGCTCTCCTGCAGGTGCATGCACAAATATACACATACCATACACACCTCAAGTTTTTAAAAATATGCTTGAATTCTGCATCCTACTCCTAATATCTCCTGTGCATGTGTTAATATCAAAACTAGTGGTTGTATCCAAAACTTCAAGGAAGACTGATACTCAGAAAAATGCCCATATTTATTCTGTGCCTCCAAATACCCACCAACAGGGAGATATGGCACATGTGCCATAGTTCATAAAGTCTAATTATGTATTTATTATCTGATATGAATCTCAGAGCTGCCCTAGAGTTGTGCAGTGAGCAACCTGTACAACTGCACACAGCACACCTGCCAATCAAGTAGAGAAAGGGTGATGACCCCATGTTCCAGCAAGGAAAAGCAAGACTTAGAGAGATTAAAAGGACTAGATAACCTTTAAGATTCATTTCTATCCTCACAGTATAGAATCCTCTGAATTTTCTAAAGGACCTCACACCTCATTTAGGGATGATGCATGAGTCTCCACACACCAGCTCTTCTTTTCAGTCCTACCTATGCCTGCATGTTTTCCCTCACTCTTTGGCACGGATGAGCTGAGCAGAGCCAACCTACCACTACAGGAGGTAAACCTGTAGGTGTACAGGGCCGGGATGAGACACACAGGCTCCACAGCCCGCCTTCCTGGACTCAAACCTGGCTCTGCCCCTCACGTGTGTGACCCTGGGCAAGGTACTCAACCTCTCCATGCCTCAGTTTCTTAATCTGTAAAGTGACAGTAGTACCACCTATTCCACTGGGTTGTTGTGAGGATTAAATAAGATAATACATGTAAAGAGCTTAGAAATCACTAGACACACACTAAGCACTAAGCACTAAGCACTAAGTCTGTCATCCAAAATTTTACAGATATACAGATATAGATGTTCTCTGTGCCTCAGTATTCTGATCTATAAAATGGGGATTATAAACATGGTTACTCCATAGGGCTGTTTTGAAGGTTAGATAACATAGTAAACATAAGGAGCTTATTAAAACAGTGCTTGATGCATAGTAACTACTCTAAAAAAAAAAAGTTTGTTATTTTTATCCCTAAGAAGTCAGTTATCCCAGTACACATAGACTTACCAAAACAAAAGCACCAGTAAGGGATCCATGGCATGCCTGAAGAGGAGGAACAAATGGCCCAGAGAGACTGTCTGAGAGTCCACTGCTGTTGGCTCAACAGGTGACCGATAGGATGTATTAGAGAGTAGAGGTCTTGGTTTTAACTTAATTCTTCCTGAGGTCAGGAAGTGCAGAGGAGAGTAGGTGAGGTAGGGAGGAAAGAATGGACCGCTCACTTGCTGGTTTCTTTTTTCACCATTAGAATCCTTTGGAAGCCTTACCTCGCATTTAAATAGCATCATCCCCTGGAGATCGCTGTTTCAGCTTCATTACTGTCTGTGTTCACAGAGTACAAATAGAAATCTTTGTGATTTTATTAATTTCCATGCAACTCAGGAGAGATTTGCATGATAACATTTCAGCTCCTGACTTAAAGAAGGGACCAATTAAAAATATAGTGCTTGGGCGCCTGGGTGGCTCAGTCGTTAAGCCTCTGCCTTCGGCTCAGGTCGTGATCCCGGGCTCCTGGGATCGAGCCCCGCATCAGGCTCCCTGCTCCACAGGAAGCCTGCTTCTCCCTCTCCCACTCCCCCTGCTTGTGTTCCCTCTCTCTCTGTCAAATAAATAAATAAAATCTTAAAAATATATATATATATATAGTGCTTGTACTGCCTGTCACCAGAAAATGAAAAGATACCCAGAGTTTTAAAAATCTCTGTCATATCTGGTTCATGGCTATAAATCAACCATTCAGTACAGCAGATCCAATAACTACCGTCTCAATTTTTAGTTTATTTTTGTAAGAAATACTTGCAGGACGTCTGCACCCCCTAATATGAGCGTAACAACACTACAGAAAAATCTAAAGAAGTATTTTTGTCCGGGCTTCGTCAAGTCCTACACAATCGCCAATTCACTCAATAATACCCAAAAGCTACCTGGAACCCTGCGGATCTGTGAAGTGCTAGTGTAATGTGTCCGTGACAAGTTAAAATGTAACACGTGGCCCCCGGTAGCATGAGCTAACTGATGTTATGTAACCTAAGACTATTCAGTCTGATCTGATGTACTAGCTGCCCACAGTTTGGGGGTGGAGGGATTTTATTTCAGAAGTTATTGAATGTGTGGGGATCGTCCCTTCAGACACTCGCTCGTTCCTTTGCCACAGAAGCTCTGATCAGCCCATCCTGGCTTCTGGAGGCTGGAATGCTCCAGGAACAGAGCCAAGATGAACATTCTCACTCCAGGGTTGCCTTCTGGGGCAAGTCAAAGAAAAGCATCAAAGGAGGTTGATTTGCACGACCTTCTCTTTAATGAGAGGTTTCTTTTTATGCCCAGCCTCCCCAAAGCCAGCATATCACAGTGCACCACTTACAGTCTATAATCTAAGACCTCTTCAACCTTGCCTCCACACCAAAAATTAAAACTGAAACCTAAACAATGATGTGGCTATTTCCTTAGAAGTAATAGCAGAGTCACAAAAACATACTTCTGAGAACTTTTTTTTTTTAATGACAAGTTTGAGGGTATTTCCAAAAGGGTCTATGTCCTTAGATTGTAATTTTTAAATATGCCACCACATCAAAGCCAGTATTGACGTTCCGGGGACACATCAGTCAGATTTCACTCTTGTGATTTATAATAGAACCAGAGCTGCCCGTTGGCCTTGAATGATTTGCTTTTGGGTTCTTCAGCAGGTACAAATGATAACTTTAGAATCTGAAGAAATGGCTATATATTGAAATCACTGAGTCAGAGAACATGTTACATATAAGAAAACTGAGGCCGGGGGACAATGACTTGCCTGAGACAACAGAGCCACTCATATGTCAAAAATCAATACTCCAGCAGCCTTTAACTTTACTCTAAGAATAGACACCATTAAACCAGACTCCTCAGGCAGAAGCAGGGTTGTTCCGTCTGCTCTCAGGGTGGATACCACCTAAATCAAACAAGGTCAGGTTGGGTACTTCTCATGGGACTGCCATTTACCAACCCTTAGAGGAAAATTACTAGCTGCCCCAAGGACAAACATGAGCACCACAGTGAAGAATGTGTCTGGAAAGAAAATGTGCCCAAAGATAATGGGGGGGGGGGGTCATCTCCAGGAGGTAGGACTTGAAGGAATTTTTTTTCCTTTTTTTTTTTTTTTTTTATTGTGGTAAAATAGGCATAGCAGAGAACTTACCATCTTAACCATATTAAGTGTATTGTTCAGGAGTATTAAGTATATTCACACTGTTGTGCAGAATGTTTCCATCTTGCAAAAATGACACTTTGTACCCATTAAACAACTCCCCATCTCCCCCTCCCTGTAAGCCCTGGCAACCACAATTCCACTTCTATCTTTATGAATTTGACTATTCTAGGTACTTCATTTAAGTAGAATCATACAGTTTTTGTCCTTTTGTCTGGCCCATTTCACTTAGCATAATATCCTCAAGGTTCATCCACGTTGTAGCACGTTTTAGAATCTCCTTTCTTTATAAGGCTTTATAATACTCCATTGCATGTATATAGTACATTTCGTTTTTTCATTCATCTGTCAGTGAACATTTGGGCGGCTTCTACTTTTTGGCTTTTATGAATAATGCTACTATGAACATGGGTGTGCAAATATCTTCTTTTGGATTTGTACCCAGAAGAAGAATTGCTGAATCATATGGTAATTTAATTTTTAATTTTTTTTTTTTCTGAGGAACCACCATACTTTTTTCCACAGTGACAGCATCATTTTATATTCCCATCAACAGTGCACAAGGATTCCAAATCCTCACAGCTTAGCCAACACTTGTTACTTTCTGGGTTTGTTTGGTTTTTTAATAGTAGCCATCCCAGTGGGTATAAGGTGTCCCTTTTTTCCCCCAAATGCCTTGCCGTACATTTCTACAATGAACATAGAGTACACTTACTCTATGTTGAGGATAAAAGTGCCATACACTTACTCTATGTTGAGGATAAAAGTGTAGGAGTACACTTACTCTATGTTGAGGATAAAAGTGTAAAACACTGAAGTTAAAAAAGAAATCTTATGGATGGATGAAAGACTTGACTGTAAGACCCAAAACCATAAAACTCCTAGAAGAAAACACAGGCGGTAAGCTCACTGACATCATTCTTGGCCATGATGTATTGGATTTGACACTAAAAACAAAGGCAACAAAAGCAAAAATAGACAAGTGGAACTACGCCAAACTAAAAAAACCTTTGTACGACAAAGGAAAACATCAACAAAATGAAAAGACAACCTGCTGAATGGGAGAAAATATTTGCAAATCATATATCTGATAAGGGGTTAGTATCCAAAATACATAAAGAACTTATATAACAAAGGAGAAACAAAAGCAAACAATCTGATTATTAAAAAATGGACAGAAGATCTGAATGGACACTCCTCCAAAGAGGACATCCAGATGGCCAACAGATACATGAAAAGATGCTCAACATCACTTGTCATCAGGGAAATGTAAATCAAAACTACAATGAGGGGTGCCTGGGTGGCTCAGTCAGTTAAGCATCTGCCTTCTGCTCAGGTCATGACCTCAGGGTCCTGGGATCGAGCCCCACATAGAGCTCCCTGCTCAGCAAGAAGTGTGCTTCTCCCTCTCCCCCTCCCCCCCCCACTCATTCTTTCTCTCTCTCTTTCTCTCCAAATAAATAAATTCTTAAAAAAAAAAATGAAAAAATAAATAAATAAATAAAAAATGAGCTATCACTTCACACCTGTTAGAATGGCTATTATCAAAAAGACAAGAAATAACATAGCCAGGAAGTGAAAAAAAGGGAACCCATGTGCACTGTTGGTAGGGATGTAAACTGGTACAGCTACTCTAGAAAACAATATGGAGATTCCTCAAAAAATTAAAAATAGAATTACCATATGATGCAACAATTCTACTTCGGGGCATTATCCAAAGAAAACAAAAACACTAACTCAAAAAGATATATGCACCCCCATGTTCATTGCAGCTTTACTTACAATATGCATGATATGGAAACAACCTAAGTGTCCACTGATAGAGGAATGGATAAAAAAATGTGATTGATAGATAGATACACAGACAGACAGACAATGGAGTATTATTCAGCCATAAAAAAGAATGAAACTTGCCATCTGCCACAACATGGATGGTATTGAGGGCATTATGCTAAGTAAAGTAAAATAAGTCAGACAGAGAAAGAGAAATACCATATGATCTCACTTACATGTGAAAGATAATGGGGGGTCATCTCCAGGAGGAATTTTTTTCCTTTTTTTTTTTTATTGTGGTAAAATAGGCATAGCAGAGAACTTACCATCTTAACCACATTAAGTGTATAGTTCAGGAGTCTTAAATATATTCACACTGTTGAAAAAAAGCAAAAACAAAAAAACTTCAAAGATAAGAGAACAGATTGGTGATTGCCAAAGGCTGGGAATTCAAGGTGTACGAAATAGGTAAAGAAAGATACAAACTTGTTGTTATAAAATCAATAAGTCATGGGGATGTAATGTGTAGCAAAGCAACTATTATTAATAAAACTGTGTTGCATATTTGAAAGTTGTTAAGAGAATAAATCTTAAAAGACCTCATAACAAGAAAAAAATTCTGTATCTATAAATGGTAACAGATATTAACTAGACTTACTGTGGTGATCATTTCACAACATATAAATATCAAATTATTACGCTGTACGCCTAAAACTGATGTAATACTGTATGTCAGCTATACCTCAATTTAAAAAAAAAGAAATCTTACGACGAAAATAGGCTTGCGCACGAGCTTAAGGAAAGGATGCCATTTTTAAGACTGAAACAAACCACTGACTTCTCTTGTGTGTTCAGCTAAAGACACCATTCCTACACCCTTCAAGAATCTTACACCTGATCAGCTGTAGCTGACACAATTCACAGGAGAAATGGCCATAATTCATAGGTGGCTAAAACAATTCCCAGGAGCACTTTCTTAAAGCACGTTATAAAAAGTGCTCCCAGATGCACAAAGAAGAAAAAAAAAATGTATATGAAGCTGTTGCCAGCCCCAGCACATGGATAAACGCTGCTTCTTCCAAACCTTCCTACAAGCCTAAGAGCCCTTTCTCTGAGTTCTCCATTTGATTATCATTGGATACCCACTTTTTCCCCTCCAGAGCCATAAAAGGTCTATACTCCAAAGTCACATAAAGGGAAAACAAGTTAATGCAGCAACTGCTCCCCAAGAGGGGCAGGATTCTGCTCCTGTATAACAGACACGCAAGGAAGATTCCCACGGAGCCTGTGACTCCCAGTATCTGGGCCACGGGCCACCCAGGCTCCATACCATCAGTTAGCTAGACAACACTTCTCACTGGAAGGGCTAAAATCTTCCAAAGGTGAAATCATTCTTTCTACTGTTCTTTACATAACGCTTCACTCCTTGGGGGTGAGGTCACTTACTCATTGTCATGACTTATTCATTAAGACAAAGGTGCAGGAACTAAAAACAAAATCCATCCAATTATATATTTACCCAACCTCTAATTCCCAGAAGAGAAATTCTATTTTTCATTGTGTGAACATCTCCCTCTACCCCCTACTCTCCCTCACCTTCTCCTCTTGGATGTTCTCTTTTCTTTTCTGGTTTCTTTCTGTTCCACAGAATAGGAGAAATGGCGACAGTAATATATGGAAGCCCAGAGAAGAGGTAAGATGAGCGGGTGGGAGGAAGTACCCTCGATCCTAAGAAGCAGCTCTACTTAAATGGTGCAAAAAGAGGCTCCAGATCCAGATCTGCTCTCTCTCCTTCGGGAACAGCCGACACCTAGAAAGCAGAGTCCAACTCAGGCGTCTTAACAAAGGATCCGCACTCTGCATCTGGGTTCCTGGCATGGCCCCAGAATCACATCTGCTCCCAGCCAAGTCCAACACTAAACTGTGAAGGGAGCTAAACTTTGGAACACAGTGCATGTGTCATTGACAAAGAGGTAACCTGATGGCCCAGGGACAGCCAAAACCTCCACCCACAGCTTCTAACAAGACCAGACACATCCTGGAGGGCAAACTATCAGAACCAACAGCCAAAATGGGCCACTTTCCAAACTCTGGGGAATGGGACAAGGAGAAACCTTACAACCCCAGGTGAAGGACACCAGGAAGTCATTAAGAGAAAAAGAAAGGAGCTTGAGAGGGGATAGAACTATGGGCATTCTACCCCCCAACAATATTGCTGACATTAACCACCACCCAACTCTGAGCCTTCCTGGGCTGGATTTAGAACCTGAAATCTATTATCTACCAAGATTTGTTCTGTGTGTCATGGAAACAGACCAGAAGCAAGACAGGTTAGTGCAAGGAGAAGGATCTTTCCATGCATTCCAAAGTGGGTTGCCCTCTGGGGAACAGCAGCCTCAGAAGATCATAAGCACCCCCATCCCCAATGATGACGGAGCACAGGGCTCCCAGCCCTGGCACTGGGGAGAAAGTAGGACCCAGGCCCTAAGACTCCCTTCCACCTCTATGACTTTGTAATGCCATGTGCTTCTAAATTAGCGAAATCAAGTCCCTGTTGCTGTCCACTAACCAGCCAACTTCAGTCTCTGCTCCCAGACTTGGCAGGAATCACTATGGAAGAAGGGAAGGAAGGAAGGAAGAGCAGCAGGAAGGAGAGAAGAGAGGAATACAGGCATTTCGGCTAATTACCTTTGAAATGCCCAGAGTAAACCAGATCTGGAGCCCTCAGAAAACCAGGTAGGGAGGCCAATGAAACAGCAAGGAATACAAAGTGAATGAGATGTCTTAAATAATTTCATGTTTGGCCATGTAAAAAAGCATTAGTCATACAGGTAATGAGATCTTACAGGGAGATGAGGATGTTAAGTATATCCATTCTGGACCTGGAGTGTCAATTACATTTCCAAATTGGCAATTAGACAAAGACAATCACCAAATAATGCTGAAAACAAAGCAAATTCCATCTTCCATTATTCTGAAGCTGCCCTTCCATCCCCTGCCTGACTCATCCAGCTCACAAACAGCTGCTCATCATGAACTAAATCCTTGCTAGCCACTGGTCAAGAGAGACCTGGGTGGCACAACTAACTGAAACCCAGGAATGACTCAAACATCATCATGTCACCAAATCAAGCCCCTCCCTTTCACCCAGACTTTCTCTGTAGCTTCTAACGAATTACCCAGAAAAAGCAGCAAAATGTATTTGCACCTACTACACTCCCACCTGGCCCCCAGCTAACCACCGTGGAAAGGGCCTTCCCAACATATATGTGTGCTTGTGTTTAGAGGACTCCGTTCCTGCCCTCGGGGGGTTTGCAGGCAACTCAGAGACCAGACATGAGCACACCCCATAAGAACATAACTGGTAAGTCACAACTGGGTCTTATTTTTCCCCTAGCACGAGCTCGGTTTCGGACACATAGTACGTATGTACTTACTAGGTCATAAAAAGCAAAATCAACAACGACAATAGTAACCATACATTAATCTGAGGACCTATTCTGTGCTGAACATTGTGCTAAGCCCTTCTTCATTCTGGCTGCTGAAGATGCTTTTGGCTGAGAGTTTACTCCAGCTTCTACTCTTTGACAATGGAACAACATGAACAGCACACCTCAAGGAAAAAGTCCCTGAGAATAGGAGCTGCAAACAACCGGGCTAAGGTGACAAAAGGAGCTACTTTCCATTTCACCTGCCAGAATCCTTGAGAAGAACAGCTGGAGGGGGCACAGCACAGCCCCCACCCCCCCACCCCCATCTCCCCCACGCTCAGGATCTGTCTTGAGGCCAATCCTTTTAAGTTCCCAGGTCCCTGCGGAAAATCAGGCTGGCAGTTTTGCTGCCCCCTGACTTCAAACACCCCGGAGGGAGTGGCCAGCAACTGGCTTCCTGGCGCATCACCACAGTGCAGCCCGGGCAACACCACGAGCCTTTAATTTTGCAAGAAGGTGGTTTGACTGAGTTGCCATCCTGGACTTCGGGAAGCCTCACCCCTTGCAGTGTGACCGACTGGCGAGAGGGAGAGCCCGCAGGTTGATGGGCCGGCAACACACACACCACACCCTGTGCATCCACAGAACGCGGCTCTGGCCACCACAACCCAGCCCCAAACCGACAGTGCTTATGGGTTCCTTGGGAGCAGGTACCCGAACGGATGGCCATAGCAGGAAGGGCCCAGACTGAACCACAGCATCGCGGAGGGGCCTGAGCCGAGTCTTCTCTACCTGGCTGTCCTGGCAACAGTGAATCTTCCTCGTCCCACCCCTCCCCTGCTGCTCTAGAGCTGGGAATTTCCACAGTCAAACATAGGCTTTTTTTTTTTTCCAGGAGGCACTAACTGGAGGCTGAGGAGTGGCCCAGATCCTTGCTCCTCAAAGTGTGGTCTGCACAGCAGAAACACACCCGCCCCTGTCCGGTCAGATGCGCAGGACCTCAGGGCTGACCCTGGGCCTTCCGGACAAGCTGCATTTTTAATGCTCCCCAGGTGATTCATATGCATATTAAGGTGTGAGAAGCCCCCCGGACCAGATCAACAGATGTTCTCTCCAGCCCTCGGAAGAAGAGCTCTGATACCCCAACTGAACACTCCTTGAGACTCCTACCCAGAATGCTAGGAAGCCCCTGCCTCTGCGGCTGAGATTCCTTCCCTGTGTGCCCGGGGCCAGGATTCCACCCACTCAAGAGAAGCATTTCAAAAAAGGAGGCACTTTCGGTCTGCTCCCTGCCGGGCGCAGAAAGGCTGTGGAATTTCAGAGGTCCTGCAGGAGGCCTGACCTTGCCTGACCCCTAGACACGTGTCCACGAAGGGCAGGATTCCCGGCAGGGCCCAGGAGCTGCAACGTCACTGCATAAACACAGCCCTCCCCCCGCCCAGGGGAGCCACAGAGGCGGCCCTCCAGGGCCTCCACCGCTCTGAAGGCCCGAGAAGGTGGTGTTGGCTGCTGTGATTCACAGGTTAGCATGGCCACTGCCACCATGAGCTGGGACACCCCCGCTGCCCACTTTGGGCAAGAGGTCCTGCCACCGCACTCCAGCCTGACTGTTTCAACAGCACCCTTCTCTTGCCCTGGTGAGACAAGAGAGAGAGACCCAAAGCAAGCACTTACTCCCCACTACCAGGCACCCAATGAATGTCCCCACCCAGGGAGGAGGACAGTAGCAAGGCAAACAGGGGGCCCACTTGGCCTTACCCTTGGAATTCTCTCTGCCCCATGCCAAATGATAGGGCAGCTCTTCCCATCCTAATGATATATGTTTGGGTAAGTCCCCAGCACACCTGGATACAGAGTCAGCCCAAGGCTTTAGGGCACCAGTGTCCTCTTAGGAAAGTCTATACATAGGGCTAGAGAGAGTAGCTACCCCACAGGGCTGTGCTCTATGACAACCCCCAATTTACAGATGAGGAAACTGAGGCACGAAGCAGCAAAGTCCTTGCCCAAGGTCATAGGCTGACTCTTGGGTATGGCACAGCAGGCTTGACAGCTAAGCAAGTCTGCTCAACGGGAGCTCAGGTAAGCGCAGTTTCACCAATTTCTCTACTACAGGACGTCCCCAAGCCTGGGATGTGACTCTCCAAGGGGGCGCTCAGGTGTGCCATTTATTCACAACGTTTTTCACAAGGTAAGGGCAAGTGCTCCACAGAACACACTTGGGGAAACACCACTCTGAGGAGAGCTGGTGCTGGTACAGAGAACCCTGGCCAGGAAACTGTGACATCATCAGGGGAACAGGTCTGTGAGCTCTGGACTGGGGTAACAGGGATGGACGTGGTCCCTACTCAAAGGTATGACGCTGGCCAGACCCTGCCCTCCTACCAAACTGTTCACATCCTCTCGGTCTACCGCTCCTGGAGCCAGACGGTGTCAACACTAGTCAACACTAGTCCACCAACGTCCCCACCATCCAAAGAGCAACCATCAAAACACAGAGCCTTCCCTGGCTGCCCCCACCCCAATCCTCCAGCCCTGCAACAGCCAAGAGCCATGAACCCAAATCTCAGTCTGACCCTAAGTGGTTGTTGGACCCAAGGACAGGAGACTTCAGAGTCTAGAGGTTCCTTTTGGCTCAAAAAAGTTCTACTTGTTGTAGTCTGTGCCTCTCTGGGGCCAAAAATGTTCAAGGAATCGAGGAGAAAACAAACTCACCACTTTGTGGAGCTATTTACAGGAAGCCTGCTTAGTGCCAGGCATTTGCTGGGTACTATATACCCATTATTGCTACTCCACATAAGCATCCTACAAAGTAAGCCTCATTATGCTCCTTTTACAGATGAAGAAATCAAGGCTTGACATGGCTGCCAGCCAAAGATGCCCTGCTAATAAGTGTGCGATCAAGGATTTGCACTCGTGTCTGACTGCCGAGTCTCTACTGTAAAGTGTGCATTTCCATGAAGAGAGCCAGGTAATGGGAAGCAAACGCCCTCTGCTTGAGGGAAGGTCTGTTGGAACTCCCCTGTGGCTGGGACCTGAGAGCTTCTTCAAGGCCACCCTAAGTGATCTGATCAGAGAGAATTAGCTGAAGGTCATCCAGTGCAGGCAATCCCCAAGATGAGATGAGACAGCAGGGCCAATCTGGAATCAAAAATTCTGAGGCACTGGAGCTCCAGCCCTGATTGGATGCGTCGGGCCAGACCCTGGGTAATTACCAAGCCATAACGGGATCTGATATTTATATTAGTCACCAACCTGACAGAGAAAACGTGTTGTTTTCTCAGACACAGCCATGGAGACAATAATTCATTACATGCAGACCGGGCTTGATCAAGCCCAAGCTTCTACAGGGTGGATAGCTCAAACTGAGAGCAGGCTTGAGCCTATGCCTGGCCACATTCAGGTCCCCCAGCAAGCCACAGCTCCCTCAGAAAGCTGGCCTCAGTTTCCCCAGACTAATCTGAAGAGAAGGAGACTGTGTGCTGGAAGAGGAGAAGGCAGGAATAAAGACAAAGAAGCACTCCAAGGCTGAATTCCTAAAGAATTTGCCAGAAAACTGCAAAACACATTCTGAGCTAGAAACTTTCCCCATAGTTTCTCAACTCCTTCTAACCACTGACACTGAATCACAGAGCAGGAAGGGGCATCAGAAGTCACAGAATTCAATCTCCACATTTTAAACACAAGGAAAAAGAGCCCAGAGATGTTAAATGACTTCTTCAAGGTCATGGCCTGATCCAGGCTGCCTGAGCTGCTCACGGTTCACTACAGTCTACAACTGGATTGGACCTCAAAACGTCACAGCCTCGTGAACACAGAGCTCTGATGAAACCCAGCAGAGAAAAACAATAATGTGATAAAGTACAGCAAAGAACACAGTACTGGATGATTGTGCCCAAGTTCCCAACCAGGGGAAATGTGATTAGTTCTCTCATTTCCCAAAAAAAGTCCACATTCCATTCTTTTCAAAACAGTAAAGTCACTCACCACTTGAGATTCAGAGGCCAAAGGTGCTAATGATGCGAGGCCCCATGAGGAACACCCATAGTCCCAGCTTCCTTTGATCAAAAAAGATGGTGCCGTCCCAGAGGCCAAATACTTGTGATGTCGGGACACCCTGCGGAAACTTACCTCCCATGGAATTTCAGAAGCTAGAAATCAGCCCTCCACGAGACCCCAGCTCCTGTTCAAATCATCTTGGGACTGAATGAGGGTGAGGGTGAGGACATCTGAGGGCCGACAGAATTCTGTGCAAAAGCAGTCTCAGTTTGCTTGGGAAGCCTAGCGCTAAAATCATTATTCCAAACTTAGGACAAATGCATTCTGCCATACGGCACCTCGACAACTACCAAATACTTGGAAAGTAAAAAGAATGAAGGACAAAAAACCATGATGGCAGTAAAAATACAGACCTCGGGGGTAGAAAGAAAAGCTCAGAAAAGGTCTAAGTTACTATTAATGAGCTGGCTACACATGGTTCAAGTGAGCAAATCAAGGGGTAGTTATTAAGAGATTCTGGGCATGTTTTAAGTCTGCTCTAATGGTATCAAAAGTGACCTGACCTCGTCCTCCACTGGCCTCATAAGCTCCCAACCAACTGCAAGCATCTCTCGTCCCAGGTTGATTTTTTGTAGAAATTTCCAGTAAGGTCAGCTCAGTTGGTCTCATAGCTACAAAATACAGCCTAATAGACAGGGATCATTTTTTCTAATGATCATTGCCAAAAACCTCTTTTCTTGAGAAGACTGACAGAAGTTATGCTTGGTCATCATTTTATGAAAGAGATTATGTGAACAATCCAATTAGCATTTCATCACGGGGACTGCAGTGACATCTGTGGACCCCTAGGGTAAAAGGGACGTGGAAGCTGTGTTTAAAACCCTACGATCACAAAAACACCACAACTTATTTTGACTCATTGAAAAGTTTTCGTTATGATCAAGAATGCCCAATGCCTTAAGGATGAGGAGGCTGTTAAAAACTGCACCCAAACCACTGAGTGGTTTTGAACATTTTAGATGCCCACGACCAGGAACTATCCCTCCCCTAAGCGCAGACACAGACTCTCAGTAAAGGAAAAACACAAACAAAATGCCAGGACTCAAGACTGGGAGGAGGAGGAGAGGAGTGAACGTGTGATCAAGAAGGCTCTATGAACAAGCGGTTAAGAGGAAGGCTAAGGCAAGAAGCATGGTCTCGGGGTCTCATGGTTCTGACTTTGCTTAACCTGTTTGCTTCTCTGGAACGTGGGAGGTTTCCCACCTGGACAAGTAAGGCGAAACCTCTATGGCGGAGGAGGTAACGCCAAAGCTGGCTGGTCAACATCTGGAAGCCTCAGGAGAAATGGGAGGAGGAGGACAGAGAGATGGCTTTTATTTTTCTCCCTTATTTCCAACACACCAGTATTTTCCAAAACACAAATGTGCTGCCACAAAACACAGCTGAGCTCCAGCACCCAGCGCGGTGTATAATTAATGATCAGGAGAGAGAGCCTGGGTTCACCCTTGTGCTTCACCAACAGCCCCTGGCTTCCCTACTTCCCACAGCAACTAAGGAGGCTGCTACAAGTTGTGGAGCCCTGTGGAAGTTTGAGGGGTCCTGGGATTAACTTTACTAGAAAAAGGTGTGAACATCCCAAGATCTGCCTCTACCCTGGGCCGTTCCCCTATTCCCTTTGATCTCCCCTCCCTCCGAAAATGTTGGCGCTGTGAAGCCCCCTAGGATGGGAATTACTCAAACACAATGCAGCTCCGTCCCTTTTTTCCAGTTCTTTTTTTATCTTGCAGTTTTCTGTGAAAAACTGCCCCAGCCCTTTACCTTCAGCCAGTGGGGGGAGGAGGGGGAAGAGGACACCTCTAGGGACACGGCGACAGACCAGGCAGTCAGCCTAGCAACCATACTTAAGGTGTAGTGAGCCTCGGTGCTGGTGGGCGTCTCTGCGCCAGGAATAGCTTAAGCCGACATCCAGCCACCTCAAAAGCGCCGGGGAGGAGGCTCCGCGCGAAACCGCGGCCTCGGAGGCTCTCGCGCGGACCTCCTTGCTCCAGCTCCCCGCTGCTGGCGGCATTTCCGGGGACCTAAGGAGGGTGGCGTGGGGGCGAGAATACAGAGGCTGAAGAATCTGGGGTGGGGGTATGTTCCACGAGAATATCTAAGGGATGGGGAGGAAGGTGACATCAAATGTGCGACCTCGCCACATTCCTAAAGTGGCAGCCTCCGTGGGTTGCCTCCAAAACTGGGATGCATCTCCCCAACTTTCCCTCGCTGTACCCGAGGTCCCCCCCCCACTTCCTCTGGCCAGGTTCCTCCCCCGGGATTCCCCAGCGCAAAAGATTTTCTTCCCTGCCCAAAGGGTTTCCCCTGCCGTCCGACTCCGCGAACTCGGCTCCCCAACAGGTTTCTGGAGTGCGGGCCGACGTGCTCCCGGTCTCCCACCACCAGGAGCCCGGCCGCGGCGGGCGAGGCGGGCGGCACACGCACCCGGAGGCCCCCCGCGGCCTCGGGCCCCGCGTGCTCCGCTCCCCCTACCCCGCACCCCGGCCCCCGAGCGGCGCGCGTCCCCCTGCCCGGCCCCAACCGCAGCCGCCGGCGACCCCACCATAAACAAGGGGACGGGACTGGGCGTCCGCGTCCCGGAGCGCACCGGTCGGGGGCAACTCCTCAGCCCCGGCGCGCCGCCCGCCGCGCCAAGCGGGGCGTGGGGAGAGCGGAGGGAAGGGCAGGCGGCGCGGGGAAGGCAGGCGGGGATGGAGGGCGGCCCGGCGCGGCGAGGAGCGAGGAGGTGGGCTGGCGCAGGGGGCGGGCGCCTGGGGCGCGCGTTACCTTCGTCTTGCCCCCGCAGTGGCAGCAAACGGTCCACAGGTACTTGAGCGTCCGCCAGAGCAAGATGATGAAGAGGCCCCCGAAGAAAGTCACCATGGAGGAGGCCAGGAAAGCCCACCACATGCGCTGGCCCCGGCTGTCGCACGGCACCTCCATGGTCATCGGGATGATGAGCGCATCCATCTTGGGCTCGTGGACCGAGGACGAGGAGGAAGAGGAGGAGGAGGAAGAAGAGGAGGAGGAAGAGGAGGAGGAGGAGGACGCGTCTAGGCTGAGATGGTTCGCGTGGATATTGCTACTCATTCTAAGACTGCTGCCTCCGCCGCCGCCGCCGCCGCCGCCGCCGCTGCTGCCGCCGCCGCCGCCGCCACCATTTGCCATAGCTAGCAACGGGCAGCCGGCGCAGGGGCTCGGGGGAGCTCCTCCCGCCGCCAGCGCCACCCCGAACACCCATCAACAGCCATATTGCTGCTACTGCTGCCGCCGCCGCCGCCGCGGAGCGCGGGGAGGGGGCGGGGAGGCGCCTGGGCTCGGGGCGCTGTGCGCGACCTGGCGGGGTGCGCCGAGATATATACGGCGGGCCGCCGCCGCCCGCCCTCCCCCCGGCCACCCGCCCGGGGAGGGGGGGAGGGGATGGAGCGCGCGGGCTGCTCCCCGCCCCGGCCTGCGCTCCGCTCGCCCGGGGCTGCGCCGGCCCCCAGCGCCGAGAGCGAGGGGGCGCCGCGGGCCGCCCGCGCCCGGGGTCTGCGCCGCCCCCGGGCCCGCCCCGGCTCTGCGCGCCGGCCCGCCGTGCGCCACGCGAGTGCGCTGCGCTCCGGCCCGGGACCCTCCCCGCGCTCAGCCCGCGCCGCTCACCCGCCGCTCCTGGCTTATTAGGCGGCAACTAGTTAATAACGGGTAATCAGCCCCCTCCTCCGGGACGCCCCCGCGCCAGCCTCCAGTCCCCGGCTGCGCTCGGCTCCGGCCCGCCGCCCCTGCACGCGCGGGGCCAAGGAAGGTCCACCGCGTCCGGCTGCCGGGCCGCGCCGGCCGCTAGCCCATGCCCCCCGGGATCCCTGAGCCGCGTCGCCACGCCGCTGAGCCTCCTCGGCCTCCGCTCGTTCTTCCTCCTCGCCTCCTCCGGCTCCTCCTCGTCCCCGTCCTCGCCGCCCGAGCCTCTTCGGCGCGCTCCCCGCGCTCCCCGCAGCCGCCAGCAGCAGCAGCTGCAGCAACTGGAGCGGGCGCGGGCTCAGGCCGCCCGAGGCGGGAGGGGAGGAGGCCCGCAGCGCCCGCTCGCCTCTGCTCGGGGCTGGACAGGGGGCAGGCTGACCCCTCGGAGGCCCCCTGGCACGCACCCCTGACTCCCCGAGCGCAAGGTAGAGAGCCCCAAAACAAGGCTCGAGATGGGGCGCCTCTCTCCAAGGTGCTGCGCCCCCAGCCGAGCGACCGGGGGCCCGAGGAGGATGGCGGGACACCCATGGCAGACCATTTTTTTTACCAAAGGACCCCCCGGTGGGGAGGGAAGGGGTGACCAGCTATCGACACCACGGGCCGGACACCCCCAAATCCTCGGGCTTCGGGAGTGAGGAGGACCCTTTTCCAGGATACACACCCTAGTTCGACCCCCTCTGGCCCCTAGTTTGCTCTTCCCTACCCCCTTCCTTGGTGCCCCAGTGCCCCACGCATGGCCGGAGGCTAGCGGGTGGTCTGTGGCTCTTGACAGCAGCAGGTGGTTTTTCTGCGTTTTCCTTATTAAGGGACAGAGGCTGCCTAAGAGAGTAGAGAGAGATGAGCAAGGGGGACCTGGCCTCAGGGATGATGCAGGCTACAATAGACAATTGAGTTCCCCAAAGTCGCTCCCCTTTTATCTAGCCCCAGGCCCCATCGTGTGAGGAGGCCAGCTGGGAGAAGGGGTTCTCTAGGCGCCACTCAAGCCTGCCTTTCCCCATATAGGGTCTTCCCTCCTACCCCTACCCTTCAAGAGGAGGAGGAGCCTGGTTTTGTTCAGCAGCCTCTATTTCCACACCACACCTCTTGTAACGCTCCCAGAAATTTTGCTCCCTCTGTACACTGCCCTTCCTCTTGGCTACCAGCTGGACCACAAGTTTTTCCAGTGCTAATTAGAAGGAAGATGGTCACACTCTTCCCTCATTGCCCACAGTGGTTTCCCCAAAGTTTCCAGCTCATTAGTTTAAGCCTAATTGGAATTCTCAAGTTCCTTTCAGCCCTTCCTGTGGTGAGGCCAAGTTAGCATCCTTTACTGTAGGGCCAGGGCTGCTTCTGCCTGAGTGAGACCTCAGCCTGGCCCCTCGCCTGTGGAGGCCCTCGGATGCTGGGGAGGACCCGAGAAGGGAGGCTTAGCTGGGCAGAGAGGCTGAAGGGAATATTTGCAGCTTCTCCAAGCCTCATCCAGAATGTGTTCATTGTGCTCAGGACACATACCCATTAGAAAAGAGTCAGGGTCAAGGTCAAAGGGGGAAATAGAACGAGGTAAGTGTTCTTGAGTATTTGGTACTCAAAAAGCAATGCGTAAAAGAGAGCAGCACTGGGTGTTGTACACAACTAATGAGTCCTTGAACACTACATCAAACACTACTAATGATGTACTACTATATGTTGGCTAACTGAACATAATAAAAAATAAATAAATATAATCTTACTATTCAAAAAAAAAAAAAAAACAAGGAAAAAAAAAAAGCAATGCATAAAAGGGAGCTACAGACGGTATTTTCCAGAAAGTGAAATTGTCACCCAGATAGTACCTGTAGCCTCATCCTTCGTGTTCAGCAACCTCTCTCAACACATCTATGCTGCATTAGTCCCTGCAAAGACCCTGGGTTCTTCCCAGCACTGGGTCGGTGCGGGTCGGCCTCAGAAGTGCTGTGATGTTGCAAGAAGGTAACTGTGACCTTGAGACGCCTTTGATTTATTAGCCTTCTGAATGGCTGTACTTTACTCCCTTTGGGCCTCAGCATATGCCGGGAAAATTAAGGACTTTCCTTAAATCAAGTACAAGATTTGAAATTTAAAAATAAAATGCCCATAGCAAAAAAAGAGCAGGGAAAGATAGGATTGTCTGCCCACAGGGATACGAAACCCCCAGAATGGATTCCCTTCCCCTTAAAACTGAGCTTCCAGGGGCGCCTGGGTGGCTCAGTTGGTTAAGCGACTGCCTTCGGCTCAGGTCATGATCCTGGAGTCCCGGGATCGAGTCCCGCATCGGGCTCCCTGCTCGGCGGGGAGTCTGCTTCTCCCTCTGACCCTCCCCCCTCTCATGTGCTCTCTCTCTCTCTCTCATTCTCTCTGTCTCAAATAAATAAATAAATAAATAAATAATCTTTAAAAAAAAAACTGAGCTTCCACACACCATGAATCCTCTCCAGGCCTTCCTGGACAGCCCCCACAACCTGAGTTCCCCTAAAGTACCAGTCTGGGACTACTAGCAAGAAGTCACAGGTTGCTGTGACTTCTTCACCCCAACTGCAGAATCCCCACCTGTTTCTCCTCCGCTGTCTCCTCCGTCATCCCATCATGAGTCGGGATTCATCAGAGTCCCTCACCATCAAAGTCAAATAGCCTACTTTTCGTACAACCCCAGTCCCACACTACCTCCCGGGACGGCTCGACTGGTAAGCAGTGAATGAGAGAGCCACCGTCCACCAGAGAGAGCCCTCAACGGGCCTTTGCCGGCCTCTTCTGCTACCACCCTAGCATCCACCAACTTTAGCACCAGGTTCGGAAGACCCACACCTGACCTGGCCCAAGTGAGGAAAAAGTTCTACGCAGAACAGAACCAACCTCAAACTCAAAAGGGACCTTCAGTACCTTGCGTTTATCGTGTTTCCTTACTTGTAAAATTGAAATAAAAACAGGAACTGCTCTGCCTACCTACCTACAAATAACAAAGGGGTATTTGTAAGGATGAAAAAGAAAAACATGATACAGGTCTGGGTTATAACTACTGTGACCCAAAACACAGCCAGACGCCAACCGCATCTTCTGACCCCAAACCAGTACTCGTGTGTGTGTGTGTGTGTGTGTGGGCAGGCACCAGACCATGGGGCAGATGAGTCCAGGCAGGACTATTGCTCCTTGCCCCGACTTTGCTGTTCTGCCCCCAGCAAGGCCCCTCGCCTGGGATAAGGACTGAGGCAACGTGTCCCTGCCCTCTGCTGCAGCCATGACGCTGTGGCCTGGAGGGCCCCACCGGCAGTCCGTGGACAGACTCCAGGGCAGAGGATAGAGAGGCACCTACGGATAGCCCCAGGGCATTCCCCCTTCCATAGGTGTGTCTGCAGGCTGAGAACCATGGCCCATCACACAAGCACCAAAAGCCTAACCACAAAGACCAACTTCAGGGGCACCTGGGTGGCTCAGTCGTTAAGCGTCTGCCTTCAGCTCGGGTCGTGATCTCGGGGTCCTGGGATTGAGCCCCGCATGGGGCTCCCCGCTGAGCGGGGACCCTGCTTCTCCCTCTCCTCCCTGCTTGTGCGCTCTCTCGCTATCTCTCTCTCTCTCTCTCAAATAAATGAATAAAGAAAATCTTAAAAAAAAAAGACCAACTTCAGCCTCCTCCGTTCTGACAACAATATAGGTCATGTATTTATTTCTAAATACATTTATAAACTTCTCAGAGGGGAGAGCAGCCTCTTTATCACGTGAACACATGCCTATGGCAGCTTTCAAAGCCAACCAGGGTCTCAGGTTTCTAAAGTATTCTCATCTGAACAGTCTCAACTGACGGAGAAGAAATAAATAAAAGTACATTAGCATACAAACCGAAAAAGCAGAGCGACTAAAGTAATAGCCAAGGAGAAAAAAAGAACCCTATTTACTTAAATGTTGGCCCAACATAATAACTAATGTACACTGGATTTCATTTTTTTTCGGGCCTGGACCTAGTTCCAATACCCCTGACATAACAAATCATGGTGATTTGGCTGTGGAAGCCAGGGGGACAACGTAAGTGATCTAGCGCCCTCTGGTGACCCTTTCTGGAACTTGACGTTATTTGGTGAATGTTTGAAAAGGGGGCCTATTAAAACATTCAGAAATTTGGTGGGGAAATTCCAAAGATCCTGCAACCACAATAATATTAATTACCCAGTTTTCAGTCCTACCATCATATGATGCATTGTGATGCAGACGGCGAACAGGGTTGATATTGTTACCATGCTTTAATGTCAGATCTTCTAAGCTGTAACTACCATTGGTAACATACCAATCCATCCATTACCATCATGTTCTGTTCTAAATGGTTTAAGTATTCTCCCCTTCCTTACTCCCTTCAGTCTCTATAATCTCTTTGTGGTATAAGAAAGGACAGTAGCCATTCTCCCATTTTACAGCTAAGAAACTGAGTCTTAGATCTGTCAAATTACTCAGCATGATAAGAGCAATTTCTCTTTGTGATTTATCATGGACAAGGAAGAACACAGTGGCCCAGTGCTGAAACCATGCCCAAGAGCCTCCAAGTTCCAGAAGGGAGCATTTGGTCCCCAAGATGAAGAGAGGGACTCAGAGAGCAAGCTTTGAAGGGTTTGTTTATAATAAATATTTGTTTACTTCTGCTTATAAGAATAACTCAGACTCAAAGAATTTGGAAAATAAACATTTCATAAAGGAATATAAAAATTACCTAAAAATTACCACAACCCACCAAAAATCATGATTGATATTTTCATATATTTCACATTATTTTCTTGGGTGTATTTTTTAAAAATTGGGCTTAGATTGAACATCTAACTTTTATCCTACTTTCCCTTAAAATTAAATTGTATTTTTCTCTGTGTCTCGATATATCACCAAAAAAACACTTTTTAAAAATAATCGAATAATATTTCATTAGATGGCATACTGCTGACATTTAGGTTATTCCAAAATTTAACATTTTTTAAAATAAGTCCTAAATCCATGCGTAAATGATCCACAGTAGTCGAAAAGATGTCCTGAAGAAGATCTCTGCTGATATTCTTACATCCTAGACCCAGTACCCGTCTTCCAGGGAGGGTACACGTGTGAGCCAACCCATCTGTGGGATACTTCCCAGTCTTGCCCCGAATCACTGGCCTCAGATCAGCCAATGCTGAGTGAAGAATGTGAAGAATAGTGTCCTATCATCCTCTGTCATTGTCCCCAGTGCCAACCAGTATACAAACTTGCAAGAATATAGTCTTCATTCCCCTACACTACCTCCTTGGCTGGGTCAAAGTAGACCCAGCTCACGGACCGTGACCTGGTTTGAATTTGACTCCCACTTGCATTCCACAGGACTTCCAGAATAATGATTCTGCAAATTCCCATGTCCCTTTCATTCTCTGATTTGTGTCCCTGCCCCTGAATGCCCATTCTATAGACCTTGCTTCTGGGAGGTAGGCAGGGCAAAAACTAGTCCACCCATTTTTGCTGGTGGGAAAAGAAGGAGCCAAAGGTGAAGAGATTCTCCTTGATACCACCCAACTTGTTCCTACTTCCAGACCAAGAGACTTTTTCTTTTTAAAGATTTTATTCATTTATTTGACAGAGAGAGACCCAGCGAAAGAGGGAACACAAGCAGGGGGAGTGGGAGAGGGAAAAGCAGGCTTCCCGAGGAGCAGGGAGCCCAATGCGGGGCTCAATCCCAGAACCCCGGGATGATGACCTGAGCCGAAGACAGACGCTTAACGACTTAGCCACCCAGGCGCCCAGAGACTTTTTTTTTAAGTAGGCCCCACACCCAATGAGGAGCTTGAACTCACGACCCTGAGGTCAGGAGTCGCATGCTCTACAGACTGAGCCATAGAGCACCCTAAACCAGACCAAGAGACTTTCTAATCCTTTTCTTAGAGGATCCCTAATTCGGTCTTTGCAAAAGCAGTGGTTCAAGATATGGGCAGTCTAGTACGCCACTCATCCCTCGGACCACAAGGTGCTCTAATGACTAGACCATATAAGGGACTGTGCAGATGAACCAAGGGCTTCCATCCTGCCTCCGCCCGGAAGCTCGTGTCGCATTTGCATGTAAGTACAATGCTGAGACCATCCTTCCCACTTGTAAGCCTTCTTGAGCATAAGGAAAGGTGAGTCAAAAACCAGACATCCTGTGGGTTTCATTGACTTCTAATTCCAACTTGCTCTGTTGGTGTCTGCTTTGGGCACAACGGTATCCAGAGCAGGATCCATCTCTTCCTTCCACACTGACGACTGGCCTCCCTGGAGGTCACATCACTCTTTCAGCTTTAGTATCTATCTCACAGTTGTCAATCTTTCTACTTCCCGAAGATGAGATCATGATTTCATGGCTTCAAAAATAATAAACTATGGTATTTTTATGAGAGGTAAGTCCATCTGTGTGAGACCAAGAAATCCTGCTTCTGCAATGTTTTTGCAAAACTAAACAAGACAAAAAGCTAAGCTATCAATATCCTGGGAGTTGCAGAAGAATAAGACATAAAGGAAACAGACAAATAAACTGGCTGCTGAGTTTAAAAAGAAAAGTTTATGAAAAGTTTTTATGGAAGGGGTTTGCCATGTTTGGGCAGAAGAAGACAGACTTCAAGAATGTAGGAAACACAATTCTAGGAATACTACCTGAGGACAAGAAGGAGAGGTAGATCCTCACCATTGGCCGGGACCTGAGTCCCTGAGTCTGCCACCAGGGAAATTCCTCTTTTGCATGGCTCTCCTTATTAAGGAGAATTGCCTGGCCATTCTAGTAAATCCAAACCCACAGAGGTTTTTCCAGGTGCTGAGGCCACTCCTGTTGGGAGGCATCTACCGAGTGCTTTGCCAGATCTTCCTTCCTGGGGAGCTCTTGCATGGGCTTATATGAGCACAAACCTTAGATACTTGAGATACTTCTGGAAAGACACCTTGCACTATGCAGCTGGAACAGAACAGACTGTTAGAGGCAGATGCTGCCAGGTATGTGGCTGAGTCTTTGCTTTCAGAAAGCCTCCAGGAGCATCAGAACCCTATGCTAAATGAATTTTCTGCAAGGTGCTACACTGGATTGGAGGCTTACGAAAACATCCTTTTGGTTATCGATAAATCTCATTTTTTTTCTTCCCTCCTTGTAACAAAATCGAAAACTGTTAAGTTGAACAAAGTAACCCACAAGCTGCCCTAACAGTCCTGAGAACTCCCTGGGTGATGGATAGTCATGGACTTAAAGCTTTTTTTTGCCTTGCTCTTGGCTCTTCTATCAAGATCTGTCTTGGTGACACTATACTGAGACAGATTGGCTGGTATGCATAAGTGGCTTTTATTTCAGAAGGTAATACATATTCTGTTTAAAGCACAATGGCTCAGATGGGAATTCCAGCCCCTTTATCATTACTGTAGAGGTTCCATGGTTCATAATCTGGTGGCCATTGAAATGGCTTTCCATTAAATTCAATGGGGGAGAGAGACCATCAAAGTCAGAGCCAATCTGAAGACTGAACAGAATTCATCCCCACATTGCACTGCCCAGAGGGTTTGCTCTGCTCTTTCATCCATGGGGCTTTCGGGGAGACCGGGGTCCCCAGCACCTGGGAGCTGAGATCGCAGGCAGAGAAATGGCATGTAGGAAGTACACGCCCTTCCTTGTAGGGCGGTAACAGTCATGATTAGCCACATGATTACCACTCGACGTGGCCCCAGATTTAATGCGAGCACTCCCCCAACTCTTAGATCATCTTCACAACTTTATCACTGTGCTGCCTTTACTAGGTATTACTATTTGTCTCCAAGTGACTCCTCTTAGTTACTCAAATTTATTTCAAAAGGAAATTTTATAACACTAGCTTTGTTTAAAACCAGCATTGCCATAAATACAAGGTAAATAAATGAAAATAAAAACACAAGGTAGAAACAGAAATATGTAAATAATAAATAGAAGAGAAACAAAAACAGACGTAATGAATAAAAACGATGTTATCAAATCAGAGCTTAGTGTTGTCAACTGAAGACCCGCACCCTGAGGCCTGGACTCTCTGCTAAACGGAGAAATTGGTGAGTGTTACAGGGTTGGTACAGGCAGGCAGGCTGTCTCCGTGGCAACTAGACTTCACAGAGGATTGAGCAGGGTATGGCTTTCTCACTGAATACCAGGATGGAATCTGAGATAAAATTGTCCTTTGCACCACCTGCGGTCACAGAGCTCATCCTTTGAGAAACGCTGTACTTTCCTATTTGAGGTAGTTCTTACAGGATCCTATAAAGCAAGCATTATCCTCACCATATAAATGTGGAGCCTGAGACTCAGATAGGTTAAGTACCTCGTGCAAAGTCACACAAAGAGCTCATATTTGCTCTGAGGCCTTTCTACAGGTCAGGGGACAACAGCACCATTGGTGGTCATGCCCTTCACCCTTTCACTGGGCCATCAGAACTCTAGAGCTGGGAGGATCTCTGAGGTCTTTCTGTCTGACATTTTCTTTTGAGAAGGGAGGACGGTAAGGCTTGGAGGTATGAAGTAACCTGCCCAAACTCTTTGCTCACCAGTGGCTGAGCTGAAGTTTGAATCCAACTCTCCCGTTCCTCATCTGGTACCTTCCCTGCCCTTTCAAATGCCACCCGGTCAGCAGATGGGCCTGTTGAGGACTGGGGGGGGGATGGTGAACTTTCCTCACCAACATCCCTTTTGCTCCCCGCAGGTCTCAGAAATCCTTTCTTGCTGACCTTTCTTTAAAATGCTAATCTGGGTCTCAGAGCTCCATGGGGTCCTTTCCCCCATGGGGAGCCCACTGCCCCAGTGAGTCCCCCACTGTAGGTCAGCACAAAGGACCTCAGAAGTTTCCTAGGCTGGTGGCACCAGGAAGTTGGCCCCCACTGCATCTGGGCCTCTGTGCACCCTGCAGGGGCGGGGACTTCCTAGTTAGCCCACCAAAAGCTCCCCAGTGGGGGGCGTTCAACACAGCAGGTGCATCTGGCAGCCCAGATCCTGGGCCTCTAGCTGGAAGCCAGACACAGCCTGAGGCCAAGATGGGAGCTTTGAAGAACCTCTGTGGGATGAGCCCTGGGGTTGCAGGCAAGCCAGGGCCTTTCAAGGCCACGGGGAGGCTGGTGGGTGTGAAGGCGAATAGCAGGAAAGGGTGTCCCTGTGGAGAGAAAGAAGGCATTATGGGGTGGAGCTGTGCAAAATTTCACAGGAACAAAAGTGTGAGACCTGGGAGAGGAACTTGGAGATGAGAAGGAGAGGGAGTGAAACATTAAAGGAAGGAGAGGGAGAGAAACAGAGACAAAGTCAGAGAGAACCAGAAAGAAAGAGACATGAGACCCAAGACACAAGAAGACATAGAGACACACAGCTGCCCCGAGCTGGTTGCCTCTCCTGGGGGCTCCACTTTCCTGGGAAAGCACAGCCACAATTGTGACTGTAATACAAGAAGGTTCCAAAGCTCCAAAGCTTCAGCAGTAAGAAACAAGTCATTTCCCCTGTAAAGGAATGACACAGAATCCTGGTGGCCAATCCCAGCAGGTGAACCTTCCCATCTCCTCCCCACCCCGCCAACCCCGACACCCTGGGCTGTCTCACTGTCCAGGAGAATAGGTACTTGAGATGCTGGGTCTGTCTGCAGGGCACAGGCCCAGGGAGACCCTGCAGCTCTGTAAAGTCTCCTGGTTTGCTGGGGGTGAGCCTGAGCTGGCGGAGTAGGAGGTGAGATGAGGAAGGAATCCCTTCATTACATAGACTCACCAAGATGAGGACTGACAATCAGACTCAGCAGGATCAATATCTAGAAATTGCCACACAGCCAAGAGAAGCTCCAAGCAGCCAGCATTATCAGCCTGCAATGGGACACGCTTCTAGAGAATCCCACCCAGCCCAGCCTGCTTGTCAGGGAAAGTGATCAGGACACCGTCTCTCTGGCTGACAGTGCAGTCCATTAAAGCCAAGGGCGGGGCAAGAGAAGGAAGTGTCGCAACCTAACATGTCCTCGTCCACTTCTCTGGGGCCCAGCTCCCCAACTCTGCAAAGGAAAAAACATTATTTATTTATTGGGTAAATATTTATTAAGCACCCACCATATGCCATGCGCTGTGTGTTATTGACAGTTCCAATAAACAGTCTTCCCACCCAGAGCAGTTCTCCCAGCACCACACGAGGGCTCCCTGGAGGACCTAGCACATGCATTAAAGTATTTTTACATCGTAACCCAGTGGAAGTGCATGTTCAGCCCTGAAGGGTCTACATGTGCCGGCTCGGGAGCTAACAGAACTGGGTTCAAATTTCAGCTCTGCTCCTCTCTAGGGCCGTGGGGTCCGGGTTAAGTTTCTTAGGTTCTCAAATTTCAATTTCCGCATCTGTAGAGTAGGGGGGAAGTGCCTCCTTGATGAGTTCTTACGAGGATCAAATGAAAGAATGCTGATCAAGCCCTTAGCACAGCACGTAGCACGTCGGGACCCTTTACTGTCAATTGCTATTATTAATAAAAGCAGGAAAGTGGTTATATAAAGCTATTCCCACTTTCTCAGAGGCTCCATCCTCTGAAGCATACAATGAGATACCTCCCTCTACACTCTGGTCCATTGCCATGTTACCTTGTCTTTGCACCCCTGTCTCAACCCAGGAATGATGGTGTTCCTGTTCACCTGTCTCTGTTTGCTGTAAGATGTTGTCTCTTCTCCTGCGACTAAACAATTGTTCCATCCTCTTTTCCCCCTTTCCAGAACCTTTGCTCATTTCTCTTCTCCCGAGGTTAGCTACATTCTCTGGTCCCAAGAATGCGTGTCTCAGCAACAATAAAAATCTCACATACTCACAAGTAGAAAAGCTTGGAGGGAACACATGGTAGAGAAATAGGTCCCCTTCCAACGAGTGGGTAAAGAGATTTAGTTATCTTTTTGTAGCTTATCCATATCATCAGCAAAGATGAGTGCTTGCTGGGTACCTACTATGCATATGAAAGTATATTAATTGCTGGAAAAAAAATACACATCTTCAACTGAGGCTGGGAAGGATTCCCAAAGATAAAGCCACATTGACTATGATGAACTCACAATCCAAAACCTCAAAACCCATGAAAAAGCAATCACATCATGAACAAAAGTCAATAAACAGAAGGAAGCCAAGCTCATATAACACAGTCAAGAACTTCAGGTAAGAGAATAATATGATGGAGACCATAAAATTAATGACTTTAAATTATTAAAAGCTTAAAAGAAGGAAATAGAAAATAAAAAAACCCAAAAAACTAAAAATGGAACAACCACAATAGAACAAAACCAGTAGGTTTGGAAAAGAACCAAAAAGAACTTATGGGAAATTTCTCTTAATGACTACTGAACTTTTAAAATTCAGTGAGTAGGACAAATAGTAGATTGGACTTGGTTGGACTATAAGAATTAGGCAAATAAAAACAGGTCTGAGAGATATACCCAGAACGTAGTGTATGGAAAGAAAAAAGAAGGAAAGAAGAGCTTTGACACAGCAAACACGCAGATAGAACAAGAATACCCGTCCTGTAGTATATCTAATGAAAGTTCCAGGGGCGCCTGGGTGGCTCAGTCAGTTAAGCATCTGCCTTTGGCTCAAGTCATGATCCCAGGGTTCTGGGATTGAGTCCCGAGACCGGCTCCCTGCTCAGTGGGGGAGCCTGCTTCTCTCTCTACCCTTCCTCCCCGCTCGTGATCTCTCTCTCACTCTCTCCCTCAAATAAATAAATAAAATCTTTTTTTAAAAAATGAGAGTTCCAGGAAAAGATCAAAGACAAGGGGGAGAGATAATATTCAAAGAGATAATGGCTGAGAATTGATGAAAAACAAGAATTCACAAATTCAGGAAGCACAAGTTCTAAGCAGGATAAATAAAAACCCACCTACAGATGCCTTGAAGGGAAACTGCAATTCACCAAAGTCAAAGAGGAAACTATTCAAAGCAACAAGAGAGAAAAGTGAAATTACCCACCGAGGAATGACAATTAGCAGACTTCTCAACAGCAAAACTGAAACCAGGGACAGCAGAACAGTATCTTCAAAGGACTGAGTGAAAATAACTGTCAATCCAGAATTTTACACTGAATGACATTGTGACTCAACCGTGAGGTTGAAATAAAAGGTTTTTAGACAAGTGAAAACTGAGAGAATCTGTCACCAACAGACTCACCCTGTAAGAGTTTCTAAAGGATAAACTTCAGGGGGTGGGCAAGTGAACCCAGAAGAAAGTCAGAAAGAAGCACTGATGAACAAAGACACTGGTTACCATAGAGGGAATTCTAAACAAGCTTGATTTATAAAACAACAACAATATTATTAAGGATAAATTTTGGAACCCAAATACTAAACACAATAACATGTGAGTGCATCAGCCTTAAGCATATCAATATTCATCAAATATTTGTAAGAGAGTGGAGGTATAAATTAACGAGATTGTGACGTCAAGTGAACATGTTAACATTTTAGGGGTAACCACTGAAAAAATGAAAACCAAATGGACAGCTCCCAAATCAAAGAAGATGAAGAGGGAAATGAAGGCAGAAAAAAGGAGGAGGAAGCAGCATAAAGTAGGGTAAACAGAAATAATAAAAGAAAATGATGGCTACGATCCAAAAGACAAGAAATAACAAGTGCTGGCGAGGATGTGGAACAAAGGGAACACTGTGCCCTGTTGGTGGGAATGCAAATTGGTACAGCCAGTGTGGAAAACAGTATGGAAGTTCCTCAAAAAATTAAAAGTAGAAATACCATATAATTCAGCAACTCTACTTCTGGGTATTTATCCAAAGAAAACAAGAACATTAATTCAAAAAGGTATCTGCACCCCCATGTTCATTGCAACATTATTTTTTTTTAAGATTTTATTTGTTTGAGAGAAAAAGAGAGCACAAGTGGGGGGTGTGGAGGGGCAGAGGGAGAGGGAGAAGCAGACTCTCCACTGAGCAGAGAGCCCATCGTGGGGCTCGATCCCAGGACCCTGGGATCATGACCTGAGCTGAAGGCAGATGCTTAACTGACTGAGCCCCCCCCAGGCACCCACACTGCAACATTATTTACAATAGCCAAGACATAAAAACAACCTAAGTGTCCATTGATGGATGAATGGATAAAGAAGATGTGGTTATATATATACAATGGAACACTGTCAACCATAAAAAAGAATGAAATCTTGCCATTTGCCACAACATGGATGGACCTTGAAGGTATTATGCTAAATGAGATAAGTCAGACAAAGAAAGACAAATACCATATGATCTCATTTATATGTGGAATCTAAAAAAAGAAAAACCCCAAAATAGAGAAGAGATTGGTGATTACCAGAGGCTGGAGGTGGGGGGTATGCGAAATACAGTTAATAATATTGTACTGTATATTGTATACATGAAAGTTGCTAAGAGAATAGATCTTAAAAGTCCTCATCACAAGAAAAAAAAAACCTCTGTCACTATGTGTGGTGATGGATGCTAACTAGACTTATTGTGGTGATCATCTCATACTATGTACAAATATCGAATCAGTTTGTTCTACATTGGAAACTAATAGCATGTTATATGTCAACGATATCTCAATTTTAAAAAAGAGAAAACGGTAGAATGTATTCAAACATATCGAAAATCACAGTAAATGTAAATAGATTCAACTAAGCAATTAAAAGAATTCCCCGATTAGATTTAAATTGTTTCAGAATGTGTGTGTCCCAGAAACACACCTGTAATTTAAGGACCCAGAAAAGTTGAAAGTAAGGGACTGGAGAGAGATGAACCAGAGAAATTCTCACCAGAAGAAAACCATGTTGCTGTTTTATTCTCAGACAACACAGACTTTAAGATAAGAATGAGCAGAGCTGACGTACCTGGAATGGTGGGTGAAGAGAGGCAGTCGTAGACGGCAGACAGAACTAAGGAGCAAAGATGGGAAGGGAGGGTGTGTCTAGCAAATTTCAGTGGCCCACATTCAAATAGGGAGTAAACAGAAATTCTTTTTTTTTTTTTAAGATTTTATTTATTTATTTGTCAGAGAGAGAGAGAGAGAGGGAACACAAGCAGGGGGAGAGGGAGAGGGAGAAGCAGGCTCCCCGTGGAGCAGGGAGCTCGATGCGGGGCTCGATCCCAGGACCCTGGGATCATGACTTGAGCCGAAGACAGATGCTTAACCGAATGAGCCACCCAGGCATCCCCAGAAATTCTTAATCATATCATGATGTTCTGTTATTTTTTAAAATGCACATTTTGAGCATCTTGGTGCCAGGCCCCATGCTAACTAGTCTGTCTACGTTATTTCTACTCCCTCAATAACCTCAGCACACGGCATCTTGCTCACATGCTTGCTGAGGGTTGCTACAGGAAAGAGAAACTACCCACAGCCCAGACCAATGGGAAGAACCACTACCAAATGTGTCCCTAACCGGGGGACACCTCCAGGCCTGGCTGACTGCCCATAGCCGGGGCCACATCCAAGGCCTGCACTTCCCCCACTCCTGATGGAAACCCCGGCTGGGATGAGCAGACGGTCTGGTTTCCAGGACTCCTTTATCAGAGTTCTTTCTCCCTGCCATAGCACGGGCCACCCTGGACATCTCTGGAGAAAGAATCACTACATCTTACTAGAAACGGAGAGGCTTGAGTTAGCCAGGGAGACTTGAACTATTAACCTCTGGCTCAGATCCCCACGACACAGCCCGAGGGGAGGTGATTTTCTGGGTTACGTTGGCTGCTGCTGATGGCAATAAAACAAAAAGGAAACAACACAAAACACTACTTTTTCTTCTTCCTTACCCCCATGCTACACCCCAGCAAGGGAGGCTGGCTGTGGGAAATCAGCTGATAAGAGAAACAGAATACAGTAAGACCATTTATCCAAAAACAAACTGGCCCTTCAGTTTCCATGGGACATCCCATAACTCACCCCTCAGGGAAGCACTTGCAAGTCAGTTGCCTTGCTCTCTGGGCACAGAGCACCATTAACTTAAAAAATGGATAAAGTGTTGCGAGAGAGACAAGTCATCAAGCTTGGGGCTGGGAAAAGTGGTGTGGGCTTCCTTTATGGAAACACACTGGCCACTCACAGGCTGCGAACTTCCCCAACAGAATCTTCTGGAAAAAGCTTCTCCTTCCATCTGGCAATCCCACCAGCAGGAGACCTGGGCCCTGGGAAACGAAGCCTCCAATTTCAATCTGCCAAATGCCAATGCTTTTGCCTCTCAGCTTACTCTCAAGGTGGGGTCCCTTCTCTGAAGTCCAATGAGGATGGAGCCCAGAGCTCCACCTCTGGACCCTATTTTTAAATATCCTGTGATCGAATTATTTTTACAACCAAATTTTCAGTGGACAGTTGGGCCGCCTCTGGGACTCTGTAATTACCTGGCCCTATTTGCAGGTTTAAGCACATGGCCCTGAGGTTGCCCGAACACAGGAAAAGGTTTTCTTGTGCATACGTTGCCTTTGTTGCCAAGTTATTCATAAATCATTAACCAGTTTTAAAGACATCTTCCACAAAAACCTTCTTCTGGGCTCCATCCAAGGTGGTGGAGCCAGCATGGTCTTGGATGGATATTTCAGGAAAGCTAGGAGCAACCGCAAGGAAGCGTGGTGCCTAATCATGGCACTTGTCTGGATATTGTAGGAAAACTGCGATCAAAAATACCTCGTGAAGACATAATGACCACACGGCCTGAGGCAGACTGGCGGAGTCAAGGTGTTCGGTTTTTTCCAAGAATGGCACCTAGACTACTGGAGTTGAGCTTTGCTTGGAAAATACCTGTGTCGATATCAGGGGATGCTCTGGCAGTGTGGAAAATAAAGACCCCCCCTGCCTCTACCACCACCAAGAAAATCTACCACAGGGCAATGGCACAAAGAGAAGGACGGCAGAGTCAAGAGCCACCTGTGATGGCAGACGGATCTGGGTTCAAATCCCAGCTCTGTGCCTTTCTAGAAGTGTGGCCTTGGACAATGGAACTAACTCCTCCAATTGCCAGTTTTCCCATCTACACAGATACAAACCATTGTGTCAGGATCAAAGAAGATCACAGATAAAAAGTCTTTAGTGCCATGTCTGGTAAACACTTGAGCAGTGGTAACTGTTAGAGTATTATTATCATAATTGCTTTCTCATTATTAAGCCCTTATATCTGTAGAATGTTTTGGAGTTTGTAAAGGGTCTTCCTAGCCTGCCTTTCTTCCCTCCCTCCCTTCCTTCCTTCCTCCTTCCCTTCCTAGAAAATCTGACTAGGTAATTTACTCATACAATTAAAAAAATCAAAACAATATACAAAATGCAGCCTTGTGTCTGTCCATTCCTCCCTTCCTCACTGAGGACCCTTCAGGCAACCACTTTGTCTAGTTTATGTATCCTCCAGTATTTCTCTACACACATACAATACATATATATTCAGATTTTCCCCCTTTCTTATACGAAGGTGGCATTCTATATGCAATATTCTGTTCTTTGATGTTTTTACCTTACAATAAATCTTTACTATGGACAGGCCCCACTGCAGAACTTTCCACATTAGTACAGGAAGCTGCATCCTTGTCTTTCTCTCCCCTCCCTCCCTCCCTCCCCCTTCCTACCCCCACCCCCTCACAGCTGCACTCTATTCCATGGTGTGGCTCTGGCACTGTTTGCCTAACCAGCCCCTCTAGATGTTTCCAGTGCCATCTTCTATTATTCCTGACACCACCGTGCTAAAGAGGCCCGTCCACCATCATTTTGTACAAGAGCAGGCACACTCTTTGATTAGTGGCGAGATCAGGGACTCAAAGGGCATGAGCATCTGCGATTCTGGTCAACATGGCCAACTGCTCCCCATCAGCTCTGTGCCATTCTTCCCCACCCCCTCCAATGAGGGGAAACATTCCCTTTCCATTCTTCTCATTGTTTCTTCTGCTAACTATCCCTCCCTCCTCCCCACCTCCACCTCATGTCCCTAGACATGCCTGGCCACTGTTTGTTTTTTTCTTTTTCCATTGTAACCATTTTCAAATGTACAATTCAATGGCGTTAAGTACACTCTCAAGCAACCATCACTACTACCCAGCTCCACAGTTTTATCATCAGCCCAAACTGAAGCTCTGTCCCCATTAAACAATATCTCCCAATCCCCCTTCTTTCCATCTTTATCTGTCCATGTAGCATGGTTTGAGGGGAACCAAGCCTCCTGAGAGACTCCTACCTGTGTTTGGATTCATAACATTCCTTTAATGATAAGGGAACAAAGCTTTCCATTGTATTGGGAGAGATCAGCCAGACAGCAATAATTGCCCTGGAAGAGGAAACCAAAATCTTTAAATTTCATATAAACTGGTGAATAATTCATTTCTATATGAAGCTTTCCATGCCGGGGGTGGGGTGGGCGGGGGTGGGCGGAGGGCGCCGGAAGGGGCAGTGGTGATGTTAGAGCTCATGGTGTGGGGGATGGGGCTCACAGAAGGAAGCCTGGGTCTCTGCTTACCCCACCACAGGTAAGATCTCCTTGTCAGACACTGAAGGGCAAACTCATTTTTGCACCAAGCAAGTACTTTGTTTTCTAAGCCCTGGACCATGCTGTCCCAGGCTGTCCAGGCTTGTCAGGATTCCTCATTCCAAGCTCTATACTTCCTGAGGACCACAAGCCAGAGGGCTCGGAGGTGGGGAGAATGGGCCTCTGAGGGGAAAGGAGGTGGCAGTAGACGGAGGAGATACATGTCGGTGAGGTGCTCGGCAGAGTGCTCAGTCGGTGGTGATGAGGACGAAGATGCTGGAGACGGAGATAATGCTGATAATGGATAAACCTCCTCCAGGATCAGCTGCCTGAATGGGGGTTCAGCTCCTAACTACTGCAGCTATTGATTTCCTTATTCTGACCTGGAATCTGTTCCCCTCCAGCTCCCCTTCAGGGATTTGAATTCTACCTCTTGAACCATCCGAAATCTCACTATTCTTCCAGAGACACACACAGGTGCCAGTGAGCTACAGAGAGCGACCATGGTTCTTTCTGGCATCTCCTCTTCTGTAACCTGAGTGTCCCGTCGTTCTTCAGCTATCCTTCACAGAACCTGGTGTCCAGAGCCTCGGCCAGCATTCTGACAGACTGAAATAAGGGAGGCAGGGAGGGTGTTGTCCTGTCCCATGCAAGGGAGAAGGAGCACAGCTGAGGAATGGGTAAAAGTGGAAGGACCTGGAGACTGAGAGAACAGGATGAAAAGTCAGGATCTCCTTGGGTCAGAGGCCCAGACAAAGAGTTCCTTGGGTCTCACTGCAGACCGCAGACCCGCCTCCACGCTGACCTGTCAGCTGCGTTAGCCCCGGGGCCAGGCGATGCCAGGACTTGACAGGGCTCCGTTAATTAGTATTTCTGAGGTTCGCCTCAGGTGAGCCCGTCTAAGGAGGGTATTAGGGAGGCTCCCAACATCCTCTCAAAGCCACCCTCTCTATCTTTAGGTGGAGAATTAGCTGTGATACAACAACTTTGAACTCCACATCCCAGGAGTCAGGCACCACCATGACCAGAAGATCTCTCTCTCTCCCTTCCCAGTGATCACCTGGTTGCAGCACAGGACAGAGCAGAGGAGCTCCGTGTAAAGTGGGAAGGACACACAGTGCAGCTTTACTCTTGTCCCCTGGAAATCCCTGCGGACTCCAGAGCCCAGGGAGAGCGATGGTGTCAGAATCAAGACCTACTAATGGACAGCAGTTCGTAGGGTGGCAGACCCCAGGTGGTTGAACCCCAGTTACATTGTATGTATATGCACATCTTTTTCAGTCCAATGTGATTTTTCAGCTCAAATTATCCAAGTACCTGCTCACTGCTGCAACTTAATAGCTTAACCCCCTAAACATTTGTTCCTTCCTTTCCATTGAGCAAATCTCCTTTACCCACTTTCTTTCCTGCTCATGCCACTCTTTACCGCCAAAAACCTCCCCTGGAGCAAATACCATGTCAACGCCCGCTTCTCTATTAAGCCCAGCAGCAATTTCACGAATGGAAGCAGAAGTGGCCTTTTTTTTTTTTTTTTTAAGATTTTATTTATTTATTTGACACAGAGAGACAGCTAGAGAGGGAACACAAGCAGCAGGAGAGGGAGAAGCAGGCTTCCCGCGGAGCAGGGAGCCCGATGCAGGGCTCGATCCCAGGATTCTGGGATCGTGACCTGAGCTGAAGGCAGACGCTCAACGACTGAGCCACCCAGGCGCCCCAGAAGTGGCCTTTGATACACAGAACACAACTCCAAGAAAGAAAGCTCATGGCACTGTTGTCCCCTCTAAGGGTGTCACCACACAAGCATGAACAGAATAATGATCACAAGCTCCCTGCTTCTCCCAGGTCACTGACCACAGGGCCATGCAGCCAGGGGCAAGATGCCTGATCAATGTGAAGGGTCCCCATTACAGAGTCCCTCAGCCTGGTTACTTCAGCATTGCCCGCTCTAGCTCTCCTTGCCAGAACACACGGGGCCTCAGCGGATTCACCGTCACCGTGCATGGATGTGGAGGTCAAGGGCAGGCTCTGTTTCTTTGCCTTGGCCCCAGGCAGAGGATATGTGTGGCTGCACGTAGCCAGCCCCCTCCCAGCCTGTGGCTGCAAGCTGTTCCCAGCAAAGTAGCATCCCCTCATTGATGCTGCCCAATTTCCCTCCCAGGCTCCTTCTCTTTTCTTTTTTGGATGGTAGCAACTGCCTGAGTTAGCTCTTCTAAGTCAGTTCCACCTACCTTTAGTCAAACTCCACTCCTGGTTTGGTCATCTTCCAAGACAAATTCAGAAGCCACAGGGTGCTGGAGAGTTGCCCTCGCGGACAGTTGCCCAACAGAACTTCAATTAATTTCTCAGGTTGCCAGCAGGACCTCTAACATTGGAGGGGAGTTTAGCATCCAAGCCTGGCAGGGCACTTGGCTGGCATCCTGGATGGACATTTAGGATGCCGAGCCTCTTTACTTCTGCCTTTTACTATGTGAACCAGTTCCTGATTCCAAAACACACACACACACACACACACACACACGGACAAATCTTTTGAATTCTACATTATTTCCCAAAGTCAAGAGTCAGAATGAACAAAAGGTGAGAGAGGTGGTGAGGTGGGAAGAGACAGAAGCAGAGAGAACAACATTAATAGTCGCTCTGGTCCACCTGTCACAATCAGATCCCTGCCGAAGCTCACCCCACATCTCTGAACTCTCGCCCTTCCTGTTCCCCAGCCCCTACAGTGGCTCCAGAATTTTCATATATAAGGACTTGATGATCTGGTTGGAAGGGAGCTAGGAGCTTATTTTGATGCTACGATTAGGTATTAATCATGCTGTTCTGATTTTGGATAAGTACTGATTTGAGGTGACTGATGTGAGTGAACAGGGCGTTCCCACTGCCTAGCACGATGTCCACTCCAGTGGAGAGGGTCATTCTCTATCCCCTCAACTCACGATGTCCATTCCCATGTACCTAGCTTGGCTCCAATCCTCCCTCCCCCTCATGCAAACTGCACAGACCTGCCCAGGCTTGGCTTTTCAATGAAACCCAATTAAACACCATTCAATGACCATTACTTACTTGGCAGCTGGGTATGGTATCTGGATAGATGCCAGGCACTGCCTAATAAAGCCCTGAATCTATTCAGGTCTTTACAGTTTGCAAAGCTTTCATCTCCAGTATCTTACTCAACGTTCAGAGCTACTACTTATGGCAGCAATGAGAGGGTCATCATCCCGTCCAAAAGGGTCATCATCCTGTCAAAAGACAAGGAGAGAAACAGCATGTGCACACAGATTTTAGACCTACAGACCCAAACTGAAATTCCACCTCCCGTAGCTACTGCTTTGTGTGGGCTGGGACAGGTTTTGTGCCTCAATTTTCCCAACTATAAAACGGGACTGTAGTTACCCACCTTGCAAGATTTTTGTTAGCTCTAGAGATAACCTATTTAAGGCACCTACCAAAGTGTGTGGGATGGAGTATGAGTTCCTAAATGGTAGCAACTTCGATGGTGAAGATGCTGAGGATGATGGTGATGAGATTGGTAGTGGTTTTGTTATTTATATTTTCTGTTTTTTCTACCGATAATCATGACTAGTATCATTTAAGGGGGAAGAAAAGCACCAAGTCCTTTCAGGTACTCCTGATGAGCACTTTATTCTCCTACTCTAGGGCAACATGTTAGTTGTGTGGAAAGCCCATTATGAAGCCAGCGGCCACGGGCACGTGCTGTCTGAACGCCTGGCCCGCGCTTCATTCCCCTCGCTTGGTCTCTCTCCATGCATCCAAGTCCAGGTAATTGTGCCCAGCGGCTACCAGTTCCCTTATAATTGTCCTCAAATTGCTCCGGGTGGCCTTTCCAGGCAGGAGCTCTTCACAATTAGTCCACACATCGAGATGTTGAAAGACAAGTGATTATTTTGGGGAATTACTTGTCAGCAAGAAGATGCAGCTCTGATAGGACATAATAGAGGCTGCGTGTTAATTACAATCAGCAAGATGCTATCACATCATTTCTTAATCTACAGCTCATTAGGCATTCCAGCCTTAGCTCCTGCCATTACCGAGGGCTTGTTACAATGTGCAAAGAAAAAGGCATCTCAAATGAGCACAATTTAAGGACTGTGGGGATGCACCCATATGCAGGTGGTCAGCAAGCATTTTCTTAATGAGCCTAATTTTGCCTTGGATCCAAATCACATATATACCTAGGAGGGCAAGCACACCCATGTAGACACACACATGCATGCATGTACACACACACACACACACGCATGCACACACAGAAGCAGACACTCTCAGAACATCTTGTGAAAAATGTCCGAATGTTTCCTGATTACATTTCCTCTGCTTCACTTTCCTTGGCTTTTTTAAAGGAACTAAGAATTATTCTTTGAGATAGGAAACCAAAACTCTCAATTATTTAATATTCACTATTTCCAGAGGGCCTACTGTGTGCAGCACCTGCTACAGGCACGGGGAAGGGGGATGGGTCACAGACAAGAAGAACACATGTCCTCCTGGAGTTTTTAAATCTAGTTAGGGAGAAAGGCTCAGCGCCTGCAAAACAAGAAAGTAAAAAGTGACAGCAGGTGGAAAATGAGGGTATAATCATATTCTAAATGCTCCTGGCATTCTGAGAAGCAAAACTAGAAGCTGGGCTTAGCCTAGAGGGATGGGCCAGACTACACAGGCATGGGGCAGAAGCAGGGAGGAAGGTCTTTGTGAGGAGAGAGAAAGCCTGTGTGTGTGTGTGTGTGTGTGTGTGTTTTGTGAGTTTAGGTGTGTGGGCAAGCACTTAGCAGGGGGCGGGGGTGGATTACAAAGCAGTGAAGACCCAGAGAATGATCTCGAATATGTGATTAGATGTGGCGTAAGTGATATACTGTTTTAGGCTCTTAAGCAAAGAGTATAAATTGATGACAGGAGTTAAAGTATTTTTGAAGGTCAATCCGGGGGCTGTTTACAGATTTTTTTTTTTTTAAAGATTTTATTTATTTATTTGAGAGAGAGAATGAGACAGAGAGAGCATGAGAGGGTCAGAGGGAGAAGCAGACTCCCTGCCGAGCAGGGAGCCCGATGTGGGACTCGATCCCGGGACTCCAGGATCATGACCTGAGCCGAAGGCAGTCGCTTAACCAACTGAGCCACCCAGGCGCCCCTGTTTACAGATTCTTTAAAATCCTGTTTTTTTCCAAGAAATTTCACTGACTTAGTTTACCCTTGCAGGGTCTTAATTTCCTTTAAGAAATAAAAGGGAATAAACCGGGAAAGTGAGAGATAAGGGAGTGCATGCATGTGTGCATACATGTGCATGTGTGCGTGTGTATGTGTGTGTGAATCTTAACAAGAAACCAGATAGGTCTTCATAGTGCTAATCTAATGTTTTCTGGGCTAAAGTGTTGGGGGTAAACAGACAGTGAAGGATGCCCTTGGCCTCTGGAAAGTTTATGGGAAACTGGCTCCCACAATCTTGTTTTAGAACCTATAACCCTGGCAGGACCCTTCCATGTCAACATGATTTTTGACTAAGGATTTTTCATGCTTGCTGAGAGTGTGTGTACTTGTGGATTACTTGTCCCCTACAGTTTAAGGGGCCCAAATTTCTAAGGGCAATGGCCTCAGACTTAATCCCTCATTGTCCAATCTGTAAGTACAAGCTGACGTTTTCATTCCACCCCGCCTCCCAAGCCAAGTCATTTTAGGAAATAGCCGCGGGGGGCCAGTGCTGGGTCAGCTCAGAGTGATGGGCAGGAGGCTCACAGGGATTAAGGCAAGGCAGGGGACACCAGATTTGGTTTCAAAGTCATATTTACCAGGATATTGGATTCCGTTTGAAGGAGTCACTAATGGAGGAGGCCAGCCCTTTGGAAAATAATAACCCCTGAAGATTTTCCATCCTGATAGTGAAATCGAGTCGCCCAATGACGGGCTGCCCCCCCAGGATTGCGGCTCCACTTTGCTTGTGTAGGGGGGAGCCAGGGAAAGGAAAGCCGGCAGCAACGCCCTCTCCAAGTCGGCATCCAGGTGGGACAGGAAGGTGTTTGCTGAGCTCTTCAATTTCCTGAACCCACCGAGTGAGACACACGTGTGGTGCAGGCAAAGGGTGGTCCCCCAGACAGTGAGGGGTGCCGGGAGACCCTCCTGACAGCCTGTACACCGCCCGAATAGCCAACGGTGGCCGTTACTTCTCTAGGGCAGCCTGGAAGGCTTTGGGGCTCCGGGAACGCCTGCGTGGTGTAAATATGCGCAGAGGCCCAGAGGGGAGCTTGACGTGGGGCAGGGGCAGGAGGGGGTGCGGTAGGCGGTGGAGGGTTGATCTGTAGGTGATTGAAAGGCCCCTCGTGGGGTCACAAGCAGTCTGGGCCTGGGGAGGGGGTGAAAAAGTAGCTAAACTTATTGACCTCCCCATTTCGCCAAGGTCGTGCCTTCAGGGGAACGTGGCCTTCAGTATGGCTGACTCAGAAGTTACCCTTTACTGCAGAGCTGGAGTCTAATCCCCCTTGTCTCTCCTTACTGCCAGGCCAAACTGTTTGCCCATCCTTCTCAGAGCCGTCTGCTGCCTCCTTTCCCACTTCCCCTGAGGCACGCCTCCTGTGACTCACCATCCAGGCAGCCTCCCTGATTTCACCCCCCAGCCCCAGGACGTCTCCCTACAGTGCAAACCTGTGGGAGGGTGGCGAGGTGCCACAGGAGCATGGGCCCTGGAGTCCCCCGAGGCTGGAATTCCAGCTGTGACGCTGGTGAGCTGGGGCGCTCTCGGAGACTCTGTTTACGGACATCATTCGACCTCACTCTGGAGTTGTGATGAGGACTCGGGGAAGTGTGATATATGTGAGGTGGCCAGCATCCAGCCTGGCACAGAGTAGGAGCTACATTATTTCTCTCCCTTCAGAACGTCGGCGTCTGAGGGTAAGGACTCTGTTCTCTCCTTGGGACCATCCCAAAGTGGCTAAAACAGGACTGTGTGTGCAGGGAGGGTCACCAAGTCCCCCCAGTGGCCAGCACCCAGAGATCTGCATTACCCTCCACGGGACCACCAGGCAAGAGGATAAGACTCAGCCCCCGGGGGCCAGGGCTGCATGACCGTTCCCAGGGGCTCCGAGACGCTGCAGCTTAGGCTGCCGGCCAACGAGCTGAAGAAGGTGCAGGCTGCCACCCCTCTCACACTACCACCCTCAGCAGCCCCAGCCCTACCCACCTTGCCGGACTCCCACCCAAACCCGCCCTTTGCCGACAGGGGCAACATCAGGAGCAACTTCTACGGGGCACAACTTCCCTCACTCTCTCCCTTCTTCCTCCTCAGCCGACAGCTGTCGTTATCAAGATGGAAAATCCTCAGAGCTGCTTTCCAAAGGATGGGTAACCGAGCAGGAGCACAGCCCAACGGAAAGAACCAGGAGGCGAGGATGGAATCCCGCTCCGCCATTCATTAGCTGAGCAATTCATTTTTTTTTTTAATTTTTTTTATTCTTATGTTAATCCCCATACATTACATCATTAGTTTTAGATGTAGTGTTCCATGATAGCTGAGCAATTCTTGAGCCAGTCACTTAACTTCTCTGACTCTCCTTTTCCATATCTGTGAACGGAGAATCAAGTAGGAAAAACGTACAGGGCTTTTCATGAGAGGGTAAAGCAAGATAATGTATACAAAAGGGCTTTGTTAACACAAAGGGCTATAAAAATGTGAGGGGCGGTTATCAGGAAGGGCATATTTTATAGGAGACAATAAAAGGCTAACTGATTGTGTCATTTCATTGGCCACATAGTGATTGTAGGTTTCCTATGTGACAGGCAGAGCACTAGGCTGGAGGGAAACAGCAGTGATTCAGAGGGCCTGTTTCTGCGCCGGAAGAGCTTCCACGCTAACTGGGTAGACAGACAGTGCATATGTCCACCCCACATAGCCAGTGCTAGGAGAGGCCAAGCAGGTGGGCTTAGGGAGCTGAGGCAGCTGGGGTTACTACTAGACCGAGCATGGTCAGGGAGCACCTTTCTAGCAAGGGCTACTGCTTGTCCTCAGAGGCCTCCCACAGTAAACTCGCCCTGCTTCTTCTGAGAGAGTTGGATTTTAGCCAATGGATGGCAATGGACCCCCTCTAAGGGTCTTCAGGAACAGGAATCTGCCACACAAGGCATTGTTAAATATTGCTCTGGAAGTCCAAGCCAGTGCAATTAGATAAGGAGAAACATAAGATGCAAATACGGTATATTCGAAAGGCGGGAGCAGATTTCATACAATTTGAAGATGATATGATTATATATCCAAATCAACTGAAAAGCTTTAGAATTGATTTGGGTGGTTTCTTCTTATACAAACAACAGCCAATTAAAGAATATACTGAAAGAAGAGATCCCATTTATAAGAATAAAGATAATGCATCTAAGAGTGAATTGCACAAGAACCATGCAGCATCTGTACGAAAAAAGCTCTAACCCTCCCGTGAGAAATTTTAATAATATTTGAATAAATTAAAAGACATATATTCTTGAATACAAAATCTCAGTGCTGTAAAAAAATTCAGTTTTCCTCATTCAAAGCAGTTCCAGTTAAAGTATCAACATAATTTATCTTGACCACACAAACTTATTCTCAAGTTTCTCTGGAAAAGCAAATATGAGAATAGTCAGGAAAATGATAGGGAAAAAGGAAGATAGACTTCCTCACCAGGTATTTTAAAGTATGTATCATAGGGGCGCCTGGGTGACTCAGTCGGTTAAGCATTTGACTCTTGGTTTCGGCTCAGGTCCTGATCTCATGGGTTCGCAGGATGGAGCTCTGTGCTCAGCAGGAGTCTGCTTGGATGGTCTCTCCCTCTGCCCCTTCCCCTGCTTGCTCCTGCACACTCTCCCAAATAAATAAATAAATCTTTTTTTAAAAAAGTATTTATCATAAATCTGCAATGACGAAAACACTTTGGCACAGTGCATGAACAGACAAATCCACAAAGCAGAACAGAGTCCATATATAAATCCAAACTCATATGGGACTTCGGTAAATGACAAAAATGTGATTCAAATCAGTGATAAAAATTAGATTATTCAACATATGGAATTTATTTAAAGGGGAAGAAATTTAAAGTGGAATTTAAAGGGGATTTAAAGGGGAAGAAAAAAAAAACCTAAGCTAGAAACCCACATTATACCTTTCACTAAACTAACTTACAAATGAAGCAAAAAATTTAATGAAAAATATAAATCCTAAATGTTCTAAAAAGATACATAAATGACTTAAAAAAATAATCTTGGGGTAGTGAGCTTCTCTCCAAGCATAACACAAAATGCAAACATCATTTTAAAAAATGACCAAGTTTAAAAAAATTATAAATCTGTATGATTAAAAAATAAATAGCATGGAAAGGTCAAAAGACAAACACGACACATATTTGATATATAAGTTAGAATAGGCTCCTTATTAGGTATTTCGTGTACTAGTTAGAGGGGGCTGGCTACTATTTAAAAAAAGATAAACCGTAAAATTCATAATGGTTCAATTAACCAGTGGTTTCAATTAACAGCACAGAACAGAACGGGTCCCCTCCTCTACATCATCCACAGACTAGGCTGAGAGTCCTTGCCGGCTTTGACCCTTGGGATCATGGAGGATGGCTGGTGAAAAATTCTACCCAGCTGCCAGGAGGGAGAGAGAGAGAGAGAGAGAGAAAGAGAGAGAGAGAGAGAGAGAGAGAGAGAGAGAGAGAGAGAGAGTGTGTGTGTGTGTGTGTGTGTGTGTGTGTGTGTGTGTGTGTGTGTGTGTGTGTTCCAGGCTCGCAGCCCATTGGCTAGAGCTCAGTCACGTGGCTCCACCTGCCGTAGTGGAGAACCGCCTGCAAAGTGCCGTCCCTAGCTGGTGACCTCTTCCCAGGGACAACTCCACACAGCAGAGGGGAGAGCACACATTTCTGATGAACAGTCATCCAAACCTTACTGTGAATTTATGTCACACAAAGACAAGCAAAGGGCAAATACTGTTAAATTAGAGTTTCATAAATCTACTTAAAAAGACAAGCGGAGCAAAGGATATGAACACACAGTTCATAGAAAAATAAGTGCAACTACCCATTAAACACAGAAAAAAATGCTAAAGCTCACTCTAAATAAATAAATAATAAAATAAAAACAACAGCAAGATAGCACTTTCTATCGATCAGACTACGAAGGATGAAAAAGGTTGGTAACGGTCGCTGAGCAGGTAGGTGCGCAATACACACTTTTACATACTACTGGCAGGAGTATAAATTAGTGAGACGATTTTGGAGAAGAATTTGCAATATCAATAAAAGCTTTAAATATATATATCTATCTTTTGTTTAACCCAACAAGTCCACACTAAGAAATGTATCCTCTAGGGGCACTTGGGTGGCTCAGTCATTAAGCGTCTGCCTTCGGCTCAGGTCATGGTCTCAGGGTCCTGGGATGGAGCCCCGCATCGGGCTCCCTGCTCGGCGGGAAGCCTGCTTCTCCCTCTCCCACTCCCCCTGCTTGTGTTCCCTCTCTCGCTGTGTGTCTCTCTGTCAAATAAATAAATAAAATCTTTAAAAAAGTAAAAATAAAAAATAAATAAATTTAGCTTCCTGGGGCACCTGGGTGGCTCAGTCATTAAGTGTCTGCCTTTAGCTCAGGTCATGATCCCAGGGTCCTGGGATCGAGCCCCGCAGCATCAGGCTCCCTACTCAGCGGGAAGCCTGCTTCTCCCTCTCCCACTCCCCCTGCTTGTGTTCCCTCTCTCGCTATGTCTCTGTCAAATAAATAAATGAAATCTTTAAAAAAAAAATGCATCCTGAAGATACACTGGTTAAAGTACAGCAAGGTATATGCGCAAGGAGACTTACTCAAGCATTTTACTTATTAGCAAAGAAGCAAAATGAGCAGATAAAAACTAGAAACAACTTCCATGTCTACCACCAAGAAACATGTAAGTTAAGGCATATGGGACGACTAACTATGCAATGGTCACTATGCAGGATATAAAAAGAATGATGTGGAGCCATTTGCACTAAAATAAAAAGATTTCTAAAAAAAGCCAGAAGAGGCTCACTTCATCAGTCTTTACCTACCAGACTTACCAAATCATGTGATGCTCCCCATCCCTCTGCGAGCCCACCGTGGCATGACCATGGCCCTCTCCAGCATTCCAAGGCCCTTCTCCCACAAGCTGAGTAGCATGCTTGGCAGGAATCGGCTGTGTTTGTTCCCAAACCTACTTATGCCTGCTGTGCCTGGTGTTAATTCGTAACTAAATACTACAAAACACCAAGTAAGTCTGAACACAGAAATGAGAGTCCTTTCCGTGAAAACTAAGGTGAATGCTTTGGAGATGCTCAGTGAAAGTGAATTTCTAAAAAAAACAAAACTCAAAATGATGGCAGAATAGGTGTGAGTGAGACAACTATAAAAGAGGGCAGGAGACAGTAAGAACCTTACCTGGGAGGATTCTACCACCATAGCTCCCCAGATCTCTCTGAGTTTTCATTCTGCAATAAGAACCCTGAAACCGCAAGTTGTAGATCATGCATTAGGGATGTGGTTTTCACTGAAAGGCAACACGGGCCTCCCGGGGCCTGAAGCGCAGGCAAGACAAGAGCCCTGGCCCTACATCAGAAGTCCACCTGCTGATCCCTGCTGAAACGAAGGAGTCAATCGTCCAGTTTGTAGGTGCAGAAATATTATTGCTCTAGTTGCTTGTTTTAAAGAATCTTTGTCTTTTAAAGATGCTCTATGAGCATCAGCTGCCAAAACAAATTATCAGGGACAGGGTGGCTTGCACAACGGAGTTCCTTCCTCATGGCTCAGGAGACTGGAAGTCGAAGCTCAAGGTGCCAGCAAGGTCGGCGTCTGGTGAGTGCTCTCTCCTTGGGTTACAGATGGCCACCCTCTTCATGATGTCCTCACATGGCCTTTCCTCGGTGGATGTGGGTGAAGAGAGTGAGCAAGCTCTCTGGTGTCTCTTCCCACAAGGGCACTGATCCCATCATGAGGACCCCACCCTCATGACCTCATCTGACCCGAATTACCTCCCAAATGCTCCATCTCCAAAAACCATCACTTCGGGGTCTGGGTCTTCAACATAAAAATTTTGGAGGGACACAGTTCAGTCCATACTAGATGCACACTGAAATATCAGGGATTAGGCAAAATTGCATTTGGTTCTGCTTCAAAGTAATAGCACGCTGGGAAGACAGATATAGATAAAATAAGCTTGGCCATGATTCAATAATATTAGAAGCTGGATTATGGGCACAAGAGGGTTCATTATACTCTTCTGCCTATTTTGTATATATTTAGAATTTTCCATAATAAATTTTTAAAAAAGCCAGATGATTATATGTTCATGTTTGTAAATTAGAATAAAATATTTAAAGTATGTGTATAAAATTTTTATAATGATTGTCTTAACGTGCTCTTTAACTAGGAGTGATAACACCAGATAAGAGAGAGGGCTTCAGCTATATCGTTAGAGGAAAAAGAAAAAGGTATAGATCCAGTATTATTACATTACACTTAAATATGCTGGCATCTGCTGCATGTTTAAATTTTGTCCCAAAACTCAGATAGAAGAAACATTACTTTTTTGGTGTGCTTTTCTGAAACCAAACTTAATCTGTTCTAGTCCTTATTTGGCAAAGGTAATAAAAATGTTAATCTCAGGCATTCTGGGACTTCTCCTCATCCCATCTAGGGAAGACAATGATCCTTCTGATCGTTCCTGTATCTTCAAGGTGGTGATGAGACACCGCAACACAAGGCTCTTAAAGCCACAGACCCCACTCCCTTACCCTGGTGCCTGAGGTCCCAGTGTCCTTCCTCAATTCCGGCTCCCATACAGCAAGCCCCCACCACCCATATGTCCCATCCCCAGCCTTCGCACAGGGCAAACGCAGGGGGTGCACCGAGCCCCGAGGGGTTCTTGCCCAGCCCCCGCACAGGTATCCCCAGAGCTCGTGCTCTCTGCACAGAGAGAGGCGGCCCAGGAAAGGGGCGGTCAGGCCCCTCAGGGGCTACCTAGGGGAAGCCTTTCTACCCCCTACTGTCTCTCTCAGTTACTCTTGCTTTTAAGCCAAACTGTGTTTTATCATGGGCAGTTTAGAAAAGTCCTTTTCAGCTTCATGACCTATTATTGGTAATTCTTCAGAATTGTTACCAAATGTGGGGAAACTTCTATCAAGGTTCTTTCATATACATTAACCGGAAAATGTCACGACATTTCAAGTCTTCTGAAGTGTACAAGTCAGGGGTTTTTATGAGGCTCCCAATTACCTTCTGGAATGCAGCTGCTGGAGCTTCCAGACCTGTGGTTTCTGAGTCATCAGTTAAAATGTTGATTTCTTAGAAGAGGTTGCAAGGCCATCATCTTTCTTGGAAGTAGACGTTGGTTTGCAGCTGGGGAGAGAAAAGAGAGCTAACAATTACCAAACACCTACTGTGTGCCATACTGTGGACTCGAGATCCTTTTCAGCACATACATTTTATCCTCTCTGTGCTGCTGGGAGGTAGGTATTCTTGTCCACTTACTTTTATGGGTAGGAAAGGGCACCACTCAGTTGCATGTGGTGGGGCTGGGATTGGAACCTGACACCTTGTGGCTGTGGGCCCCAGGACCACAGACAGTCCGCAACTCATGAAGTGGGAGCTTTTGCCCCCTGCTGGGCTGAGCACTAGACCCCTGAGCACCTGTCTGGGGTCCCTGGGCCCACGCATGTTTTTTTCCCTTCTGTTTAGAAAGTTCCTGTCATTTGCTCTGCTTTAAGCAGCCATCAGGATCATCTGACTGTGGGCAATCACTGATTTTAGGAATGTTGAAGAATTAAAAATAATGCACACAAAAAGTCCTGCTCACAGTGCCAGGCCTGTAGTAGGTCTTCACTACGTTATGGCCAATACCGTGATGGTCATTATTCCCTTTTCCCACTCCCCTTCCTTTCCCTCCTGCCTTTCCTTCCAGCAAAGGTTAACTGGCTCCTCCCTGCCTCCTGGCTTTCCAATTTGGGCTGCTAATGAGCAGCTGTTCCTGGAGATCAGAGGGAGTGTGGGGGAGAGGAGACGCGGGGACTCCTGCAAGGGCTCCCTCTCCCTCTAGGGGAGGCGTCTGCAGACCTAGGCCACCTGGTGCCATGGAAAGAATACCTCTGCTGACGTGCACAGCTGGAGGCCTGGCCTGGCTCTCTGGCTCTCCCATTTCGTGGCTATAAATACTGGCTTACTGAGTCACCTTCCCTTGCTGGGCCTCAGTTTCCTGCCTATAAAAGGAGAGGGTTGAACTAGGATGGGTTCACGCTCCTCGTCAGCGCTTTCATTCAGCATTCCCTGAGCGCCTACTGTGTGCCCAGCGCAGGCCCAGGCAGTGGCCCGTGAACAAGATTCAGCCGGCCCTACCTGCCTGCCGCTTAACAGAAAGCTCTTGCAGCCTAAGCTCTTGGAGTCTGAGGGTCCTCGACGTGTTTCTCCATCCCCAGACTCCTGCTCAGAGGCACTTCTCGCATCTGTTTTTAAATGACAGAACCAAAGGTGTTGAGAGCAGCCTTTGATGGACCACCCGCCCTTTACAGGGAGAAACCCAGCAGACACTCACCCCACCAGGGAGAAAATGTGAGCAAACCCCAGTGAGTCCCCCAGCTCCCCGCCCCTCCTCTCCCCTGCAGCTTCCAGGAGGCTCTCTGCCCTGCCTGGGTGACTGAGCAGACAAGGCACAGGAAGTAAGATTCCTGACGCTTAGCCCCTTGCCCCAGCCACGAGGGCACTCAGCGGCTGCCAGGAATGAGTACGGGTTTCCCACAGAGACACCTAGGAGAACGGCAGCAAGAGGGTTGGAAGGAGCATTATTCTGGGAGGGGAGGGTCAGCTTCCAGGGCATGAGGTCATGGGCCACACAGGCTGAGGTGGTGGAATGTGTCCTGAAGGACTTTCTTGCCTTTACTCTGGTGGCCTGGCTGGCTTGCCACCAACCCAAACATCCCAGGCCCACACCAATGAAAAGAAACTGTGGCAGCCAGTCCTCAAAGCCCAGGAAGCCAGTTCATGCCAAATTCCTATCTGCTTCCTGCCCACTGCGAGGGGCCACAGCACAGTGGTGAAGCACACAGGTGCTGTGGCCACATGCCTGGCTTCAAGTTCTGGCTTTCTCACCTACTCACAGTGTGATCCTGGGCGAGCTACTTAACCTCTCTGTGCCTCAGTTGTCTTGCCTGTAAAGTGAAAATGATAATAACTTCTACCCTATAGGGTTGTTGTGAGGATTAATGGATTCTTACATTTTGTGTGTGTGTGTGTGTGTGTCCATCATTCCATTAAATCTTCATATACATAATCTTCATATACATTATGGACATAACCCTTGTACATCTTATATGTGATCTTCATGTACATTATATACATAGCCTTCATCCACATTATGTAACCCTCATATATATGATGTACATAATCCTCATGTTTTTATACATAATCTTCATATATATTATGTATATAATCCTCATATATATTATATATAATCTTCATATATATTATACATAATCTTCATATATATTATGTACATAATCCTCGTCTATATTATACACATCTTCATAATATACTTTAGAACAGTGACTGGCACATAGTCAATGCATCACATAACTGCTGTGTTGCTAGTATTACTAGCATTCCTTCATTGTATACAGCAGGTAAAGCTTACAAATTCCCTTCACATTCATTGTCTCAAATACAAATTTGTACACTTTATTCTTTTGGCTACTAGAATGTAAGCCTCACGAGAGCAGGGAATTCTTTTTTTTTTTTTAAAGATTTTATTTATTTATTTGAGAGACAGAATGAGAGAGAGAGAGCATGAGAGGGGGGAGGGTCAGAGGGAGAAGCAGACTCCCCGCTGAGCAGGGAGCCCGATGCGGGACTCGATCCCGGGACTCCAGGATCATGACCTGAGCCGAAGGCAGTCGCTTAACCAGCTGAGCCACCCAGGCGCCCGAGAGCAGGGAATTCTTAATTGTTTCATTCACTGCCATATCCTTGAAGCCTAGAATAGTACCCAGGACAAAATGGATGCTGGATAAATATTTGTTAAATGGGTGGATGAATGACTTCAACAGACTTTTCTGGAAAGCCTATTTATATGCCAGGCACTGAGGATTCAAAGGTAGAAACTATGGTAATCCGCCTTTGAAAAAGACCGAAATCGATTGGTAATTCACTTGTAGAGTGATAAAATGCATGACCCTGTGACAGACCAGCCACAAGAGCAGTGGGTCTCAGCAGTATTTTGCCCCAGCCTCCCCAGGGGACCAGACTCAGCCCAAGCAGAGATGGTGGCTCTGTGGCTCAGGAAGCCTCTGGGGAGGGTTGGAAGGAGAGAGGGAGTGGACGACACATGCCCTTGAGGATCACTGTGCTCCTTTACTCTACCAAAGTATCAATGTCTACTGTCCATTGGGTACCATTACGGGTTTGGTTTTGGTTGTTATTATTACATCTTAAATAAACTGCTTCCACGTTTCCATGGAGTCCTCTCTGCCCTCACCTTCTTAAGGCTATTTTGGTCTGGGCTTTTTGTATCATCTAAGACAGACTGTCCCATCCTCTTATTATGTTCAATAAAGTCTTCATACAGGGGCCTTGAACAAATCCATCTCCCTTAGACACAGTTGGAGGGAATGGTGGAAGAAGATACTTTCCTTCCCCCTATCATTGCTCCTCCTTTTCTTCCTTTGATATTGTGGACCGAGCAGTGACTTGGGAATTGAGTGACGTGGGTTCAAGTCCCCAGTGTGCAGTAGGGAAATGCAAATCAAAATAGCAAGGAGATTCCACTTCAGGCCCGCTCAGGTGGCTAAAACCAAAGACAATGATGAGTGTGGGTGAAGAGATGGAGAAGCTGGAGCCCTCGTACACTGCTGGGGGGAATGTAATGTGGTGCAGTTGCTGCAGAAAACAGTGTGGCAGTTCCTCAAAGGGTTAAACTTAGACTTACCATATGACTTGGCAATTCTACCCCTAGGTGTGTACCCAAGAGAAATGAAAACGTCTGTGCCCAGACGTTCCTAGCAGCATTATCCACAATAGCCAAAAAGTGGAAACCATCAAAATGCCAATCACCTGATGGATGGATGAATAAAACCTGGCATATCCACACAATGGAATATTCCTTTTCACCCATAAAAAGGAATGAAGTTCTCATACACGCTACAACATGGATGGACCTTAGAAACATGGTAAGTGAAAGAAGCCAGACACAAGAGGCCACATATTGTGTGATTTCTGTGAAATGCCCAGAATAGGCAAATCCATGGAGACAGAAAGCAGATTAGTGGTTTCCAGAAGAAAGTCCATCCCGAAAATACATCTGGTTGAAACATGGTCATCTTATTAAGTCCATACCATACCCTCAGAAGAAATAGAATTTTATTTAAAAGTCACCAGGGATTGCCTGTTTAAAGGGCTCCTTCTGGAAACCCATCCTGTGTAAAGTGCCTAACTACCTACTAATGTACTTTTCCTTCCTCCGGCCTAATTTTCACATGCTGAACTTGCTTCAAGTCAGGTGTTGCTATATTCTGGAATGGGTGCCGTCCTTACCAAGGACATCACCCTGCCGACTGCCTGCTGGTGAAAATATTTCAAAGCACTTTTCCAAGTATAAACAAAGCTCCGAATAAAACCTTCTTCTCTCGATGTCTAACTCTGTGATAAATTGGCTCCCTCCCACCTCTTCTTTTGAAAGTGCCCCTGAACCAAATCAAATGAGGACAGGCTCCATCTCACAAGCCTGAGTAAGGAAGGAGACAATAATCTTTTAATGGAATCCTATTTTTCAAACCGACATTTAGCCTACGCGAAGCAGACGTGGAAGCAGAGAGGATAGGAAGTGGGGGCACTGAGAGGCTCTGAGTGTTTGGAGCAGGAGGCCAACAGGAAAGCAAGCTTTGCCTGCTGGACTGGGAGGTGCTCATGGTGGAACTAGCAAGGAGCTGAGGCGGCAGTGACCCCATCTCCTTCCCTGGACAATGGCTGATGAAAGCCCCCTGGAAAAAAAAAACCATACGGGAGTGGAAAATCCTTAACAATGAAGTTGGAAAGAATATTAGAGCTGCAAAGGACCCTAGCAATTGTTCTTCAATCAAACACCTCATTTTACACCTGATGGAATGGGGGTGAGCCAGCAGGGGGAAGGAAATGGCCAAGGTATACTTGGTCCAGGTGATTGGGAGTGGGGCCAAGGGAGCAGGCATTAGATGGAATCACCCAGGGAGGAGGCTGTTTACTTCTCAATTCATTCCCAACCGTTCTGACGATCTCAAGGAGAAAGCCTTCATGGGAGCAGGTCTGTCTTGCCATCCCCATCTGGATCCAGACGACGTGGTGGGCAACAGTATCCAGCTAGGATTTGGTAATACTGCTTTAGTTTGTTGTCGTGGCAATGGTGAATTTTTAAGCATTATTTTCTATTTATAACATGCTATTCTGGCTTCCCTTTATGATACTGATTTCAAGTTTTCTTTAAACATACATTTATGTCCAAAAGAGTGAATTATTTAAAGAAATAATAGTGTATAAATGAACAGGACATCAATATGTCAAAAACCTGGAAGACAGCACATGAAGGGAAGCATTCATCTAGTGCAAACTTACAATAGTTGTGTGTATTGCCATTCCTCCTTGAAACACACACACACACACACACACACACACGATCCCTGGCAAGTGTTTATCCAGTCTCAGCTTGAATACCGCCAGTGACAGAGAGCTTACTACTTTTCTACTGAGTTTCTACCAATCTATAGTAGAACATAGCTCCATATTCAAAATATAAGAAAGCATTTATTTAATACTTCCCAACATAACAGTGCCCCACCCCCAGCCCTATTGCTGCCCATCGCTGCCCCTTGTTGAATGGCTAGGATTTGACCCTCCTGCCTGGCAGATCCAGGGCTGAGCTCTGTGGGTGACTGGTGCCAAAATATAGATTTCAAACTCAAGTTTGGTGACGGTTGATAATGCTGAGGTCCCAGCTGAAGGGAGGGAAAGAGTTTTCTCTCTCTCTGAGTCTGTGCTTGGGTGGAGGGAAGGGAAAGGGCCAGGCAGGCCAGGTGGCCCCCCTGGATGGACAGGACTTACAGGCCGTGCCGTGAATTCTGGGGCCACAGAGAGGGAAGGAAGGAGAGGCTGGGACCCCCCTCAACACAGACCTCTAGGACTTCCTAATTTTCTGTGGAAGCTTGTGATGCAGAGGGACCTTGAAGCCCATGGGTCAGCCTCAGAGGTTCTCACTGTCACACTCCGGCACATGCGTGCCCACACACACACATGCACTTACACACACACACACACACGCACACGTGCACTTGCACACAGTCACTTAGGGGGCCCTGCCCAGGAAGCAAAAAAGGTCTCCCTTTCCACAGAGGACTCCTGGCGCATCATTTTGTGGCCTGGCCACCGTGTGTTGTCAGGGGTCCCCATGGTCCTGCTGCCAGGCGAGCCCCCAGACCCCTCACCGTTCCAGGCCTGCTTCCTTCCCATCAGCTCCAGGGATGTGCTGCTTCCAGCTCCTCAGGCAGCTCCCAGACTCAACCTTCCTGACTTCCTTCCCAGCCCCAGCGTCCTCAGCTGTCCTTCCTTCCCCTCCTGTGATCCAGGTCACAAGTCCCTTTTCTTTCATCTTGGCACAGCTGCCAGTCAGCACACAGAAGGGAGAAGTGAGAAGTGAGCAGACCGACAGACAGCAGGAGGTGATGTTTCCAGCCTTTGCAGAGAGGTCCCTCCTGCTGGGTGCTAGAGCCAGCCCCCATCCCTCTGATGGCTCCGGAAGTCTCCAGCACTGTGCTGTGACATTTATCCCTGCACCCTCCCCCGCCCCTCCCACCCAGTGGGGCCCTTCCGTCACCCAGGAAAAGTCAGTTAAAGGCATTCTGTGCCAGCTCGGAAGTCCCTGGAAGCACAGGTCCTGTCCTTCTAGCTGGCTCTCAGCACGCGGATGCCTTCTCTGGCCACCCCTCGGGGATGGCGGTGACTGGGAGAGGCCGACACCTGGGGATTTTCCAAGCCCTGGTGATAACATCTATGCAAAAAGTTGGATTTGGTTTTTCCTACTTGAGACTTTTTTCAACTGATCTGAAGCAAAAAGGTAACATGTGTTTCTTTACCCAGAATTTTAAGCAAAAAGTAATTTCCCACTTTCCGGCTCAGACTTGATTCAAATCTCTTGTAATCCCCCACTCTGGGATCAGGACCACAAGCGGCCAACCAGCCCAGGCGGGGGTGGGGTGGGGGGGGGTGACCAGGAGCAATGTCTTCTGGGCCAACCCCCTCTCTGGCAGCCCTTAGAAGGTGACCGCCTCTGGTCTCCTCGCCCACTCCCATCTACCCAGCAGACCTGCGCAGGGTGGCAGAAAGCCAACACTAGGAATGACAGTCAGTTACTCCTAGAAAGGGACACAGCCCAGTCCCCACAGGTCAAACATAAACAGAGGCAGGTGGAATGGTGTCGGTTCCCACAAGCCGAAGGCAGACCATCCTCAAGTTCCCAAAGACCAGCTCTATTCCATGTTGCCTGTTGGATGTGGGAGAAGCCAGGGAAGCAAGGAGGAGAGAAGATGGGAATCATTAGTCTCAAGACTCTTGTTCTCCTGAGAGGAGTGAAAAATGGTGCAAGCTTTCAGGGGACCTTTGCCATGCCAACCAAAATATTTCATAAACAGGCAAGACTAATTCACGGTTTAAAAAAGTAATACCAACAGCAGTTACCTCTGGGGTTGGGGGGCAGAGACTGACAGAGATGGGATGTGAAGGAAATTTCTGGGGTGATAGGATTCTACCTCAGAAGAAAAAAACTGCAAACAAATAGTAAACTCTCAAGCAATGCTGTCTAGTAGAACACTTCTGCGGTGATGGAAGTATTCTGGGTCTGTGTCATCCAGGACGGTCCCCACCCATCCCTGTGGCTGTGTGGTGCCTGAAATCAGGCTACGGAACTGGGAGCTGTGGCACAAAGGCTCTCGCAGACCCTCGGAGCCCTGCAGCCGGCCAAGGCAAGGCCGCCTTCTCTTTAGAGACAAAGGTCAAATCACCTAAGATCGTACAGAGCAATGAGCTGGTCAAGGGCAGAGAGCTCCACGTCTCCCGATTCTGAGCTGTGCGCTTGTTCCCCAGGCGCCCCAGACAGAGAGAGCAGCCTCAGAGTTGCGGGCAGGGGCGCCCTGAGGGTGGAGGGGCGAGTCCCAGGAGTCCCAGCCCTGAGAGCACAAGCTTCTTTCTTCGGGGGACAACCTCTGGTCTAACAGTGACAAACTCAAGTGCACACTGACCCTTGACATTTTATAACCCACTTTCACACACAGTCTCTCATTTTGTCCTCATAGCCTGGAAGACATCCATCCTTCCTTCCCTCCTTTGCAGCCAAGCGGTGGGCAGCGCATAAGGTGGGGGCAGTGGTGCGGGCAAAAAGTCTAGACTCTGAGTCAGACTGCCAGGGTTGGAATCCTGACTTACCCGGCCCATGAGTCTGTAACATGGCACATCTTCACCGCTCCGTGCCTCAGTTTCCCAACTTGTAAAACTGGAATGATGATCGTACCTGCCTTGCTGGGATGTCATGAGAATTAAGTGAAACCACCTGACCACACAAAGCCCTCATTATGAGTATTATCATTACTGCTGCTGTTGCAATTATTGATTGGGCATCATCAGCGACAGCACCAGGACCTGAGGCGGTGCCAGGGGCCAATTCAGAAGCCCCAAGGAGGGCAGAGCCCTAGGCATCCGAGTCGGCGCCAAGCCACCCAGACTCCGCAGGAGGGGGGATGGAGTTACCGGCACCCTCTCTCCCCTCCCAGAGCAAACACCTGAGCTGCGCTTGGCTCTGACGTGTCTGCCCTTAGAGAGAGATTACCTTTTGCTCATGAATCTCCCACCTGGAAAATGTCCCCTCCTGAGCTGACTGGCATGATGGATCAGTAGGACCATCACCGCCATAGTTAATGGTCCATCTCCTGCTGCCCAGCAAGCAGCACACCGGCCCTCCTCTCTGGAGGCTGCAGTCAAGAGGGGAGTTTACACAAACAAATTAATGTAGGAAAAAGGGACTTCTGGGGCCTCCCATCTTACCAGCAGCCCACCCAGGTGGGAAGACGGGCAAAGCCATCACTAGTAACCCGCGTGCGTGAGAATGTACGTGTGTGAGAGTCTTTCCATTCACAGAGCATCTTGCTTAGGAGCTAATTCGGTAGCTATAAAGGCCTAGAAGGGCAGGTATTTTTATTCCTAGTTTTGAGATGAGAACTGAGTCAGTGAGGGGCTAAAGGACCTACCCAGGATCAGCTGTATTAAATCTTGCTGAGTGTTACCAGCATCCAATCAATAATTACATGTCTGGAAAGTTCCCTGAAAGCACCACCTATAAGCAGAACGGGCACTGCTCAAGTCAGAGCCAGGAATCTGTCCAACAGGGTCCTCCTGGCTTTGTTTTTTTTGGCCCCACACCCAGGCATGGTCATTGGGCCATCCCCCAGAAACAACTTACCCCAGCGGATGGGTGGCATAGTCCGTTCTAGCGGGCAGACCAGTATGGAGAACCTCTCTGTGCTCAGCATGTGTCTGGGGCAGGTTGGGGGTGGGGTGGATGGTTGCAGGGACACCCAGGTTGCAGAGGCTGGCTTTGCAAAGGTAATAGGCATCCAGTCGCTTAGACACCAGGGCTCCAGACCAAGCTCTCATTCATGTCCACAAGTGGGGAGAAATATCTGTTGATATTTGGCTGCAAAGATAATGCTTTGTAAGTTTAAATGACATTATGTGTCTTAATGATGGTAATAGCTTCCACGATGGAGCACCTCCTATTTGCCAGGCCCCATGCTAAGTGCCGTAGACCGCACAGCCTCAATCCAACCTCACCTTCATTGGTAGACCCCTTGTGAAATAGACAGCTCTATCATCAGAGTCTTACACATGAGGAAGATGAGCCTTGCCAGAGAGCCGCCCACTTAGCTACTCGGTGGTGGCGCCAGGATGTGAATCCAAGCAGTGAGATTCTAGAGCCTTCTGCTGAACTGTCACTGTAGGTCTCTCGCTACAAAACACACAGCATACACCAAGTGAAATATTTCATTGAAAACCCATCTAATCAGCTTTAGCCACAAAGGTATAAATAAAGTTCTTCTCTATTCAATTTACTAATCATCTGTCCACCCCCAACCCAATACTTTGGCCACATTTTTGTCCATAGCAATGGCATAAATCAAATACACCAATCTTGGTCTATCTGAGCATACAGGGTTCCTAGGCTGCAATCTGGGTCTTGAACTACATTGTTCCATTTTGTGGCCAATTCAGAGGGCCCCTAGGCCGGACATCATGCTGTGCCCGGGATATATCATCTAGAGTAGAGGGCACTGGGGCTTGAAATAGGGCTCTGTCCTCTAGCAGCCATATGTCCTGGGGTCGTCCCTTCACTTCCTTGCAGCCTGGTCTTATCTGTCCAATAGGCTCTAGAACCCTGCCTTCCCCAGCGTGGCAGAGATGACATCATAACACATAGCTCTATCACTGACTAACCACTTGCTCCGTGCCGGCCACCATTCCTACCTTATCTAACTTGATCCACACAACGAGCCTGCAAGGTAGGTAATACTACAGCCCACACGTACCGATGAGGAAGCCGAGACTCAGGAACAAATGATTTGTGCAGGGCTAGACACGGGATAAGTGGCATGCCCATGTCCCTTCTAGACAAGGCCTTGCTCTTGAACCACTGATGGGTCTGCGGTAGCCTGTAGAGCTCTGCAGAAGGCAAGGGCCCAGCAGAAGAGTGGAAACGTGTCCCCGCTCCTAGCACCTGGTCTCCCTGGGTGGCCTGGCTTCCCGGCTAATCCTGTTCTCTTAGTCTTAGGCTCACTGGTTCAGAGGTATGGAAGACTCCATGTCCTCCAGCCCGCTTCTCCCTGATGGTGCCCATCTCTGGAACGTACACTCGTTGATTCATCAGCCAGCTCTGTGCAGCTCTCAACATAGGGCAGGGTTTTGACGAATGTTGACCCGGAATCCCATGAATGTTCCATCCCCGTGGCCGTGGAATCCCGTACCGGTGATGCCTGGCGGGCCCAGATCAGACATTTCTTCCCTGACACCAAGGCGGAACATGTGGCCCTCCCCCGCTGGCTCGGGCAGATCTGTGCAACTGCCTGAAACGAAGCAAGTTCTGAGACTCGTCAGGCAGATCGATGCTGAGCTGCCTCGGTAGGAGCTCATTAAGGGTTTGCTTCTTCCGGGACTGCTCGAGAGCCCCCTCTCCTTAGCCCTCAACACGGTCGCATCCGTCTTTCACCATCCCCACCCTCAACGCCCCCGTAAGCACACTGCTGTAGTGTGCGGCCCTGTTCTAAATGCTGACGTGTACTAACGCATTCGTTCTCATGACAGCTCTTAACCACACGCTAGGTTTGCTGGGAAGAGCCCTGGTTTATATTGTCCTATCATTTCACATCACATCACATCACATCACATCACATCACATCACATCACATCACACTGTTTGAATCAGTAATACAATTTCATGGTGAAAAATACAAAAGGGATACAAGGATATAAGTCAGCCTGGACCCAGGATGAGCTGTCCTACAACAGCTTCTAAATAGGAACCAGATGGGGTCCTCTTTCTCCTCCAGCGGCTAGCTCTCCACCGACCCCGGCTGTGGCCTGGAGCAGAGCCGAAGACCTGCTATCCTTGAAGCAGAACCATGGAGCCTAGGCTAAGCGGACGCGTCCAAAACTTGGATCTCCCAAGGACCCTGTCCCAATGTTTGCCCCATTCACATAGTACCTCTACTTTTTAATTCTTTTTTTTTTTTTTAAGAGTTTATTTATTTGAGAGCGAGAATGAGAGACAGCATGAGAGGGAGGAGGGTCAGAGGGAGAAGCAGACTCCCTGCCGAGCAGGGAGCCCGATGCGGGACTCGATCCCGGGACTCCAGGCTCATGACCTGAGCCGAAGGCAGTCGCTTAACCAACTGAGCCACGCAGGCGCCCTCTACTTTTTAATTCTTAAGAATTATCTTTAAATTAGCTCACTTTAATTTAAATAATTTTTAAAGGAAACATAGTATCACTATCCTAAAAGAGACAGTGTGGAATAGCTCCTAAGAAGGCGGGCTCTGGATTGAAGCCAGGCTTGTGGCATATCCCTCGCCATAAGGAGGAGAAACTACAAAAATAAGCACAAAGGAAACCAAACAATTTATGAAACATTAGCCAGAGACTACCCGCCTGAGGCCCAGTTTTCTCTTTGTTAAAATTGAGATGAACAAAGGCCAGCAGTGCTGAAAACCTATAAACCCCAAACGAGATTTCCCAAGCATTGAGGAGAGCTGAAAGGAGAATCAGTCTCACCCTGTGATGCGCTGTTGCCTTCGCCACCCCTGTGTCCATCTACAATCAGCCTGCATGTTATCTGTGTCACTCAGTCCACACTCTGGGAGACGCGAGGTCAAGCAGGAATCTCCTGGGGGTTGTGGGGGAAGGTACGCCTCTCTGGCAGAGGGGCTTGTTGATTCGACAAGGTGCTTTTTCAAACTAGTTGTCCCAGATCCCTCTCTAGCTCTACCCCCATTCTGCTGTGTCTGTCTTCCCCAGTGAGAATCACTATGTCCAAGGAGAGCCACTCTTCGTGGGAGAGTGTTGCTCGTGTGGACAGCCTAGAGGCAGGAAAGGGGTTGAGACCAGTGTGTGAAAATGCACCCGACTGGAGCCTCAGGGGTCCCTGCACACACTGCAGCATTTGAGGGAAATTTCTATTTGCTTTATTAAATTCTTGACCAACCCAGTGAAAAATTCAGACATATGATGATAAAACCAAAGCAAGCCACAATTAGCTTAAATTGCACAAGGTAGTAGATGACATTAAGGAATTAGTATTAGTATTGCTAGGTAGGATGATTCTGTGGTTATGATTTTTTTTAAAGTCTGTATCTGTTAGAGAAATATATCAATGTCTTGGATTTGCTTTAAATTACTCCAGTGAAGGAGGGGCAGGAGGAGGAGGAAGGAGAGGAGGAGGAGGAAGGAGAGGAGGAGGAGGGAGAGGGGAGGAGATGGAGGAGGAGGGAGGGGGGAGCAGGAAGGGAGGGGAGGAGGGGAAGGGGAAAAGATGGAGGAGAAGGAGGAAGGGGAGGAGGAGAAGGAAGGACAGGGGGATAAGGGAGGGGGGAGAAGAGGGAGGGGAAGGAGGAAGGGAAAGAAAAGGAGAGGAGGAGGAAGGTGGGGGGGAGGAGAGGGAGGGAAGGCAGAGGGGAGGGAAGGAGGGGCAGAGGGAGGAGGAGGGGAAGGTCAGGAACAACAGCAGAGGGGGAAGAATATATTTTTAAAAGGATGAAAGAATACTGATATTTAGTGAAGCAGAGCAATGAACACATAAGAATTCATTATGTTTGTTTGATATGTATGTGATGCATATGTGTTATGATCCATATGTATGTTTTGATACATAGATCCATACATACACACATTTCCGTAATAAAAAGTTTTCTTAAAAAGTTATGCTTACTATATTCAAAGAGATAAAAGAAAAAAAATTAGCAATGCTAGCAAAGAAAGA
>NC_138374.1:44356983-44391813 GCF_054177405.1 Leptonychotes weddellii | reverse complement strand
CTGGGCAGCTCAATAGGTTAAGCGTCTGCCTTCAGCTCGGGTCATGATCCCAGGGTCCTGGAATCAAGTCCCACATTGGGCTCCCTGCTCAGCGGGAAGCCTGTTTCTCTCTCTCCCTCTGCCTGCCACTCCCCGTGCTCATGCTCGTACTCTCTCTCTCTGGCAAATAAATAAATAAACAAAATCTTTCAAAAAAAAATAATTTATTTAAAAAATATATTAGGAACTATATTAAGTAATTAATTAACATGTCATTTATTATTGATATAAACTGTTAGTATTTAAATTTATACTATTATAACTAATATATGAATAACATATTAAAATATATGCATTTAAGGCTATACATTTCCCCATAAGCATACCTTTAGCTGTAACCTACATATTTTGATATATAGTATTTTCATTATCATTCAGTTTCAAATTATTCACAATTTTCATTGTGATTATTCCTTTGGCTTATGTTCATTTAAAAGCAAGGTTTAGATTTCCAAATTAATGGTAAAGTTTTTAATTATTTTTTTTCTAGTTCATTTCTTTCTTTTTTTTTTTTTAATATTGGGAGGGGAAAAAGCCCTCTGCATTATTTTAATCCTTTGACATTTTTTTGGATACTTGCTTCATGGCCCAGGATATGGTCAAGTTTTTATAAATATTCTATGTAAGTTTGAAAACAGCGTGTGTTCCAAAGTTATTGGGTGCTATGTTCCATATATCCATTGGCTCTGGTTTGCTAATTGTGTCTAAATCTTTTTTACTTTTGTCTAATTACCTAATCAGTTACACAGAGAAGTGTGTTAAAATCTGATTATGATTGTCAATTTTTTCTTTTAGTTTGTCAATTTTTACTATGTATTTGAGGCTAAGTTATTGAGCATATAAATTCGAATTGCCTCAATTTTCTGGTTCATCTGCCTTCTACATGGAGTTTAAACATTTACAAAGAAATAATGCCAAATTTTTCCAGATATTAGAAAAAGAAGAAACACAGTCCAACTCATATTATGAAGCCTACAGAATTTTGATACCAAAACTGACAGAAATACTAAGGGAAAGGCAAACTATGGGCCAAATCTTGTTCTTGAGATTTAATATTTTATTCAGGCAAAATTCATTAATAAAATATTTGCAAGTTAATTTCAACTGTCTCTAAAAAGGATAATACACCATGACCACACTGAGTTTTATTCTAAGAACACAAAGATGGCTTAACACTGTGCCATATACCACAATAACTAAATAAAGGATAAAAATCACGCTACCAACTCAATAGATTCATAAAAAGCATTCAATAAAACTCAACAAGGATTCACACGTTTTAAGAAAATTCAGACAAACAGAAATAACAGGAAACTTTGTTATCTGATAAAATGTACATAGACTTCGATTGTTCTAGAAATTCAGTAGAAGACAGGTGGCAGCCTCAGATGGGGTGACCTGAAGAGTTTAATACAATGACTGCTTACAAAGGTGGGGGAGCATTTAAAGAAACTAACAAGGTGTAATGTAGTATCCTAGAACTAGTAATGGGCAGAAGGAACTGAAGAGGCGAGAGAAGGGAGCAACTACTATAAAATGGGATGAGTGGCTATATGGCGGGGGCTACATGACAGAAGCTGTGGCCTTTGGTAGGACACACCTCGTCTACGTGACATGGCAGTGAGGTAGTCTGGGGACTAAATACCTCAGCGCAATTCTCCTCCCTACCCTCTCTCACATCAGTGCCTATAATTGGCCACAACCAATCTAAACCAAAAGGGCAATGGAGCCCATTGACCCAGTCCCTACCCCAAGTTGCCTCTTGGGGTACAGTACGGCTGGAAAAGTATGGAGAATGGATCTGGGGAAGTAAACAAAAAGCATTCAGCATAATCTAATTTACTCATAAAATGTGGAAAATTTTCCTTTTTGAGATTTGGAACAAGACAAACACATTCCCTTCAATTCAACATGCTACAGGAAGTAGCCGGTATAAAAGGCAAGAAGAAGGTATAAAAGACACAGGATGAAAAAGGAAGAAATAAAAACAATCAGGAACAGATAATTTGATTGTGTACAGAGAAAATGCAAAATAATGTGCAAATAAAATGTCAGAATTAATAACAAGTTTAGGTTGTTTAATAAAATCTCAATAGACAAAAATCAATTGCATTTATATATACTAGCAACAAATAGCAAAAAACAAAACAAAAAACCCTGATACTTAGGAATTCATCTGAGTATAAGACCTTGCAGAAAACAATGAAACACTAAGATGATCAATAAAAGAAGATATAAAATACACAAAGCTGGGAATGAGTCTTGTGGATTGGAAGACTTATATTTTAAAGATAACAATGCTTCCCAAACTGTTCTGTATATTTAATGCAATCTTGATCAAATCCTAATAAAGAACTTTTCCAAACCTGTGTGGAGAAGTAAATCCGCCCACCACAAGGGTAGACCGTGGCTGCCACAAGTGTGTCTTGCAGACCTCCAACTACAAAGAAAATAACCAACCAAGGACCCCAGTGACCGCATGCATTTAGGGAAACTACAGCAGACCTGTTCTTGGGAGGCAGGGACCCTTCTGATTGCCAGCTTTAGCTTTAGGAATCTCCAGTATTGTCAAACCTTTCTCTGACTACACAGTCGCTTACAATTCCACCCAATTTTCTCTTCTCTTTACTTGGAAGCAGATTGTGCTGCAGTCCAACAGCTCCCCGGACTTAGTAAGCTCCCTCCCCGGTTTCTCTCACATAAGCATTTCTCTTAATGACATTTATTTATTAATTTTTAGTGCCATCTTAGTGTCTGCTTCTTGGAGGACCCAAACTAACACAATTCCAAGATGTTCAAGAAGAAGTTGGGGCAACATGCTTGACTTCATATCAAGATCTGTTATAAAAGCACAGTAATTAAAACAGGGTTGTTCTGACACAGGGTTGGACAAATCAACCCAAAGAATAGACCAGAAGACCCAGAAATCTTGCAATGCATGAGCACACCCACACATACACATTCAAACACACACACACAATTTAACAAATGTGGCTCTCAAACAGACTGGAAAAGGAACTGTATTTTAATAAATAATGCTAGATATTGGGTATCCATACAGTGAGAGAAAAAATGAAACATCTACTTCACACTTCATACAAAAATTAATTCCAGGTATATTGTAAACCTGAATGTAAAAGAAAACAATAAAGCTTCTAGAAGGTAATATGGGAAACTATCTTCATGGCCCTAGTGTAGAAAAAAAAATCTTCCTAATCAAAACACAGAAAGACTAACCAATAAGGAAAAGACGGTTATTTGGACCCCATTAAATTAAGAACTTCATGTTCATCCAAAGCAGCCATTTAAAGATTGAAAGACAAACCACAGAATGGGAGAAGATCTTTGCAATGCATATAACTGATGATGGGATCACATCCAAAATATAAAAAGAACTCCTACAAAACAGCAAGAAACAAACAGTTCAAGAGAAAAAATGGCAAGAGTCTTGAACAAACAATTCACAGGAGGAACTCAGCCCCACTTATTATCAGAGAAATGCAAATTAAAATCACAGTGAGATTTCACTATATGCCCACCAGAATGGGCAGGAAGTACAAAAGTACAAAGGCTGACAAATATTTAGGCGTTACAAAAACATACCAGTATACACTGTTTGAACTGATGAATCCAAGTGTGGGTGAGGCTGGGAAGCAATGGGAACTCTCATACTGAGAGTAGAAGTGTAATTTTGGTATGACCACTTTGGAAAACAGGTTAGCACTATGTACCGTAACTGAAGACAGGCACACGCTAGAATTCAGCAATTCGATGTTTGGTGGAACAAAATGCACAACCATAGCAATGGGATTCCAACAGCCCCAAACTGGAAATCACACCAATGTCCATTAATAACAGAATGGGCAAGTATATTGTGGTAACTTCTTCATACAACGGTCAACTACACCAAAACAAAACTGTAGCACACTCCTGCTACATAGAAATATATGCATGAATTTCTCAAACGATATTAAGATACACATTTCAAAAAAACACACACATAGTAAGATTCTATTTATAAAAATTCAAAATGAAGCAAAACTGTATTGTTTAGGAATGAGTACACATATGGCAAAATTATAAAGAAGAGCATACTTACCATAGAAGTCAAGATAGTGGTATCCTCTAGGAGAAAGTTATAGATAGTCACTTGGTGGGGTTTTTTTTGTTTTTTTTTTTTTGTTTTTTTAAGTAATCTCTATGTCCCATTAGGGGCTCAAACTCATGATCCCGAGATGAAGAGTCACATGATCTACCGACTGAGCCAGCCAGGCGCTCCAGTATCCTTTAGGAGAACGGGAGGGAGAGGTAGGCAGGAAGGGGCATGAGGTGAGGTTTCAGAGATGCTGGCAAAGAGTGATAAGTAAACGTGTTTGCTTTTTTATTATTTATTGACCCATAAAGTTTTGCTTTATAGACTTTTCTGAATGTTTGTCATATTTCAAAATAAGGAAACTTGACTTGGCTAATTGATTTGGCAATGAGAACCAGCTTTGTCAGCTAGGATATTCGGTGGACATTTTTCAAGGTTTGGATGAAAATATGTTGAAAGCTTTCACTGCGACAAAGGCATTGCATCAAAAATATTATGTTGATAAAGGCAAATTGAAATTTATGTTTGGATTCTTCCCAACTCCTTTTGTGAATGTCAGTTTAAACAAATGTCGCCCTGTGAAGGAATGAGAGGGTAATTAATAGTCATTTGATAGGTCTTGGTACATAGCCTTTGTGATGTACTTCCCAGAAATTGAGAATGTGAATTACTCTAATGACTGAGTTGCAAATCGTTTGCAAATCAATGGTTTCTAATTCTTTGTTTTCAACAAAACTAAAGAAGGACTTAGTCAAAAGATTAGCTGATAGAATGTTAAAAATGGGTTTTTGATATATATATCATTGTGATTTTTAGCATGTATCTGATAAAAAGTTCAAAGAATTATATGACAATGCTATAACAAAACATGTTCTATTTAGGGGCGCCTGGGTGGCTCAGATCGTTAAGCATCTGCCTTCGGCTCAGGTCATGATTCCAGGGTCCTGGGATCGAGCCCCATATCGGGCTCCCTGCTCAGCGGGAAGCCTGCTTCTCCCTCTCCCACTCCCCCTGCTTGTGTTCCCTCTCTCGCGGTGTCTCTCTCTGTCAAATAAATAAATAAAAGCTTTTTAAAAAAAAAAAAAGTTCTATTTCTATTAACCTGTTTATGTGAATGAGGTTTCCTAGGGCTTACCTCTACAAAAACCATCAATAGGGAGAGAAATTAGCTGAACCCTGTCTCGTTCTAACAATAATACTCAACCACAGATAAATGATACTCAACCACAGATAAATGAACCAATTAATTTTTAAATGCCTAGTTCATGTTATTAAGAAATGGATATCCAACTTTTAAGTTACATGTTTATTATTTATAAAAACTTTATATTGTTTTGCTCAATTGTATATTCATTAAAATTGCAATGTAGTTCAATCCAGGTCAAAATTTTCAATCTCTAAAGATACATGGTTACACGATTTTAATATGCATGTGTGTATAATCTTATTGCAGAGACACAAGGTAATCTATAAAAGACTTTTAAGCATAAAAAACATGTTAGAATGAAATTCTATAAGGTACATAGAATGGAAATAAGAGTTCAAGAAAAAAAAATGAATGATCTAAAATTTGACTGCTAAATATTTTGTTCGTGTGTTTTTTGAGTACAGTTGACGTACAATGTTACATCAGTAATTTAACAAGTTTATATATGATGTTCACCACAGGTGTAGCTACCACCTGTCCCGTTACATTGCTATCAACAATGTCATTGACTGTGTTCCCTATGCTGTGCCTTTTATTCCCGTGACTTATTCATTCCATAGCTGGAAGCCTGGATCTCCTACTCCCCTTCACCCATTTTGTTCTACCCTTCACCCTTCTCCCCTCTGGCAACCATCAATTCGTTCTCTGTATTTATAGGTCTGATTCTGCTCTTTGTTTGTTCATTTGTCTGTCTGTTCCAGATTCCACTTATGAATGGAATCATATGGTATCTGTCTTTCTCAGTCTGACTTACTTCACTTAGCATAATACCCTCTAGGTCGGTCCATGTTGTCTCAAACGGCACAATCTCATCTTTTTAACTTAATTTATTTATTTATTTTTAAAGATTTTATTTACTTGAGAGAGAAAGAATGAGACAGAGAGAGCATGAGGGGGGGGAGGGTCAGAGGGAGAAGCAGACTCCCTGCCGAGCAGGGAGCCCGATGCGGGACTCGATCCCGGGACTCCAGGATCATGACCTGAGCCGAAGGCAGTTGCTTAACCAACTGAGCCACCCAGGTGCCCTCATCTTTTTTATGACTGTGTAATATTCCATTGTATATCTATACCACATTTGGTCGTGTATTTTTTTAAATGATGGTATTAGATTACTATGAAGTTTTTATTTCTTTAAATACATTTTAAAGTGATGTGACAGCTTTAGAATGTAAATGGTTTCAATAAGTCAGAATTACATTCTTTGCAACTATTTAAACTTATAAAAAATTATAGATGTTAACTTGAAAACCTCCACAGGGGTACATAGTTCTTTAAGCCCAATGACTTAAACAGACTCATGGTTTATTCTCTTACAGAAAAGAAGCTAGAAACAGACAATCCAGGCTGGTATGGCAGTTCCTGGAAATCATCAGAGGCTCTGTCTGGATCTTTCAGTGCTTCTGTTCCGCCATCCTTGGAAGGCAGTTTCTACCCTCAAGGCCATAATATGACTCCTGGAGCTTCAGCCATCATTCCTATGATCTGGGAATCCTGGGGAGAGGGGGCCACAGCAGCTTTGCCAGGAGCCCTAGCATGCCACATCACCTGACCACTCCTATCAGTCAGGGAGCCTGGGAAAGGGAATTTTGCAATTGGGCATAATGCCCAAAGCCCCTGTTACCAAGGGAGGAGATGAGAATATATGTTTGGCAGGCAATTAGCAGTCTTAGTCACATGGAGTTTGATCCATGCTCGTTACATTGTATACAGATGCATGTTTATTTATGCATTGTTACCAGTCTATGAATGATTATCAATGGATGGGAGGATTTCAGGTTATTTTTACTTACTTCTTAGCACTTTCATATATTAATTTTTTTACAATCAACATGTTAATTCTTACAAAAACTTTACTGATATTGTCATAAGTTAGAAAGGGGCAAACTGGGAAAAAGAAAAAAAACAATCAGACTTTAGAGTCAAAAGACCAGACTTTTAACTCCACTCTACAGAATGACTTAGGCATATATCTTCATCTCTGTGAGCCACAATTTCCTTGCCTACAGAAGGAAGGTTGGTTAGATTTTTCCATTACCTCTGGCTTGCCTTGTTTCTGATGAGAAGCCACAGTCATCCTGATTTTCATTCCACTATGTTTAATTCTTTTCCTCTGGCTGCTTTTAAGATTTTTTTTCTCTTTATCATTAGTTTTCAGCCATTCTCTGAAGTGCCTGGTGTGGTTTTCTTTGCATTTATTCTGCTTGTCATTGTTGAAATTCTCATATCTGTATATATCTTTCATCCTATTTGCAAAACGTTCAGTCCTTATTTCTTCAAATAAAAGCTGTTTGCAAGTCTGTGCCTGCTAATTCTACCATCGCTACCATTTCCAGGTCTATCAACTGCATTTTTTTCCCTTTGATTTAAAAAAAATGTATCATTAGATGCTGAACATTATGAATGATATGTTCTTGAGTACTGGAATTTGCTGTCTTTCTTTAAAAATATTATTTTGTTCTGACATTCACTTGTGGATCTGCTTGCTACTTTCAAAACAATTTTTGTAAAGCTTTGTCAAAGTACATCTAGGATAGCCTTTGCTATAGGGATATAGTTTAACCCCTCGTCTAAGATATGACTTTTGTGAAGTCCCTCCTGAGAGCTCACAGTATTCATAGAGGTTTCTTGTTCTGGGTGGTCCGAACTCAAAGTCTTCCAACCTCGTACATGATCTGGTAGTTATTCAGCTCCTTGCTTGTTGTCCATTCGCCAGTATTTGTTCTTTATCTGTTCTTCTGGGGTCTTACCCTACACATGACCAGCTTAGTATTCAGCCAAAGACTTAAGGGGATCCTCTTTGCCCCCCCCACTTTTTTTTAAATTGAGGTGTAATTCATGTATCATAAAATCCATCCTTTTAAAGTGTCTAATGGGGGCACCTGGGTGGCTCAGTCAGTTGAGCGACTGCCTTCGGCTCAGGTCATGATCCCAGAGTCCCAAGATCAAGTCCCACGTCAGGCTCCCTGCTCAGTGGGGAGTCTGCTTCTCCCTCTGACCCTCCCTCCTCTTGTGCTCTCTCTCTCAAGTAAATAAATAAAATCTTAAAAAAAATAAATAAAGTGTCTGATGCATTGGTTTTTAATATATTCACAAAATTGGGCAACCATCACCTCCATCTAACTCCAGGACATTTTCATCACCTCATGAAAATCTCCTTCTGGGAGATTTCCAGAGCTTTGTGTCTGCTCTCCTCTTCAATACTCTGCCCCAAAAATGCCAGATGCCTCAGCCTCCTTGCACTCAAGACTCTGCTTGCCCAGTTCAGTGAGACTGCTGAGCTCCCTTGGGCCTTCCTCCTTGTGCTGGGTTCTAGTAAATGCCTCCAGGCAGAAAGCCAGGGTGATGGCAGGGCTCCGCTGGCTATTGTCCAATGTCTGAAAACACTTATTTTTTTTTCTAGTTTTGTGGTTATTTATGGAAGAAGGGTTACTCTTGTATAATTCCTCCAATGTGGCCAGAAATGGAAATCTCAGTTTATTTGATTTTTGAGATTAAACCTTCTTGTCATTGTGCTTGGCTTTAATAAACACTAAACTATTTCATATATTACTGAAGTGAACGTTATCTTCCCAGTATCTCTTGTACCAAACTCCCATTGTCTAGTACCCACAGACCAGTGCGGGGGGAGTCCCCTCAGCTACAGGTCCACACTGGCCCCGCATTGTTCCAAACCGACTGGTGTGATTCCACCACTGCACCCCCCTCCCCACCGCCATACTGATTAGTTCAGTTAAACTGGGCCTAAGCTAATTAGTGCACGATAGTCTCCTGGCCACATGGATGGGTTCTGGTACAGAGATTTGAGAGGCTAGGGGAGGAGAAATGTATCTTCCCCTTTCCTAATAATTCCTTCCCTTAGAAAATCCATTAATGTGGTTTCTGACCTCTCTCTACCCCCTTACTCACTGCGTCCCAGGAGAAGCAAAGTAATCTCTCTAAATGAAAACCAGGGAAGAATAAATTGGGCATGCTCAGCCCAGCTCAGTTCTTCTTCCTGTCTGAGTGAACTGCCCATGGAGAGCACACAGTCACCTCCGCTTCTCCAGACCAGGAGACTTACTCAGCTGACAGGTTGCCCACATGGGGAGACCCCAACTGGGTGAGCAGGCTATCCTTACTGGGGGGTTCTGGAAGGAGGCCCACCGTGTTCTCACCCTAGGCAATAGCCTCCAACAGTATCAGGATTAAAAGTAATATTTTACTCTTTTGTTTTATATATCAAAATTCTTGTAACTCAGATAGAGACAAGGAGTTATTCACTGGAGGCCCCCTCAGAGACCATAACAGATATATGGCCCAGTTCAGACCTGTGAGATACAGCAGCAGGTCTGGTGGATGATCTGGGGACATTTCCCCCTCCTTCTCAAGGATCTCTCTTTTCCTGTGGGTGTAGCGAGAACCTGTGCCTCCTGCAGCCACCTCAGCCCAGCCTCAGGACGACACTGCACCGGGAGGAGGACAGAGCTGAGAGAAGCCCAGGGAAGCCCTGGTGCCAGTGTCTGCCCAGGCTTTGGATTTTCCAGTTACAGGAATCAATACATCTCCTTTATTATTTAAGCCAGTGGGTTTTGCTTTAACTTGTTCACTGGAAGCATCCCAGCAGACACATCCCCATTCAGTGTAAAGCACTTGTACTTCCTTTGATTCTCTCACTGCGGTCAAGAGTTATAGTAGATGAGGAAATAGAAAGCCAGCAATACAAAACGACTCGCTCAAGATCACGTGGTAGAAAAATGGCAGACAGGGATGGGACACACGCCCAGGTGTCCCTACTCTAAGCTCAGTGAGCTCTCCACTGGGCCACACCACCTGTGCCCGCGGCCAAACAGAAGGTGTTCTGAGGACTCAGAGGGCTTGTCCGCAATATAGGTTTCATGTTAGGGATGCAACCAGGCTTTGGGCTGACATCAAAGAGGAAAATGGCCATGGGGTCCCCAAGTCACCCTCCTCTGTGCCCATTCGGCCTGGGATCTCAAAGTGACTGGCCCTCAGAACTGAGCCCCCAGCAATGGGGTATGGATGGGGATCTTGCTTGTTTTTTTTTTTTTTTAAAGATTTTTTTTATTTATTTGATAGAGAGAGACACAGTGAGAGAAGGAACACAAGCAGGGGGAGTGAGAGAGGGAGAAGCAGGCTTCCCGCCGAGCAGGGAGCCCGATGCGGGGCTCGATCCCAGGACTCCGGGATCATGACCTGAGCTGAAGGCAGACGCTTAACGACTGAGCCACCCAGGCGCCCCGGGGATCTTGCTTGTTAATGGAGAGACTCCTGGAGGAACCAAGGAGGTATTTCCGGAGTACAGGGATCCCAGAGGACAGTGATCAAGGAAATTGGGAGTGAGTCTGGTGAGGTTTCACTGAGTATGGGCCTGAAGGTAGGCATTTGTTACTTAAATTTAAAAGTTGAAAACAAACAAACAAACAAAAAAAACATTTTGAGAACAGCAGCTGTAGTAACATCCAGCATCTGGGTACCCCTCCCCCAGGCCGCTCACTGACATGTGAAATTCTACCATTCCCTTAACTTGACAGTCGAAATGCAACCCCCACCTTGCCCCTCAGCACCTCTGGGGAGCAGTAAGCTATTAAGCATTCTTATTCTTTTTCTATTGTTTTTAAAGATTTTATCCATTTATTTAAGAGAGAGTGAGAGCAAGAGAGAGCACAGAGGGCGAGGGAGAAGCAGACTCCCTGCTGAGCAAGGAGCCCAACTCCGGTCTCAATCCCAGGACCCTGGGATCATGACCTGAGCTGAAGACAGACGCTTCACCGATTGAGCCACCCAGGCGCCCCAAGAATTCTTATTCTTCACTGTGATTGGGTTACCACTCAGTTCCTGAAAGACCAGAAGAGGAGGAGAGTGAGAGTCTTGGGCAAGACAGGAGGCAATCCCCAAAAAGCAGGGTTACGTCTCCACGGCATGGGGACACCTGCTCTCTGAGCGGCCTTGGACCTCCCTCCCATCTAACCAGGAACAGGGCAATCACTGTGGGTCTGGAGAAGCGGCAAACAAGCTCACTCAACTGGTCTGGTGCTACAAGGAATAATTCTTTCCCCTCCCACTCTTCCTCCCCTACCACCCAGGAAAAAAAAAAAAAAAGCCAACAGGAAGAAACATTTCCATTTCACCTGTTGTCCTCAGAGTCTCTTTCTCTCATCCCATGGCTGTTCTCAAAATGTTTTTTTGTTTGTTTGTTTGTTTGTTTTCAACTTTTAAATTTAAGTAACAAATGCCTACCTTCAGGCCCATACTCAGTGAAACCTCACCAGACTCACTCCCAATTTCCTTGATCACTGTCCTCTGGGATCCCAGTACTCCGGAAATACCTCCTTGGTCTCTCCATTAACAAGCAAGATCCCCATCCCATCTGCTTTGATGTCAGGGGCTGGGGCTAGGTGGGCTGAGTCCTGCTGTGGTCAGAAGAAGAAGGTGGAGGCCACCAGCAGCTCCCTTGCCCATGGCTCTCTCTGTGAGGACACCTGGGTTTCCCAAATTCGTAAGGCAGACAGGCAGGAGTAGAAGGAACAGAATGGGAGCTGCCAGCCTCCTGGGGAGGACATCACCGTTAACCTGAAGTCGGCAAAGCACACTGGCCGTGTCGGATCAATAAAAGGGACAAGAATAAAAACTAAACCCAAAAATCTCTTCTTACTCGGTAGGACAAAGTTCCGTGGAGTCCAACAGCCCTTGTTTTTGCATCTGGGCTCTGCCACTCCCTAAGTGTGACCTCACACAAGCTACGTAAGCTCCTTGTGCATCAGCGTCCTCAAGTATGGAGAGTAGTGAAGCTAACCACTCCGCCTCACAGAACTCTTCAAGGAGACAATACACAGAAAGCACTTAACACACACCCGGTAAGGAGGAAGTGCTGATTCAATGTGGCTCTTTCTTTTACTTATCTTGGCTCAGGGAGATGGACAGGAGATGGGACATATCTTGGAGAAGTAAAATATAGATTGTGGGTGAGGATGATTACATGAGCATTTTGTGAGCATTATTAATAACACGGCAAACACTGAGGAAATGGTCACCAGACCTAGGTTTGGGCAGGCGAGCTGCTTACTAAGGCTTTCCAGTTGGATCTAAGGGTCCTTCTGGAGCTTTCACAGAGTTAGGGGCTGCAGTTTACCTTCATTGCTTCTGACACCTGTGGCTGACTCCAGAAGGGGGAGCATCCCCACCGAGTGAGTGGAGGAGAGTGTGCTCGTTTGCAAAAGCCCCTTGGCTTCATCACTAAGGACCACACTCTCCTTGGGGCTAAGAACTATTGACAAGGAGGATTCGTGGGATTTGGGTCTCTTAGGAAGTCAGATCTTGGTCCACCAGGTCCCCATCTTCCCCCATCTCTAACCAGCTCCTTGTTCTCCTTTATCCTCTGCGCTTGCCATCTCGGCAGACCACTTCACTGGATGGACCCTTAGGGTCCTCTGGCCCCACCACCTCATTGACAAAGCATGGAGGACTAGAATTGGATAAAGGCTTGTCCAGGTCTGCACAGGAGGCTTGGGATGGCTGTGGGGCTCACCTAGGTCTGGGGAGCCCGGGAGAGTGTTGGTCGCCCACGCCCAGTAACCACGTGCTCGGCTGTGTGTGGACGGCTCACAAAGCACACACCTATGTCCTGTGCCTGGTTCACAGATGTGCAGCCCTGACCACGAGGCTGGCATGACACACACAGGTAAGTAGTGGCTATTGTTACTGCTCTTGTTATTTCTCATCTCCTGTCTTCACACCGTCCCCAAGTCATGGTGGGTACTAGCATCTTGTCTTACAAGAGCAAACTGGGTTCAGAGGGTCGTTTGAAGGACTGTTCCCACACTTTGAAGTTATTAACAGCACTGCAAGCCCAGCACCCCAGACTCCGCGGTGCGCCCCACCACCGTCCTGCAGTCTGGGACACAGACAGAGCCTGAGAGGATGAGATGCTGGCCGGGCGGCAACGACCGGGACCCTCTGTTCTTCAGACCCACTGTCATCCTAGCACTCTGCCAAGGCCAGCTGCCAGGCCCTTGAAACAGCCCAGCAAAGAGAGAAAGGCCAGTCCCTCGGTGGCCCCGAGACATGAGGCCTGGGAACCCATCCTGCCGCTTCCCCCTGCCAGAGGGGTCATCGGAGCCCCCCCCCCCCAGTGAGGAAGGCAGGGATGCCGACCCAAGCAGGCCCAGCTCACGCCGTCCTGGCGGGAAAACCAGTCGTGTCACGTCCCACGCGGGTCCAGCGCATTGTGCAAGCGGTGTTTCACTGTGGGTGCTCATTGTGGCTTGTGGGACCCAAACCACAAGTGTATCCTGGAGAGGAATAGGCCCACCCCAGCAGAGCCACACAAGGGGGGAGCAAGGGGAGAAGTCAGAGCCCCCCCTCCGGGCTCTTCCACCCTCCTCCCCGCCCTGTTCAGAGTTAGCAGAAAGGCCCCTCCGAGTCGGATTGACAGGAGCAGCTGGTGGGCGGTCGGTGGCTCAGGAAGGGAGGCACTTTCCAAAAGCGTGCGTGGCACCCCCTCTTCTGCCTCTAATCCACGGGCTCTCACCCCGGGCTCCTCTCCACAGCCGTGGAACCCCTGCAATTATGGGCCTAATGGGGGCAGACCCCTATGGATATATATTTTTCCTATGGAGGTTGATAGCTTTCAACAGATTTTTAATCCTCTGTGCAGGACACTGTAGTGTGGACAGATGGAAATAGACTTGCTGCCTCCCCGGACCACGGGTTCCTGCAGTGGGAGTGATCAAGAAGGGAGGGCATAGAGCCAGGCCCTCCTCCTGAAACACAAAGAGTTTTTGAGGCCCAGTGTCCAACTCCACCCCTCACCTTTAGGCCTCCCCTTAGGGGTCCCTTCCTCTAGGGAGCTCTCCTTGATCTTCATGTCCACGTCCCCCCTGGGGCACTTCTCACCATGTGGCAAGTGCCTTCTCAAGTGTTTCCCTGCACTGAACCTCAGATCCCACCGAGGCCGTGGGCTGTCTGTTGGGTTTCTTGGCCCTGCCTGTGACAGCCTGCTAGGGGGCCTGGCACATGGGAGTACCTGGTCAATCCTGCATGAATGAATGAATGAATGAATGAATGAATGAATAGTAGCCTAAATCAGGTGACCCACATCTCTGTGGCTGACAGCCTAAATCAGGTGGCTGTCAAGTGGCTCACATCTCTGAGGAGGGTTCTACGTTTTATTTTTTAAGCAACAGAGCTAGAACTTGGAGTCATTTCATTCATTCCTGCCAGTTTATAGGTGAGGGGAGAAGCTGCAGTCCCAGACCAGTCGGGCCAGGGCTGGTGGAACGGGGCTCAGAGACACAGGGCTGGGGGGCAGGGTGCAGGCAGGCCTCTTCCGTTATCTGAAGAAGAAATGCAGTAACTGACTTGCAAAATGACGGGCCATCCTAAATGTTCACATTTAACAACTGGAGCTGTTCTGGCCTCGTGCTGCGGGCCCTGTCAGGGGACCTCCCCCATCATACATGGACCCTAATCTGGAGGTTGTGTTCCACGTCGCAGCTGGAGGCCCTTTGTGCCTGGGGGCCTGGGTCCAAAGGCCCTTCCCCACCCCCACACATCCCCAGGCCCAGGCTGTGACGGGCCTCAGCTATTATTTCTGTCTGTCCACATTCAGGGCGCGGGTGGTGCTCAGGCCATCTCGGGCTCAGAGAAGCCGGGATGCCCAGCCCAGGCCGGCCCAGCTCTGTGGGTACCGCAGGGCTGGCGCCACGCGGCCATCCTGGCTGTCCCTGGGAGAGCAGGAGCCCTTGGGGCACTTCCGGGCAGGGCTCACGAATGGCCACGCCCCTGGGCCTCTCTCCTTCCCACTGGCCCCACAGATACCGCCACTAACTGGTGCTTCTCCAGGTGGGGGCCTTGAGGAGGCCTGAGGCTGCACGGCCAGCTCCCCACCAGCCCCAGCGGCTCGGGGAGCCCGGCCCGGCCCGCAGACTGGCGCCACCGCCTGGTGGGGAGCGGGACTGGCGCGCTCCGTTCCATCCCTCTCCACCCCGAGCCGTGGGCGGGCTCACTTCAGAGCGCGGGCTGTGTTCCCTGCCCTCCGGGAGGGATGTGACGGCACAGTGTCCACCACCCAGAGCTTATCATCCAGTTGGGGAGACACGTCAGGCCAGAGGAGCACAAAAGTGAACACGCTGAAACACCAGCCAGCGGAGTTGAGAAGCTTACCGGCAATCAGGCCGCCTGACTCACGAGGAGGAGGAGGAGGAACAGAGAGAAGCAGATGGAAAGGCCTGGCCGAGGCCTCCAGGGCCTCCGGGACGCGCAAGCTCAACCCAGGCCCACCCTCCTGCAGAAGATGCCTCGGAGACAGGGGTCAAGTGTGTGAGCTTTAGGGCTGGGCAAGCGGAGCCTCCATAAGCCAGGTGCGTGACCTCTAGCGAACCACCATTCTTGCTAGAGGCACACTTCCTTAATCTGCAAGGGAGGGCTACGAACACTCGCTTTACTGTGTTGTTGGAACGATTACATTAAACACTGGATGTGCGGCACTTGACACAATGCTCAGAATAGACTCTATTCTTAAAAGCAATCCCCTGGGGCACCCAGGTGGCTCAGTCGTTAAGCATCTGCCTTCAGCTCAGGTCATGATCCCAGGGTCCTGGGATCGAGGCCCGCATCAGGCTCCCTGCTCGGCGGGGAGCCTGCTTCTCCCTCTCCCACTCCACCTGCTTGTGTTCCCTCTCTCGCTGTGTCTCTCTCTGTCAAATAAATAAGATCTTTAAAAAAAAAAAAGCAATCCCCTAATAATAGGGAACGAAGGCTTGAGAATGATTATATTTAAAAAACATAAAACAGATTCAGGCTCATTCCTCCAAGAACATCCCTCTTGGTTCTTATTCACATTCTGAAGTAGAAGAGAAAGGAGCAGCATGGCCACCAGCTGAGGGAATGGCCTGCAGCTCCTCATCTATTTTATCTAGCCCACAGCCATGCAGAGACCCTATAGAAATGACATCAAGAGTGGTGGACATAGCAGGGAAGAAATGCTCACACTGATTGCTTGGGGGATGCATTCACGACTCTGCGCTCCTCAGAGCACACACTCATTTACTCCTCACAACACCCCTGCGAGCAGGTGCTATTAATTCCCCTGTCTTAGAGATGCGGGAAGCGGGACACCCAAGGTCACCCTGCTTCTAAGTAGCAAAACTGAGACTGTAGAGTGGCAGCCTGCCCCACAACCTCTCCTCCCAGCCACCAGACAAAAGCTGCCTCTCTGAGGTAGGCACTGCGTTCATCCCCATTTTTCAGACGAGAAGACTGCCATTCAAAGAGGCGAAGTCAATTCTGCAGGGTCGCCTGGGTAGTCAGGGCAGAGCCAGGACAGTCTCAGTCATGAGCTGTGATGTTTAGTCACCTGAGTGTTCTCTTCAATCCAACCCAGAAGCCAGAGAGTAAAGGCCAGCCCCCGTCCGGTAGTAGGAATGGCGCACTCTGAACCGAGGGCTCCGTCGGCAGCCAGGCTTCCCTCGTCCTGCAGGAGCTGCTCGGTGGTGAGAGGCAGCGAGACCATCACACAGGGAGAAGCAAAGACGGGGCTCTGCCAGCAGACTCGAGCCCTCGTTCCGGTCATTTCTGAAACCCAGCAGCACTCCTCCCTTTCGGAGATCCGGTTGTTCAAATTCAGGATCTTATTCCACAAGCCAATAAAGTTCCCCTGGGGTCCCCAAGTTGTGATGAGCTGGTATCAGTCACTTGCAACCCAAATGGGTTTTTCCCTAGAAAGTAATATGCAGAAACAAGCAGCTGAAACCAGAAGACAAGAGGACCGGGAAGACTCACAGAGAGGCCAAGAGAAGCCGAGAGAGGCAGAGAGAGCTACAAGGGGCACAAAGCTAGAGAGGGCTATTCGCCCAGCCTCCCGAAGCCCCAGCACCGTGTGGCTCCTGAGCTCGGTCTCCTGCCCTCAGGCTGCCCCGAAACAGCCATGAAAACAACGTGAACTGGCACTTTTGAACATTTCCTGTTCCAAATGCATGGGAGTTACACCGCCCTTCGAATTCCATGTGTAGACCTCATCTATAGCAGTTTCTCCTCAGAAAGGGTTCACTTCCGGTAAATCTGCAGATCAGCTAGAGAGAAGTCCCGGTCCTTCCGAACCCCTGCATACTTTCCCAAAATGCCTGTCCACCCTGCGCCCCAACTATCCACTGCCCCATCCTAGCAGGGCACTTCTGGGAAGGCAGATGGTATTAGCGCTGAGCTGACCCCCAGCCCAGCCCTCAGGAAGGCAGGGCTGGTGGTGAGTCAGCAGGGTCTACACAGAAGCATCTGGCCCAAGGAACCAAGACAAAGCCTTCTTCATCTAATTGCACACAACCCCACAGGCGGCACCCCATGTGGGCCACCCCAAGGCTGCTGTCAGTCACACGTGCATTTTAATTTAGCTACAGAAGGGGATATGAGCTAAGCACACAGAATAATCCTTCCATTAGAGAGAAAAAAATGGCGCCTGGGGGAGGTTCCATGACTTCCCGAGGTCACCCAGCCCGTCAACCAAGAAGCTCTCTCTGGGGACAAGTTTCCTGGTGCTCATTCTAATCCTGTTCCAGCCAGAACTCCAGGATCCTAGAATCAGGATCTGGTCACATTCCTCACCTCTCTTTTTCTCCCCTGCTCTAATTTTACTGCCTCTCAGAGCTCAAAGTCAAGGAGATCTGATCTCATTCCATCAATCAGTCACGGATTGACCCTTGTTCACAGTGTGCCGCTGGAAGAGACCTTACAGCTCATCTGACCAAATCCTTCCCAGTGTCAGTTGGGCGCTTTGATTCTAAAATACAGAAATTGACTCTTAGCTAACTGAAGAAAAAAAAATTGTTTATTATTTTTTTATGAATTTGAGGAAGATAGGAAGCCCATAAAACTGAACAAAAGCTGAAGACTTGGGTCCCTGATAGGACAGACTCCAGGGATCTTCAGAGCAAGGATCCCTGAGCAGTCTCTTGAGGGGCACCCCCTGCAGCCTTCTTAACAGCCCCCCCCACCCCCCGCTTCCAGCAGACAGTGAGGTGCCGGATGTTTTCAATGTTTTGGTGGAATCAACAAACTCTCACATAATGCTGGGCCCCACTTTAGCATGAGAATCACCTGGAGGGTTTCCTAAAAAGCAGATTGTTGGGTCCCATGCCCAGAGTGTCTGATTCCGAGGTAGGAGTCTGGAACTTTGCATCTGTAACAAGTTACCAGGCAATGCTGGTGTTGCTGGTGCGGGGACCACACTTGGACAGCAAACCTCTATAGGCAAACCTCACTTAGGTTGTGTGCCGCTCTTAGCTGAGGATCCTGGGGCACCTCGAGAAACCGTCCCACCAAGGTTGTATTCAATGGAATCAGCAAGTCCCACAGGGCTGTGCTCAATGGGATTTCCAAAACAAAATCAGAATGCTATGACTAAAGGGTGAATGGGTGTTAGTTGGGCAGGAGAAAACACAGATGTTTTCTATTAAATATAGAAGACTCTCAGGCTTCCCTGGGTTGGGTTAAATAACCCCAAGTTACTTCTGCTGCTCTCCACAAGGTATGCTGATAACCCTCCTTGTAATCTTGAAGGAGAACAAGCTCTCTCTGTCAGGCAGGCAAAATGTTTATTGCAAGCCTGATATCTGGCCAGCCCAATGCTTTTACGGGCCATACAGTAGCAAAAAAAGGCAAACACGATCCTAACTCTCATGCAGCTTTCCTGGGCAATCAAAATGAAACAGTTCTACAGATAAGGTCTCTATAGCATACAACAACGAGGCTATCAATATCACCTCCCTTATTCTAGTTAACATGCTTCTATTAATGCAGCCTGAGAGGACATGAGGTTTCTCAGCAGCCACATCCTACCACTGACTTATTGTCATCATCCAAAATTATTTAGTGAGCATGCATAGTGCACCCGGCCCTATGCTGGATATCACAGGGGTGCAAGAGAAGCAAGAGGCCAGTCTCAGGCCCTTGGGAGCTACCAGCAGTCTTTCTGAAAGGTTGGTTCACTGGCAACTGGACAAGATCTCCAGATCTCAAACTGGACACCCAAAAAGTCATATTTATCTATGCCAGTAGGAACACTTGGATCTTCTGCATCAGTGTAGCCCATATTGGAAGGTAGGAACACAGGCCGAACAATCTGGCATCATATTTCTATCGTGCAATATACAGCCTGGCACCCTCTTTGAGCCTCCCCCAACTGAAGCAGATGGGGGTTCCCCCTGCCACTCCCTTAAAGGGGTCTATGAATGGTCAGCTCTAAATCAGGAGTGGGGAAAGAGTTGAAGCATCAAACAATCCTGAGCTGGAAGGATCTTTACTGCTCACCTTAGTCCAACCATCTCCTTTAACAGAAGACCCTGGACCCCAAGAGGTAAAAGGTTTGCTGAAGTTCACACAATTGGAAGAGGGCAATAAGGATCCAGAACCCAGGCCCCCTCCTACCATAAAACCCAGTGCTCTGTCCACTACACCACCAGAAACAGAGGCGGGTGAGGCAAGGGATAGAGAAAAGAGGACACATTTTGCTCTGGAACTAGCACACCCAGGAGACGCTAGTAGAAAAAGCGTCAGAAAAGGCACTCCATACATATATCATTAAGCAAATGATGCAATGTGAGCAGTATATCAGGGAAAACCTTCAGTGCCCATAATGGAAGAACCCGACACAGCACATTCTTCAGAATGGCTGGGCAACAGAAACAATGGGCAGATATAACTCAAGAGCTCAGAAAGCTTTTGTTTTTAAACGTGCAATGCCAAGAAAAGGAGACAAGGGAGCTAATCCTCAGGAGACAGGGCACGGGGCCAGATGCATTAAGGTGATCTATTGGTCAGACGGTCCAGATGCAATTACTCTTCGAGGAAAGGTGGCTTGTGAACCAGCTCTATGGAGGAAAGGCAATGGGGAGAGTGTCTTTCCAAAGCCAGAGCCACACGGATGTGTGCAAAAGAACCATGGAGATGGTGTCGGGGTGGGGGACGGAGCATCTCGGTGGGTGAAAGGAAGACACCCATCCCCTGGAGCACCTGATTGCATGGTGCTGTTTTCAGAAGATTAGGATGGAGCTTCTTGGGTCGGTGATAATAAGAACTAACACACGTGTAGTGCTGACTCTTTGTCAGACCCTGCTCTAAGTGCTTTGTAGGTATTAGCTTCTCACAGTAATACCATAAGGGAGGGGTGCTTGCTTATCCCCATTTTACACATGAGTCAGCTTTGTCACAGAGAGGCTCAGGATGCTGTTCTAGGTCACACAGCTTGTGCAGCTCAGCTAGGATTGAATCCAGGTATTCTGGTTAGCAGTGCCTAAGCTCTCCTCTGTGCCACCTTCGATCGGGAGAACGGATGCGTGGCTGTGGATGCCCCCAGAACGCCCATATAAATCTTCAGAGTACTCCAGGACTCTGGCTTCTGACCTGCCATTCGGGACCTGCCTCAACTTTCCAACTTGAACTATTCCTCGCCGATATCAACACAAAGTCCTTAATTCTGGCAATAATAATTTTTTTCCTTTTGCTTGTTGATTACAGAGCTCTGATGTATAGCCAAACTGCAATATTTTAGGTTTCTTACAAGGCAGAGAATTGGCACATCAATACAGTGTATAACGGCCAACTGTTCCCTTCGCATGTGTTTCTTACTACCCATGATACACTGAGGAGTTGCATTCGACCCTCAGTTCAGGGAGTGGCCACCTCCTTATCGTAAATAAGATGATCTGTCCCATGTATCAACACTTCCTAGCCTGGTGCCATGCGAGTCACCAAGGGGACCACCAACGGGTCACATACAATCTCTGCCTTCAATGAATTCAGTCTCCTGGAGAGACTGAGTGCAAAGGACAGTTAAACATGGTGAGTGGCCCCGGAGAAGGGTCCAAATGCTTCGGGAACAGAAAGAGAGCCTAGCTCTTGGGAGAAGGAAAAAGGCTCAGCCAGGGACGGAGGTCCGATTGTACACAGCTAGGCAGGCTGGACAGTCTCACAAAAGGTGGGGGACACATGTTTTAGAAAGAGCACCCTTCTAGCTGCATGGGGCGGGGGCTGGAAGGGAGAAGGACCAGGAGGACAACCAGTTAGGAGAGGACTATGGAGTTTAGGCAAGAGATGAGCGTTAAACCAAGGCAGAGGCACTGAAATTGGAAAAGAGACCACGGATTCAAGCGGAAACTCAGAGGTGATGTGAATAGGGCTTTTTTTTTTCTCCTGTGAGGCTCACTTAGGCTGCAGATTCACTTGCCATGAAGAGAGCTTTGGATGTGACTGATCATGCCTGAAGAATCACGGAGACTGGGTTTGTGATTAGGTCATTTGGAGCTTCCAGGAAAAGCAAGTCCAACCGGAAGACTAGGGTTCAGATGGCGCCCATGTGCTCTTGTGCTAGTGGCCTGCATTCTCTGAAAGTAGGTCACATCATTTGCAAAGTGAGAATCATCACGTCTCCCTCTTGTGGCAGCAGCTGACTCGGGGGCAATATCGTCTCATCCCCTTCTACCTCTCCTTCCAATGACAACAACAGCTTCCACCATTCACAGAGCGCCTACGATGGGCCACGTACGATTCTAATGTGCAGTAACTCACTGAGTCCTCACAACCACCTGAGGAGGTAGGTACTATTATTAGGGTCATTCTGCAGATAGAGAAGCTGAGGCAGAAAGAGATGCAGTAACTTGCTGACTTCTCACAGACCATAGCAGAGCAAAGATGTGAAGTCAGGAGAGTCCCCTCTTGTGATTGCCTAAGCACGCACCTACCCTTATGTACAGGAAGCCTAGGCCCTCCCTCCTGAGCGCCCCCTCCTCCCCCGTACTCAAAATCCCACTCCTTTGGTCCTGCTTGCTCACACCAGCCAAAGAACAAGCTCAACCTCTTGCTGCCATTGCAAGATGCTACCACAAGGTGTCGCTATTGAGAGGCAATCCAGCAAGGCTGGTTCAGGTGGTCTGTGGGTGGGGATGGGGATGCCCTTACTGGTTCAGGTTCCCGGCTAAGCTACAGTGGGGTCCTACACAGGAGCTCCGAGGCTTCACTTCCTCTGTAGTTCTCACCACCTGCTGATATATTGTTCCTCAAATCATGCTGGGGGTGGGGGACTCTGATTCCAACAGGGCATCTAGTCCCTTAGCGGTTCAGCACCACCAACCCAGACCCCCTTTTCCTCTCTGGTGGGTCCCTTTTGGATCCTCTGGGATTCTTTCCTACCAGAATGCCATGGGCAGGGCCATGCCAACTGAGCTCACCAGGTCCCCTTAACTTCAAGTTTCAGGAGAGATGGAACTTATGGTCCAAGTGCCTTTACACACAAGAAACCCCCCTGGGTCACTTGTGCAAATTGGCTCAGCCCCTCTGAGACTGACTACTAATGAGAGCGGCAGCATTTTCTACACAAACACCCCAAGATGTCTGTTGTACCTTTTTCCCCCTTACCTATGCATAGCTAACAGAAGTTCAAGTGACTGCTTTCTGAACAAAAACCTACTCCAGAACATACAGTTCTGTTCACTGACATGTAGCAATGCTAGAAGCTTCTTTCTCTATGTCTAAAGAGGCTATTACATACCTTAAGGCCATTAGGAACCCTCTTGGATATCAAGTGAAAGCTTCCCGCAACAGACATTAGAACAGGCCAACAGGCCACCAAGACCTTATGGAGTGTCATGAAAGACTTTATGGAGTGTCATCGGAAGGTTGATGACTGCAGTTTTCTGTCCCAGGCAGAGAGAATCAGAAAGAGACACAAACCTCTTCATAAAACAGAGGGTCCAATACCAATCCTCAGCAAGAGGAGGAGAATGCTGTGGGAAATCACATGTATCCTGAAGTTTAACCATGATTAGTGCAGCCAGATTTAGCCAATAAAAGCACAGGATATCCAGTTAAATTAAATTTGAGTTTCAGATTTCAAAAGGGGTAATTTTTAGAATAAGCATATCCCTTGCAATATCTGGGACATACGTTATTTAAAAAATTATCAGTTGTTTATCTGAAATACAAATTTAACTAAGCATCCTGTATTTTTTTTTTTTAAAGATTTTATTTATTTGACAGAGAGAGGGAACACAAGCAGGGGGAGTGGGAGAGGGAGAAGCAGGCTTCCCGCCGAGCAGGGAGCCCGATGTGGGGCTCGATCCCAGGACACTGGGATCATGACCTGAGCCAAAGGCAGACGCTTAACGACTGAGCCACCCAGGCGCCCCCCTTCAGACACCTAGGTCTGAAGTATAACGATGATCAGAAGCAAACCCATATCCTAAGCAAGCAAAGATCAAAGGTATTTTAAGAGGTCAACAGTTAAAATTCATTTGTCTACTAAACACTGACTAGACTGTCTTTCACTTTTAAGCAGTGGTTCCTAAGCCTGACTATATATTGGAACTAGCTGAGGAATTAAAAACATATATAGATGCTTGCGTTGTCCCTGGGGATTCATTTTAAACTGGGTGGAGGGCGTTCTAATATGCAACTGGAGTTAAGGACCACCGTCTTAAAGTGAAGAGTTGTCTGTACCTGCCTATTCAGCAGAAAACTTCTCCCAAGTTGTCAAAGAAATAAGACTGGTCCACTTTCTCTGCAATTATATTTCCTTAAACTCATAACTCACGGTGAATTTCCACTGACAACAGCTCTGAATGTGCTGAGGATAAATTGGCAAAGAGATGGATTGGCTATGAGTAATTCTTGTTATCAAAAAGCATTTCGGGGCACCTGGGTGGCTCAGTCATTAAGCGCCTGCCTTCAGCTTAGGTCATGATCCCAGGGTCCTGGGATCGAGCCCCACATCAGGATCCCTGCTTGGTGGGAAGCCTGCTTCTCCCTCTCCCACTCCCCCTGCTTGTGTTCCCTCTCTCGCTCTGCCTCTCTCTGTCAAATAAATAAATAAATAAATAAAATCTTTTAATAAAAAAAAAAATGATATCAGGATGTGAGGCCTTTGGGAGGTGCTCGATCCAGGAAGATAGAACCCTCCTGAATGGGAGTAGCATCTTTTAAAGAGGTTCCAGAGAGCCCCCTAACCCCTCCTACCTTGTAAGGACACAGCCAGAAGGTGCCAGCTACCAACCCGGGAGAGGCCTTTACCCCATCATGTTGGGCCATGATCCTTGGACTTAACAGCCTCGGTGACTATCAGAAGTCTACTCAGTATGTGGCATTTGGTTATAGCAGCCTAAGTAGACTAAGACAGATGCCAAAACACATGTCTAAGAAGCCAAATATATCCCAGGGAGAAAGTTTTAAAAAGAAATCCATGTCTACACACTTTCTGGTGAAACTGCAGAAAACAAAAGATAAGGAAAAACCCTAAGAGAAATCTTTAGAGTGTACCATTTAGGCTGACAGCTGAATTCTCAAAAAACCCCCAAACAAACCAACAAACACAATGGAACCTAGGAGACAGAAGAATGACCATCTCCATGGGCTGAAAGAAGATTAACTCCCAACATAAAACTCCTTACCCAGAAAAAAAACAGTAACCATCAACATGAATTGAAGTATATTCAACAAACAAAACCTGAGAGCGTTCACCACCATATACCAGTATGCATTCTCTAATATGGAGCAGAGCTCACCCCAATGTGGGTAAATCTAAACACCGGTTGGGTAAATAAAACAATAATGATTCTACCCACACACACCTTCCCCACACACAGACACACATATATACACACAAACACACACCTTCACACACACACCCCTTCCCCACAACACACACACACCTTCCCCCCCACCACATAAACAGAGGTATACACATACACATACATACACCTTCCCAAACACACACATATACACACACCTTCACACACACGCACACACACACACACCTTCCCATTTATTTTCCCTTTTTAGTGTTCTTTCTTACTGATCCAGGCTTCCTCTGATATCATTTCCCGTTAGCCTGAAGAACTTACGATTTATTATAATGACAGGCTACTAGAGTCAAGTTCTTTCAGATTTTTTTCTGTGGACAAATGTTTTTTTCTTTCATTCTTTTTTTTGTTAAGATTTTTAAAGATTTTATTTATTTGAGAGAGAGAGAGAGAGAGCACAAGACGGGGTAGGGTCAGAGGGAGAAGCAGACCCCCCACCGAGCAGGGAACCCGATGCGGGACTCAGTCCCGGGACTCCGGGATCATGACCCAAGCCGAAGGCAGCCGCCCAACCAACTGAGCCACCCAGGCACTTTCTTTCATTCTTGAAGTAGGTATTTTGAATGATTTTTTTTTTTTAAGATTTTATTTATTTATTTGAGAGAGAGAGAATGAGAGACAGAGAGCACGAGAGGGAAGAGGGTCAGAAGGAGAAGCAGACCCCCCGCCGAGCAGGGAGCCCGATGTGGGACTCGATCCCGGGACTCCAGGATCATGACCTGAGCTGAAGGCAGTCGCTTAACCAACTGAGCCACCCAGGCGCCCTTGAATGATTTTTTTTAAATTTCAGCATTTTAAAGAAGCCGGAACCACCATGTTCTGGATTCTACTGTTTTTGATGAGAAGTTAACCATCATTCTTGTTATTGTATTGTTAAACTTATGTGCCCTTTTTCTCTAGCTGTTTTTATGATATTCTCTTTAATTTTGATTTTCAGTATTTTGACTATGATGTACCTCAGTATGGTTTTCTTTGTATTTATTCTACTTTGGTTTTCCTGAGTTTCTAAGATCTGTGATATTTTTTGTTAATTTTTGAAAATTAACAAGCATAATCCCTTCAAATATTCCCTGTGCCCCATTTTCTCTCTTTTCTTTTGTAGGTACTCCAATATACATATGTTAGTATTTGATATTGTCCTAAAGTTCCATGTAAGTCTGTTGTAACTTTATTTAAATTTTAATTTTTCTTTCCCAATGCATAAGTTTGGATAAATTTTATTAACCTATCTTCAAGTTCTGCCGCTAAATCCTTCAAATGAAATTTTCATATCAGTTCTAGAATTTTCACTTTATTCTTTTATGGAATTTCAGATTCTCTGTTGCAGTTTTCCATATATTTACTTATTTTGCCCATCTTTTCTGCTAAACACTTTAACAGAATTATACTTATCTTAAAATTTTTGTCTGCTGGGTTCAACATCTGGGTCATTTCTTGTTCTGTTTCTATCGGCCATTTTTCCCTCTTGATTATGGGTCACATCTTCCCGCTGTTTTACATGTCTCCTACCTTTGACTATGTGTTCATTTGGGAAGGATTGATGGGCATGTGTGCCTTGAAGAGGTCTTTATCCTTCTTCTCTGTCCCTGCTGCTGCTATGTACTCAATGAAGACTCAGAAAAAAGTGACAGGTTGAGTGCTCCCAAGGAAATCTCTCTCCACCATTACTCCCTGTCCTTTACCTTCACCAGGCCAGAGCCATGCAGTTGGTGAGGTCTTAAAAATGAGGATTTGCAGGTGGGTGCCATAGGTCTTTTGGAATTTCAAATACATCATGACAGCTCGTGCAAATTTCAGCCAGTTCAGCTAGTTTCTCACTGCAACTCCAAAAATCCCCTATCTATGATAGGTTTGCTCTTCCAATACTCCTATATGAAAGCAGCCTCATGTATAACTCTCCTAGAAAGGGCTCTTTACACTCTGGAACTAGGTCATTTTAAATTCTTTGCATCCTCAGCTCTCTGATGAGTTTTTAACAACTATGATTTTGTAGCTTATTCAGCGTACATTGTTACCATGAGAGTAATGGTCTCTTGCAAATTTCTATAGCCCAACTGGAAGTGGAAGTCCAGATGCTTTTCAGAAAGGCTTGTTAATTTAAAATATGGAAAGACAGGATGAAAAGAAGCCTCTGACATCTGTAGACTATGAGATTATCTATCTCCTCTCCATATCTAGAACCAAATAACACTAACTGGACTCAGGGAACCCCCCCCCCCGGTTAAAAGCTGGGTCTGTATCCCTGCTGAGAAAGCCCAGGAAGGCTAATGTATTCAGTGCCCACTACAACAGAAACAGCTGCCTTTAAAAGGACACCTGTTTTTAAAATGGAATTTGGGGGAAATGAAGTAAAAAAGATTTTAGTCCAATTTCACCAAATGGGATTTCTGATACCATTTAAAATGCCCTTTATCCTCATTTCAATTTATTTCCACTTCTTAATCCTTGCTGGACTGGCACCAAATTCAAAGCCAGTTTCTCTAACATACCTGCTGGGTCTGAAGAGATAGTTGTGCATGCAATTTCACATGAAGAAAAATAGAAAAGGGGGCTGACATGAGAGGCCCTTTGCAGCAACAATTCCTCTGAAGCAGGAGTGAGGATCCGAAATCTGAAACACAAACATCTACCCCCAGAACACTCAGTCAACTGCTCTAGGTCTTATTATGTAGAAGGATACAATTAGATCCAGTAAGAAATTACTTAAAGATCCATGCTTAGGGCGCCTGGGTGGCTCAGTTGGTTAAGCGACTGCCTTCGGCTCAGGTCATGATCCTGGAGTCCCGGGATCGAGTCCCACGTCGGGCTCCCTGCTCAGCAGGGAGTCTGCCTCTCTCTCTGACCCTCCCCCCTCTCATGCTCTCTATCTCATTCTCTCTCTCAAATAAATAAATAAAATCTTTAAAAAATAAAAAAAAGAAAAAAAGAAAAAAAAGAAAGATCCATGCTTAAATAATTTTAAATAGTCCAGAACATTAGGGTCAGAAAACACTTTTAAAAATCTGATGAGGAGGCACAATGAAGGTGGCTGCATGGGCTTTGAAACTCCCCAGTGCCTCCCAGGAACAGACACAACAATTGGGACTGAGGGAAAAAGACATTTGTAGAATAGGTAGTAGAAGCAATGCTTAGAAGGAAGAATGAAGATCTAAATGCAATCATCTAAACTTCTATATTAAGAAAGTAGAAAGAAAAGAGCAGCTTAAACCCAATATATATAGAAGAGAAACATGAAGGCAAAAACAGGAATAATGAAATAGAAAATGGACAAAGAGTAGAGAGAAACCAATTAAACCAAAAGCTCTTTTAAAAATGTAATACATTTGATAAACCTCTAGAGTTATCAAGAAAGAACACAAATTACTAATATCAGGAATTAAAGAGGAGACATAACTACAGGTCCTACAAACACTAAAATGATAGAGTGATAATATATGCAAATGTATGCCAATATATTCATCAACATAATGAAATTACCTATTCCTTAAAAGAGGCAAATTACAAAAACTACCATAAAAAGGGAAATCATTTAAATGATCCTATGTCTCTGAAAGAAATTGAATTCATAATAATTTTTTAAAAAACCCTTTTCACAACAAAAACACCAGACCAAATGGCTTCATTGGTGAAGTCTATCAAATGTTTAAGGAGAAAATAGCACCAGTCTTACACTAAAACTTTCAAAAAAGAGGTGAAGGGATATCATTTTATAATGTCAGCAGTATCCTGATGAGAAAAACAAAATCATTATAATACAATTACAGATGAATATCTTTCATGAACACAAATCCTTAACAACAACAAAAAATCAGTAAATTGAATCCAGCAATATTAAAAAGGATAGTACATGTGACTTGGTGGGGTTTATCCCAGGAATGCATAGGTGACTTAACATTTGAAAACTCAATGTAATCACAACATTAACAGAATAAAAGAGACAAATTGTAATCATCACAAGAGACACAGAAAAAAAAAAACACAACAAAATTAAACAACTGTTTATGATTTAAAAAAAAAAACCGTCTCAGCAAAACACTGAAATAGAAGAGAACTTTCTCAACCTATCTCCCTTATACCAAAAACCAAAAATGGGAACATTCTCTACATTCTGTCCCACATTTGGCTGTCTCAACAATATGTCTTGGAGATCACTGCATAACAGGACATGAAGTGTCTCCTCATTATTTTTTACAACTGAGAACGGTCCCATGGAGAGATATGCCATGATATATTTAAGCAGTTTCCATTTTACAGATATTTGACTTGTTTCCAATCTTTTGCTGTCCTTTATTAAGACGAGCAAAATGGCCACCTTCAAGGGACTCAGGACAATTTGGGAACCTAAGCTTATAATAAAAGTATAATGTTATTTCATCAATAATTTTGTCAGGGATTACATGTTAAATGGCTACTAATGAATGCAAAATTTTAGGTCATTAATCAGGAAAATAGATTTGCAAATGAATGATTTGTGGTTATGATAAAATAAGGATGTGGATGATGTGGGAAACAAAGGCAGAAGAAAAATTATTAAATTTCCTTACTACCTACAGCCCATTGACAAGTCCTTGAAACAGGCAGAGTGACATTCCTCTAGGGACTCAGCTGCCTCCATGTTAATACTTTCCTAAGGGCAAAAGGCAATCCTAGCCTGACCACCCCCCTCCCCCCCGCAGGATCCTGTAAGTCTAACATATAAAAATTCCTTTGGAAACTTCCTTTATCTCTAAACCCCCCCAAGATACATGTTGGTAATCATCACCCCAGCATTTGGCCCACCCATATACATCTGAAGGGTCTCATGACTAAGGTTTTATTAGATGGTAATAAATAACCTTTTCCCAACAATAGCTAGCCCCCTCAAGGTCCTGGAAACCTTGCTTCCAAAATTCCTTAGAGACTTACACTGTCCCTAACCCTCCCCCAACTTGAAAGTATATAATGGGCCACTCCTCCTGACCCCTTTGCAGCTCTTTCTGCCTATGGGGTCCTGTCCCTGTGCTTTAATAAAATCACCTTTTTGCACCAAAGACATCTCAAGAATTCTTTCTTGGCCATCGGCTTCAAACCCTAATAACGTTCTTCCTACATCATATGGCGCCTGAACGTGGGGCTTTGAGTCCAGCATCTCATCTGGACTCTGACCCGCGGTGCAAACTTGGTGAGTACTTTCTCTCCTCTTCCTTTACTCTCATTCCAGGGGCCCTTCAAGGAGTACGGTCTTACTGGATCAGGCTGCAATCTTCTAGCCTGTGGCTACTCTACTGGGAGGAGAAAGTCTGCCTTTTGGCTGGAAGTTAGTACCCTGGCCGGAATGGTAATAAGACCCAGAAACTTGATGCCCTCTCTTTATTCCTGTCCTTATACAAAGTTGTCTGTCTTGGGCATGGGACAGCCACCTAAGTCACCAGGACGGCTGCCGATCTTAAGACTCCCGTGTGAGGCCTGCTTCTCCCTCCTATTGATCTAATGTGATCTCCTCCACATCTCCGGTCTAGCCGCTTCTGGCTGTGGGACCTCCACTCAGAGCTGGCCAAAACCAGTACCCGATGGAATTAAAACCCAACCGGGGACCGTTTCCTAGAGAAGTTGGCTGTAAAGACCACATGGGTTGGAATGTCACTTGGACACTGATGGATTTCTATCTTTACTGTTTTCCGTCCATGCCCTCTACTAACTACTTAGCTACAAAATTGGGTAATTTCCCCTTGTAAAACTTTTCTAGTGTTCTCCATGGGTTAAAAACAGTGGGTTCTTCAAGGCAAGGTAAAATAAGGCATGACCTTCTATGGCATGACCTTCAAGGCAAGGTAAAATAAGGCATGACCTTCATGGCATGACCTTCAAGGCACGGTATTTTGGTCCATACGCCAGGCACCCATCTGTAGCCTAGGATGCAATGGGGAAGCAGGGGGACGCTAGCATCCCTCCCACAGGAGGCTTTATCGGCATTGGTGGTCACAGCGATTTTGTTCAGGGGACACCTCGGGTCGCTTTGACACCAGGAACCTCTGGCATATCCTGCGTGGGACGCCACCCTGGAGTCAGGGGGGATTTTCTAGGTAATGGACCTTCTCTTTTCTTCAGTTCCCAAGGACTCTCCCTTGGGGTGCCTTTTAACCCACTGGAAACAATTCAGATTGCAAAACTTAGGAAAGGACTGAGCTCCTATAACACTGCATGGCCTCAGTGGGATCTATCAGATCTCCTCTGCAGGAAATAGGGCAAATGGACCTAGAGCACCTTCATTGCTCGTACCTAGGCCTTCATTGCTCTACACCAGGACCCCAACCCTTTAAGGGTGTCTTGCAGAATGTGTTTGCCCGAATGTGTCTGGCTAGTAAACCCCTCCTGACATACTGAATGATAATTATCTAAATAGGCCTCCTCCCTGTAAACCCATGTTATTGGAGGAAACACAGACCCTCCCTAGCAAAGGGGACCCTGACTCTCTTTCTCTCTGTTCCTCCCCCTAATAGATGTGGGGGCTTCTCCCTCACTCATTTCCCAAGTTAATGGCTGTAACTACAGCCAACTGTGGTTAGTCTCCCTTGGGACGGGGAATTTATGGAATATTCCCAAGCAGCTGCCGAAACTCCCTTTGTTTCGGGGAAATTCCCTGTCTTCTCTGGCCCAACGTGGATTGCCTATTCCGCCTTATTGGTGGAAAAACATGGCATCTGTGCCTCTCTTGGAGCTGATGAGCTCTAAAACTGGGAACACTTTCTCTGCCTTCTGGCAGGACTTTGCCTCTTCTGTCTCCCCCTCCTCCTCCTCCTCCTGTTTCTGCACCACCTTGGGTGCGGCCTGCATAACTGGCTTCTAGACCATCCTCGGTGCCTCAGGCATCATGGTTCATTCTCCCCTCACTGTCAAGGAGCAAGAAGAGCACCCCTGGACCTAACACCGCCTACTCCAGATTTCCCCACCAGTGTCTCAGGTAAAAATTGACAATGGGGAGGATCCAGGTGAAACGTAATTCAGTATTTAAACTAAGTTAAGTTTGGTGGTTTAATTAAGACAGACATGTCTTTAAGTTATCAGCAGTAAACGTGCAACTTTTATTCTATTGAGGTTTGCTGAAGGTCAGATAAGCTCATGTTATCTCTGTTGCAATTTGTTAGCAAAAAGATGACTAAAATGATGGTTAATTGTCTATCTCATCAAAGTTTTCATGGGTAATTGCTAAAATAGCTTTCAAAGCCTTTGGTAACCTGAAACTTTAAAGTTTTGCTTGGATGATAAATGGAATTAAATTCGTTGGACATCTCAGTCTTTTCCAAATAGGATAAAGGGTAACTCATTGATAACTGGACATAGGTTTGTGCTTTTGACTTTTTATTGCAAAGAAACTAAGGGTATTTAAATCTGTTGGTAAACATGTTTTGTGCTTAATTGATTCATAAATTTACCATCTAAAGAATTCTGGTGAAACAGTTCACAATTGGTTACTACTTAGTCTTCACTGGAGACTAAGGTTTCTAAGAGGGCAAAATTCTGCTAAATGTAATTACGACTGATGGAAATAAGGGAAACAACTCTGTGGAAAAGTAGAAGATATGTAAGAAAGATATAAGGAATGGGGATGCATTTTTGCTGAAGGTAAAAGAAGGTAATTTTGTCCTAAATGAGACTGGTTGTTTGGAAAGAAATGGCTTGGGACAAAATCTAAATGCAAAGGAAAGTTGTAGAAGGTTTATGAAGGGAAAACGTCGGAACGGAATTTTAGATGTGTTCGGGACAGACTAAGATTGAAATGAATGGATTTTAAAGTACACTGGTATAAGGTTGAAAGTTTGCTTTCTCTCTGTTCAAAAAAGTTTTCTTGAATTGTTGGTCTACTCTTGATAAGATAATGTAAACAGCTGTTTTCTCTTTGCCTGCCCAGAAAAACCAGTTTCTATGTTTTGCCTTTATCAGGTCTTTGATGATCCCTAATCCTATTTAGGTAGGTGCTTTAAAACTTTCTAAGGTTTTAACAAAGTTCCCCAAGGTTTAAATCATGAACAGTGTCGTTGACTAATTGGGCTTGTTTGTTTGGCATGTTACGGTCTGGTATAAGGTCATCAGCACTCGATATTCTGGCTATTGAAGTGTTATGTGTCACAGAATAACTGAGTTTCCTTGTCAATCGTATCATAAAGAACTCTCAGATCAGTAACAATGTCCATTTCTGAGTTTTTGTCATTTAAATTGTTCTTATTGTCTTGCAAAATGAGTTTCATCTTCAAGGAGATTCATATAAAAGACTTTTAGGACAATACAGGTATTCAATATCTTTAAGATCATAAAACTGAAATGGGTAAGATTTTCCAGAACTAACTAAAAGCTGCGTTCAAACTGAACAAGAATTAGAAACCTGGGACAAAATGAACTAAAAAGATGAATATGGTTTTGTAACTCTTGGTTGAAACATTGCTGATTCTCTAATGTTTACTCTTCCAGATTAAGGAGACTTTCTCTTAAGATATCTATGACTTACAGAAATGTGAAAATATTCATTTGTGAACAAATTCACACATTTAACTTTTCTCTCTACCTGAACCCTCCAGAATTCAAAAGGTCTCAGTAAGTATTCTTTCTTCTATGGCAATCATAGTCATTTGCATAAGTCCAAGAAGAATCTGTTCTTATAACAGGACATCATTGGAAACATTGGTTATTTTACCAAAGCTTTGACTGGAATGTCATATTTGAGAGAGACATGCATAGACTCAGATATGACCAAACAGGTTTAAGGAACTAAGGTTGACTTTGTGAAACCTGGAGCCATAAAGCCCCTTGGAAATGTTGGCCTGATACCTTGGCCTACCGAGTTCCCAGCAACCTCACCAGGTGAGTAAAGAATGTCACTTCCTGGCACGTGCAGGAAACTCAGGGTATATTGGGGAGCTCAGGAAGAGGAACTCGCCCAGATTACAGGCATTGCAGGCATGTCTGATGGCAAGTACCTGGGTTCTGGGCTGGAGAGGCTACTAAAAGTGGACACGTTCTGTGTCTCATTGGTATGACCAACCAACATCCATTTTTGTTCCCTCTTTGGAACTGGAGGTGTTGTTTGGCACATGGAAGCTCTTCATAAGTACATGGTCAAGGCCCTAAGGGATACTCAAAATAGCATTTCTCTACTAAATACTGAAGTAACACAATGCTTAAAGCAGTTTTACAACATAGAACGGCATTAGATCGTTTAACTGCTGCACAAGGTGGAATGTGTGCTGTCATAAAAACAAAATGCTATGCATATGTCCCAGACGACCACAAAATATTTCTGGGTTTCTGACATAAATTCTCAAATTGGTACTTTAAACAATCCCTCTTTCCTTTAATAATTGATTAAACTCCTGGACTGGAAAAGGATTTTTTGTCAACTATCAAAGGACTCTTATTTGAGCTTCTTTTTCTTTTTGTTACACTAATCATGTTTTGCTGTTTTCTCCCATGTCTCTCCACCTGGTGTCGAGACTCCTTCACTGCCATAACTTCAAGCCAACAGATGATCCTTTTCACTTGGAAAGATCTACACATGCAGTCTCCCTTGGATTCAGCTGCCTCTGTCTTTTGTAACTCCTAGATCTATATAAGCCCCAGCTGACCAAGGTTGACCCATAGGTAGGGACATCTCTACGCCCCTATTCAGCAGGAAGAAGTTACAGAAGATGAGACCTTCCACCCTCAGCAACCTTAAAGATTTAAGGGTCAAAACTGTTCGGGGGGAATGATGTGGGAAACAAAGGTAGAAGAGAAATTATTAAATTTCCTTACTACCTACAGCCCATTGACAAGTCCTTGAAACAGGCAGAGTGACATTCCCCTAGGGACTCAACTGCCTCCATGTTAATACTTTCCTAAGGGCAAAAGGCAATCCTAGC
>NC_138374.1:44332674-44356883 GCF_054177405.1 Leptonychotes weddellii | reverse complement strand
TTAACGTATAAAAATTCCTTTGGAAACTTCCTTTATCTCTAAACCCCCCCAAGATACATGTTGGTAATCATCACCCCAGCATTTGGCCCACCCATATACATCTGAAGGGTCTCATGACTAAGGTTTTATTAGACGGTAATAAATAACCTTTTCCCAACAATAGCTAGCCCCCTCAAGGTCCTGGAAACCTTGCTTCCAAAATTCCTTAGAGACTTACACTGTCCCTAACCCTCCCCCAACTTGAAAGTATATAATGGGCCACTCCTCCTGACCCCTTTGCAGCTCTTTCTGCCTATGGGGTCCTGTCCCTGTGCTTTAATAAAATCATCTTTTTGCACCAAAGACGTCTCAAGAATTCTTTCTTGGCCGTCGGCTTCGAACCCTAATAACGTCTTTCCTACATCTGTCTTAACCATTAAATGGGTCTGAAAAAGCAATTTTAACACAATGGGATTATTTTTTCAGAACTGTGTCAGACACTGAACTCAGTAAATAACAATCTGGAATAGAAATAGAGCCACTGATGGTGGTGGTATTATTGAGTCATTAATGAAAATATTGACTGGAAGAGTAGGTTTTTGGGTTTATTAATGAAAGACCCAGAAAAATGCAATGTCTTAGAGTTAAAACAATAAGTAAAGTTGCCTTCCACTGCACTCTGCCAAATAAGGCTATACTGGAAGGAGCGGAAGTTAACTATGAGCCAACAGTCAAGTGCAGGGTATAAGTGTATCTTTCCATATGTATACACACAGTATATATGTTTCGGGATTGTCGGATTTTTTTGTTGTTAATAAATTCTGTGTCTACCTTTATCTTCAACATTTTTTCCTCAGGTTCTTGAATTGCAAAAGATAGTAATTTAATTTAATCTAGCCTTAGACAATATCCCCCAGAGCCCGAGCACACACAGGCAACTACTCCTGACCTAAAAGTCTCCTTTCCTCCAGGAATCAGAGCCTAGGACCCATCCTCTCCTGGCATACTTTTCTCTTCCATTACAACAGCCTCTCATGGGTTTTCACTCCTCCAACTGCACAATCAGCCCTTTGAGGGTAGGATCCTATGGCAACAAGGTTTCCTTCCCAGCCACGGGCAGGCCCGGGCAGGGTGGACAGCTCGCCTGGGCAGCGCTCCTCCGGCGGGTGGCTCCGGGCCGGGCTGCTTCTCTAGTGTGGCTCCACCATCTCAGAGTCCTAAAAGCCGAGGATCTGGCAAACTGTTCTAGACGTCATTTCCTGCCATGTTCCGCGGCCTGACTGAGCCGGGAAACACCAGTACCTGTAGGGCAAGAAACGGGACGGCTGGAGTCCAGCCAGAATCCACCCTCCCAGAGATTTCTCGAGGGCCCTCTGACACCTTCAGAAATCGATTTTCGGATTCCCCCAGCCAGGGTCGGCTCGATGCCTGCACTTACTCTCCCTGACCGATGCACAAATTGGAGGCCCAAGAGAATGTCGGGGTCAAAGGGCACACACTGGAGCTCAAACTCCAGGCTCCTGCCCCACCAAATGGTGTGCCTCGACAAGTGACCAGGTCTCCCCCTCCGAAAATTCCAGATACGAGAGTATCTACCTCACGAAGCTGCTGTGAGGGTTCAGTAAGTTAATGAGGGGACGGTGCCTAGGTCATGTTGTCTAGTAGTCCTCTTCCCCAAGTATCCAGGCCTCAGAGGCTGCCCACCAGGAGGTGCTCATGAAGACCTGAGTGGGGGAAAATGACTGATTCTAGAGCGCTGGACCAAGGAAGCGGCCTTAAGGGAAGATGAGCCTCTCCAGAGAAGATGGCTGTGTTCTCCTTGAATGAAGGAGAGTTGAGCCCCGCCGAAAGAGCCCTCTGGGGACCTGGGTGTCCCTGTCACATGCTCCCCGGGACCTCCTTGCCTGAGTCCAGCCACACTTCTCCTTTTGAAGTCACACCTTTGGGTGTTTGTCTGTGCCCAGGCTTCCCGCTCTGGGGTGCGGGCGGAGTGGGCGAGCCCGTGGAAGACAGGCCTGTGCGCAGAGAGCAATGCCACCAGCCAGGACACACCAGGCAGGGTCTAGGCTTGGGCTTAGGGTGTCCCGCGGGAGGATCGCCACTCTGACATCCCCCAGGTCAGGCCGAAGATCTTCGTCTCACATGTGAAGGCGCCAGACTCACAGAGAGGACAGGTAGAGGGCATTAGCTGCACACCAGCGACGGGCGGGCCTGCAATGACTCCCGTGCTTGCCACGGCGCTTGCTGAGGCTGTGAAGATCCTATCCCTAGTTTCTGTACCAACACCTCCTCTACTAATGCAGCTACCGCATTGCAAAAGAGGCAGTCTCCTGTGCCAGAGCCCCCCAGGCCTGGGCCCCCGCCTCAGTGTGCTCCCACAGGGGAGGACATAGCAATGGCGCAATGGTGGGGAAGGGTCTCTCCTCAGGACAGGTGTGAAATTCCTGGGGGATAAGTCCTCCCCCTGGAATGTGGCCTTTCCAGCCAAGACCGGCTCCAGGAAACGAGCATGTTTTCAGGCAAGGTCCTCTTTCTCTGGAGAAAGATTTTCCAAATATGAAAGGATGGGGGTTCTTGTTTTGCATGCAGCAGAAAAACAGCGCAGAAGGTCAGGGGGAAGACGCGGGGTATGGACACAGGGACGGGACCCTCTGGACCTAGCATCAGGCATTCATTCATCCAGCGAGCTGGGTCACGGGTGCAGGAGTGCCCATCCACTACCCATGTCAGGGTGCTGAAACCACACCAGGCCAGCGCCACGAGTCTGGATCTGGTTTTGTCATTTACTAGTCATGGGGCCTTTGTCCATGTTAACTGTCTGAGCCTCAGTTTGTCAACTAGAGATAAAACTCCTTCCCCAGACTTCTTCACAGGGTTCTCCTATGAACTAACAAGAAAAAGCCCATGAAAACACTTTGTAACCCAGAAAGAATTGTTTTAAAAGAAAGCTTTGTTATTATTGTAGTTGTTAAGCTAAATGCCAGCTCTCCAGGAACCTACAATACAGTCGCAGAAATAAATTACAATACACAAAGCAGTTAAAGTAGCAAACCATGATAGTCTGCACTTGGCACAAAATAGTGTTATCAAAATTACCTGCAGTAAGTGTTCTGAAAAAGAGACAGGCGTAGAATGAATCAGACAGAACAAATTTCATGGAAATGGTGGGGATAAGGACTGAAGTGAGTCTTGGAAAAAGAGAAGGTTGTGGAGAAACTGGCAGAAGAGGGAAGACACAGACTCAAGACTAGGGAAGGTGGGAAATAGGTCTACACCAGGGGTTGTAGCTATTACCCCACAAGCCGTTTTTTTGTGCAAAAACTGTTTCTTAGCATGCAAACTAAGAATGACTTTACATTTTTAAAATGTTATAGACCTATTGGAATGGGTAAAATCAAGAATATTGACAACACCGGGCGCCTGGGTGGCTCAGTTGGTTAAGCGACTGCCTTCAGCTCAGATCATGATCCTGGAGTCCCAGGATCGAGTCCCTCATCGGGCTCCCTGCTCAGCAGGGAGTCTGCTTCTCCCTCTGACCTTCCTCCTTCTCATGCTCTCTGTCTCTCATTCTCTCTCTCTCAAATAAATAAAATCTTAAAAAAAAAAAAAAGAATATTGACAACACCAAGTGCTGGTGAGGATGTGGAGCAACAGGAACTCTCATTCATTGCTGGTAGGAATGCCAAATGGTACAGCCACTTTGGAAGACATTTTGGTAGTTTCCAACAAAATTAAACATACTCCTACTATATGATCCAGCAGTGACACTCCTACCAAAGGAGTTGAAAACTTATGTTCACACAGAACCCTGCACACAGATATTTATAGTAGCTTTATTCATAATTGCCAAAGCTTGGAAGCACCCAAGATGTCCTTGAGTAGGTGGTACACCCAGCAATGGAATATTATTTAGTGCTAAAGAGAAATGAGCTATTAAACCACACAGAGACATGGAGGAAACTTAAATGAATATTACCAAGTAAAAGAAGCCAATCTGAAAAGGTTACATATTCTATGAATCTGACTATGTGACCTTCTGGGAAAGGGAAAGGCAAAACTATGGAGACAGTGAAGAAATCAGTGGTTGCCCAGGGCTAGAGGGGAGGGAAGGATGAATAGGTGAAGCACAGAGGATTTTTACGGCAGAGCAACTACTCAGTGTGGTACCATATGGTGCGTATAGGTCACTATACATGTGTCCAAACCCACAGAATGTATGACACCAACAGTGAGCCCTAATGTAACCTGTGGACTTTGGGTGACTATGATGTGTCAATGTAGGTTCATCAATTGTTAACAAAGGTACCACTCTGGTGGGGGATGTTGATATTGGGGGAGGCTATGCATGTGGGGATATACAGATGATATGTGGAAAATCTCTGTACTTTCTGCTCCATTTTGCTGTGAATCTAAAACACTCTAAAAATTAAAGTCTCTTTTTAATATGTTACAAGGAAAAAAATGTTATAAGAAGAAGAAAAAAGAGGAGGAGGAGGAATGATACAGACCTTATATATCCCACAAAGCCTAAAGTATTTCGTATCTTGCCCCGTGCAAAGAAAGTTTACTGATCCCTGGTCCAAAGGACAAACATCTAGACTGAATGACAATGAAAATACAACATAATCAGGGTACCTGGGTGGCTCAGTTGGTTAAGCGTCCAACTCTTGGTTTTGGCTCAGGTCATGAACTCAGGGTCGTGAGATTGAGCCCCGCATCAGGCTCAGTGCTCAGTGTGGAGTCTGCTTGAGATTCTCTTTCTCTCCCTCTCCCTCTGCCCCTCTCCCCACTATGCTCTCTCGCTCTTTAAATAAAAAAAATCTTTTTAAAAAATACAACATAACTAAATTTGTGTTATGCAGCTAAAGTAGTGCTGATAAAGCCTCAGATCAATAGTCTGATGGAAACTAGGAAACTAGGAAAAGAAGAGTGCACTAAACCAAAAGTCACCCAATACAGTGTAGATAGCTTGAACAGCCCTATAACTACTAAGGAAATTGAAGTTATAATTTTAAAATTCCCCTAAAAGAAATCTCCAGGCACCGATGGCTTCACTGCCGAATTCTATCGGACACGTAAGGAAGAATTAACACCAGTTCTACATTGTCTCTTTTTTAAATTTTATTACGTTATGTTAATCACCATACATTACATCATTAGTCTTTGATGTAGTGTTCCATGATTCTTTGTTTGCATATAACACCCAGTGCTCCATTCAATACGTGCCCTCTTCAATACCCATCACCAGGCTAACCCATCCCCCCACCCCTCCCCTCTAGAACTCTTAAGAAAATAGGTGAGAGAACGCTTGCTAGTTCATTTTTTAGCTTTATTGAGGTATAACTGACAAAAAAGTTATATATACTTGAGATGTACAATGTGATGATTTGGCAGGTGTATACACTGTGGAATGACTGCCACAATCAATTTAATTAACGCATTACTTCACACAGTTACCAGTTTTGTGTGTGTGATGAGAACACTTAAGATTTACTCTTCTAGGGACACCTGGGTGGCTCAGGTGGTTAAGCATCTGTCTTCGGCTCATATCATGATCCTGGGGTCCTGGGATCGAGTCTCGCATCGGGCTCTCTGCTCAGCAGGAAGCCTGCTTCTCCCTCTGCCTGCTCTGCCTGTTTGTGCTTTCTTTCTGACAAATAAATAAAATCTTTAAAAATATGTATTTTTAAAAAAAGGATTTACTCTTCTAGCAAATTTCAAGTATCCAGTACAGTATTACTATGGTCACCATGCTATACATTAGATCTCCAGAACTTACTCATCTTTTTTAAAGATCTAATTGGCTTTATCAAGTGCTTTTTGAAGATCTAATTGGCTTTATTAAGCGATTTATGAATCGGGCAGCATTCTACCTAGCAAGTAGAGGGGACCTCTGAGGAGTTGTACAAAATGGAAGGTTTTACAGGAAGGAGGGTGAGGCAAAAAAATTATAAGCAAAAGAAAAGAAAGGATTGTTTCAAGGTGACTTTCCCTTGGGGGGGGGAGAGCAGGGAGTCTTATCATGCAGATTACTTCTTCTTTTGGGGAATAGAGAGGGTCTAGGTGACAGATTACCTCATTAGTGCTTATAAGAAAATTCCTGACTGACCAATACTTTCCGGGGGACATTCAAACTGCGATAGGTTAGCTATCAATCCCCAGTTTGGCAACTTGGCCGAAGTGACATCATTTTGGGCCTGTGGCTTTCTTTTTAACAATTCCTCAGTTTTGATCAGACTCAGTTTAACTGAGAGAAGTGATCCAAATGAAGGCATTAGCACCACTCTCAGCTCCTGCTCTGAGGTTCTCTGAAGTTGTTGCTGTTGGTGTGGTATCCCTAGGTCATAATGTTTTTGTTTAACCTCTGTGATATTCACAGGTCACAGCTTTAGGTTTACATTGTTTAAGCCAGTTGTTTTCTTTGCAGAAACTATACATTTTATAACTTCAAAGTTTGTACCCTTTGACCAACATTTTCCCATTTCCCCCAACCCCTCGTCCCTGGCAATCACCATTCTACTCAGATGTCACGGATAGATCATGCAGTGTTTGTCTTTTTGTATCTGGATTATTTCACTTTTCATGTCCTCCAGATTCATCCATGTTGTCACAAATGGCAAAATTTCCCTTTCTTGTGGCTGAATAACATTCCAGTGTGTGTGTGTGTGTGTGTATCACATCTTCTTTACCCATTCATCCATTGATGGACACAGGTTGTTTCCATATCTCAGCTATTGTGAATAATGCTGCAATGAACAGGGAGGTACAGATATCTCTTTGAGATTCAATTCATTTTATAAAGCCAGTATTCCCCTGATGCAAGACAATTACATTACAAAAAAAAAAAAAAAAAAAAAGAACTAACCCAAAAACAAAACAAACAAAAAAAAGACAAAACACTGAAGATCAGGGACGCCTGAATGGCTCAGTCGTTAAGCGTCTGCCTTTGGCTCAAGTCATGAACCCAGGGTCCTGGGATCGAGCCCCACATCAGGCTCCCTGCTCTGCGGGAAGCCTGCTTCTCCCTCTCCCACTCCCTCTGCTTGTGTTCCCTCTTTTGCTGTGTCTCTCTCTGTCAAATAAATAAATAAAATCTTAAAAAAAAACAAACACTAAAGATCAATATCCTTCAAAAACCCATAACAAAATATTAGCAAAGACAATTCAATAATATATTAAAAGTATTATACAGCATGATCAAGTAGAGTTTATTCCAGGGATACAAAGCTGGCTCAAATTTTAAAAATCAATCAATGTATTCTATCAGTATTGACAGGCTAAAAAAGGAAAATCATGATCCTATCAACTGATACAGAAAAAGCATTTGATAAAATGCAATACTCATTTATAAATAATCTCAGAATACTAAAAATAGAAAAGAACCACTTCAACTTAATAAAGAACATTTCCAGGGAATACTTCCAAACCCATTTTTATGAGGCCAGCATTACTCTCATACCAATACTGGATGACACTATAAGAAAATTAGGCCACTATCTCCAATGAATATAGATGCAAAAACCCTCAACAAAATACTAGCAAATAGAATTTACCAGCATGCTAAAAGTATGATACACAATGATCAAACTGGATTTATCTCTGATATGCGAAGATAGTGCAACATATACAAATCAATAAATGTGATACACCACATTAACAGAAGGATAAAAATCATATGATCTTCTCTATAAATGCAGAGAGAGAATTGACAAAATTCAAGATCATTTCATTATAAAAACTCCCAACAAATTAGGTGTAGAAGGAATGTATCTCAACATAATAAAGGTCATATACGAGAAGCCAATAGCTAACATCATACTCAACTTTGAAAAGCTGAAAACTTTTCCTTTAAGATCAGAAACAAGACAAGGATGCTCATTCTCACCATTGTATTCAACATAGTACTGAAAATCATAGCCAGAGCAATTAGGCAAGAAATAAAAGGCCTCTAAATTAGAAAGGAAGAATAAAATGGTATCTGTTTGCCAATAATATAATCATATCCCTAAAGATTACACACACACAAAAAAAAAAACGCTGTTAGAATAAATCCAATAAAATTACAGGATATAAAATCAATATAGAAAAATCAGTTGCATTTCTACACACTAGGAATGAACAGTTAGAGAAAGAAACTACATTAACATTCCCATTTATAATAGCATCAAAAATAACAAAATAGGAATAAATTTAACCAAGAGGGTAAAAGACCTATACTATAAGACCTATGAAAACTATAAGATATTGATAAAAGAAACCGAGGAAGACACAAATAAATGGAAAGATATCCCACGTTCATGGATTGGAAGAATATTGTTAAAATATGCATACTACCCAAAGCAATCTACAGATTCAATACAACCCCTATCAAAATTCCACTGGCCTTTTTCATAGAAATAGAAAAAACAATCCTCAAATATGTATGGAACCACAAAAGATCCCATATAGCCAAAGCAATTTTGAGAAAGAAAAACAAAGTCAGAGGCATCACACTTCCTGATTTCAAACTATATTACAAAGCTATAGTAATCAAAACAGTATGGTACACATAGACCAATGAAACAGAATAAAGAACACAGATATAAACCCAATTGTATATACGGTTAACTAATCTTTGAAAAGGGCGCCAAAAATGCACAATGAGGAAAGAAGAATCTCTTCAACAAATGGTGTTGGGAAAATTGGTTATCCACATCAAAAGAATTAAACTGGATCCTTATCTTACACCATACACAAAATTAACTTGAAAAGGATTAAAGACTTAAATATAAGATCTGAAACTGTAAAACTCCTAGAACATAGGGAAAAGCTCCCTGACATTATCTTTGTGATGATTTTTTGGATATGAAATCAAAAGCAAAGATAACCAAAGCAAAAAATAAGCAAGTGGGACTACATCAAACTAAAATCTTCTCCACAGCACAGAAAACAATCAACAAAATCAAAAGGCAATCTATGGATGAGAGAATTTGCAGACAATATATCTGATTATTATCCAAAATATATAAAGAATTCAATAGCAAAAAACCCCAAATAATCTCATTTTAAAATGGGCAAAGGATCTGAATTTTTCCAAAGATACACAAATGGCCAACAGATACACAAAAAGGTGCTCAACATCGTGCTCGCTTCGGCAGCACATATACTAAAAAAAGGTGCTCAACATCACTAATCATCACAGAAATGCAAATCAAAACCACCAATGAGATATCACTTCACACCCATTAGGATGGCATTTATCAAAATGACAAGAGATAAGGATTAGGGAGGATGTGGATAAAAGGGAAACCTTGAGTACTGCTGGTGGGAATTTAAATTCGTACTGTACAAAAAACAGTATGACAGTTCCTCAAAAAATCAAAACTACCATATGGTCCAGCAATCCCTCTTCTGGGTATGTATCTGAAGGAATAAAAATCAGTATCTCAGAGATATATATATGCATTCCCATGTTCATTGCAACATTACTCACAATAGCCAAGCTATGGAAATTCCCTCAGTGTCCATCAATGGATGAATGGACAAAAAAGATGTGAGATTATTATATGATGGACTATTTGCAACAACATAATCTTACCATTTGCAACAACATAAATGAACCTAGAGAACATAATGGGCCATACAGAGAAAGACAAATACAGTATGATCTCACATATATGTGGAATCTTAAAAAAAATACATAAATAAAAGTCAAACTCATAGAAACAGATTGTAAAATGGTGGTTACTAGGGGCTGAGAAGTGGGGGAGATGGGGAAATATTGGTGAAAAGGTACAAGGCTTCAGTTGTAAGATGAAGAAACTCTGGGTATCTAATACACAGAATGGTGACTATAGTTAATATACTGTATTAGGTACTTGAAATTTGCTAAGAGAGAAGATCTTGGGCACTCTTACTACTACTACACACACAAGGTAACTACGTGAGGTGATGGATGTGCCAATTAACTTGATGTGTCAGTCATTTCACAAAGTTTACATACGTCAAATCATCACATTGCATACTTTAAATATATACAAATTTAGTTATTAATTATACTCAATAAAGCTAAAAATTTAAAGAACATCTATAAAAAACCTATACTTACATCATACTTAATGGTGAAAGAGTGATTGTTTTTCCCTAAGTTCAAGTACAGGACAAAGATGTCTGCTCTCACCACTGCTAGTCAACATAATGCTAGAAGTTCTAGCCAATGCTAGAAAAGACATAAATTTGTCCTATTTGCAAATGACATAATAGACCTTATAGAAAACCCCAAGGAATATACTAAAGCAAGACAAAATAAAACAAAAAAACAACACCCAACTCTTAGAACTGATAGTAAGGTTGTAAGATACAAGTTCAATAAACAAAAATGAATTGCACTGCTCTATACCCATGGGAACTGAAATTAAAAATATAATACCATTTTTAGTTGGGGAAAGTTTTTTATTTTTTATTTTTTTTAAAGATTTTTTATTTATTTGACAGAGAGAGAGAAAGCACAAGGAAGGGGAGTGGGAGAGGGAGAAGCAGGCCCCCCACTGAGCAGGGAGCCCCATGCAAAGGCAGATGCTTAACCATCCGAGCCACCCAGACAACCGTGGGGAAAGCTTTTTAAATACTTAGGTATAAATATAACAAAATGTATACAGGACTGAATGCAAAACATGACAAAATGCTGATGAGAAAAATTAAGGAAGTTCTAACTAAATTCAGAGATATAGCATATTCATGGATTAGTACACTCAACATAGTGTCAGTACATATATATGTTTACTGCAATTCCTATCAAAATCCCAGGAAGATTTTTTTCAGATATAACAAGATTATTCTAAAATTTATATGAACAGACAAAGGAACTAGAATTGCTAAAGTAGTTTTGAAAATGAGAAAAAAGTAGAAATCACTCTACTCAATTTCAAGACTTATTACAGAGCTACAGTAATCAAGACTGAGTGATATTGATGGAATGAAAGACACACAGATCAATGGAATAGAACAGAGGACTCAGAAACCACATATAAGTACAGTCAATTGAATTTTTTTTTAATGTACAAAAGCAATCCAATGCAGGAATGATGGTCTTTTTAACAAATGGTGGAGCAACCTGACATCCATAGGCAAAAAAAACAAAAACAAAAAACTTTTGACCTGAACATCAAACCTTATATGAAAATTAACTCCAAATGGGTCATAATTTAAATGTAAAACTCTAAGACTTCTATAAGAAAATGCAGGAGAAAATCTTCAGCACTTAGGGCTTAGAGAAAAGTTCTTAGTCATAACCAAAAGCACAATCCATAAAAGAAAAAAAATTAATAGGACATCATGAAAATGAAAAACTTTTGCTCTCTAAAGACTGTGTTAAGAGGATAAAAAGGCAAGATACATACTAGGAGAAAATATTTGCAAATCACTTATCGGACAAAGGACTCATGTCCAGAATATATAAAGAACACTCAAAATTTAACACTAAAAAAGGAAAAAAAATCCCATTAGAAAATAGGCAAAAGACATGAAGAAATGTTGCAGCAAAGAGGAGACACAGATGACAAAAAGAGCACATGAAAAGACATTCAACATCACTAGCCTTCAGAGAAATGCAAAATAGGACCATGATGAGTGCTCACTGTATGGGGAGGCCGAGGCAGAATTTGGAAGGCAGAGTACTGGAGGGAGAGGAAGGAGCTATCAGGGAAAGAACTCTGGAAATCTGCAAAGGGATCCACTTGACTTTTGGGCTAAATACAAATCTGTGCGCGTACAGGGTAAAACCCAATAAAGCTGGGCAAGAACAACAACCAGGGGAAGAACATTTTCCAGGGAGCTTTCAGCCAAAGCGTTCTCAGAGATCACACAGGGCTAGGTATCATTTTCATTCCTACAAGCCAGAGTGGAGAGACTTTGTTGAGTACATGGGGGATTTAGTATAAACCCCAGAAGAGGGGCGCCTGGGTGGCTCAGTTGTTAAGCGTCTGCCTTCGACTCAGGTCATGATCACAGGGTCCTGGGATCGAGCCCCGCATCTGGCTCCCTGCTCCACAGGAAGCCTCCTTCTCCCTTTCCCACTCCTTGTGCTTGTGTTCCTGCTCTCGCTGTCTCTCTGTATCAAATAAATAAATAAAATCTTAAAATAAATGAATAAACCCCAGAAGAGTCAAATCTTAATAGTATAACTAAAATAACCCAAGAGTACAAGATAATCTAGACTTGCCCTTAAAAATCTCAAAAAGCGGGTGCCTGGGTGGCTCAGTTGTTAAGTGTCTGCCTTCGGCTCAGGTCATGATCCCAGGGTCCTGGGATCGAGTCCCACATTGGGCTCCCTGCTCGGCAGGAAGCCGGCTTCTCCGTCTCCCACTCCCCCTGCTTGTGTTCCTGCGCTCACTCTCTCTCTCTCTGTCAAATAAATAAATAAAATCTTTAAAAAAAAAATCTCAAAAAGCATGCTTCGAAAGGATTGAGATGAACCATCAGTATCTTAACCGCCTTCCAGAACAAAGCTAACACTCTTAAAAGTGATGCGACAAAATACAGCACTGCTAAACATAAGATGGAAAGTACCCTGCACAATAAAAAATTACCAGGTATATGAAAAGGAAAGAAAGTGCTACCCATAACCGGGAGGTTAGGGAGGGAAGCTAATGAGAAAAAAAATCCAAATCACCTATATGATGGGAACATATCAAAGTGACAGGAGCCAACTTGAAGAAGAACCCAGTGGGTAGGTCTGGGTCAATTTAAACAAGAAAATATTAATAATGATAGCAATGGATTACAACATATAGAATAAAATAAATATCCATGAGTCCACATTAATATAACTGAATAAATAGAAGAGAAAGATTGGCTCTTCTTTTCAGTAAAATTCCAATTTATAAATGTAGAAGAAATGATGGAAATAAAAAAATCACCATTTGGGAAATATCACAGTAATAATTATTGCTAGCAAGAATTTTCAACGAATGCTAAAATTAGTGGCCCAAAATATGATGAAAAAGGAGATATTTCATTGGTCTCAAACTATGTCCCCAGAAGATACTGATAATAAAAGAAAAATAGTGACTTTACAGTGGACAAACCTGGCAGACCCTACATTGAGCAAAAGCTAAAAGTTAACACCATGAGTAATAAGACATACTGATATCTTGTACCTCTTGATAAAATACCTGGAGAGGGTACAACAAGACTTCTGCAGTGTTCTTGCCAAACCTAACTTCTTGCCAAACATAACCTCAACCTAATCATGAGAAAATATCAGACAAAGCCAAGTTAAGGATGATTATGCAAAATAACACTACATAAGTGTCAAAGTCATGAGCTGTCTCAAATTGGGGGAGACCAAGGCAACATGATACTGAAATGCAAACTAGGATCCTGGATTGGATCATAGACCAAAAACATGACATTAGAGGGGCAACTGGTGAAATTTGAATAAGGTCTATAGATTCATAAATAATATTGAATCGATGTTAATTTCCTTGTTCAGATCACTGTGCTGTGGTTACATGAGAGGTTATAAAAATCCTACAGTCATCATCACACAGAATGATAAAACATGAAATGCCTTCGCCCATAAGATCAGGAGAATATCCTTACTAGTTTTATTTGATATTTTACCAAATACCTTAGTCATTATAATAAGGTAAGAAAAATAAAAAGATATCCAGATTAGAGAAGAAAAATTATAAAATTGTCCTAATTGATCATTGCCATGCTCATATACATAAAAAAAATCCCTAAGAATATATCACAAATCTACTGGAATTAATAGAGTTTAGCAAGGTTGCAGGATACAATCTCAACATACAAAAATCTATTGTATTTCCATATAGTACATATCAGGAACAAACAACTGGAAAATGACACAAGAGCAACCAAAAAATGAAATATTTAGGATTAAAACAGAGGGAAGTTCTAAACACTGAAAATCTACAAAACCTTCCTAAAATTTAGAAAGACTTGAAGAGATATACCATATTTATGGGCTAAAAGACTAAATATTATTAAGATATCAATTTTCCTCAAATTGATCTACAGATCCAATGTAATACCTATCATTATCCTCAGCAGCCTTTTTGTAGAAATTGGTAAGTTAAAATTTATAAATTTTCTAAATTTATATGGAAATGTAAAGAACCTATAATAGAATCTGGAGGACTTAGACTACCTGATTTTGTTTTATCATAAAGCTACAGTGGGGCGCCTGGGTGGCTCAGTCATTGGGCGTCTGCCTTCTGCTCAGGTCATGGTCCCAGGGTCCTGGGATTGAGCCCCGCATCAGGCTCCCTGCTCGGCAGGAAGCCTGCTTCTCCCTCTCCCACTCCCCCTGCTTGTGTTCTCTCTCTCGCTGTGTCTCTCTGATAAGTAAAATCTTAAAAAAAAAAAAAATCTTAATAAAAAGCTATAGTAATCAGCAGAATGAAGAATTGGCTTAAAGTTAGCCATGTAGATTGATGGACTATAAAGTCCAGAAGTGGCCTCCATTCATATATGGTCAGTTGACTTTCAACGAGGATCCCAAGATAATTCAATGAAGGAAAGGGGAGTCTTTTCAATAAACGATGCTAGATCAACTAGATACCCTTAACTAGTTGGGTTAAAAAAAAAAAACATCTCAACCCTTACCTCACACTACATACAAAAATTAACTTTGGCTAGATTACAGCATGTTTGTAACAACTTTACTCATAATAGCCAGAATTTAGAAATAATCCAAACCAAAACAAGTAAATAAAGTCTTGTGTATTCAAACAATGGACTATCACTCAGCAATAAAAAGGAACTAGTGATAAATGTGACAACATGAATGAATCTCGAATACATTATGCTGAGCAAAAGAAGGCAGACACAGGGGCGCCTGGGTGGCTCAGTTGGTTAAGCGACTGCCTTCGGCTCAGGTCATGATCCTGGAGTCCCTGGATTGAGTCCCGCATCGGGCTCCCTGCTGGGCAGGGAGTCTGCTTCTCCCTCTGACCCTCCCCCCTCTCATGTGCTCTCTCTCTCCTCTCATCCTCTCTCTCAAATAAATAAATAAAATCTTTAAAAAAAAAAAAAAAAAAGAAGGCAGACACAACAGAGAACATACCATATAATTCTATTTATATGAAGCTCTAGAAAAGGTAAATCTCACTGATTGTACCAGACAGCAGGTCAGTAGGGCTGGGGCTGGGTGGTGGGCATTAACTGCAAAGGGACATAAGGAAAATGCCCTTTATCTGGATTGTAATGATTACAAAAGCATAAACATTTGTCAAAGCTCTTCAGACTGCAGGTTTTAAATGAGCATATTTTACTATATGTGAATTATACCTCAATAAAGTTGATCTTTAAAAATTAACTATAAATATTACAATTTTCTGCTCATCCTTATAACCTCATCCCCTCTATCTGTGGTCCTCAAACGTTAGTGTGCATTGGTCACCTGGGAGGCTTCATTAAAAATTCATCTTCCCAGGCCCAGGCCCAGGATTAGGTGGGCAGCCTGGTACTTGACATTTGAAACAAGCCTCCTAGACGATTCTGATTCAGGTGTCCTCAGACCACACTTTGGAAAACTGGTCCTAAGTGGACTTTGGCATTAGATTTTTCTCCTGGATCAGACTCAGGCCATGTTTGATCATCTGGTAAGAGCCCTGAGCTGCCCTCAGGCCCAGCATTTCCAATGGAGGGCCGGAGCTGCCACTGGAGGTCATCATGGCAGATAGTGTGATATCCTCTCTTCAGAGAGACTGTCTGGGTTTTAATCTCAGCTTTAGTGACTTATCAAGCCATGCCCCTGGTCTTGGAAATGCTGTTAAGTATTTGTTGCCCTGTCACCCTTTCTAGCTGGCAAGGAGGACCAACGGAAAGTTCTTGAATAACTGTCATCAGCTTTGGCAGTTGGTAGGCTTACCCCCGCCTCCCATCATGTTGCCAGGGCAACCAGGCCATCTCCCAGAAGCCCTCAGGGGTGCTGCTCCCCTCTCTGAGGCAGGACAAGGCTTGAGCTGAGGAGAAAGTGAAGTGGGTAGTCCCTTCAAGGGTTTAGGGACCCAGGCCCTAACACAGGGTCCCATAAACGCAGGAGCCTCCTGAAGTTTTCTTTCAGAAGTTGGGTCACAAGGAAGCCTCAGAGCTGTTGCCAGCCCTGGGAGGAGCCACCATCAGAAGTGACCGCTGAGGACAAAGTCCTGCTCAGTCCTGAAGGGAAGAATGCTTTGCCACCATGGGTCCCCACGTGGGGTGAGCCCAGGTTTCTCACAAAGGGACTAGATGGGGGGGCATGGGGAATGGTGAGATGGGGATTCAGCAGAAGCTTCCAATGGACCTATATAAATACATGAAAAAAAGAACAGGACCAAAGCTTGTTAGCGCAAAAGGGGATGGAGGGTGGGGAGGGAGGAGAGGTATAATGATCCCGAAGAATCAGCCTCAGGAGGCTGCAGTAACTGCGCACAAAATGTGGCTCTGAGCTTGTTGGCAGTGAAAGCAGAGAAGGGAGCACAGGGGGGACAGCAGACTCCTGGACCAGTAAAAGGAGCATCGGCACTGATTCTTCAGGAAGGGAAACGGATTTCCTGACTCCGGAGCAAAGCAGCAAGCCAGAGCCTCTCCTGTTTCCTTACACTTGAGATAGGGATTCAGCATCCGCAGCAAAGGGAACTCGTAGTTCAAAGACAGGATAGTGAGGGCTTCCAAATCAAGGAAAATGAGGAAATGTTTAGCTCAAAAGGTAGGAGGAGGTTGACCCGAGGCTATTGCCTTGAAGCTGATGAAGCCTAACATCAGGACCCCACACTTGCGGGACCTCTCCTCAATTTCGCTCCCCTTTTGCTGCCCATCCAGGGCACATTGTCTAAATTGGATTTTCCGCTTTTACTGATTTTACAAACTCCAATCAATTCGTGGGCAGAGACATTTAGAAACAAAAGCAAAAGCAATGAGTGCTGCACGTTGGGAAGTTAGCCTGGGAAGCATCTGGACCTCTTTTCAGACCATGCATTGCTGGGGAAGCCAGGAAGGAGCTGGCTGGCAGGACCAGGAGCACAATAAATGCCTCATCAGTTGCTGTGGAGGGGTCCAAGGGTTGGAGGGTGGTGGGTCAGGCACCAGGACGAAGTTTAGCCTCTCTCACTTACTGTCAGTCTCAAGGCCTAGCTGCTGTCCCCTCCCCTGCAGCATATAGCCAGGATGACCTGCTGGGATGTGGGGATAGCGGGGTCAAGTGCCAGGTACAGGAGCACTCTGTACTTCTCTTACCTAACCGAACTGCCTCCTTTTTCATAGCCTTTTGGACTTGATCCTCCCAGCAATATGTACCTTGATCCAAGGACAAAAGCTTCCCTGCCTCTGCTCCATCCAGGAGCTCACAAGGTTTGCACAAAATACATGGCAATGTACTCTTGGGGATCTGATCCAAATGGAGGTAAAGAAAATAGGAGCCAATAGTGAACTCTGAGCGTGTTTCCAGTCCTATTATAATAAGACACTAGCAAGCACACTCAGTCCCACAGGTCAGTGAAGCAGCACACGAGAGTTACCACCAATGGTCAGGAGGAGAGACACATGCAGCTTTTATGTGGGCTGGAAGTTTCCAAAAACAGGAGATCTTCTTTAAGAGAAATAATGCAAAGTTACAAATATAAAATAAGGCCCAGAGCTTGGGAGTTGGGGGCCCCTAAAGGTTAAGATCCAAGAACTTCAGGGTAAATAGCCTGTGGTCTTGGAAGTGACTGGTGAAGATATTAAGGAGATGGGACTTGAGTTTGGTGAGCCTCGAAGGATGGGCAGGATTTGCAAAGACCTGTGTGGCAGGATGAACAAAGAGATTGAAGAATGTCAGAGAGCTGCCAGGGAGCCCGGGGCAGACCAATCCAGCTGGACAGAAACTTGGCAAAGCACAGGTGGAGAGACACAGGCAAGGAATCAGCTAGTCAGCATGGGAGGCCTTGAGTGCAGCCCGTGGCATCTGAATGGGATTTCACTGGCAACAGGAACCATGGGCCTTTTTTTTTTTTTTCCACATGATCGCTGAGTGACCTGAATAAAAGGTTTTGGGAAGACTAGCCCAGCTGTGTTGTTTTAAGGCAATGAAGCAGGGGGCTTTTTTTTTTTTTTTTTTACAAGAGCGTAGGGTTGGGGGACAAGGGCTGGCACCTAGGTTGTGGCTGTGTGGAAGGGAGTAAAAGGAAATAACCACCTTGATGGGCTTTGGTGGTTTAGGGCCCAAGAGGGGAAGGACTCCCAACATGACTAGAGTTTCTGCTGAGTGTTAGAGAAGAGCTGTACCAGGAAGCGGGGGGGGATGCCAAGGTCAAGAATGAGGGCAGATTTGAAGGGGAAAATAGGAGGATTTTAGACATTTGGACTTGAGGTGATGGAGGACTATGGATTTTGAGATGGTCATCTGACACCTGGGAAGTGAGGAATGGAGAAGTCTCATTCGGGGGTCAGAGCATCCGTCCATCCATCCACCCATCCATCCATCCATTCATTCAACACGCATTTGTTGGTAACCTCCACCACACCCAGCCCTGTGTTGGGTGTCAAATGGTGTAAGAGGCAAAGTGTTCCCTCCCTTTGGATAATTAAATTTAGGCTCTCAAGAGAGAAGAGACAGAGGGGAAACTAGTTGAGTAAGGCAGGGTCTGTTGCGCACAGAATGAACTACCCAGAAGTGGGGGAGCTCTCGGCTATGACATCTGTCACCTCGTTGTCTTCCAGAATGTATTTAACTCCACTGAGCTGTGGATCCCTTTACCATGTGGATACCCCTTTACTTCTCCCCCCCACTTGTGTTCCTCCCCAAAGGACTTGTCTGAAGAGAACGGTGTTCCCAGGGCCCACAACTGTACTCTGGCCAAGGGTCCTTGAGTAAAATGGGTAGTAGGAGACAATGAGAGGGGTTCACAGAATGGAGAAACCCCTAAGAAAGGAGGGACAGTTAGAGAGCCACCACGCTCCCAGATTCCAGAGGAGGGGGGACTGAATCTGAATCCTAAATGGTGGAGGGGTTTGCATAAGTAAAGTGGAAGGGGAAGGCAGACCTGGCCGTAAGAGCTAAGTAGAAGCCAGCTTCACCTAATAGAAAGTACCTGATCTGATATTGGGCAAATCCTCTTTAACCAGTAAAACCTCGGCTCTGAGGAGGAGGAAGCAGCTTTCCCCATGGCTGCTGTGTTCAAGCAGGGACGCTGGCCCCCGGGAAGGTGGTGTGATTCCATGGCACACTTGCCTGACTCTTCTCGGGCTGTCCCCTCCATCTGGAATGGCTTCACCAAGAAGCAAGCATCAGAAACTAAGGAAGGGGAAACGAAGTCAAGGTGGGCAGACAGAAGGAGCGACCGGGTCCAGGGAGGAATGGGCAGCAGCTCCAAGATATTAAATGTAAACTCCCAAATTCTAACTTGAAGACGTTTTCTTGGCAGTAAGCTTGTCCAATGCCATTTTTTGTGGGACCTTAAAATTAATCGGTGATCTCGCGTTATATGTTTTTTTTAACTTCTATCACTGAAGTGTATGTTTCCATTTCCTTGCTTCATAATGCCCTTTCTTGAACATTCCATGTGAATGTGTATAATACATATTTTAATGTAACACATGAATTTTAGGTATTTCAGATCAAAAGAGCCGCGGATGAGGGCAATTTGAAATCCACAGGGCGTGATTTCCCTCTTAATCTCCCTTCCCATCAAGTGGTGCATCTCACGCTCTTAAGAAAAAAAACATTCACTGCATCCCTTCAAAAGCATACCTCAGGGGGCGCCTGGGTGGCTCAGTCATTAAGTGTCTGCCTTCAGCTCAGGTCATGATCTCAGGGTCCTGGGATCGAGCCCCGCATCAGGCTCCCTGCTCAGCAGGAAGCCTGCTTCTCCCTCTCCCACTCCCTCTGCTTGTGTTCCCTCCCTCGCTGTGTCTCTCTCTCTAATAAATAAATAAAAATCTTTAAAAAAAAAAGCATACCTCAGAGATGGTCGTATCCCCAGAGAAGCCCCATGTGAACTACTGTTACTCTGTGTCTCCTTGGCTGCCTTTTGCTCTTAAGTTTTCTTTGCCTTGCATGAATAACGTGAAGACAGGAAAGATCAGAAAAAGGAAGAAGCAACAATCGAGTTAATTTTGCCACTTGTTCCCACTCAGCCACCAGGGCATGATATGATGCTGAGGTTGTGAGTGTGTGGTCCCTCCGTAAATGGCCGTGCCCCAGACCGATGGACTGGTGGCCCACGAGGCAAGGATTGCTGGGCACGTCTTGGTCAGTGGAATGGAACTCCCTGTGTCAAGTGCTGAATAAGCTCATACCCACAAAGACTGAGATAAGCGGAGGGACTGAGGCCCCAGGGGCTTTGCCTGTAACTTCTATTGCCAGTAGGCACGGAGCGAAGCTTCTGGTCCTGACCCCTGAAGAGTTCTCACACTGAAGAATCCTACCCTCCTCACTGCAGGAAGAAACTTGCTCACACTTAAAGCTACTCCTAATTGGAAATGGGAACGGGATCTTAGATAGGAAGTAGGACCTTTTCGTTCATTGATTATGAAATATTTCAGCAAACAAAAATATTAAGGATGAATGCCCATATGCCCCCTACCTAACTTGAGCAAATCCTACTATTTTCCTTTTTCTGGTTCTGATCTTGTTTCCAAAAGTAAAATGCTATTGATGTCTATGAGGCTTCCGTTCTGGTATCGGGGCAGATAGGATGACCTGAAGAGCTTCTTGCAGCAAAACACCTAGAAAATACTAGGTACAACTTATAAAATTTAATTTTAATGCATAGTGGAGCTTGCAAGAAGGCAAGGGAAATTTCCCTGGGTCAGAACACCAAGAGAACAGAGAACTCCATAAGCAGCTGCTGTTGGCTGCCTATGGTGGGAGGATGTGGTAGCATGGGGCCATGTTTCACAAAGCTTGGTCTTCAACGCCCACACACAGAGGGGAGACCGTGGACTTGGTAGGGGTTGTTGGAAGTAAGATACTCCTCACACAAAGTTGGGACTCTCTCAAAGCAATACTTACTCTCAGATAAAGTGAAAATTAGAAAAGTTCCCACAGGAAGACAAGGGAATTTGTCTTAGTCTGGGTTCTGCATAGAAAAGCCTCCCCCAGAGAATTCTTAACCAGTGTCTAGGACTCATAGGCCTTGGAGTTTAAATATATACTCCACTCATATTTGGGGAACTAGAAAAATTGACACTGGGCTGGTGATATCCTTAGGTTACCTGGCATAAACAAATGAAATATCTCTGTACAGGACCCACCCACAAGTCAGGGCTCACAGGGGTCCCACAGATAAAAGCCTCCTAAAGATGAGCTCATAGTCCCAAAAGGTAATACACTTAAAGGAACAATTCACCCCTTGGCTTGTATTTTTTTTTCTCCACTCTTTTCAGCTACAAGATACCCCTGCTGTATGATACCAACCGTTCCTGTTCTGCCGCAGAATAAGGCCTGAAGAACTGTGTGCCCCTTTGCTATCTTGTTCCTTCCCTCCCTGAGAATGACCACTAACATCCCCGATAATTCCCATGCATCATTTTAGACTTAAACTACACTAAGTGATTCCGTAAGTAATATATACATTTGTTTGCAACCTCAAGCTTACAGATGAGGAAAATGATGCTCAGTTACAAAGGCCTGGGAGCCAGCTCATGTCAGAATTGGTCGAATACAAGTCCATTGATTCCTGGCCTCCTCCTCTTTCCACTCAACTATTTTGCTTTTCTCTTTCTTACAGCCAATATTTGCAATATTAAAACTAGTCTCACTTCTCTGATAATACACCAACAATATTGGAGAGAAAGCACCTGAAAAGTCAGTTTGTTTTAAAAAAGTATGACTAGTTCCCAAGGCAGATGATCTCTGATTAGATGACTGTCACTCGACTGTCCATTAGATCACGGTTGATGTAGAGAACTGAGGAAAGGTGTGTCGGGATTACAATTTGAAGTCCATTCAGAGGGGGAAAGCCACGTGTGATCAAAAATGACCACTGAGGATCTCCTAAGTCACGTGGAAGCTGAAAAACCCAGGGGTGGTGGGGTGGTGGAAGGATTGGGGGGACGAGGATGGCATAAGTCAAGGACTCTGTGTTTTGCTGGGAGCCCGCTGCTAAATGAAGTGCACATTCCACAGTCTCAACAGAGGCTGAGTATTCCCCATGACTATGTGGAGGGTGAGGGGCCCTCCTGGCATCAGCATCACTGGATGGTTGTCAGCATTTCAAGGGCAGGGCCCATGTCTGATTCAATACCCTTGTATCCTGAGCACTCAGAAAAGAATATGGCACTCTGTCAGTGTCCAGGAAAAAGTCCCTGGGTGACGCATTATCTGGGCAACACAGCAGGGTCAGGCCAGAGGCAAGGGAGAGACGGCCACTTCGCTGGCTCAAGATAACCAGCAAATCCCCAACTCCGTGAGAACACTTCCAAGGCAGGGAGGTGGGAGAAGGCGAAGAGAGAGAGACATGAGGTGGGGAGGCTCTGAGCTCTCCACCCACAGTGACGGGGCTGGTGACCCAGCTGGAGACCCCGGATCGTCTGTCCCACTGAGGGCACTGCCCCCCTTCTCATGGCCCATACACATATCCCCACCCCTCGGCTCATATTTGCTCCCCACTCTTTGCAGCTATGAATTACCCCAGCTGTGCGACAGCAACTCGTCCTCCCTGGAAGCCTTCCCCGTGCCTGATCCGCTGCGGCAGCCGCTGGGAATATTCTGCCATCGCTGAGATGCTAATGCTGTGTGCCTGGACAGCAGAGCCTGGAGCTGCCCCAGGGAGGAGGGGGCTTGCAGGCTAAAGTGCAGGCAGGCATGTGGGCTCGGGTTCAGGGCCTCTCCCTACTGCTGGCAGGGTGACTGTCCTGGCCAGGGCCCCAACTCCCGTCACCTCCTACTGAGTCTCTCTGGGTGACTGCCCTCCTGCCCTTGGAGTGGGCCCCTCCCAGCCACACACCTTGGCCTCTTTCCAAACAGTGTTTTCTAATACTGAAGCCAGAAAGATAGGGCAGGAAAGTGAGGAGGTAAGGGGAGAGGACTTCTGAGTTCTGAAATAGACAAACTGAAATATCAGCTCTAACCTGGCATGAGCTTCTCTACAACACAAATCTGTGTTAAGCCCCTCATCACCGTGCAATTCTTAGACCCGCTTCTAGGGAAAAAAAACACATTTCTGTCTGTCAACCATGAATTATCCTGCATTCTCCCTTCTACACCCTACAGTCCTGCCATCCCTACCCACCCCCCTCCCGCTCCTTCCTGGTCTCTCCACTGGCACCAACCTGCGCTCACTGACCCCCGCCCCATGCCCCTGTCAGTGCAGAGCACACCCTGCCCACCCACGCTGCTCCTCACCCAGAACGTGGCAGCTCCCCTGTGAAGAAGACATCTCCAAATGGCTCAGGCAGACTGAACTAATTTTCTGCCCCCACACTCAGCATTTCCTTTTGTAGTCTTTGTCCTTTGGGGGTCCCTGAAGTGACTTTTAAAAACTGAAGAAAAGACAAAAGCCACTACGATTTGTGAGCCCTTGGGAAACTCCTTCCCCAGGGCTTCAGGGAGACAGACCTGTCTCAAAAGGGTGCATCTGACCGAGACTCAACCCAACTCACAAGGAATCCTTCTCCCCAACCAAGCAATCTACCATCTTACCCCACCTCTGCGCTCTCCTCTGACTACCACAGTATCCACACCTCAAGTGGTGCTGGCAAGGAAGGGCTCTCTGCAGAGATGGGCTCCAACACTTGCCCCCAGCCACTCTGGCCCTTTGTTCCAGGAGTTCCCCACCCCCATCTCCTGCTTGTGACAGACCCTCTGCCCAGACACACTGAGGGATCCTGACTAGAAAAGCTACCCTAGCCCTTGGGTCCTTGTCCCATGTTCAGCATAAACAGGACAGCAGGAAAATCCCAGAATTGGAACGATCCCCCACGCTCAGCAGAGGAAAGGGACAAAGCATGCTAAACCCAGGGAGTGGCGCCACACAGAAAAACTCTCATCCCATGGAGAAGGCAAGAGGGCAGGGAGCTGTCTCGACAGAGCTCTACCATGCCACCCAGGCACTGATGCATGACCGGCTGGCACGCCTGTCTCCCCACAAGACTGTGAGCTCCTGGGGACAGGGACCATGTCTTAGTCACCTTTGTTTCCCTGTGCCCAACATGAGCAAGCTGTTCAATGAATAAAAGCAATGAATGGCACCTGAAAGAAAGGTCCATTAGGAACCAGTGAGGGTGGGACCTAAGAAGGATGGACGTCTCTAATCAAATCT
>NC_138374.1:44295243-44332174 GCF_054177405.1 Leptonychotes weddellii | reverse complement strand
CCCCCTCCCCTCTAGAACCCTCAGTTTGTTTTTCAGAGTCCATCTTCTCTCATGGTTCGTCCACCCCTCCGATTTCCCCCGCTTCATTCCTCCCCTCCCGCCACCTTCTTCTTCTTCAAAAAGAAAGAATTTTAACCCTGAAAAAAATGTCGAGTCCAGAGCCTAGGAAAGTCAGCTAGTAGAATGTGTGGCACAGAGTAGGTGTTCTGCAGTATGAGGGCCCGTTCCCGTGGGGGCGCACACAGCACATGACCCGCCCTTTCTTCTTTCAGTTTCGGTCATGATCCGCAGCACATCCTAAAAACAGCACCGCCACCCCCGCAGCATGGTGGCCTTGCTAGAGGGCCACCAACCTCCCCTCATGCCCAGTGGAAAGCGCACCACCATTTTCCTCCCTGGACAGCATCCCAAACTCCCCCACTTCCCGGGACCCAAGAACAACACTTGGTGTCCCTTTCTCCAAGTTCCTCCCTTCATGTCTCAAGGTCCGAGCCGACACATTAGGCGCAGGATATTCTACAAGGATCGAGGGGGTGAGGCAAGGCGGGCACTCTTACTTGCTGAATTCTAGCAGAAACCCTCCACCCCCTAGGACCCCGGGGTACCCAGGGCTATTACATGCACAGAAATTGCTACCCAGAAACCCTAGAGCAGGGGCTGAGCCTTCTCCTAGCACCCCCACCTGGAAGTGTGGGCCCAAAGCAGAGCCTCCAGTCTGGCTTGACACAAAACATCTTTAAACCTTTTTCTTTCTTTTTAAGCCACATTCCCTGTTCTCAACTGCCTAAGGAAAACAGGAAATGGTGGCAGCTAACACAGCCTCAGGGCTGCCCCCTTTACACACTTCCCCCTCACCCCAAACATCTATCGCCATCTCTGGCCTTTCCCCAGGGGCTGTGTGGCATTTTAGCAGTGCCTTCTCTGTCAGGCAAACAGCTTCCGTGAACCTTGTGCCCACTTCCCATCGGCTTCCATTTTCCTGCCTCGAGGTTACGTGCCCGATGGCGCCCTGCGTTTCCGGTCCTCAGTGGGACAGCCCGTTTGCTCCCACAGTGGTGTGTGCAGTAGAGAGTGACAGGCCACACCAGTACTTTGGGTTATGTGGGGAAAAGTAGGATACAGAGTACTCTGTGTGTGCTCCTCCTCGGTGAAGGGGGGCGCTTCACTGCATCAAGAAGCTCCAAACTGATGAAAATATGTCCTCTTTCTGGGGTGAGGAGTGGAATGACCCTGAGATGAGACCTCTCATGTATAGAAATATACATTTTTAGATCTTTTCTACTTTTGAAGCAAAAACAAAACAAAAAACAACTCCCCCCCCCCAAAAAAAAACAAACAAAAACCTCCAGGAAGCTCTGATCACCAAATCCTTCCAGAGAGAGGTCTTCTAAACCAAGGAGGCACTTTCCGTCCCACCTCCTGAAATCCTGGAATCTTTTATTGGCCCACACCCACCTCATCACGGATGGGTTGTTTCCTGCCACGGACTTCCACGTGTCCTAGGGGGTCATCTGAGGCCTGCAGTGGCGAAACCACAGCCAGGAGTCCAAGAAGCCTTCTCTGCCCACACTTCCCACAGATGGGCCGGCTTACAACAAGGGGACACGCATATCCCCCACTGTGGGGCTCTTGGCTTTTCATCCCTGCATTTCCCCCCCATAGACTGGTTGTCATACCTATGTGACCAAGCTTGAGGGCACTGAGTGTACCCTGGAGGATGTCTTCACCGTCGGAGCCCACATATTTGATGATCCTATCAGCTAATGTAGTAACGAGCCTGAGCACTCTGACTGGTGCCCTTTCTAGGAAAGTTCCTGGTGTCAAGGGCTTTGAACCCAGCACGTGATGGTGTGTGCTTTATCACCAACTGGCTGCAGTGGGGACATCAGAAAACCTTTCCGGTGAGAGTTTAACCCTCGCGGGGCACCTGATGGAGCCTATTTATGGGCCTTCTTAACCTCTTGTACTGCAGCAGGAATGCCTGGATGTCCCCTGCCCATCGGAGGCTGCACTCCCAACCCTGGTCTTGGTTCCCCCGACAGTGCCGGCTGCTGTGGTCTGGGCACGTTCAGATATGTCCTGACTTGCTCAGCTAGCTCCTTCCCTGAGGACCTGAATGACCTCGTGAGGACAGCCAACACAAGGATCCAAGCCAGGGCTGCACACTGACCCAATCGGGATTTGGAGCAGAGCTGTAAATGACCAGATCAACAACTCAGTCAGTTCCTGCTTACAGGCAGACACCACAAAGGCCTTCGACTTCTTTGAACGTGATTGGCACTGGCAAGTATCCGCAGATCCAACTGCGCCAAGTGTACCCGGGACACACGTGCATATGGACACCACTTTGATCACAGTCGTCTGTCCTCCTGAGCTCACCTCCTGGGCAGAGGGGCTGCTGCACCCACTTTTGCTGGCTGAGTAGCTGGATGGTAAGCAGTAACCCCTGACCTCCTGTGAATACCACTATCATCAAGAGCACCACAGAATCTATGACACAGCAGGGGAAATCAAGCCCGCTGTTACGGGATGAAGCACCGCTTCGGCAGGGAGGCCAACACATTCCTGTCCCCCCACACCTAGGCCCTCCTCCTTGGACTGTTGGGGAAACAAGTGAACAGCCCGCAAAAGACCCAGAGAAGTTCTTCTGATGGGCTTCCCTCCATGTTCTTTTGCATTTGTAGGCATTTTGATTGGCTCCTTCCCTGCGTTCTTAAAGGCAAATTATCTGGGCTGTGACCTGAAATAAGGAACCTGCTTTCTGATCTTCAGTGATCTCTATGTGGACACACACCTTTCAGATTCAACTCTTGAGATTTTTAGTTTTAAATAAACAATTGTATTCCCCGCAAATGAAGATGACCTCAAGCAGCACCCTCCTGGAGAATCACTGGTTGAGTCTAGACCCTATAACATGTACAAACAGATTATTTAGAATGCCATTAAAAATGTAATTTAAAAAAATACACGGATTTCTTAGAAAGGGACTTATTTAGAAATTATAAAATGTTATCAAAAATAATATATTTCAAACACGAAAATGTAAAAACAAGTTTCTGTACTTCGAGAAATGTCAACTTGTCAAAGGCCAAAGTGAAGCATACATTACCTTCATTCTAAGTATTGGCAGATAATCTTTTTTTTTTTTTTTTTTTAAAGATTTTATTTATTTATTTGAGACAGAGAGAATGAGAGAGACAGAGAGCACATGACAGGGGGAAGGGTCAGAGGGAGAAGCAGGCTCCCTGCCAAGCAGGGAGCCTGCTTCTCCCTCTGACCCTATCCCCTCTCATGCTGTTTCTCTCTCTCTCTCTCTCAAATAAATAAATAAATAAAATCTTTAAAAAAAAAAAATAAGCTGTTTGTCAAAAAAGAGACAGACAGTCCCAGCAAAATATCGTGCAATTTTTGAGTTATTCTTTGTATTTCCATAGAGAACTAACACTAGCATGCATTGTTGCTAAACTCAGAAGACCTTCTGATTCTGTTTTTATCATTATATATTCTTGGATGTGCACCAGATGCCAGCCACGTGCCACCACATGCTGCAGAGCCCTCCTATCTGCAGGTGGGCCCCAGGGGGCCTGCCAGTCCCCCTTTTTATCCTCACAGTCACTTAGTTCTCAGAACCTATTTTCCACGGACTCAGGCGGGCGTAAAGTACCTTAGAGGGTTAACGTCCCCAGAGCGGGTAGCATCTGTGAGGAGCTAAAGAAAGCAACTCCAAAATAAGCACAAGTCTGCTTTTATCCCAAAGGTAACATGGCATAAGAAAAGGTCTCAGGGAATTTCCTGTAACTGCCTAAAGCCTCAGCATCCTTATCTGAGAAGTACAAACTCCACATAGAAGATAAAGTTAAATTAAGTCTACAAAAAAAGTCTATAAACAACAGCAAACTTAATCCGAACACCCATTTGTGGGGAACTGGTTAAGTAAATAATTGGCAAATACCCCAGTGATGTTTTTTTTTTTTTGATGTGACCACTTGACTAGGCCACAGTCCCCAGTTACTCAAACACTAGGTGTTGCTGTGAAGGTATTTTCCATTTGCATGAAAGCCCCTAATCAGTTGACATTAAGAGTAAGGGAGTATCCTAGATAATGTGGGGGAGGCTGATTCGTTAGTCGAAAGACCTTAGAAGCAGAAGCCTGGAAAGGCCTGGACAGGTGAAACCTCCCTAAAAAAAGGGGGGAAGAAACTGCACATGTAGACACAGCTTCAGCTCTCCTGTGGAGTTCCACCTGTCCACTCTTCCCTCTGTCAGTCCATGCCGGGGAGCCCCACCTGCTCCGTGACTGTCAGGCGGAACTCCCAGCCCTGTGGACCTCACGCATCAGCCGTACTCCCACTCACAGAAGCCCACGGCTTGAAGCAGATTTCTGAAGTTACACACTATCATACTGGTTCCTACTGGCCCTGCCTCTCTGATGGAGGTCTGACTGACACACCAATTGGCAGAGGGCTCTGCCACTGAAGGAATGAGTATGCGTTTTAGGTCCTTCCAAGCCCCAGTGAGAGTAAAAACGAGAGTAAAGGGACATGAAAAGGTGAACCTTACTTCTGGGATAAAAAGAACAGAATGATACATAAACTTAATTTAGTTCCTCCAGTAAAACCTCATTAAGGCAAAGTAAATACAGGAAAAGGATTTCTTTTAAAAAGACATAAATTCGGAAACATGGGGAGAACAGAGAAACAACCACCACAAACTCACTTTAGAAGATGAAAAGGAGACGGCCCAGTGGCAAGTTATGTAGCTGACCTGAGCACGCCAAATCCTAAAACAACATGAGAAAGCAAGGAATCTTCGAGTGCAAGGAACTGAGGCATCGTTCCTTCTAGAACTCGGGGTAGAGAGGATGGCTTAAATGAGGAATTCAGGAAGGCTCGAGAGAGACAAAGCTCTGGGGCTCCTGCATTTCCCTCAACTCGGCAGAAGTCAGGGAGGTTTTCTCCCTGGAGAGTGTTCAGAGAGCTTTCTGGACATACCAGAGGATTGATCCCACACTGAAAACAGAAGTGGCTATGTGCTGCCATATTGAATGCTGACTGCAGAGTACCAGCCTTTCCCCCACAATGGCTGCCAGGCCAACCCTTCCAGTCAGGGCCCAGAGGACTCTTCTGGGGAATCTGAGATGCCAGAGGTCCAATCCTCTGATGGGCAAGACTGAGACCAAGACAAACAGGGGGAAAACGGAGAAATTGGATTGATGAGAAAGGACAAAGGGGAAAAAAATCTACGTTCAGATAAAACATCATACCCATGAGACAAATACAGAGTGACATGAAGACGGACATTCAGAAAATAAGGAGTTCTTGGGAATTAAAAATGTGATAGCAAAGATGAGCACTCACTAGAAGGGACTGAAAGGTGAAGTTGAGGGAATCTTCATGAAAGCAGCGAAATGACAAAATGATGCTGACAGGAGATCAGAAAGGGAGGGACCCAGGCCAGCATGTCGGACACACAAATAACCAGAGCTCCAGTAAGAGGGATGAAGCCCCACAACGGCTGTCGGTGCAGATTCAGGCCTTGTTATCTGGGCTCTTGGCACTGATGCACTCTCTCCCGACCCAAGGGTGCCAATCTGTAGAAAGGGGTGCATACAGACTGCTTTTTTCTTGATCCAGAACTTTTCTAGAAGACAGTGTCAGAAGAAGGTAAACAGAGTCACCCTCCCGGGGAGAAAGAATTCCCACCAAGGATGGAGCCTTTCCCCTCACAAGCGGCAAAGGATGCAGGAGACCCATCAACAGAGAGGAGAGCCAAAGAAAGAAATGGTGAAAATCCCCAGGAAATGCTCAGGACAGCAGAGGAGAGGCGTGAGCACGAGAGCTGTCACTAGACTTCACGGACAATGAGTCTGCTTTGGGGCAGGGGCTCAAGATGGAGACGTGAAGGGCTGTTCGCACCAGTGCCTCTGTCTTCGTTGGCTTAGCTCAGAGCAGAACATTCAGTGATCCTGGTGCACATTCTCATTTCTACTCGGCTTGTCTTGACGCGAGCTGCCAAGAGTCCTGCCCTCCAGACCAGCATTCCACCCCACAGATGCGTCTTTGACTCGCCGGCAGAGTCCAGAGGACGGCAGCGGTCAGCCTGCCAACCAACAGCAGCCCAAGCCCTCCGACCGTTTCCGCAGACAGTGAGGACCTGGTGTGTGGAGGCCCCAGTACCCCCAGGACCCGTTCCCGTCCTTGCTCGCTGACTTCCCCAGAAGGGGCGCTGGTAAATCCCCAGGGAAGTGGAGGTTCACCCAGAGCCAGACCCAGAGATTGCATGACTCTTTCCGGCCGACTTCCCCTAATAGTGGCAATACTCTTCTCTCCCCACACAGCTCCGTTTGTGCTTGACGCCAGATGTGGTCAAAACTGGACACTACATTGTTTCAGGGCATCCCCACTGGGGATCAAAACAGGAAAGTGAGGAGATTATTGAACCACAAATCAGTGCAGTGCTCACTTTGGTGGAAAAGGTAGAGAATTTGACCACGTTGGGCATAAGAGGCCCTCTAAGGGACTGGTAGTGTTCTGTTCCCTGAAGACGAATACACTGCCCATTTTATTTTCGTTTAGACTGTACGATTACATTGTACATGCTCTTCTGTATGTAGGAGATATTTCACAGTTGAATATATATATAAAAACTCATATAATCGCAAAGAGAACTTAAGGGGGAACAAGAGGCCAGAGACTATACTCAGGAAGGTACGAACCGACATGGTTAAGAACAGATGAAGTAAGGTCGATGAAACCTGCAAGTCAGCACACCAGCAGCGGGGGGGGCGGCGAAGGCCCAGCTGTCCGGGGTCCAGCCTCACAGCCCTGCGCCCTGTGAGTCATCATTCCGAAGCCAGCCGCAGGCTCCCTGTGAGCATATGCTGGCTCGGGGGACCGCCCTGCACTTGCTTGCATTTCTCTCCGTCCTGGGTATCTGACCCAAGTGGTCCTCTGCCCTGTCCATCCAGGGTGGGCAGCAGGGCAGCCTTCTTGCACCAGCTCCTTCGTTCCAGCCAAGGAGAGGCCCGAGACTCTGGGCCAGTGCTTGGCTCCTAGTCTGGGCCCCTTTGGCTTCCACTCCTAAGCGTGAGGTGTCCAGGGGCTCCTCTAGCCTCTGGGATGGCTCCCCAGATCTGGGGTTCTGCTGAAGTCCCATTCCCCGCCCCTATCCCAGATGTCAGCGTGGGAAGGGGCCTTAGAGATTATCTAGTCTGCACCGTCCTCAAAGGCCAGGTGTTGAGGCCACCACTGTGATCCGTCCAAGGCCTCACAGCTGGAACCAAAAGTCACCTCTCCCTTTCCACCCCTCCCCCCTGCCCCAGGCCCGGCATGGCTTGGAGACGAGCACGAATTCCCTCAGTGCTGTTTGGCAGCATCCAGAAACAGTTCGTGACCTCAGCAACTTAGCTGGCCTCCATTTTTAAGAGAGTGGGTTTTTTTCCTTGTAATTATAAAAGAAAACCAAGTTCCCTATAGAAAATTTGGAAAATACAGAAAAATTTCAAAGAAGAGGAGGTCACTCGCAAAGCCGCGCATGCAAACCGTTAAGGTTTTGGCATCACTGGCCTCTTGAAAAGAACCGTTCCTAAAACAAGTAGCTGCTGCCCCCATTTGCCAGGTGGGTGACAAAGTCCGTGCGGCAACTGCCCCTCTTGGGTCAGCACTGGCTCTGGGCTGTCGGGGAGGTGTGGGCAGCCCGATGGCTGGGCGCACGTGGGCAAGAGGGATGTGCCCTGGGCCCCAGCCAGCTGCACCAGCCCCCCGCACCTCCACAGTCCCGCGCAGCCCCGTGACTGCTGTGGCCACAGGTGAGGCCAAGACCGCAGGTGCACAATGGAACTTTATGCAGCCAGAAAGGCCTAAGGAGGCACCAACCCAAGTCTGCCCCCGACGGCCAGGTCACTGCAGCAGCATGAGGCTTTTCCACAACACCATGCCCCCGCCTCCTCCAGGCCATAAGAGCAGAGGAGGAGGACTCTTCCCTGACCCAGACTCGGGGCATTTAAAGAGGCCAGCCCGGGCTTCCTGCCACCCTGGAATTCCAGAGAGCTTTACTTGGTATCACAATGCAGCCCCCATGCTAGGCAAGGCCTTCTACACCCTGGGGACCCAACCTGGGCCTCACCCGCTTGCAGACAGGTCTGATTGAGAACATCAGGAAATCCCAGCGTCCTTCAAATCCCTTTTGCTCTTCGCAGCCCTGAATGTAAGTACCTGCGGGCGGGATCTGAATCTTACACAAATCAGGTGCCTGGCTGCAACCACCATCCACACTATGCTGGATGGATGGAAGGACAGATGGACGCATGGGAGGTTAGGAGGGAGTCAGAGGTGCTGATGCAGCAGGGAAAAGGGGCTCCTTGGGGATCATGAGCGCTGGAAAGAACCTCTCATGTCGGCCAGTTCCAGCTACCTGCTGCAGAGGGGAGGAAAGCCGTCTCATATTTAGGAATAAAAGAGAGCCAAGGGGTGGGGAACCGATGGAAAACCAATTTAAAAGACCGCTATCTTGGGTGCCTGGGTGGCTCAGTTGGTTAGGCGACTGCCTTCGGCTCAGGTCATGATCCTGGAGTCCCGGGATCGAGTCCCGCATCGAGTCCCACATCGGGCTCCCTGCTCGGCGGGGGGTCTGCTTCTCCCTCTGACCCTCCTCCCTCTCGTGCTCTCTCTCATTCTCTCTCTCGCAAATAAATAAATAAAATCTTAAAAAAAAAAAAAAAAGACCGCTATCTTCATGACAACAAGTTACAGAAATTGACCTTTATTTATTGTACTAAAGTCTGTTTAACTTTTGATACAAAGTAAGGTTTTAGTACAGAAAATCCCAGTCTGTCAGAACAGTACCTGTGCACACTGTACCATCATAGTCCCGCTCGGACCGCGACCCGGCGACCCGGAGGAACAGCCCCGCGGGCACCGAGGAGGGCCTCAGCCGCCGTCCGTCTTGGTTGTCTGAGCTAGAAGAAGGCGCGTACCTGTGAGACCAAGGGCAGCACTGAGGACTGACACGTGTCTCTTTTGAACAACTGTGCAAGAAAATAGATCCCTTTTTTAAAAATGTCAGTTTAGCTAAACTACAATCTAGTGTCTAGAATTACAAAGAATAAAATGAAATAAAAGATTTCTTGCTAGTAAAATGAAATGTTAGGAACAGTATTAAAATATAGGTCCTACCCCAGTGGCGCTTACACGGAGCCCAGTACAGTACCTATTATTAACAGGACGCACAGTTTAAGGAGGAACCACATCAAATCTTCAGCCAGAGACATCCAGCGTCAGAAGTGCAAAAACAAAACAAAACAAAACAAAAAAAACCCCAAAAACCCAAAGACGCCCTCGTGGGGTACTGTTTCTGCCGGGAGTGCTGTCACCGAGACTAAGAGGATCCCCAGCTTCTCCCTAGATGTCTGACAGTGAGGACACTCCTCATTATGCTTCCCCTAAGAGCTCTTGGTTCCAAGTCTGAAACGTGTCTTCCTATCAGAGAGAGCTGATGTACCTGCCCCAGCCTATGGAGTTTAAGAATTACCCTGCAAAAATTGCACTGACAAAGCGGTCATTATTTACAGAAGCGAAAGAGGACCCGGTGGCACGTGCCAGCCCTCGGTTTACACCCTGCCTGGAACTACGGCATGGCGGTGACCCCAGGGAGCCTGGACGGCCCAGCGAGAAGGCGGACATAACGATTGCAGACAGAGAAGAAATGAGAGGACACAGAAGGCGGGACAGAAAGCCCGAGCGACGAGCTTGCGAGATGCCCAAGTGGCCTTCCTGGCGCAGGAGGGGAGAACATGGCCGCTGGTGCCTCAGCCCCACAAAGGCACTGGTCCTACTGCCACCATGTCTGAGCCCTTGCAGTCACCGTGTCCTGCCTGGAGAGGGGCCACTGAGGAGCAGGAAGTTTGCTGAAGCTCTGGTCCCACCGACAAGAACCTTCCAGAGCAATGCAGCCGCCAACGAGGTTCCAGAGTCATTTTGCTGAAAGCAGGAACAAAACCCAACACCAAAGCAACGTGGGGGGTTGACAGGGTGGGGGGCAGGCCTGGGCACCAACAGCACGGGGCCATTCAAGTAAACATAAACAACCAATACTTAGAAAAGGCTTGTAAACTTGTGATCTGAAAGGTTCTCTTTGCAGCATCTCTGATCAGCTGGCTAAGGAAAGGGTGGTGTTGAACCCCTCTATCGAAAGTCTCTTGTGTTTTTTACTTAAAGCACATGTGTGAGAGGAACGCGGTCTTCTGGCCTGGGCCCGGGTCCCGGTCACCTGTGGCCCTCGGGCTACAGAGGAGGTGCTTCTGGAGTCCATGTGCGTGGATCCTTCCCTTCCGTGCTTATATACAGATAGACGTGTACTTCCGACCGCTGGGCACGAGCGGGGCCAGGCGTGCCCGCGGGCAGCCAAGCCACAGCCACTCCCAGAATGGCATTCTTCTACAGTGGACAGGCCGGAATCCACAGGACTTTATTTTGTTCCTGATTGACCATTGCCAAGATCTGAGTGCAAATGCTCGACAGGGCTCCTCCCTGGATGACCCCTGCAAAAGAGCCCCCAAACACACACATCATTGAGCTCAGAGTCAGACCCCGGGTTCGAGGCAAATCAAAACATCTGTTACTCTTTCTGGTTTTCTGCCTGTTGGAGCTACTTGGCCTGCCTTCCTCATGCTCTTCCATCAGCAAGAAATTGGGGAAGAAAAAGAAAGTAAGAGTTGAGTACAAATAACTTTGGCTTTTTATACAGATAAAACTGCTCTGCTGTTCAGTAGGATACTGACAATGTGGGCTCAAATGAAGGTTGGTGTCAAATTTTGCCAGGCTTCGAGGGCCTCTGTAACAGGGACGACCAGGATTTGATCACTTGCATTAACTGCATGCCCCCATTGCACGCCCTGGGTTGGGTCTGCCCCGTCTTGCAAGGGGGAGTCCAGCACCCTGGAAAGCAGTCTGAGGTTGTGTTGTGATGGTCCAAACGGCAGCCGGAGTCTCCAGGAAACAAGAATGGGTGTAAGGAGCCGGGGCATCCCATAGCCCAGTGAAGATTCCCAGGCAAGATGACGACACGTCCCCAGCTATGGCCCAGCCCTGCTCTGCAGGCTTTCGCCACCACGGGTCCTGCAGACACAAGCCCAGGCTCTCTGTGTGCTCCACGGAACAGTGCCAGTGGACAAACATGCCCGGCCGCTTGCCACAAGGTATGGACCGAAATAGACAAGGGAGCGCTTAGAAACTGCTTTGGAAATGTGCCAAGAGGAGCGCCTGGGTGGCTCAGTCAGTTAAGTGGCGGCCTTCAGCTCAGGTCATTATCCTGGAGTCCCGGGATCGAGTCCCGCATCGGGCTCCCTGCTCAGCGGGGCGTCTGCTTCTCCCCCTGCCCCTCACCCCGCTCATGCGCGCTCTCACTCTCTCTCTCAAATAAAATCTTTAAAAATAAATTAATTTTTTAAAAAAAGGTGCCAAGAGTAATTTTATATCTGTTGAAACTAATAAAAAGTCAAAAGCTTTTATTTTGTAAGCTTTGGAGTTTTGAATTTTTCATTTCTCTAGTAATTGTTAATATATTTGACTAAATACTGGTTTATGATGGATTAGAGATTAAAACTCACACACACATACGTAGAAGCTCCAAGCTGGGTTTTTGAGACCAACTGTTTTTGCGTGAGAAGCGTGAAACGAGATCCTAACAGTCTGTACAAGTGAATTAAAATCACTGTCCCTGCCCCCGTGACCCCAGTGTGATTAACCCCCTACAGAAGACTGATTTTAGCAGACGGGGGGAAGCCACAAAGTACAATGGTAGCCAACAGACTGTGGCTTTTGGTTTGCTGTGTTTCAAAGACCAAAGCTGTCAAGAATGCAGCTTTCCTTGGCCAACCCTCATGGCTACACTGGACTGCCCGGAAGGTGTGAACACAGCCAGGCACAACCAGCACCACCGGGCTGCCTGCCGGGATCGCCGGAGCCTTCCTGCACAGCACTGCTGCTGGGACACAGACCTGCCACTGCATGGGGAACACCTGGGGGATGAGGCCAGGGAACCTTCCTCGTCAGCCCGTAGCACTCCAGCAGGACAGCTTCGATGCAGGGGACCGCGGCGGCACCGACCGGGCATCCATCCCCACTGCCCACTCTTCCTCTCCAGCCCAGAGGCACACCTACCTGTGAAGTACCGACTGTACTCCTGTTCAATCTTCTGAGCTGTCTCAAACTGCTCTTTGGAATGCCTCTGAGTCACCTTGTCCTTCAGGTAGATGGGGTCTCTCTGCTCCCTGTCAGACATCCAGAGAAGCAGGCTGAGTGTCTCACCTTCCCGGGCCCTCCTCTTTCCTTTGTCCAGAGTAACAGGGCCTCCAACAGTAGGGCCCCAGGTGCTCCCCTCGTAAAGCACAGCAAGCCTGCAGGCCCCAAGGGGAGCTCCGGGCATGGGGGGGGAAGGTGGGCACCCTGCTGCATGCATGCGGAAAGCAGACACCCCAGCTGGCCCCGAGGTGCAGGGACCAGAAGCTTGGAAGCACAGAAAGGCAAAACGGAGGGAGGCCCTGATGAGCGGTCAGCCCAACCAGCACGGAAACTGGAGCACAGGGAAAGCAAAGGCTCATCCGCGTCCCAAGCCAGCTCCTAGCAGACTGGCCCCAGCCCAGGTCACCTAGCTGCTTGTGTCCTTGGGAGCCCTAAGCTGAGAGGCAGAAGGGGAGAGAAGGACGGGATGCACAGGGAATGACGCACATAGGGAACTGTGGCAACGACCGCATAGGAACAAGGGCTGGTGGGGACGAGGAGTGTGCCTGGTTCGCACTGCCTGAGTGAGCGTGAGATGCGGAACGTTTCCTACACCTACCGCCCGTCTCATTCTTCCATGCCCACCTGCACTGCCCCGGTGTCTGAGCCAGCAGCCTCGCCCCCAGCAAGCCCCCCCAGCCCACCAAGCCCCGAGGAGCCAGCCACCTACTTGATGTGTTTGGCGCTCTTGTAGTGGATGAAAATGACAATGGGGTAGATATGCATGTGATGCAGCCGCTCGATGGCGTGGGGGGCGATGTCCAGGAGACAGTGCCGGTTCTAAAGGGGGCATGTGATGCGTCAGGGCCTGGGGATGGCCCTAAAGACACTGGAGCCCTGCCACAGATGGGGCCCCCCTCTCTCCCACACTGCCCCACCTCCTGCATCAAGGAGGACCAGTCTAGTATGAAGACCACGTAGGAAAACCTGTGGAGGGCTTCACCCCAGAAAAGCTCTCCCCACAAGCTGTCAACTCTGATGGTGGTCAAGGCTAGGAGCCAGGGCGGAATGGGGTCTGGACAGCCCACCTCCAAACTGCCCTTCCTGCCTCTGCCCAGACACAGGGAGCTTCTTGAAGCCCGACCCCAACCCGGTCTCAAGAGCCTCACTCCTGCCAGATTGAGCAAATGAAGACGGGGAGACTCGGCAGGGCCTGACCTGGGGAAGGGTTGTGCGTGTCTGCGTGACTGTGACTGAAACGTGTCCCGGGGTCCCCTGAGCCTCCAGGTGGAGTGTGAGCCAAAGAAAGACCACGGGCACTCTGCATGGGGCTCTCCTTGACCCCGAAAGCTCCACTGAGGAAGCCCAGCCGAGTCGAGTTTCTAACTCCCTGGGGCACACCTAACTGGAGTGCATCCACTTCAACTGGGCAATCCACACTCCCAGCTGCCAGAAGCCACCTCCCTCATTCAGTGAGGAGCAAACCAAAGCCTTATGGGGTGAAATGAGCAGCCCGAGAAGGACAGGGCCGGAGGAGTACACCCTCAACGTCTGCTTTTCCAATACACCTTACAGGTCTCCCCACTTTTCCTCACGCTCCCTGGCAAACGGATCCCAGTACATTCAAGAGCCTAAAGACACACAGAAATGGCTCTTAACACTTTCAGGGGCAGAGGCCCTGATGGAAGCTGGGCACCCTGTCCCCAGAATAAGGCACACATAAAGCTCTGCACACCCACTGAGCAGGTGCAGGACCCTCTTGTAGAATCCTCCGTGTGGGGGCTTTCCTAGAGCTCAAAGCTCTCATTAGATCCGAATCCTCAGAGGGAGAGGGGTGATGTGTGCACAGGGACCAGCACCCAGTTTATGACGGTGGAAACACACAGAAGCAATGGGGGCAAACCCTGACGGAGGGTAACTTGGACTAAAAGGACACGGGCAAGTGCACTGAAGCCCCAAGAGACGCACAGGGCAGAGGTCCAGAGGCACAGCGGGGCAGGGGGCGGGGGGGAGTCCAGGCCCAAATGCTCAAACCCTAACCCTTGGTCTAAGCAATGGGTACCTTTTCTGTGATCTCCTTTATGGAAGCCACTGTGGTCACGTCGAAATGGCCACTCCTCCGCTTGTAGTCGACAAACAGGCAGTCTTTGACACCCCGCTCTATGGCCTGCTGGGAGGCCTTCATCACCTCTGCAAAGCACAGAAACAGGAATGAGGATGCCCCCTGGCCCGGGGAGCCGTCGCAGCGCCCTCTGGGTAAGAACCCTGTGCAGAAGACCTGTCCTCCTGTCCTTCCTCCCAGAGAAACACTGCTGTGACCCGAGTCAGGAGGGCTCTGAAACACCGAGGGACCCAGCCCCAGGAGACCGGCAGGCAGAGGCCAGCAGGCACTGAGGGTGCCCCTTACCGAGGGGGCATCTGCAGAACTTGCCGGGCGCCTCATTCACCAGCATTTCCTTCACCACGTCCAGTAAAGGCCCCAGGATCAGGACAGGCCTCAGGGAGGTGCAGTCTACTTTCTGGACCCGCTGATAGGCGAGACTCACCGAATCTGAGGGAGAGAGGGGCAGTGTCACGGGCACGCACCCGGAGCGGAGGGAGGGAGGCCAGGGGCCCACAGCTGCCCTGGTCTTGCTCACCCCAGGGAGGTCCGCCCCCTCAGTCCACAAATCCCGAGCCAGGCCGGGTGAGTGGCTCAGCACGGCTCACCTGGGACTTGCCCAGGTATAGCGCGAAGAGCCCCCCTGTCCCGGGCACACCGGGGCACGGCCACTCCTGCAGCCCAGCACAAGTGTCCTCGCTCTAGGAACACCCTAGAGCAGTCATTCCAGCACTTCCTTCTGCTCAGATTCTTCCTCACGTGTCTTAGGTCTGCTCCCCTTGACACCACTATCCATTGTCTGCTCTCTAGAGAGACAATGTCCCCTGCAGGCAGGTGTGGTCATGTGACCCAGTGGGCAGAAGTGAAGCTCCCACCTCCTTGCCCCCTTCCCAGGGGCTAAAAAGGAGAAGACCGGGGCTGCTCAGCCAGCCTGGACCCTGCTGATGAAGACAACCTTCAGAAGAATGGCAGAGCTACAGGACCAACGGGACCTGGGTCTCCGGATGATTGCTAGGATAGAGCTGTCTTCCTGGAGCCACTTTACCAGCTGGGACTTTTACGGGGCGCAGAAATCACACTTTGGCCACTGTTATCTGGTCTCGGTTACAGAAGTCAAACCAATAGCCTCGGCAATCTGCGTAGGACACCCCCCCTTTCCTGAATGAATAAACAAGTCCTTGCCAAAAGAGATGGCCTAACACCAGCACCTCCTCAGTATCGGTCACCGTGCTGGCACCTCAGAAACTTCTGAAAGAATACAACACACAGGCTCACCAGTGTCACAAGACAGAAACTCGTGAAAAGCCCCAATGGCCATGCAAGAGCTCTCGACAACTCCAGGCAACAGAGCAAGAGGTCCCAGAGAGCAGAGGGGTTAAAGGAATCCTGTGCTGGCCCCGAGGATGAAGAGACCAGTGGCAGGCCCATAGGAGGGCCGCAGCTGGAGCTGCAGCCCTGGCCAAGCCTGGCAGGACAGCAGGCTGAGGGCAGGGTGGGCTGGGGTGGCCTCTGGGGAAGGGTCAAGGGGAGGCTCTGCCCGGAAGGCCTGCACACCGCCAAACGACAAGGCCTGACTGGCGATGGGGCTGTGGGTGAGCACACGGCGTGGGGCCAAGTGCAGCCCGGGCTCCACTAGGAACAAGCTTGTGGGCAGACCTGAGGGGGAAGCAAACGCAGTCTCTCCCCTCCCTCACCCACACCGACACATGTATTTTTTTTTTTTTAAGGACTGATGATTATCCATGTATACCTCCATGGCATTCTCTACAGCATTTCTCAACCTGGTGGCCAGCTGATCTGTTCCGGTCGGCAGGGAAGGGTTTTCGTAGCCACATCTACCATCCAGGAATGCCTGTGCATTTCTGACTAAAGCCTCTGAGGAGTCTCAGGGCAAAGGACTTTCTCCAGGAGAAGACGAACACATCCCTCTTTTAAAAATCAGAACGTTACAGGTAAAGCCAAACAGCTCCTCTGACACCCCTTCTCCAATCCATCCTGGTCCCCACCAGCCTTAGAAGCTGGAAGGATATCCTTCCAGATGTTTGTTATTCTCACATGTTTATTTTTACATACTCAGAAAAGACTACAAAATCTGCTACATACGTGTTCAACAAAAATGACATAGTAATGTCAACATTCTGCACCTCCCTCTTTCACTCAGTGTTATGTTTCTAGAATGCATCCCTATTGATTCATCTTGCTCTCCTGTATTCCTTCTGAACCTCCCACGCATGAGTACACTGCATCTATTCACCCATTTCCCTCTGTATGGACAGTAAGTCTCTATGCCTTCAACTTATTTGAGCAAGAATCATACTCTCCTCTAACGACTAGTAACACTCCATGCAGTGGGATACCAATTTAGAAGATTCCTGTTCCTTCCTGAACAATCTGCTTCATTGGAAGTCCTCATAATTACAAAATTAGAGAGCCACAGAGCATCTCACAAGTCATTAAATCCAACCAGCGAAAATATAAAGCTCCTTAGGAAGGATAAATGTACATATAAATAGAGAATCTGAAAGTAATGTAATATAGGTATGTAAATCACTTTTAAATCTGGAGTAGGTTTTTAAGAGCAACAGCACAAAAGTAATTATAAATCTATGCTAATATATACATTGATATAAAGGTGTCATCAACATCAAGGGGAGGGGGACACAGAGGTGTAACATGCAATTTTTATAGGAGACTGAAATTAAGTTGTTATCAGTTTAAAATGGATTGTTACAGGGGCACCTGGGTGGCTCAGTTGATTAAGTGTCTGATCTCAGCCCAGGTCTTGATCCCAGGGTCATGAGTTCAAGCCCCGCGTTGGGCTCCAGCACGGGGCCATGCAGGGCGTGGAGCTTATGTAAAAAAAAAATAATGAAATGGATTGTTATAACTTTAAGATGTTTTACGTAATTGCATAGTAGCCAAAAAGAAAATATCTGTGAAATATACACAAAGGGATGTGAGAAAGGAATCAAAACCTGTCACTACAAAAAAAACCCCAAAAACCAAAAAAAAAAAAAAAAAACAAAAAAACCAAGACATACAGAAAACAATTCCAGTGGCAAGAGTAAGTCCTCCCATATCAGTAATTGCTTTAAATGTGAATGGACTGGCTAAACGGACGAATACACAAGATCCAGCTCCATGCTCTTTAGGGGAGACTCGCTTCAGATCTACAGACACACACAGGCTAATGAAAGTGAAAGAGTACAGCTATTTCAGGCAGTTAGGAATCTTACGCGAGCAGGCAGCCACAGTTACAGCAGGCCAAATGGATTTTAAGGCAGAAGCTCTCACAAGAGACCAAGAAGGACATTACGTAATGATAAAAAGGCCAATTCTCCAGAAAGATCCAAAAATTACAAACACACATGTACCTCACACAAGAGCTCCCAAATATGTGTGGCAAACGTTGAGAGAAATGAAGGGAGAAACAGAGAGCTACGCAGTATTTGTAGGGACTTCAATGCCCCCATCTTCATTACGGATAAAACAACCAGAGAGAAAATAAGGAAGAGCACTGAACCACAAATACTATGGACCAAATGGGCCTCACAGATGAGCGCCTAGCACTCCGCCCAGCAACAGCAGAGGACACATCCTTCTCAAGTGCACAGGGAGCATTCTCCAGGGCAGACCACCTCCAGGACAGACCACCTGTTAAGCCACAAAACAAACTTAAGAAAGATTGAAACTACACGAAGTATCTTTTCTGACCAAAATGGAAGGAAACTGGAATACAACAACAAAAGGAAAACAGGAAAATAGACTCATATATGGAAATTAAACAACTCACTCTCAAACAACCAAGGGGTCAAAGAAAAAAAGCAGAGGGCAATTCAGAAAACTTCGGGAGACAAATGAAGACAAAACCATAGCATACGGACACTTACTGCAGCAAAAGCAGTACTAGGAGAGAAGTGTGTATTGGTAAATGCAGACACTGAGAAAGAAGAAATCGACAACCCAACTTACACTTGGGGGATCAGGGGAAAAAAACAAACTAAACCCAAAATGAGCAGAAGGAATGAAGTAATAAAGAGCAGAGATAAATAGAGAATAGAAAAACAATTAGAAAAGAAATCAATGAAACCAAAAGTTGGTTTTTTGAAAAGATCAACAAAATTAACAAACTCTTGGCTAGACTAATGAAGAAAAATGGAGAGAAGACTTAAATCACTGGAATAAGAAGAAAGGGAAATGATAACCGATTCCACAGAAATGAAAAGGTTTATCGCAAACTACTACAAACAATTACATGTAAACAAATCAGACAACCTGGAAGAAATGATAAATTCCTAGAAACATAGAATGTATCATGACTACATCATGAAGAAATTAAAAAAAAAAAAAAAATCTGAACAGAGCTATACCAAGTAAGGAGACTGCAAGTAATAGAAAAACTTCCTCACAAGAAAAAGCCTAGGACAAGATGGCTTCTTCACCAGAGAATTCTACCAAACACTTAAAAAAAATTAATACCGGTCCTCTTCAAGCTCTTCCAAAAATTGAAGAGGAGGGGACACTTCCAAATTCATCCCAAGACACAACAAGAAAACTACAGGCCAATATCCCTTATGAACATAGATGCAAAAATCCTCAACAAAATACTAGCAAAATGAATTCAGCAACACATGAAAAGGATCATATGTCATGACCAAGTGGGATTTATACCTGGAATGCAAGGATGGTTCTTAACATACAAAAATCAATCAATGTCATACACGTTAACAAAATGAAGGACAAAAACCACATAATCATCTCAACTGACACAGAAAATGCATTTGACAAAATTAACTACCCTTTCATGATAAAAACACTCAACAAAGTAGGAACAGAAGGAAACTACTTGAATGTAACAAGAACCATGTATGAAAAGCTTGTAGCTAACATCCCATTCAAAGGCAAAAGACAGGAAGCTCTCCCTCTAAGATCAGAAACAAAGGCGAGGATGCCCACACTTGCCATGACTATCCAACACAGTAATGGAAATCCCAGCCAGGGCAATTAGACAAGAGAAAGAAAGAAGGCATCCACATTGGAAAACAAGCAGTAAAATTATCTGTTCACAGATGACATGATCTCGATGTAGAAAACCCTAGAGAATACACACACACACACACACACACACACACACAGACACACACACAAAACCTGTTAGAACTAACGATTTCAGCAAATTTCAGAATACAGATTCAACATGCAAAAATCAGTTGCACTCCTATACACTAACAACATACATTCTGAAAAAGAAATGAAGAAAACAAACCCATTTACTAACATCAGAAAGGATAAAATACTTAGGAATACACCTAACCAAAGAGGTGAAAGACTTGCAAACTGAAAACTACAAAACACGGCAAAAAGAAATCAAAGAAGATACAAATACATGGAAAGACATCCTGTGCGCATGGACTGGAAGACTTAGTATTGTTAAAATGTCCATACTGCCCGAATCAATCTATAGATTCAATGCCATCCCTCTGAAAATCCCAACAGCATTGTTTTGCAGAAAGAAAAAACGGCCATATCAAGCAACTGTTACTGCCAGAAGGTGTGCGCACCTACAAACGGCCTTTCTTACTACATTTAAACATGTAAACATCCACTGTTAGCTCTAGGCCATACAGAAACAGAGGTGGCCCACCGGCTGGGGTTTGCCATCTCGTCCTGACAGAGGGACAATGGGCCACGAACAAGGGTGGGACTTACTCAACTCCCAGGGCCTAAGGCCTTCATTTAAAAAATAAAAAAGGTGGGGTGCCTGGGTGGCTCAGTCATTAAGCATCTGCCTTCGGCTCAGGTCATGATCCCAGGGTCCTGGGATCGAGCCCCACATCAGGCTCTCTGGTCCGCGGGAAGCCTGCTTCTCCCTCTCCCACTCCCCCTGCTTGTGTTCCCTCTCTCACTGTGTCTCTCTCTGTCAAATAAATTGAAGAAAAAAAAAAAAATATATATATATATAAAAGGGAGCAGGGAAGGATGAAATAAGCTGTCCTATCTTGTGCTGCTCATTGCCGGCTTTGTAGCCTGCCTGCCCGGGAGGGCAACATTCTAGGACGCCGGACACACACCAGGATCCCACGAGCGGCAGTCCTAAGAGCCTCCTGCTTTCCAGGACAAAGGCATGCTTTCCCCAAGGACAATCGGCCGGGGGATGTCTAACACTCCCTAATCTGCAGCTCTGGCCCTGGTGCGGTGCCTGGCCCAGGAAGATCTCCTAAGAATCGTTCATGGACACAGGAATGAAGCCAGAAAAGGCCAAAGATCTGCAGAGACTGGTGGCTCTTGGTTACCACCAAACAGCCTACAATAACCCCAAAAGAAACCAGAAGCAATGCACTGAGCACAGACTGCTTTTGCCTGTCCGATACCCATCCTTCCCTTCTTCTGTACTAATGGAACCTACGTTACTGAGGCCAGCACGGTGCCAGCTAAAACCCCGCCTTTCCAGGCTCTTTTGCTGATGCAGTGAGTCGAGGTCGCAGGGTGGGACCTCCAGGGAAGCAGTTTAAGGAGGCACACTCAGCTGCGGCACAATTTGGCCCCATCCTCCTTCCTGCTGCCTGAATCGGGATGTGATGGCTGGCGCTGCAACGTCACGTGCTGACCATGGAAGCCACGCCCTACAGATGGCAGACCCTGAGGACAGCAGTACCACCACCCCGACCGGGACTTCGGTACAAAAGCAGGGTGAACCTCTATCTTGTCTAAGTCCTTGCTGTGCGGTCTCTGTGGTCAGTGGCAAGCCTAATTCTGACAGCCTGCTGGAAAAGTGAGCTCGGCCACTTGCCTTCGAAGAATGGAATGGTGTCATTGGAAAAGGTGTCCAAGGCAAGGAGGTCTTTCCCATCTTTGGACCCGCTGCGTTTGTGCTTATGTTTCCTTCGAAAGAAGGATCTGCGTGCGGCCGCCGACAGCGTCTTTGCAGCGTTGTTGTCATCTTTGACCTCAGACATGCTGAGTCTCCTGGAGAATTCTTGGTCCATCCTGCAGGCACAGGGAACGGTGATGCTGGGAAGGGCCTAGCGACCGCCTCCTGCCCACCCCACCCTGCCCATGCGGAGGGGAAAGCCAGGACCCCAGGCTCCTCCGATGCTCTGCGACAGGTCTCTTGGCTATGCCACCCACCCACACCACCGAGGACCCCTCAGTACTGCTGCCGTGGGGGGACCCATGCACCAGAGCTGGGGGACGCTCTCGAAGCAGGCCAGTTCCTACACTCAGGTCAGAGTCAAAAGGAAGTGCTGGGACAGCTTTCCCTTGGTGACATGACAAGTGAAACTTCCAGCCACAAAAGGGAATGAAACACGGCTGCACGCCATGACACGGTAGAACCTTGAAAACACTATGTAAAGCACAAGAAAGCAGGCACAGAAGGCCACATTCACAGGAAAGTCCAGAACAGGGAAATCTACAGGGACAGAAAGTAGAGTCGTGGCTGCCCCGGGTGGGGGAGCAGGGCAGGAAAGACGGAAGGACAGGTGGGGTAGCTAACGCATGCAGGGCTGCTTCTGAGCGGACAAGAAAGCTCTGAAATGACAGTAGGGAGGGTGGCACACGGCTGTGCGTACACCGAAAGCCACTGAATCGGACACTTTGGGTGGACTGCATGGTATAGGAATATATCTCAATAAATCTGCTAAAAATAAAAAAGTTATGTTTCCTAAGTTGCCACGGTTCTTCTGTAGAGCACTGACTTACGTACACCATTGCACTGCACTAGAAGCAGCTTTCTAGACAAGCGGTTTGGGCAAAACGTACAGACCATACGCCAGGGTGCATGGCAAACTGAGCCCCGATCCTGTGGGACAGCTCCAGGGGTGGGCACCGCCCCTTCCAAGCCCAGACATGAACACTTACACGTATTTGCTGGGGATCTGGCCACGCTGGATCTTTTGGGCATTCTCGTCCAGCTGCCAGGCCATCCAGGACCCAAATGTGCCCTGAGGTAAGGTGTCATCGACGTAGAGGATGTCATCTTTCTTAAAGCTCAGCTCACGCTCCACCTCCGCCAGCCGGTCATACAGGGCCCTGGGCCAGGAGACAGAGGGGACAGGATCAGGAGGAGGCTACCGGCTGCTGGAAGACCAGCCAGCCGCACACTTTGGCAGCCAGTCTCCTGAGACAGCTCTCCTGCTCTGAGCTTTCCCCAGACCACGATCAGGACCCACCTCTCCCCATGCTGGGGGCAGTTCCCAGAGAAGGGAACCCCCGGCTTTATGTAACAGAACAACGTTGTCTTGCCTCCCCTAAGACTAGGGGCTCCCTGGGGACGAGGGCTGCCTCACATCCATCAGATACAGTACGTCTTGCCAAGGACCATATCCCGTCTTCCAAATGGGCCTTCCCTCCCTGCCACCAAGTCAAGGTCAATGGTTCCTACAGAAGGGAAACTCCCCAGGATGGAAATATGTCATCTCCCACCCAGGAGGGTGTCCTAAAGACAGAGACCGTATCTCACAGTACACAGCTGCTCGGTGCTTTTTCCTTTCTGTGGCCTCAGAGCTTAGGGAACATGAAGGAAGCTAGAGCTCCTTCTAGAAAACACCTGGTGCCTGTGCCCACCTGCACACAAGTCATACCATACTTCAGGCACACACGTGCCCTGATACTCACACACACCGCAGATGGATCTGCCGACGTGGGGTGGGGGGAGACCAGGAGAGGAGTGCAGCGCACAGGAAAATGGGGCTCTGCAGCCTCAAAATTTCCCAAGCCCCAAACCCTAAAGAGGGAGCCCATGTGGTCCTGCAGGCCCTCAAGCAAAGTTTCCCTAAGTCACAAGCATCTAAGTCACAAGCCGTGAGCACGTGGTTTGGGGCCCAAGCAACAAGGACCACAGTCCGGCCCTCTGTGTTGCAGAGACACTCACCAGGACCAGTCTCCTCAGAAGGCACCTCCCCTGGCCCCAAATCCCTGGAACCCCTGGCCCCTAGTACCTGATGTAGAAGCTGTCGCCAGGCAGGCCCCTGACCTTGGTGAACTCCTCAGGGCGGTACTGCACCTTGAGACGGACACTGTCCTTGGGCTTCAGCATCTCCACGTAGACCTCCTCCACAGTCTTATTGCGCACATCCAGACTGCCATACTGCACAAGGACAGGGGACTGTGCTCAGAGGGCAGAAGCCAGGGGCGCCTCTGGCACCAGTGAGCGAGCGGTTGTGGGATAAGGCAGAGATTTAAGATCCCCTTCATTGGGAATCTGCATGCCTCGCCTCTGCAGGTAAGGCTGAGTCCTCTGCCAGGGTCTGCTGGCCTGTTTTTACAGCCCTCACTTGCTTATACTACCTTTTGCTTATACTACTCGTGTCTTTGAATATCTATGAACCATCTCCCCCATCAAATGGGAGACCCAGCAAGAGGGAGAGGACGCTCCATCAGACCATGGTCCTGCTGCTGACACAGTAGAGGATCCTCCCTCCCGACACCAGTGCCCAAGCCAGGGCCCCGCTCACGGCCCTGTGACCCGTCCCCAGGGTCCTGGCAGCATTCAGCACCACCAGGGGGCGCCAGGCACGACAGCCACCCCGTGCCGCTGGAGGGTGCAGGAAGCCCGCGGGGCTGGCGGGGAGGGGCGGGGCCTGCCGCTCAGCAGCTCAGAACTCACCTCGAGGATGAGGTCTCCGGGCACAAGGCCATCAGGGCCCTTGGCTGAACTGTCATCCTCCACCTCCGCCACGAACACCCCGTGCAGGTTCCCTCCACATAAATGGACTCCAAGCTCCAGCTGGGACTTTTTGATGAAGACGACTCGCGGCTCTGGGGTCTTCTTGTTGACATCTCCCACCATCCTTTGGGGAAGGAAAAGAAAGTCCCTCAATCACAGACAGGGGGAGCAGGGCGTGCAAGACTACACAGTGGCTAATGCCCCGGCAGTTTTCCCTTTACTCCGTGAGGTCTCCCGGCGCTCCCATCCGGGTTCTGGCTCCAGCGACTTTAGTTTACAGGCTGGAAGCTGAGGTTTGTAGAGGTGAAAACACGGCCCCAGTTGAGAAAGCCAGCTGGGGACCGAATGAAAACCAGTGCCCTGCTTTCTGGCCCAGCTGTCCGTTGAGTGCCGTGGGGCTGCCTCTCTCCCCACCTGGACGGCACCTGTTCTCCTAACCCTGTTCTGCCTGAGGAAAGTCAGAGCCGGTCTCACAGCCCAGGGCACAACAGACCACTTGGCAACGTGTACGGAGCAGCTTCTCTGGCCCAGGAACTGTGCTACGCCACCAAGAGGGGGCCCCTGGCCATCGGGGAACCCACAGCACAGCGAGGGAGACACTGGTGAGCACTCAGAGGGGAGGAAACGGGACAGCGATGGGGACCTGGGGACAGGCCAGCTGTGGTGACCGCATCCAAGTCCCAACGTGACAGATCCAGGGCAGGAACGCAGAGCGGGCCTCGTTCCGAGGGAGGCCAGGGCTTGGTCCGGGCCTACGGAACGATGGCTGCGCGCCCTGGCCCGTGCGGCCCTCTCCCCATCTTCCCTCTGGCTCCTGTGCATGCCCTGCCTCCTCCTGCCCTCTGTCCATGCCTCCCGCTCCCCCCATGTGCACAGCTAACCCCTGCTCACCCTGAACATGTTGACTTAACTGGCTCTGCTCCCTGCCACACTCTTGCTCACTGCCCCGCGTGACCTGCTCCGGCCCTCCCAGCACGTGCTGCACATGCCTGGACACTGGCCTGTCACCCTCTAACCCCGGAGCTCCCTGGGGGCGACTGCTGGTGGCAGCCACAGCCCAGGACCTGGCTGGGTGGAGACTAAAGACAGACCACGAGTAACTGAGAAAAGGAGGAAAGGAAGAGAGGCAGAGCTAGGAACAAGTCAACGAGGAAACAAAAGAGAAAAAACAAGAAAGTGAGAAAGGGCAGGAGGGCGGGAGGAAAGGAATGCCATGCTTCCCACCCCAAGGCCTGACAGCCTGCTATGCGGCCGGCCGTGGCCCTGAGGGGACGGGGGGGACGCCGGCAGGGTGTGCTCAGGCCACGACCACGACCGCCTGCCCCACCCCCCAGGCCGGCGCGCACAGACAGAAGGCTCACAGCACGCGTTGGCTGACCTGGAACTGGGGGTGCTCTGCTTGGCCGGGGGGGTGCCAGGGCCCTCCTCCTGCTCCATCAGCGGGTCAGTGACAGAGGGGTGCTCCGGGGCGGTGGTACTGCTGCCCTGGAGCGTGGAGTGGGTGCTGGCAGGGTCCAGGTGGGAGCTGGGGACGGAGGGCAGGAGGAGTAAGGAGCAGCCCGCGGTCCCCGGCCGTCCTCAGCCACCCCCTCTCCGGTGCTGACCATGGCTGGGGAGGGTGGAGAGCAGGGACTGGGTCACGGGGCTTGGAGCCCGGAGAAGAGCAGATGCCTCGGGAGCTGGGACTCAGGTCGTCCACCCTGTAGGATCTGCCTGTCCTCAACCTGGGGATCCTCTCTGAACATGTGGGCTGGGGGCCCACAAATTCACCGTCCCTTTGCCTCTGTTTGTGCATCTTGTCCCCCCTTGGCTGAGCTGCGCAGTGCTGCGTGGCAGGGGCAGGTCTCCCCCTTCCCCCGCATGCCCGGCAACCCACAGCTCAGGGGCAGACATGGACAGGGGGCCAGAACCCTCTGTGCGAGAATCCCGCCCCCAGGGCCTCCGTTCCTGGCTACCACACACCTGTGGCGGGGGGCTTCCTGCTGCACGGGGGGAGGGGATCCAGCCATGTGCTTCCACACCCTACACCTCACATCCTCCTCCTCCTCCATGTTCCTTTTCCGAAATCCGGGGCTGGCCAACTCTCCTCTTCCGGCCGCTGAATGGCCGGAACTCACAGTCAGCCCCCGGGCTGCACCCTCTGTCCTGCCCCAGCCCGGAGGCCCCCCATGGGAAGCCCAGGCGCTCACCTGGACCGAGAGTGGCTGCTGAGCTGGTGCATGTGTGGGTTGTACTGGGCCAGGATGGTGACAGTGTCACACTGCTGCCCAATGATGAGCCGGGCCTGCTGCTCCGTGGCGCTCCGCAGGTTTATGCCATTGAACTAGGGAACAACCAGAGCATGCTCAGTGCCGCAGTGGGGGCTGGGGACCGGGGAAGCACAGCTCTTCCCAGGAAGGGAGGAGAGGACAGAGGGAAGAAGGCAGTGCAAGGGGCAGCTCTCACTCACCTCCAGTAACTGATCCCCATACTCCAGGCCGGCTTGGTGAGCGATGCTCCCCCCTGTCACCTTGGAGACGTAGACGCCACCCTTCTCTCCACTCACGATGGAGATGCCCAGCGGCTCCGAGCCCTTCTGCAGCTTCACGTGACGTGGCTCCTCTACATAGGGCCTTGGAACAGAGCCAACAGTTGCGGGGACTCAGACACAACGGAAAGGTCTGGGGCAAGTCTGCAGTCAGGCATGCAATCACCCACGCAGGAAAGGCCAGGGACCCCCGGATGCTCCTATAATGACGAGCTGGGTGGGAACGCGATGACCCCACCTTCGTGTGGCAGTGATAGGCTTTCCCGCAACCTCATGCAATACAAACACAACAGGCCCCCAATGGCCACAGAAGCGCCCAGTCCCAAAGACACAGAGAATGGTCCACCCGAACTATGAACGCTGACACAGGCAGGGAAAAAGCACAAAGAGTTTCATAACGTGAGAGGAGTTGCTGTAACAAAATGTGCAATGAACAAACCCTGGTGGGGTCTCCAGACTCCCCAGGAGGAAAAGAAGTGGCTCCTGGGACAACAGTCACCCAGAAGAAACAATATAAAGTATCAGTTTTTATATCTACCAGTATATACGGTGATGTACAATGACCACGGAAATGAAGCCGCTGCAAACCCAAGCCATTAGAAAGGGAGTGGGGAGGCTGGGAGCAAGGCGGGGACCATGCACTTGCTGGCCCGGGGGGGGGGGGTGGGGAGCCGTCCGCCGTGACAAGGGCACGAGGGGGCTTGGGCAGGGACCTCATGTCAGGCCAACCTCAGACTCCTCAGGGAGGAGAACCTGGGCCTGGCGGCCACGGGCAATCTCAAGAGAAATCTGTGGTGGTGGAGACATCTGGAAGGTGCAAAAAGTTAGAAAGAAGAGAGGGATGCTCAGAGAAGGATGACAGACGCCTGGAATCTAACAGACAGAAAGGCAGCCAGGTGATGCAGAGCCGTCCCGGGAGAACTGTGCTGCATGCTGCCCCTAAGCTCTTCCCTCAGAACAAAATCATAGCCAAAGGTGAAGGGAGGAGCCAGCCGGAGTGCCATGTCCTTGGGCTCCCCTCCAGAGCACGTGGATGGGGACAGACGTGGGTGGAGACAGACTCATGCGGTGATGGACAGCCAGGCCCCTGAGCCACCCCTCCCCTGCCACCCAGAGGCACAGCAGTCTCTCCAGCTCAGCGAGCCTCAGGCTGGGACCCCACCACCCAGGGCCCAGTCCTCTGGCAGTCTGAGATCAAACTCCTTCTTGACTTGTCCCTTCACCTCTCCCCTTCCCAAACTCACCCGCACTACAATGCCCTTCCAGACTCATCACATATCACAGTGCCAGGTAGTTTGGAGTTGTAAGGGCCCATATATATATGTATATTGAACTAGGGAACATCCAGAGCACGCTCAGTGCCGCGGTGGGGGCTGGGGACCGGGGAAGCACAGCTCTTCCCAGGAAGGGAGGAGAGGACAGAGGGAAGAAGGCAGTGCAAGGGGCAGCTCTCACTCACCTCCAGTAACTGGCATATATATATATATATATATATGCTTAACAAATATATATATATATACACACACACACACACATACACATATATACATGCTTAACAAAAGGGGAACAGCAACTGAGGAGATTATATGTGACTTTTCTTCTTTCTACTTTCCTCTATCTTCCCAGTTTCCTCTAATAAGAAGTTACACGATGATGTACGTTAGAATCGGGGGGAAGAAGCTGTTTTCCCTTCAGTCAAGTCACACACATTAAACTGTACACCTCTGACTACATCAGAAGCACCGTGAAGGCAGGAACGTGGACACCCTCCTCTCACCAGAGCAGCTCCCGGTTCTCTGCACGCTGTAGGAGCTAACTATGGGATACCTGATGGCAGGGGACAGGCCCTCTCTGCTTCTAAGGAACCCACTTGAGTTGGCGGAAGATCTTGCTGCTCAGTGACCTGAGCTGGGGTCAAGTAAAACAACCCCCCCGACCCGGGGACTTGGTGCAGGTTTGTGTTCCCATGTGCATCACGTGGGTGAGACATTTCCACATGAATTGCACCTGCTTCCCCTACGGGCCCAGGTGCACTTCTGGGCTCGTTAATATTCAATGGTTGTCAGGGTACCTGTTAGGTTGTCTTACAAATTCAGATTTTTCAAGTCAAATGATTTTCTTAATGCAGAGCCCACCCTGCAGGGTTCCTTCCATGGCTCAGAAATGAGGGCCCTCAGCATTTTGGATTTGAGTGGACAGGAGTGGCTCCATTCCTCTTAAGTGATTAAATAAAAGCAAGTTCCAGTTTAATCAGATCCCCTGAAGACTGACAATCTAGACAGGACCTCTTAACTATAAATATGATCTGGTAAATTCAACTCTGAAACAGCAGAGGTGGGTGAGGGGTGTGGAGCTTGTGGGGGGAGTGAGGGACCCCTTAGAGGATGGGGTCCAACCGTCTGGACTGACATCAGCCTCAAGTTAACCCGAAATCTCAGCAGATTGGCCAGCATTTCAAAACAAACCAATAAATGGCTAAGCTATACTTTTACATACATTTTTTTCCGGCATGTTTTATTTCACAATAAAAAGCCTGGGAATGAGGGGGACAAGTGATGCAGCTGTGTTCTGGAGCCAAAAAGCAAAGAATAAGAACGAGCCCTGATTCTAAGGAAGGTAGGCCAGTCACCAACCATGTGACCACAGATAGGTCACGCCAACTTTCTGGCCTCAGTTTCCTTATCTGTAAAAGAGAACCAATGATGATGACGATGATGACTATGCACGATGCTCACAGGGTCACTGTGAGCATTTCATGACTTAACACACGGAAAGTGCTTAACCAGGGGTCAGGGAAGCAGTGAATGGTGCCACCACATCATCTCGGCCAGGTGGCCCCCAGCATCATCTGCTGCAGCTCAGCCCCTCCCGTGGACATTCTGTGGAAGGAGCCCACCCTGCTCCTCACCTTGCCGTCTATGTGCACCCCACCTCCTGGCACCATGCACCTGCAGGGCTTCCTTGTGAAGGGCTGAGGCGGCACACCAGAGAACGCTAGGTGACCCGAAGCAGAGAGGTCTCGCCCTGGGATCGACTCAGCTGGAACCCTCCAATGCACCTGCTGCTTCTACCAACAAGCCCACTCCCTCAACCAAGCCCTGGCCTGCTGTAGGGATGTGCCACACACTGCCGTGCCCATGGGACAGATGCTCAGTAGTGCTCACCTGTCCTTCCTCCGGTCCCCGAGGGCCACAGGGTTGACGGCAATTCTGGGCAACGTGGAGGCTGAGGTCTGCGACTGGCTACACGAGGACAGGGTGTCGATGTTCAGGGGGGACTGCGGAGGTGTGCTGCATTCCGAATGTGACAACGAACCTGTCGGGAGAGGTGCAAAGGAACTTGGGCTCTGCAATCCGCATCTCCGCTCCCCCATGGCCCAGACCAAGAGGGAGGCACAACCCAGGCACGTGGCTCCACGCGGCGGCCACGCCACATGACCTTGAATTCGGGGGCTGGGCTCTGCATGGCCTTTCTATCTAGCCCCTCGTCACCAGGCCTGACAGCCAGGCTCAACCAGCCTGCGTGGACCGGCTGAGCAGAGGAGGAGGTTACACACTGTGCCCAGCCGCTGCACCACGAGACCAGTGCGAGCCAGCAGGCCAGGACGGGAGTGCAAGTTCTCACCTCTGTCGGAGCCCACAATGGACCGGGGGTATCTTGGCGTTGACGGGATTTTAATGCGTTCCGCCTTGAACTGCAAGTTGCTCGAAGACCCTACAGTTCCACGAGGAGACAAAACTTCAGGCATGTGATTGAACACTGCCCTCACTCCCTCGCCACCACGTTAGTACTTAGGGAAGAAGCACAGTCATGACAAATGCAAAGCGGCCTTGCCACGTATCCCCGAGGGGGCCTACGTGTGAACCGGTCAAGAAAAGCAGATACTCAGTACCCAGGGATCTGAGTGAACTGTGCGGGTCTGGACTGCCCCAGAACAGGATCACACGAATCTCAGTGACAGAGGGGACTGCTTGCTTCCACTCCACGTGGCTGGAAGTGGTGCCACCTGAGTCTCTTTATGAGGTAACTGCTGGTCTCTACCTCTGGGTTGCATTTCCCACACATGAACAGCACTACAAACCCCCAGAATCATGGACAGGCTCATGGACAAGCTCAGGGACAGGAAGTGAGAATCGTGGGCCCAGAGGTCCCCTGGAATAGCCGCATGGCTGCCAGGGAAAGCCTAAGAGACACAGAAGGCTGAAGGAGAAGGCTCCCAGAGCAGTGTGGGGCCAACCTCGGCCCCAGAAGCAGAGAAGGGTCCGGGTGGGCAGGCCACCTGAAAGTCTGGCCATGAGGATGCAGGTAGAGAGGGAAACAAGGCTAGTGCCCCGCTATGGGGAGAAGGTTCTAGTGGTACCATTACCAAGGCGGGCGCTGGAGGGCAGAGAGTTGGACCCGTGGGAGGCTCTCATATCTGAGTAGTCACTGCCAACCCTGTGGCTCAGGTCCAGGCTCAGGCGTCCCTGGTGCTGGACGCTGCGAGAAAACCAGACATGTGAGGCGCTCGGGAGGAACACCAGGCCTGGACACGGCCACTGGGGAGAAACAAGCAGCAGGCCTGGGCCAAGGCCTCCCTGAGCCCACAGAAGCCACTCGCCGCTAGGTAGGAAGAGCGGACTGCCACGCTCACAGGCCGCATCTAACGAGGGCCCTGCCCACAGAGAAAGGTCCTGCTGTGCCTGTAGAGGAGTGGCATACCTCCAGTCTGGCACCAGGACTGGGCTCACCGGGAGCAAGGGCTTCCGCCGGGAAAAACAGGCTCTGAACCCTGTCCGGGCCCAGAGAAGTGGAGCCTCTCCTCCAGGATGGGCGGGAGAGGCTGGATGGGCATCGAGGACCTCGGACGGGGACCTGCACACCTCGCTCAGGACAGCTGCCTGGGACACTGGAGGGCAGAGAGCCCAGGCCTCACCCACCTCGGGCAGGCCTACAATCAGACCCAACAATGTCCTTGTCTAGGTGTGTAATGAGACTGTCTCTTCCCTGCCTAAAGCCCAGACTAGAAAAAAATCCCAACTCCACATCATGGCCGCAGGCCCTATAGGATCCATGCCCTATAGCCTGTGTGCTCTTCCTGACCTACTGTGCCCATGCATGCTCCCCTACTCTGTCCCAGAGCCCAGCACACTGTTCCCAGGTGTCTGTGGCTCCTACAGCCCTCCTTCCTGGGGACTTCACCCAGGTCTTGTGTGGCTGGCTTCTTCTCAGCCTCCCGATGTCGGTAGCACCCCCCTCCGCTCCTCCCAGGGCCCTCCCCTCCATCCTCGTCTACAGCCTAGCTGGCCACCCTGCTCTGTGGTCTTCAGAGCGACCCAGCACCACCTGGTACCACCCCGTCTTGTGCGTCTGCCTCCCACACTCGAACATAAATGCCCCATGAAAAGCACCTAGTTTAGTTGATTTAGTTCTCCACTCTATATCCCTCTGGAACTAGAAAAGTCCATGCCATGTAGTAGGTGCTCAATTAAAATTTGCCAAACAATGAATGAATGGGTGACCCTGAGCCAGTCTGTTCACCTTTTAAGGCTCAATCTTCTCATCCATAAAACAGAGCCAACAACAGTCCTTAGCTCATGAGGTTGTGGTGGCCATTGAATGAGATGAGGTTTACAAGGGTCCCAGCACAGTGCCTGGCATGTGAGCACTTAAGCACCAGCTGCCATCACTCTCTCTCTCTTTAAATACCTCTTCAAGCTCCATGCTAGGAATGAAGAGAGGATCCTTAGCGTTCACTCTTCTTGGGGCCCCAGCACTGCTCTAACCAGCCCGTTCCCGGCTAGGCAAGGACACTTCTCTGCCCGTGGGCCACTCTGTGCACCAGTGGCTTCATGTGCCCAGGGGCTTGGCCGCCCAGGGTGCAGGGAGGTATGGGGTGACTTCACATACCTGGAATGCAAACCCTGGGGGCCGACCTCTCTGGGCACAGGTGGAGAGCTGCAAGGGCCGACCCTGTGGCTATGCACGGTGTAGATGGGGTTCCTCAGGATGGAGCTCACAGTGGTGCTCGGGGTCATGCTCCGGGGTACAGTGCCTAGAAATGGGCTGGGTAAGAACAATCACCCCAAAGCACCCAGCCAGCCCCAGACCTGTGCAAGCTCTTGGCTTTCTCCATCTGTAAGATGGGAGAACTTGCTTTATTGCTTCCTATTTCTCAGGTTGCTATGGAAAAAAGGGGCCCTGAAAAGCTAAGAAATGTCCCTGATACAAGACTGAACATCCCAGACAGGGCAGCCATTGCTAGTTCTCTGGACCTCTGGGCTGAGGACACACAGAGGCACCTTGAAGTGACCGCCTCCACTCTCCCCAGGAGCGAGCAGCCCTGCGAGCCCACCATGGACCCTCCTCCCCGCCCCGACGACTCACCCACAGATGCCCTGCCGGGGTAGAATGGGGGGTTGCTGTGCCGGCTGGAGTGCCCCGGTGAGTATGGGGACCATTCCTGGAGCTCTGGGCAGAGTTCTCCACTGGCCGGGATGCACTTCTGCTCCTGCAGGACCCAAGACAAGAGACAGTGGCCGGAAATGGACATGCACAGGTGTCTGCAGGTCTGTCCCCTAAGCACTAGCTCGCCCACTCGGACACACGACGTGACAGTCAGGAGAGGTCACTGCTCATTCATGTTGCCTCAAGCAACCGGAAGAGAAGAACTTCCTTCGACACTACTCTGGAAGAAAACCACAGAGAAAGAACCTGGTCTCTCAAGTAAACAAACTGGGTAAAGACACGGAATGCGTGAGTGCGTCAGGCACATGTATGTAACGGCTCCTCAAAACCTGCATGGCTGGGTGAGGGTCTTCGTCTGCAGAGTCGTATGGATGTGGTCTCCAGCTCCCATCTGGAGACAACTACAGCACCCAGCACCCACCAAAACCAGCCCACCGGACATGGACCAGCCTCCTGCTGCCAGCCGACAGATTCCCAGGTGCTACCTTCGCCCCCCCGGACCCTTCCAGGCTGGTCCGTGTCCCTTGCTTTTGTTGTGCGAGTTCAAAAGCTTCTTGATGAAAAAGCAAATCAGACACCACAGCCAAGAAAATGTTCCTGTCTTGGCATCATATGCCATTAACATGCATACCCCCCTACCCATTCCTTTCCAGTCTCCTAAGGAAGGCTCCTTCCCACCGGCATCCACCGGCCACCCCACTCCCCTTTTCCTCGGACAGGTGCTTAGAGCAAAGGCAAAGGAGCCAGGGCTAAGCACGACGCTGGGGACACCAGCTCAGGGCCCCTCCCCGTGCCTTCGCCCCGTCCCCACCCCGAGGCTGAGCCCCACCTCCAGGAACTGAGCAGCAATCACCACAGGAGCCAGCTTCGGCCGAAAGCTAGGAGCGGACTTGGGGCGACGGCGCTTCTGCCCCAGCTCGTCCATTTTCTGGGAGGTGAGGTCCCCGTCACAGGACTTCTTGGCAGGCAGGTAGGAGGAGTCCCCGTCCCCTTCAGGGTAGTAGCTGGAAGCAATGCGGACCCTGCCCTTGCGAGGGGGTGAGGTGTGCGTGGGTTCGCCGGGGTCCACGTCAGGGGGCAGTGCGCTCGGGGGGCTGGTGGACGGGGAGCTGCCCACCAGAGTGGCCTCGGACTCGGAACTGGTTTCCAGTCTGTGCTGGAACTTAATGGAGTCACTCCTCCTGGGAGGTTTTGGGGGCGTCAGAGGCCCCATCCTCTTGGAGGGCTGGGGGGAGTGAGCAGACCCAGGGCCAGGGAGCAGGTAGTCTATTTTGGGGGGAGTCTGGGGGCGTTTGAAAGTGTTAGGGTCAAAGATAGACTTTCTTTGCTTTGGCTTCTTATAAACAGAGAGCTTCTCGGGCCCTGCTGTGGAGCCCAGCACGGCCTTGGGCCAGGTCCCGCCGCTGCTGGAGCCTTCGGGGTCTGCCTTATCCAGGGGGGCCTCTGCCGCCCCACAGGGACCCCCCTCGGTCTCGAAGGGCAGCAGTGGTCGCCGGCTGCGCACATCCACCAGCCCGTAGCCACGCTCCCCAGAGGTGTCTGAGCGGAAGGAGCTCAGGCTGCGCTCAGAGGCGCTGGGACAGGCCTGGGGGGACACTGGGAAGGGTCCCCCAGGGAACGGCTTGTGCAGGAAGGAGCTGCTGCCTCCCGGGGGGCCCAGCTCCCTCCTGTCCTCCAGCCTGTCCGCGTAGAAGATGTCCGTCTGCGTGGAGTTATTGTGCTGTAACAAGCTCCGTTTATTCTGAGCCTGGACCTCGGGGCCGTGGGCTCGGACGCTCAGCATCTTATCAGAGTCCTTGATGGTCTCAAAGATGTTCTGGCCACTCCATGAGGAGCTCTGAGGGAACACCTACGTGGGGATCGCAGAGAGTGAGAAAGAGTGGGTAAGACCGCAAAACCAGGCTCTGCCCACGAGCGCGGTCCCCATGGGGTGGGGGAGGGTCAGCAACGGGCCACACACACCCCAAAGTGTGCCCGAGTCTCTCAGATCACCTCATTTATTCAGTTCAGATTCAAATGTATACCACTGTCCTCAAAATGTCCCTCATGTCTTGTTTCGCTTTTCTTTTTAAACCAGGATCCAGTCAGGGTCCATGCACACCCTGCACTTTGTAAATTAATACCTTTTTTTTCAAGGACTCCCAGCGATGCAGAGTAGCAGCTCAGGTATATGGAGCTGAGGCTTTGCCTGCCCCACAGCCGATGAGAGCAGAGCTGGTGTTGGGTGGGGGTCCTTACCTTCAGGAGGGAGAGGGTCAAGGAGTCCTGGCAGCTACGTAGCAGAGATTCACACTCATTCAGAGATTTGTTGTCCAGCGCAATGCCATTGATCTAGGGCCAAACAGAGAGCCATCGGGCCCACCACCAGGTCAGGGTCTCTACCAGCCCGTTCTGGACGGTGGGCCTGGTTCTTCCGTAAGGGGCCCAAGTCTGGAGTTGGCAAAGGAGAGAAAGCCCCTCCCCAATAAGGCCTGAGAAATCCAGTGAAGCGGCTTCCAAGGCAAACAAAACACACAGCCTTAAAATCACGTTAGGGGGAGGTGCCTGTCTGGTCCCAGTCATGGGGAATGACCAGGCTTTGTAGCTGGCTGCCGCGTGAGGCATGGCCACGGCTCAGAGCTCCTTCACGCACAGAATGGAAGATAAACACGCCTGACCCCGGGTCAGGAGCCTAAAAAGGAGATCATGGTGTGGAAGGCCTTTGTAAACTGTTAAGTGTCAGGTGAGATGAGATGTTACCATTCCTGTTCACAAAGATTCTCGTAATCCCACAGGCCTACACCTCTGTCAACATTTCTCTCAGATATGTTCCCATCTTTTAAAGAAGCGTATGTGCAACAGTGAATGGTGAGACTGGGATGCATCCAGACCGTGGAATGCTGCCCAGCAGCAAAAAGAACATGCTAATGGTACCCCCAGCCACCTGATGGGTCTCACGGGATCACGCTGGGACAGCCAATCCCAAAAGGTCACATACCGTACGATTCAACTTAGATAAGGCTCTTGAGGTGACAAAATTATACAGATGGAGAGCAAATTAGTTGCCAAGGGTTATGGATGGGGAATGGAGAGCAGGGCTATGGATGCCTCTATCAAGGGGTAACAAGAGGGAGATCTTTGTGCCCGTGGAATAGCTCTGTATCTTAATTTTGTTGTTGTTGTTACTTAAAACGTGATAATAAAATGACACAGAGCTACACATGCACGACTCTGTTTGCCTGGTTTGGATATTATATAGTCACATAAATGTAACTGTCAGGGGGAACTGCATGAAAGGTACATAGGACCTCCCCATACTACCGTCGCCACTTTATATATTTCTCAATAGTATTTATTTAATGTCATAACCGAATTATTTCTCTAATTATTTCAAAACCAAAAGTTAAAAAAAATAGAGTGATTATTTTGGGGTGATGGATTGATTCATTTGGTTGTTTTTTTCCTACAACTTATCCACATCTTAAAATTTTTTCACAATGGCCATATTGCTTTCAAATTCTGGCATCCCCCGAAATCTGAAAAACACTGGCAAAGATGAGAAGCAATGAGCTCCCACACCCTCTGCAGGTAGGATCGAAAAGGCCAGGATCTCTTTGACCACATGGGGGAGATCACGTCAACTGTTAAATGCTGATGCCCGTAGATCCCGCAATCCGCCCCCCACAGGGAAATCACGCCGGGGCACACTCCCGTGGGTCCCTGTGGACAGATGCAACGGTGGCCTTGCAGCCCTGCTCGTAAAAGCAAAGATGTCCTGACTGTCCATCGGGGGGACTGGTGAATGGCCACCACTAAGGAATAAGCAACTAATTAGTTACTGACATGACCTAGGCAGATCTAACGATGTGACTATGGAACAACCTTCAGGGCAGGCTGTGGGAAACAAGAAATGAGGTTAGCAGTTCAGTCTATTATGATCCCATCTGGGTGGAGAAGAAGAGAGGAGAGGAGAGGGGAGGGGAAGGGAGGGG
>NC_138374.1:44262357-44295143 GCF_054177405.1 Leptonychotes weddellii | reverse complement strand
GAGTTATGGTCATGTGTGCCTTCTGTACAACTGGGACTGTGCGTGTGTGCTGGGGGAAAGTGCGTGACTTCCATTTTAATGAGTCAGTTAGAGATACTAAATTAGGCTCCATAATCTCACAGCGTTTTGGGGGTTTGGTCACCAGGGATGCCATTCGGTGTCCCCAAAAGGGCTGTGCACACAGGTGAAGCCCATGGCAGGGCTGCCTACAGTAGCAGAAAATGAAAACAATGTATATGTCCACAAGGGGGCGTGCTTTCAACTACAGACAACCAAACATCAGAACACCATTAGGTGGATAAAAGTACTGAGGATCAATTTGGAAAGCTATCCATGATGTGGAATAGCAGGATGATCCCACTATTATAACTTAAAAAGAAAACAAAGCCCATAAAATTTATCTGTGTATAAAGATTTGTATGAGCACTCATGATCTGGCTGGGAGCACATCTTACAATGCGAGGGGGGTGCGGGGGCAGGGTGCAGAGATTTTTCTCCAGGGGCAGGATTAAAGGGAAAAGAGCAGACTACCACTTTATACATTTTTGTATCGCCTGAATATTTTATGAGACATACGTCTTACTCTGGTATTAAAAAAGAAATTTAGGGCGCCTGGGTGGCTCAGTCGTTAAGCGTCTGCCTTCGGCTCAGGTCATGATCCCAGGGTCCTGGGATCGAGTCCCGCATCGGGCTCCCTGCTCAGCGGGAAGCCTGCTTCTCCCTCTCCCACTCCCCCTGCTTGTGTTCCTGTTCTCGCTGTCTCTCTCTGTCATATAAATAAATAAAATCTTTAAAAAAAAGAAATTTAAAAATAAATGGATATAATGTTTAATAAAAAAGATTTTTTTTAAAAAATCACATACAAAAAAGTAAAAATCAATCAATCACAGATATCTTCTTTTTTAAACTGGTATAAATAGGGGTGCCTGGGTGGCTCAGCTGGTTAAGCATCTGACTCTTGGTTTCAGCTCAGGTTGTGAACTCAGGGTCCTGAGATCAAGCCCCTGCTCAGTGGGGAGTCTGCTCGCCTTCTGCCCCTCCCCCCACATGCACGCTTTCTCGCACGCGCTCCCTCTCTCAAATAAATAAATCTTTAAAAAAAACTGATGTAAATATACATTCATGTGTAGAATAAAGGCTGTACAGAAATATATTTCAAATGTTCATAAAGGTTATCTGTAAGGTGGTAGCCATGAGTGGGATTCTTATTTCCTTCCTAAACCTTCTTTGTATTTCCTGATTTTCTACTATAAATAGAAACACACTATCTGGAAAAAATGTTTGTTCACATTAGAGAACAAGGTGAACGTGAAAACTCTGTTCATTATCTCGTGTTCAACCTCCCAGATGTCATTTAATCGTCCACGTGGGGCAGACAGCCCCGGCCCTGAGGCTTACCGCCACGATCCTGTCTCCCACGGCGAGGGACCCCTCCTTGGCGGCCGGGCTTCCAGGCACCACTGCAGCAGCAAACACACCGTTCTCCAGACTGATGCCGCTGTCTGCGAAAACCACAGAGGGCAGACACGGGCAGTCCCCAGTCAACCCCGGCCCTGGTCGCCTGGCCCTCTGGTTGTCCCACCTTGTCTTTGTGAGATAAACTTCTGAAGGGAAAGTTAGCAGACTGAAACCTGCCCATCCCAGCACCCAGGCCAGGTCGGACCCCCCAAGGGCTCAGTCACGTCTGCTCGAGTGAATCGAACACTCGGGAGGCCAGCAAGAGCCGGGACCCAGACAGCCCCCTGCCAGGGAAACACACACGCTGCATTTAAGCAGCATCAAGGCCCCTGGAACAACACACCCCAAAACGCACATCTCCCCTCTGCACAAGGAAGGGGTGCCCTGCCATCTGGGGCGCTCCGCCCACTTCTGCGGGCCCACTACCTTTCTGTCCACTCAGGTTGATGTGCAGTGGTGTGATCACCTTCCCGCCCAGGGACTTCCTCCGCCGCACGACCATGTTGATGGCCCCCTCCCCGTTGAGGAGGGCCTTGATGGCCTGCTTCTTGTCCTTGTTGATGAGGTCCACGTCGTTGATTCTCAGCAGCCAGTCATTGACCCTGAGGAGGGGCAGAGCCAGCTCAGTGCCCTCACAGGCCTTGGGACCAGCGGGCAGGCCCCACCGCTCCAGTTTGGGAGACGAGGGGCAGAAAGTGGGTGCCCCACATACACACTCGGACAGATTTCCTCTTCAGGATGGTCAAATGGCTACACTCACAGAGGCTGGAGCCAGACTGCCTGGGTGCAAATCCCGGCTCTACCACTCGCTAGCCGTGTGACCTACCTCCTCCAGACCTCAGTGTCCTCATCTGTAAAATGGGGCAAGAGCACTACAGTACCTACCTCACAGGATTTTAAAGATTAATGAATTGATTATACAAAGTGCTTAAGCCAGTACTTAGCAAATAGTACTTTATTATCATTGCTCTGTCATGGAATGGGCATGCGATGCACACCCTACACTCCTGCACATACCACGCCTGAGCCCTTTCCTACCTAGACAAGTGAGCGGCAGCACCTGGGGCCTGAGGAATGGTCAGATCACAGGCGCCAGTGAATCACAGTCTCCTTTAAGAACAATGTTAGCAGCTGAGCCTGCAGGCCTGAGACTGCTAGGCCCTCAGACCCCAGGGTGCGCTCCTTTAACCGCCACCTGGCTCTCTGGGTCCTTCGCAATGGGTCGGAGGGGCCCCCTTCCCTCCGGAGCCTGGGCCTCCTCCTCTTACCGTAAGCGGCCGTCAGCAATGCTTCCTTTGTCCACTTTAGTGACAAATATCCCACAGTCCCCAGGCAAACAAGGCTCATTCACACCTTCTGCCATATCGAACCCAAGTGCTTTCAAGTCAATATCCTCCTGTCAAGAGAGAAGCACACGCACTTTACACAGCAGCGATTAGAAACCTGTGGCTCTTAAACCTCAAGCTACTCGCTCCACTGTGAGCACCGCCCCTGCACCACGCTGGACAGGGCACTCGGTCCCCAGGATGAAGCCCAGGGGCAGCTACCATCGGCCCCTTCAGCCACTGTGGACACTTGTCCCCGCAGAAGGGCTCTGCTCTGCCCTCTGCCTTCCATGTACCACACCAGCATCTGCCGCTGCAGAGGCCACGGGGACCAACCCACCGGAAGCTGGCGTGGACAACTGCAGGGAAAGGATGCATGCACCCCGGGAAGAAAAGCCGCAGCCCCAAAACTGACAGCCATGAACCTGGAAACCCCACAAGGGGGCCATCCTCTCCCGCCCCCATCCAAAGTGTCCCAGTCAGGACAGCAGGGGAGAAAAGACATTTAGGCAGCTCACCGTCTCCCTTTCGAACTCCACAACTTCTGTTTCCCACTCCATGGAATCTGTGTCGATGGCCGAGTCGTGGGAGCTGTGGGCCATCAGCTGCCGGAACCGGGCCTCCTTCTCCAACTGGGACTCCATCTGCTCCCTAGGAACAGAGAGAGCCATGGCGATGGTCCCCTGGGAGGCGAAGGTCACCATGAAAGCTAAATGGGGCTCCTTTTGCTCTTGGACTTCATGCCAGTTTCCCAATAAATCTGGAGCAGAATGCCAGGCAGGGCTTCCTGGATATCAGTGGGTTTTCAAAGAGGTTTTTCAAAAAGACCCAAATTCGTCCCAAATTTATCCAGAGGTTTAATGCAACTCCTCAGGAATTGCCAGCAAGACTTTTTGTGGATAGAGACGAGACTATTGTAAAATGCAGAGGGAAAGAAAGATAAGGAACTAGAAGAGCTAAAACAATTTGAAAATGAAAAACTAAGTGGGAGGAATCACTCTACTCGATTCTAAGGCTTTTTCTATAGCTCCAGTAATCAAGAGTGTGTAGAACTGCCAGAAAGACAGACACAGAGATCACTGGGACAGAATGAAGAGTCCAGAAATTACCACAAGGTACAAGAGGTACAAAAGTACTTCGGCTGAAGAAGAACAGCATTCAACCAGTGATGCGGGTGCACCCACACACCCACAGCAAGAAAACTGAACCCCAACCCAGACACCATGACTCACATGAAAATTAACTCAAAATGTATCACAGGTTGAAATGTTAAAGGTCAAGCTGTAACACGTTTAAAAGGAAAATACGGGGAAAAAAATCGTTAGATATAGGGTTAAGGTTAAGGGTTCTCATACACCATACAATCTATTAAAAATCAGTAAGTTGGACTTGACCAAAATAAAAAACTTAAGCTCTCAGAAAGACCCAGTTAAGAGATGAAAAAAGACTCAGAAACCTTGTACCATCCCCCAGCGACTTGCACCTGACGTCCTTCGTCCTAAAACCTGTGCCCAGATGACCTTGCCAATTCATCAGCGCTACCCACTGGGCTCCCAGCACACTCGTGACCTCCTCCTGGTTCCTGCTCGAGTGGACACGCTCGCAGGTCCACATCTTTGTCTGGGCTGTGCTCTCACTGGCCAGCTCCAGAACTATATGTAGCCTCAGGGCAGCGCCCCAAAGCTGCCTTTGCGGGACACGGCTCCCACCAGCCCTGTGTTTAATGCTCACTGCACCTGCTCATCTCTCACCCACTGGGGCATGTCTGCTGTCTCTGCAGACCGGGAGCTTCCTCACCAGCACCGGAACAAAGAGGAGGGGCAGATTCAGATATGCTGAACAAACAAGTGGAATTCGACTTTCTTAGAAGTTCCAGGCAATTCCAGCTCCATTAAAATGCACGACTCCCCCCTATCCCCCGCCCCGTGCTCAAGCCCCCAGGGACCAGGCTTTACCTTAATTTGATCCCACCACTTACTAGACAGAAGGTGGGTCCCTGGAGAGAGTGTATCACTTTGCCTCTTAGCTGGAGATTTTCTTTAGAGCACCCAAGCCCAAGAAGTTCTGGGTTTTTATCTAGTAAATGAAGCTGGTTGGCTCATGTTAGAGTTACTGAATGGGGAGGGGGGGTGCTGTCACTCCGTCTGAATGCCACTGCTCCAGCAAGTGCAGCTTGCACACTCACACTCACGCTCCTCACCGCCCTACACCACCCTATCAGAACGGAGAGCCCCGGCTTCTACCCTGCAGAGACAGCTACTGGGTTCTGCCAATCTCCATTTGTAGCTCTGATCTTTGTATCTTCACCCCACCCCTTCGGGTCACCAAGTCTCAAATCACAATCCTGGGTGCAGTGCCATAACTGAGGGGAGGCTGTCTGACACCCCAAACAGTCTCTTCCGAATGGGCATCCCAACACGACAGGCAGAACAGACTGCAAAGTGGTGAGGGCTTTCCAAACACTGCATCATGATGTCAGCACCTTGTTCACGGAGCTGTCGCTGTGTCTGACCCACCTGTGGTCTGTCTCCTCCTATGTGCTATGAGCCCCACAGGGTAGAGACCTGGTCCACTGTTTGGTGGCTTCCCCAGGGCCTCCCACAGGCCTGGCCCATCCAGAGCAGGCACTCGGTAAATCCTTGTAGAGTTGGTGAATGAATGAGGTAGAAAGGGAATGAATGAATGAATGAATGGACAGTAGACGCTTGCCTGTCTCCAAATGGATTGGCTAGGCACAGAGACCTTCCTTCCTATGTGCCTTTGCACATGGTGCCTGCCCACCTCCACGTGCTCATCTTCTGTGATGGTCTAAGAATCATTAACTCACAACACGGAGGTGGCATTCAGACCCATTCTACAGACTGACAGAGTGAGGCAGAGTGAAGGGCCGGCAGGCAGGGCGTCCCGGCCCTGACAGGAGAGGGGCCACCACGCTCCCCGCAGGCAGGCACCCACCCCCACGTACTTGAGCTCCTTGAGCTCCCGGCTGACATCATTCTTCTGTTTGCGCGTGTCGTCCAGGCTTCGCAGAGCTTCGGCCAGCTCGCTCACCGCCCGGTCCCGCTCTCGCCTTAGGTTGTCACAGAGCGTCCTGGCAGAGGAGGCAGAGGCCGAGGTCACTGTGAGGGGCAGGGGGCAGAGGACTCACAGCCTACAGTGGACTGCAGCCCCAGCCTCCAAATACCCCAGGTGCCCACCTTGCCTCCAAATGCACTGAGGGAGCATCGGAGAGTCTAGAGGTGAAGCCACCCAGGCCAACCCCATCGAGGGGCAGAGAAGACACTAAGATCCAGGAAAAGAGACATCTCTGCAGTTACTGGGCAACGGGTTCTGAACGTTCAGTGCTCATCCCACTGTTTCACCCTCAATGTGCCTGGGTGAATGCCCAGCCCAGCCCCAGCCCACCTGGCAGGTCCCTGGATTCCAGCACCTACCACATGCCTCATCTCTACTCACATGCAGGCCTTTCTAGAGCTGTCCCCGACCCTACAACTAAATCGAGCTCCCCACTCGGACAAGAATCATGCCTCATGCATCTCTGAAGCCCTGAGCTCTGTGTAGGTGCAAAGTGCAGGCCTGATAATTCCCCACCAAAGGACGTGTGGCTCCTGGGACCCCAGTACCACCTCAGCCATTCGCAGAGAAGGTAGGGACAGGGGACTGGGCAGCAGGGGAGTGTGTGCTCTGTGCCACCCCCAGAATGGCACCCTATCACTGGAGGCCCTAAGGGCTGGTCCCTACCTCTCCATGGCCCCCAATCCCCTCCACCCTGAACCCTCACCTCCTGACCTGCCTTGCTAGATAGTGGTCTCTCCTCCCGACAACCACAAGGGATCTTTCTGAAAATCACAAGCACCACCACAAACCCTCATGGCTCTCCCCCTGCCAAGAATCAAGACTATACTGAGGGCTTCCTTCTTGAGGCCCCCACAGCCTGCCCTCAGGAACCCTGTCAGCCACCTCTCCTGTAACTCCCAAGTCCACAAGCATGCCCCTGCCCCGGGCACACCACACGCCTTTGTTCATGGCCATGCCTATCCCGCCCTCCACCTGGAAAAATCCCACTCAGGCCTAAGTTCTAACTTGAAGGTCATGCTTTCCAGGGACACTTCCCCGCCTGTTCCCCCACCCCCCGCCCCGCCCCTGCATGCCCCCATCACAGCTCTGACCGTGGCCCTGGAATTCACCATCCATATTATCTCCCTCCCCTGCTGCCCTGTCCAACAAAGCTGCCCGTGGTCCCCCAAGCACTGGCCCTGCAGGGGCATCACACCCGTCTGGGAGCCTTGGAGGTTGTTTCTCTCCCAGGGTCTCCTTGTAAGAGGGACCTAAGATCCTGGCACACAGTAGGTGCCCACAGAATAACAACTGAAAGAATGCATTCTTGGTATGTCCATTTTATCAGAAGTCCCCTAAGAAAGAAACCTGTCTTTGCACCATTTCATGGCAGGGGGAGGGTCTCATCCAGACACAGTGCACATGCAGACATCGAGGGTGAAATGAAAAGGGAAGTAGAGACATAATGGGCACCTCTAACTCAATGGAGCAAGGCTCAGGTGAGAAGAGAGGAATCGAGGTCACTCCCATCTTATCAGGACACGTGGCAAGTGATTCTGACCCTCCCCACCGACCCAGTGCGGCACGGGGAGACGAGCCCACGCCAGCCCAGGGCTTCCCCGTACCGGATGCTGTCCCGCTCCGCCACGATCTTGTCTCGTTCCTGGAAGGCCCAGTCCCGCCGGCACTTAGCCACGTCCGCCTCCTGGAGGGCTTCCTTCAGCTCCTGGCACAGAGCCTTGCACTGCTTTCGAAGGAGTTCGGCCTCCTTGTTGGCTCTCCCCGCGTCCATTGTCACTGTGTCTTTGATCTAGTGGGGTCAAGGGGTAAGCAGAGGGGTGGTTACTGAGCCTACTGGTCCAGAAGTGCCCTCTAGCTGGTGCTGGGGCCAAACCCTCCGGAGCCGGATGGAGGGAAACACAGGATCCTAGCCTGAGCCCATCCCAACACACCCCTGTTGCGCCTGCACCCCCTGGGACTACCTGTCCCACAGCCACACTCGAGACACCTAATGACACTAGGTAGGGTCCTGTCCAAACACTCCCGGCCCTGCAGAGCCTGTCCCAGAACCCTAGCCCCTCCTCAGCCTCAGTCTCCATGGCCCAGGTAGAACGCCTCCCCCGGAACGCTTGTCCCAGGCTCCTCCCTGCCACTCGCATGCTCCTATCTTAGACAGTCCACCTCGTCTCTCTAAAGAGCTCTCCTGTCAAAACATAACGACACAAGGCCTGAATGCAGTGAAAGGTGCAGACATCAATCATGATGATTCCCAACCCCCTGGGTCTGCAATACTCATTTTTATGCTCTGGCATACAGAGTCATTTTTAAATCTGAAAATACACCAGTATTTTTGCTGGTGAAGTCCTGTGTGTCTCAGTTTGTTTAAAAAGCTGAAATCTGATACATTTGCATCTTGACACCTCCCAAAGCATTACATGCTTGGCTACCGTTTCGAATCCAACTCTCAGAAGCACTCATAGGGAAAAGCTCCCTCTGCGCCTTGAGAATCCTTAGATGACGCGGGGAAAATAACAAAGGGAGCATCTACTGCAGGAGGCATTCCCGCTTCTGCTCAAACGCTTTCAGAGGCAAAACACGAACAGGACACAAGAGGAACAGGCTCTGCTGTGCGCGTGCCGGGGACCCCCACCTCTGAGCAGTAGGAAGAAGGAAGAGAAAGACAGCAAGTAGGCCCCTGCTGGAGCCACGGCCCACCTGTCACAGTGAGCCCGACATGCCACCTCTGCTCAGGTGCTCTCAGAGAGATCCCAAAGGTTCAGCCAAGAGACGAGGAAGGGGGAGACAGAGGAAAATACGGAGTCACCTTACAACCACCCTGCATCTCTCAAGTAGAGTCAAGAGTCAGTAGGAGCTGGAGAAAAGTCTGCCCAGAAAGTACACCTTAACTCCAGAGTGACAGTGGCTGGTGCACTCGGCTCACATCCCACATTTCTCAAGATCAATTCAAATTATTTCCGTTCTGATCTTTTCCCCCTTTCATGCAGCGCTGGGGGTTTGCTCAGTTTGCTATTTTTTGAGAACCGATTATTATTATGAAAGGTGTCAAGAATTTATTATGATAAAGAATAGGTTTAATGATAACATTTATTTAAATTTACATTTTACTCAGTGTTCTATAATATATTAATACAGTTTTATATTTGGAATGTGTTACCATGTGGTTCCACTGAAAGGTCTTTCCACTTGGCCCTGGATAAGCGTCTCCAGGTGAGGGCCACAAGGGGGACATGAGAGGTCAGCACCAGAGCTAGGCAGCTCCCACGCTCTCCCCTCCCCACCTCCCCCCGCCCCCATGGTTGGTCCCCAAAATGAAGTCACTCCCAAAACACCGTTTCCAGATGAGAAACACAAGAAGTACAAGACTTCGTTTTACTGAGAGGGGAGAAGAACAATGGGGCATCGTAAAGGCACAGTAGAACTGGGAGCGGAGATCCTGATAACACGGATGAGGATGCTCAGGGCCCAGGAAGTGATTGGCCCAGGCCCCGCCCGTTAGTGGGGAGCTGAACTCCATTCCAGGTCCCCCGATTCTTGCTTCAGTGCTTCCTCCTCTACACTGTGCTATCTCCAAGGGGCAGGTCTTAATCTGCAACAGCACCACCCGAGATCTCCTTCCGTCCGCCGTGGGTGATCCGGGGGGGCCGCAGGCTCGGGAAGCCAGGGACCGGTGCTCGTGAGACAGCACCCGGCCCAGGCACCGAAGCCAACAGGAATGACGCCGCGGAGGCACACCAGGGTCCCAGGGAGAGGGCGGTGCTCCCTGAGCAGACAGCTCTCCCCGAGCACGCCGTCTCTTCTAGCCGGGCAGTATCTCACAGCCCTCCCCAGACGTGGGAATGTTCTTGGAATGCCCTCCTGGTCCCCTGCTGCTTGTCATCCACCTCCAACAGTACTCCCTCCCTCACATGCGGCCTGAGCTCAGCTCCACCAACAGCACGGACGTCAGAGGTATAGCTGCATTCAGGGCCAGAAGGAAGGTGAGGACGTGGGACAGGAGCTCTGGTGGAGACGCTGGTCTTGGGACATAACTTGTTATCTGGAAGAACCTGAGTCAGGCAGCGGTGCCCCAGAAGGAAGGTGAGGACGTGGGACAGGAGCTCTGGTGGAGACGCTGGTCTTGGGACATAACTTGTTATCTGGTGCCCACAGGGGCAGCTTCCCAGGGGCAGACACCAGCCGCCCCAGGCAGTCCCTCCACCCTCCTGAAGGCAGTGAGTCCTCACCGCACCCGGTCGCCAGTGGCCAGAGGCTGGGACAGGGGCCCTAGATGGGGAAGCTCCCGTGGACATGCCCATTCGGGGAGGGGGCAAGCAGGAGAGAGGGCAGCGTCCGGAGCCAGGCAAAGACCCGGACAGGCCCCCTGAAGCCCATTTTTCACCACAACCCACTCCAGAGAAGAGGGGGGCGAGGGCAGAGGGTGGTGAGAGAGGAAAGAGGAAGGAGCAAAGAGAAGGGAAGAGTGCAGAGGATGCACGGTCTGTCAGAAAGAAAAGAACCACTTCCTTAGCTGAGCAGAATGAAGGCAGTTGTGAGATCAGGGAGGCAGCCTGGCTGGAAGGCCCACCTCAGCGGACCCCACCATGAGGCGGCTGCTGGAGAGAGATGAGGTCAATCCCAAGGGGCCTCATCCCAACCACACCTCAGGGCTAGCACGACCAAGGCCACACACGTGGCCTCCTCTGGCCAGGTGGGGTGTGGTCTTGTCTGAAAAGCCAAACTCGAGAAGGAGCCGAGTGTTTCAGCTCTGGAAGCTGCCGGGGTGGGAGCAGGGCTTCTCCACTCTGGCCTGCTGACTCAGAACGGTGCCTAGACGAGATTCCTACCTCAGCTGACAGGCACACTTGACACCCAGCCAATGCCCCCTGCGAAGGCCCGGAAACCGGCTCCGGGCGGAAGGGCATGCGGAGTGCTGGGAAAAGGCGGGGGGGCCTGGGGGGGACACACGACAGACCCCCTCAGCTGCCGGCGCCGCGGGAGGCCCGGAGCCCTTCCACGCCGCCACCGAGCACGGTGAACCTCTGGAACCCAGGGGCTGCTGGCCTAGCACCTTCTCGGCAGGTCACACATTCTCCCTGACTGTGTTGTTTAGTGACTGACTCACAGTTTTCTGCTTCACCGTTTTGTTTTCCTTATTTAATATTGACATTTTCCCCAACAATTCAGCTCTCAGATGTCAGAATGTAAAAATGAGGGGATGGTTTCTCTAGGACGATGACCAGGTTCTAATACTTTATCTTTGCTTATTAAAAATGCCCTCATCATGCTCCTATTCCTTTTCACGAGGGTTTCTCCTTCAAGGTCTAGAGAAGTCTCACTCCCCTTGTATGAAATCCCTCTTATTTGGCCCCCTTTTGCCTACAGAAACAATTTCATAGGGTTCACTCCGATCCTAACAGGGCAGTGAGACTTGGATGGGCATAACTATCATCTTAACGATAAAGTAAACAACTACGGTCCCAGCTATCCCGTGAGGCACTGCTCTCGTGTCCATTTTGTAGATGAGGAAACCGAGGCCCAAAGAGGCAAGAGGTCCCATAACTGAGGAGTGCCACTCTCCAAGCACAGCCCTTATCCCTTGCATTCCCATGGCCCTGAGCACTGCCTGGGCATAAGGAGGCATCACTGTCTGCAGAGAGACTCACAGGCCCCAGTCACCCCTCGGGCGTCAGCCCTGCCTCGGGCTTAGTCCCAAGGGCTCTGCCGCAACAGTCTAATGCACGCTGCCCCCCTGCCTACCTGCCTGACCTTTAACACCTTGCTTTTCACTTCTCACAGACCAGTCTTAAAGGCTGCATTGTAACTGACCTGCAGAGCAAGCAGAACAAAGAGGCAGGAGAGGAGGACTATTTCAGTGGGAAAAAAGTCTGCTGCGATCAATTTCAGCAGTTCTAAGGTGAGCCACAGCACCAACCAACAGGACGGGAAGGGAATCTCAAATAGAAGGAATCCATGAGCCCATACAAGCCCCAGCAGGGCACACCTGGACTTGGGGGGAAATCATGTCAGCAATGAGGCCAAAGTGGCTCAGGTAGGAAAGAGACTCCTTGCTGATCACTCAGGAGTCAAGCTTAGTGGCCTGATTCTGATGCCACTCGACCCCAGCCCCTGACCCTGAGGCATGTTCCCCAGGGAGCAAGGCTTTAGAAGGGCCTTGGGCTCAGCCTAGTACATCTTCCCAGCAGGAGCCCAGACCTTTAAAGAGCAGACTCCTCAGCTATTTGGCACGGTGGGGGCAGTGTGTGTGGCATCCCTGAGGGTGCTCTTCTGCATTCACAAGGTCAAGGTATCGATGGCTTTGGGCACTTGGCCTTGGGCTCTTGCTTCCCAATGAGCAAGGCTTTGAGATGTGCACTGACCGTCAGCACAAGGCTGATCTACGATCACTTAACCAAGGGCTGGGTGTGGGGTGTCCATGTGCGGAGTCCATGCATGTCTGTGTGTGTCATCTGACTTGCCTGTGTCTCTGTAAGCTCCAAGGCCCCGCCCACAGCTGGACTTCCCTTTGCAAGCCCTGCAGCCCACACTGGAGCTGGGCCCCAAGTGTGAGCTCAGCAGCTACCCAGGGGGCACTCGATAACCCAGCATGCAGGCCTAACAGGACAAGCCATCCGCTCTGCCAATGTGGACAGCGCGGCCACCACAGCCCTACTCATGCCGCTTTCCCAGAGGCCGGGAGGCCAGCCGCCCCCCTGCGCACCTGCCGCAGGGCCTCCATCTCCTCGCTGGCTGCCTTCTTCTCAGACGTGCTGCTCTTGAGCTTGGACTCGGCCAGCTCCACCTCGGTCTGCAGCTTGTCCAGCTCGGAGATGACCTGGTCGCGCTCGCTCATGATGAGCTTGTACTCGCTGTACACCGCATCCCGCTCCTCCTTGTACTTCTCCGACTCCTTTGCCATTTTTGCCTGCATGGTCCTCAGCTCAGTCATCTCGGACTGCAGCAGCTCCATCTCCCACTGCAGGTCCTTGTTCTGGGCCGTGGCCTTGTTCAGCTCATGGTGGATCGCCTCAAACCTGGGGGAGAGAGGCAGCTGGGACGTGGGGGTGGGGAGCTGTCCAGGCAGCACTGCTGTCCTGGACACTCGAGCATGAAGTTTCGAGTGAGGTCATCCGCACGTCTGAGAGAGGGAAGTCACGGGGCGCTGGTGCCCCTGGACCTGGAATTTTTCTCAGCCTTCTACAAATACCACAAGTTGATCTGAGGACTTCATGCCTTCTGCTCTACTGGAAATAACAGTGTATTTCTCCCACAGTCAAGCTACATTCTTTTTTAAGAATAAAAACAAAACAACGCTAGAACCACAGCATATAAGAAATAAACATGGCCTTAACGATCATTTAGTCTGACCACCTCATTTCCCAGATGCAGACGATAAGGCCTGGGTGTGGGTGACTGGCGCAAGAGGACAGCTCAGCCCTTCCAGGCCGGGAGGCACCTTCCACACAGGCAACCCTGCAAGTCAGAACCCGCAGCTCTCCACCAGCATTTCTGAACGCGTGTTCTTTAGAATACCAACTCTTCACGGAACTCCACTGAAAAAGAATATGTGTTCTCTGATGGTCTACACTGGGAAACACTGTGTCCCCTCCTGGAGTGGCTAGTGCAGAGTCCCAGAGGGAAGGCTCTGAGAAGTCCTGCAGTGCAGACACCTGTCTGAGTGTAACTCAGCAATTCTTAATCCTTTTTACATCCAGAGAACACCTTGCAGAGGACACCAGTGAAAGCTCCAGGGGACTGGTGTTCCATAGGAATGCACCCTACCAAACACTGTTTGAGGGCATGGGTCACTTCCCTAGATCATATACACCTTTAAAAAAAAATGAAATTTTAGAGGGAACAATGCCTAGGACAATTAACTCTCCTATTTGCTGGGCGGGTGGGTGACACAGAGGGAAAAGGCTTGTGGGGAGACCTAAGAAACAGGGTGGGCAGAACACACCAGAGCTGTTCGGATGGCAGGAAGGAGCACAATTCCCAAGCCACACCGAGTGCCAACAAAATGTTTCCCAAATGTTCCAAAAATATTTTTTTGCCTGAAAAGGCACAGGCCATTTGCGCCCCCGCCGCCAACCCCCTGGAAGTGGGGGGAGCCTTGCAGATAACAGTCAGCCCCTAAAGGAGAGTGGGTCCTAAGGCAACGGTGGCCCACTCGGCCCTGTGGCCGTTCCCTGTGCAGGAGCGGGGCGGCGGAGCGGCTCTTACCTCCGCAGGGAGAGCGCACACTGGTGCTGCAGCTGGATGGCCGTGTCCCTCTGCTGCGTCAGCATCTCGGCCTGCTTCAGCAGACGCTGGTTCTCCTCCTCCAGCTGCCCCAGGCGGCTCAGGTCGGAGTTGTGGATGGCGACCTTCTCGCTGTACCTCTTCCGCAGGGCATCGTAGTCCTTCTTGACCACCTCCAACTTGTCCATGGCCGTGTCGTACAGCTTATTGAGAATTTCTGATGACCCGTTGAGCTTCAACACCTGGGGATCAGAGCGTCACACTTACCAAGGGCCTGAAGACAGGAGGAAGGACAGACGCACCACTCTTGTCAGTCCGTCTGGGGATAGTATTGCTGACAAAGGAGGGGAGGCCACACCTTCGGGCCTTCAGGAGTCTTAAGGTCTGATTCCAAAGGCCCTGCTGTCATACTGGTCAATTTACTCATTCACAAATATTTCTTAAGTGTGCAGAAAGGAGTTACTGAAGCGGGCCCGAGACTTCTATCCTAAGAAAGGCCTGCTTACAAGTTGACCTTTGGCTGGCATCCGGGAACCTGAATGGCAGGTTCCTGACACTCAGGTAAAACGCTCCTCAAGTGGTCAGAGGGGCTCCTGGTGCCTGGACTGGACGAACAGTGTGGCTTAGGCTAAGCATAAGCTTTCTTCTGGGAGTCCAGAATTTCAGTACATGCTAGGCAGAGGGTGCCCGGGAGGCAGGAGCCCAGTAAAATCCCTGGGCCAGGAGTAGGTCACAATTCAATGACAGAAGAAGTGTGTCCCATGTGACTCCACAGCGGAGGACTCCTGGAAACTTGCACCTGCTTTCCTCTGGATTTCGCTCCATGCACCTCTTCCCTTTGTGGATTTTGCTTTGTGCGCTTTCGCTGAAATAAATTTTGGCCCTGAGTATGATTATATGTTGAGTCTTGTGACTCCTCCTAGCAAATCACCAAACCTGGGGGAGGTGTTGAGGACCCCCAATACCAGTATCTAATATACTCTAGATGCTGGTGATGTTGGACAGGACACATAAAGACTGTGGCTTGTGGACCTTTTATCCTCATGCAAGGATACAAACACACAGAGACAGGTAGGTAGACAGGTAAAGAGAAAGAGAGATAAAAATAATAAATAACTTCAGAGCATAATAAAGGCTATTGAGAAAAGATAGAAGGCCTAAGGCTTAAGGAGGCCTCTCTAAGAAGGTGACTTCTGAATTTGGATGCAAATGAAGAACAGCAGTTAGAGCACAAAGGGGTGAGCAAGTGCAAAGGCCCTGAGGCAAGAACCACCACACATGTTCTAGGCACAAAGAGGAGGGCAGGGCTCCAGTCAGAGCCCAATGAACAAGGAGTGGATTCGAAATGAGGCTGCAGGAGTGGGCACACAATTTCAAGGCTCACGGCAAACAAAGACTGTATCCTGAATGAGATGGGAACCATGGGAGGGTTTTAAGCAAGACAGTATTCTACTCCGAATCACAGATACTGAAGTTCACTCAAGGTGCTGCTCTCAAGAATAAAAAACAAAATGAGTTATTTGGTTGCCAGGGGCCTGCTGACTTCTGCTAAGCACCTCAGGGGATCTGAGCCCTTGGGGGGGTCACTCCACATCTCTGGGTTTCGGTTTCTTTATTCCTCAAATGATAGGACTCAACCAGAAAAGCTTGCTTAACCGTTCCAACTGCAACAGGCCAGGAATCATCTGCTTATTCAGCATGGACCCTGAGTTATCAGATTTCTGCAGCCCCAAGATCCAGAACCTAGGACTACTGAATACTCCCTTTAAAGGGAGGGTTCACCCTCAGTAAAGACGATGAACAAGAAAGAGCTAAAAGTCAAAATCACAGAGACAGGGAAAAGGGAGTCTATTCCTCTAAGACCTAAGCACTAGCTCAACATTATGAATGCATGAAACACTACTGAAACGGACATGTAAAAGTAAGACTTTTACTCTTAAGACTAAAAATAAGACAGTACAGACTGCTGGAGATGAAGGGTACCCCAGAAATCAGCTCAGTCAGGGCAGGCAGTATTTTTCCCTTTCTCTTCTCTCTCTTTTTTTAGCAAAACTCTTCACTTCAAAGGTAATCTTATCTTACAAGGCAAGGATACTGAAATACAAACCCATTTTAAAAAGCAGTACATAGGTTCCTCGGGCAGTTAAAACCTTCACTGTTTTGTAAAAATGCTTTCACTGTGGCAGATCAGAACTGTACATTGTGAAATCGTCAGAAAACCACTAAGCCCACTCTACCGTCTAGAGTCTTTTTCTGAAAAAAATAGTAGAGTATATTCCAAACATACAGAAAAGCAGCACACATAATATAACAAGATTTTAAGTACTTGCCGCCTAGCTCTAATCCTGATTTTCTTGTCACATGTCTCAAATTGCTCTCCAAATAAACCACTTCAGCTGTCCCTAAATCCCCCGCCACATCCCCCTTTTATCCTCTCATCCCCTCCAGAATGGATCACTCCCCTCAATTTGCTGCCACCCATTCCCATGCACAACCTTCTATTTATACCACCTACGTACTGGTAAACGTTTCTAACGCTCCTTTAATTCCATGCTGCGCTGGAGACGCAGGGAAGTAATGCCAGGCAGGATTTCACTACATGAGCACATCGCACATTCTTTTTCTGTTTGGTGGACGTGTCCCTGGTCTCCATCACGGTCTTCACCATTTCTTACATTTTACGTGTCCGTTTCAGTAGTGTTTCGTGCATTCATACTGTTGTGCGACCCACCGCCAGAACTCTTCCATCTTGTAAAACTGCACCTAGGTCCCCATCAAACAACAACTCTCCATTCCCCCCCAACCCTCCTTCTGTACTTTCTGTCTCTGAATCTGACGACTCCAAGTACCTCAGACAAATGGGATCATACAGTGTTTCTTTTTCTGTGACTTATTTCCTTTAGCATAATGTCAAGGTTCATCCATGCTGTAGTATGTGACAGAATTTCCTTCCTTTTTAAAGATGAATATTCCAATGTATGTATGTACTGCTTTTTGTTCATCCATTTATTTGTCAAAGGACACGGGTTGTTTCTACCTCTTGGCTATTGTGAAAGTCAGATTTTTCTTTAATAGTATTGCCAATCTCATAGACAAATAAGGGCTCTTTTAACTTGCATTCCCAATTACTAGAGAGAGCAACTCTCCTTATGACTCCTACTGACTATACACATTTTCTCTTCTATGAATTGCCTGGCCGCATCCCTTGATTTTCCTTCCTCCCTCCTTCCCCACTTGCTCCTTTCTCTCTTCCTTTCTTCCTATACGACTTAGTTTTAAATTCCAGGTACTAATCCTTTCCCAGTTGTATTTATTACAAAATCTTCTCCCAATATGTGTCTTATGTTATATTAAAGTTTCCCACTTTAATACAGTAAAATCTATCGATCATTTCCTTTATGGTTTGGGCTTTGGTTGTTCTATTTAAGAAGCTCCTTCCTACCTTGAGATCATGAAGATTCTCTATTTTTTTTTCTAAAAAGTTTCAGTTTTACTTTTCACATTTAAATCTTTAAACTACTTGGAATATCTTTCCTGTATGTTGTGGCATGGGAATATAACATTATTCTTTTCCATAAATCACCGAGTAAGAACTGAGCCCAAGTCCAGGACAAAGTGAGGACAGCTGAATGTCTCCAGGTGCAGACAGTGAGGGCTGAAGGACACCAAGCACATCATCCGATGCAGGGCCCACAACATATACAGGCGTCCCACAAGGACCCACGCCCACATGTGCCCAGGACACAAACAGCGGATGGAGAGTTCTCCTGATTTCTGGGTCAATCAGTGTCTCTACCCGTGTCTGAAAAAGGTCCAGCTTCTAGACTGGATTGCCCCGACTTGTGGACAGTACCTCAAACATTCCAATTAAAAATCACTTCAAGGGGCGCCTGGGGGACTCAGTCAGTTGAGCGCCTGCCTTTGGCTCAGGTCATGATCTCAGGGTCCTGGGATCGAGCCCCGTGTCGGGCTTCCGGCTCAGTGGAGAGTCTGCTTCTCCCTCTCCCTCTGCTTCTGCTGTCTCTGTCTCAAATGAATAAATAAAATCTTTTTTAAAAAATAAAAAAATAAATCACTTCAAATGTTTTAAACTCTGCACATCCCCTAAGCCAGGTGAGAACCCCATTGGCTCCAAAGGCACGGACTGGTTTCTGCAGAGCAAAGGCCCTGCTGCCAGTCTCGGTCTTGCCCACTAGGTGGCAGCCCTGGGTAGCCCGGCCGAAAGCTCTCCTGCAGTTGCCACATCTTCTGAGCTTCATCAAGAAAGAAATAGTTCTAAAGGCAGCCTTGGGGCGCCTGGGTGGCTCAGTCGTTGGGCGTCTGCCTTCGGCTTGGGTCATGATCCCAGGGTCCTGGGATCGAGCCCCGCATCGGGCTCCCCGCTCGGCGGGAGGCCTGCTTCTCCCTCTCCCACTCCCCCCTGCTTGTGTTCTCTCTCTCGCTGTCAATCTCTCTGTCAAATAAATAAAATCTTTAAAAATAAATAAATAAATAAATAAAGGCAGCCTTGACACAGCACAAACACCTCATTTTGGGCCTTGCTATCTTCACGGGTCCACAACAGAATCTGGAATCTACACCATGGCTTGCCCTTTCTTCCTTGGGAGACAGTCCCCCAAAAGCCCCAACCGTGAGGAGCTTGGATTGGAGCCTGCATGACAATCCAGGGCAGTGAACTGGCTGCCAGGATAGGTCACAAGTTCCTGGGGAGACAGCGTCAGTCAGGGAAAACCCCAGAGCAGACCCAGAAATCCCTTCTGATGCTCAACCCAGATCTCACGTGGTGGGATTTGGGATCAGAAGGGACCTGGGACCATCGGGCTAATAGCCTGTGTTGTTCTGGCCATGGCCCTGCCCACAGGTGAACACTCCGCAGGACCAGATCTTCCCTATTATGAGCTGAAATCCACCTTCCTCAACTTCTACCCTCTTGTTCTCATTCTAGCCCTAGTCACGAAGAAGGATCCCTTTCCCACAGGACAGCATCCAGACATTCAAAAAGGCTCATGAGGGGCACCTGGGTGGCTCAGTCGTTAAGCGTCTGCCTTCAGCTCAGGTCATGATCCCAGGATCCTGGGATCAAGCCCCGCATCGAGCTCCCTGCTTGGCGGGAAGCCTGCTTCTCCCTCTCCCACTCCCTCTGCTTGTGTTCCCTCCCTCGCTGTGTCTCTCTCTGTCAAATAAATTAATAAAATCTTTAAAAAAAAAAAAAAGAGGTTCATGGGACCCCAAATACTTCTCGACTTTTCTCTACAAGCAGGACTCAAAATGTGGGCAAATGTCATTAAAGCCTCTGAAGAAGTTTGGAAAAATCATGGCCACAGTTAACTCTGGAGAACTGAAAAGCTATCCTATTTATTAGCTTAGAATTTTTCCTTTTTATAATCAGATGATTATGGTCTTTCAGATGATTATGGTCTTATTAGATAGTTCAACCTACACACACACACACACACACACACACACACACACACGTTCAGCTTCCCAGCAAGGCTAATGGAATTTTAACTGATCAAGACTATCTAATTTGGCAGAGAATTCTAAAATGAGACAGGCAGTAAACTTCTCATCTCAGGCAGGCACAGAATTCTTTAGAGATGACTCCCCCAGCTTGTGAGGCCGGGGAGGAAGTGGCCGGAAGTGAGGGTCTGGTTCCATCCACACAGCAGGCCAGAGCAGCTTGGCTGTGCCCCACAAGGAAGCCAACAAGAGAATGGCCCTCATCTCTGCACTGGTCAGAAACACTCTCCGCTCTGGGCTTGTGTGAAGCATGCCCTTCAGAAACTCAGAAACCCCTTTCCTGGATATCTGAAAAAAGAAGTCAACTTTCACAAATCACCAAAAGCTGAGGTGGGGGTGGGTGACTTCACTGCTGTTTGCAGATTTTTTCTTTTTTAACCAAAGAATACGTATCACAGTAGAAAGGAAAAAGGATCCTCCATGTTGCTCCCCCAACCAAGGCTTGGCAATCTCTGCCCGGGCTCTCTTGCGCATTTCAGAAGCACCCCAGAAGAATCCAGATGGCACATTCTGACTGAGGGACCTGGAGATGGCGCTTCCAGGCTGCGAGTCACCCCCCACATACGCATGCCAACACACGCACGCACGCACACAGGCAAAGTGGGGGAGGGCCCGGGCCCCAAGCCCCAGGCCCGTGGCGCCCCTCCCAGCCAGAGCCACCTCAGTTCCTGAGAAATAAATCATGCAGAGGGCTGGGGAGCCCCACAAATCCCTCAAGCAAACACACAAGTCAAACAGCACCATTTATCCTGCAAGGGCCTCTTCAAGTGAACAAGGCATGGGAGGGGCCAGGCAACAAAACCGGCCTTGTCCAGCGAGGTCAACCTTTGCCCTCGGGCCCTGTGGGGAGGAAACCTGTGGCCACCCCCGTGTCCCCTGCTCCCCTGCTTCCTCTGCTGCTGGCCTATCCAGGAATGAGCTTTCCACAGCCCAGCATCCAGCCCAGACCCAGTGAAGGTGAGGCAGCCCGGGCTGGGGAGAACAGGTGGTCCTGGCGGCTCAGAGATGCCCCCTCACCCCCGCCCTCGCCCCTGCGGCGGCCGGCCTCCTGTCCCGGTGCCATCCTAAGGTGGCACTTGCCAAGGGACACCGGTCCAGCTGAACAGAACTGGGGAAACTCACTGACCACTGTAACAAACTAGCCCCCCAAGGGTCACAGCTGTAGGAAAGGACAGGAGAAGGAGGCATGGGCTGGAAGGGAGGGGCAGTGACCGTCCCATGTCATTTGTGGGGAGAACAGGAAAGGGGGGGAAGGGAGAGAGCGATCTCAGTCCGGATGTTTGTTCAAGCTGTGAAAGTCCTCGGGACAGCCAGAGAACGGGAGGTCATGAAACTTAACGCCTCATGAGGGCAGACTTTTTTTTATGATGAGGGGATAACCGGAGTCGTTTTCCCCAGCTATAATTCATACACTGTACAATTCGCCCTTTCAAGTGCCCCAGTCTGCGGAGCTGGTATATTTACAAGGTTGCAAATCCACAAGGTTGTGCAGTAAGTACCACTGCATAATTCCAGAATGTCATCATCCCCCCCACAAAAGGAAGCCCATGCCCATGAGCACCCACCCTCCCTCCTCCCGTCCCCCTGCTCCACACAAGCCCTCGGCTACCTTCTGTCTCTAGGGAATGCCCCGTTCCGGACATGTCACACAAGGGGAATCGGACACTGTGTGGTCTTTTGTGACTGGCTTCTTTCATTTCGCACAGTTTTCGAGGTCCATCCACGTGGGAGCAGGTGTTACTGCCTCATGTGTTTTCATGCTGGATGTTAATATTCCGCGGTTGAGCACAGACCACACTTTCCATATCCATTCGCCAGCCGATGGGACATCTGGACCGTGTCCCTTTTCTGGCTACTGTGAATGACGCCGCTACGGACATTTACACTACGGGTTTCTGTGTAACAGCTGTCTGCAATTCTCTTGGGTACACACCTCGAAGTGGAATTGCTGGGTCAGAAGGGGACTGCATGTTCACAGCTGCAGGAACTGCCAACCTGACTGCAGAGGGACTGCCCCGTCTGACGGCCCCGCAGCAGGGCGGGGGCTCTGGCTACTAGTCCACATCCTCAAGGAGGGCCGATTTTACCCCAGCCTTGAAGAAACTCAAATAAGAGCAGCGATGAGAGCACACACTCAGGCAGGCACACGGCGCTACCACTCCACGTGCGACATCAGCTATCCTCCAGGACGACCATATGAGGTCAAGTCTGCTGCCCTGACAAAGTCCCATTCCGCCACTTTCTGGCAAGGCTATGGGCCTTCCCTTAGGCTAAGATGGGGCCAGAAACACACCTGAAATGAGAAATCACTCAAAGAAAAGTAAAATCCAAACTAAACCCAAGGCGGAAGGCTGAGCCAGATTTAGACAGGTGGAAAAATGCCCATAAATAAACGCGCCCGGAAACGGTGGGGTGAAGGTAAAGACAGGGAGGTAAAGCCGGCACCCCCAGCCCTGGGTAGAGAAGGCGCACAAACCCTCGGCTGGGGCCATCCCTGCCTCTCGCTGTGGTTTCCCACCGCTGTAAAAGGGAGTCAACAAAAACAGAAAGGGAAGCAGCTAGAATGAACCCATGGTATTGTGGTGTTGGACTGGAACTGGGAGTGTTAGCGCAAACTCACGGTTTTCAATATTGATGCTACATATCGAATATCCAGATATATGAGGGGGAGTGGGAGACAAGAGACATGGAAACTCAGATATTCCCTACTCTGGCTACTGACACGGCTTGGGAGCAGTGATACCCCAGTAGCTATGTGCACACCTGGCATTCAGATCTTGCTTCTAAGTACCATCCTCTACTAAAAGGAATGAGGACTCCTTGGAGAAATGGCTGATTCCCAGGGCAAGGGCAGGAAATGCAATGAGCCTGGGACGACATCTCCCAGAGAGCAAGAAAGTGTTCAGAGAGAGAAGGGCCTGTCAAAAAGTCAGAGAAGCATCTTGAAGGGGCTCCCGCCGGCCACAATGAATCACAACCCGCTGAATAAAGCAGGAAATCATGAGTCCGCATAGAGACAGACGGGCAAAGGGAAAACAAGTAACTCTGCAGAAGAGAAGGCTGGAGACATCACCTTCATCAAGTGACCAAAGGGAACATCACCGGTAGCGGCTCCTAACCAAACAAGTCCCAACCTCTAAGACAACTGAGAAGGTGGCAACATCACTTCTATGACAGTCCCAAGATGCACAAATGGAATCAAACCACCAAGATCAGACAAATCCAGGTGGAGGGACGTGCTACGGCTGGCCTGGCATCTTCTGAAGCATCAAGATGAGGTAAATCAAAGCTGGAGGAACTCTTCCAGATTGAGGGAGACCAAAGAGATCTGACAGCTACATGCAATGCCTTATTCTGGCCTGGATCCTTTTTCTATTAAAGACATAATTCATACAACTGGCAAGACTCAAATTGGAGTCTGATGAATAGATGGTATTATGTATCAATGTTACCTTCCTCATGTTGATGTTTGTGTTACTGTCATATAGGAGAATATCCTCGTTTATTAAAAAGCACACAGGATGGCGGTTTGTTGTGGAATGACAAGGGGTAAAAATTCTTTGGGCTGTACTTGCAACTCTTCTGTAAGTTTACAGAATTTAAAATTACAAAATTTAAATTGTAAATGAAAAAAAAAAGCAAGACAGATAATGTCATGCTACATGATCAGATGAGCAAGGATTGTCCCATATGAGCTTTGTGTGGAGCAAGCCCCAACAATCCTGCTTTAACTCAGGGAGCCATAAATGATTTCGATGGGGACAGGGACGCTCTCCAGCAGTGCTCAGGATGCTCTGCCGCTCACTGGGACTGCCTTCCCACCCTAAACACGCAACCATCTATGCACACAGGACGTGGCCTCGGCCCCTGCTGTCAGCCCGGGCAGTTCCATCTGTGAGCTGTAAGAGGAGAACTGGCCAACAGCACTCACAGCAAGCCAGTTTTCTCACTGACTGGCCCACTCCTATGCTTTTGTCCATGTGAAACAAGAGCCGAGCAAAGCGAAGAAACTACCTTGCAATGCAAGCCAGGAGCAAAGGAAGAGGACACACTCCCACCAAAAAATAACAACAACAACTACTCCATCTCTTATCTGCACAGGGCTTCAATACTTCCAAGCTTCTCTCCATCTGTAAGAGCTCACATGACCCATACAAAGGGAGGAAGCTACAGACCCACAAGTCCCCTTACTCTGTCAAATTCCTATTCCACGCTGAACAGCACTGCAATGCACCTCCTCCCTGATAGCCCTTGCAACGTTCACAGTGATACAGAGATCTGTGTGATCATTTGACTAGCATTAGTCTCCCCCATGGGGCTGCAGAGTTCAAGAGTGTCTGCTCACAGATATCCCAGTGCCTCACATTAGGCATTCCAAAAATACTTACTAAATGATCACATGGCTACGTAGGAGGGTGGATGGATGGATGGTAGGTGTGTGGGTGAATGGGTGGAAGAATGTAAGGGGAGTAAGAGGATGGATGATGGGTGGGTGGGTGAGGGATGCATGGAAGGATGGATGATGGGTAGAAGGACAGATGGGAGGTGGAAAGATGGATGATGGGTGGAAGGATGGATGACGGGTGGGAGGATGGAAGGGAGGTGGAAGGATGGATGATGGGTAGAAGGATAGATGATGGGTGGAAGGATGGATGGTGGGTGGAAGGATGGATGATGGGCGGAGGATGGATAATAGATGGAAGGATGGATGATGGATGGAAGGATGGAAGGTGGGTGGAAGGATGGATGGTGGGTGGAAGGATGGATGGTGGGTGGAAGGATGGGAGGACGAATGATGGGTGGGAGGACGAATGATGGGTGGGAGGACGGATGATGGATGGAAGGATGGGTGGAGGTGGGAGGATAGATGATGGATGGAAGGATGGATGGAGGTGGGAGGATAGATGATGGATGGAAGGATGGATGGAGGTGGGAGGATAGATGATGGATGGAAGGATGGATGGAGGTGGGAGGATGGATGGAGGTGGGAGGATGGATGATGAGTAGATGGATGAGCGGGTAGGAGGATGCACAACCTTGGTCTGCCCCTTGCCACCCTGCCCGGCTCTACCTGCTGCTGTTGGGCCCGGAGGTCACCGATCTCCTTCTGGTCCTCCTCATGGAGCCGCTTCATGTCCTCCCACGACTGCTGCAGCAGGTTACGTTCCCGCAGCAGCTGTCCGTTCTCCCGCCTCAGCATGTCCACGTCATCCTTCAGCTGGGTCTGGTCGCTCAGGAGCCGGCTATGGAGTGTGCTACAACCCCCATACACACGGTGAACGGCAGCCAGCCTCCAACCCCCGCCAGCCCCCTTCTGCAGCCCCTCCAGGCCCAGTAGGCCCAGTACACCCGATGGGAGCCCACAGCAACCAGGACAGCAGCACTCAGAGACAGGCCAAAACTCGGTATCAGCCAAATGCCAGAAGGAACCAAACCATCTTTAAAAACCTCATAGCAAAGGGCACACGTATGAAGGCCAAGGCAAGGAGACGAGCCCTTACCTGGTACAGGCCTGGCACCTCTGAGGACTGAGGCCTGGGCAAAGGTCAGCAGGTGGGCAGGTAAAGTGGGTCAGTACCCTCAGAGGGGCCCCAGGAGACCAAAGGGGAACAGGCCCATCCACCTCTCCTACCGCAGGAGCTGCAGCAAAGCCCTTGGACAGTGACCCAGGAGGCCAGCCATCTGCCTGGCCTACTGCCTAATTTTCCCATCCAAGTACTAACCAGGCCCGACCCTGCTTAGCTTCCGAGATCAGATGAGATCAGGCGCGTTCAGGGTGGTATGGCCGTAGACCCTACCGCCTAATTTTTGATCCGTTTCCTACCAGCTCTGCTTCCGAAGCTGTCACTAGCTGGTGTGAAGGGTTCACATCTCAGCCTGCACTTAGAAAAACTGAGACCCGGGCGCCTGGGTGGCTCAGTTGGTTAAGCGACTGCCTTCGGCTCAGGTCATGATCCCAGGGTCCTGGGATCGAGTCCCGCATCGGGCTCCCTGCTCAGTGGGAAGCCTGCTTCTCCCTCTCCCACTCCCCCTGCTTGTGTTCCCTCTCTCGCTGTGTCTCTCTCTGTCAAATAAATAAATAAAATCTTTAAAAAAAAAAAAAAAAAAAAAAAAGAAAAACTGAGACCCAAAGACCCAACCCCACTTGCTGAAGGCCCACTAAGTGCCATGTGGCAGTCCCACTCACTGGTAGAAGTCGGTCTCCTTGGCCACCTCCTCGCACCTCTTCAAGGCATTGGTGTGCTGCTTCTGCAGGCTCTGCAGGTCCGACATGGCCCGCACGCACTGGATCTTCAACCTCTCATAGTCAGGATTCAGCCTGTGGTAGGGCCTGACCCAGACAGCGGCAGTGAACACAGGCCCTGGGATCACTCGGACAGGGGATGTCTCTGCCCGGGGAGCCTCCAGCCCAGTGTCTCCGGATACTGGTCTCCTATGCACCCCAACCACCTGGCACTTGTTCAACTCAGACATCCTGGCCTCCCCAGACCCACAGGATCCCCGGCATGGAGGGCCATGGCTGCATGGGCTCCTTGCTCGGGCCTGGAGAGCTCAGAAGGTACTGTCTTATTCTCTAGCAGCTCCCAGGGAGGCCATGCAGCAGGCCTTCACCCACAGTGGGCCCCCCAGAAACCTGTAAGGAAGCTTCTCCTCTTTTTAGGAAAGTGACTGTCAATCTTGGGATAATCAAAACACCAAGGCCCAGTCCAGTTACATGAGCATCCTTGGACGTATGACCCAGACACCAGGGTGGGGGTTCTGGTGTGCAGCCACTGGTGAGGACACTGGCCCAGAGCACTGCTTCTCAGAGTGGGGTTCCCAGACCTGCAGCATTAGTTTCACCTGGGAATGTGTCAGAAGTGCAAATCCTCAGGTCAGCCCCAGAACTCCTGAATCAGACACGTGGGAGGGAGGGCTAACCAGCAACCTGAGCTTTAACAAGCCCTCTGCTGATTCCGGTGCATGCTCCAGGGTGAGAACCAGGCCTCCAGCTGGCCTTGGTAACCCTGTTCTGTGGGCGGCCGGACAGCAAACGCTGCAGGCTCGGCCAGCCGTCAGTCTCTGGGGGACCCCTCGCTCTGCCTCGGGGACACGAGGCAGGCATTGGACGACAGGCACTCTAGCACACCATGTCTCCACGGGCCCTGCCTCTGTGCTGAGGACCAGATCTTCGTCAAAGCAACCTCAGGGGACCACCTTTGCAGGCCTGACATCACCCCAGAGGAACTTCCTCAGGACGAGGCACTCACACGCCTGATGCTCCTAAAGGCAATCCCCCTCCCCTCAGAACCCCTATGAGCACCTCCTAGAAGGACAAATCAGACTCTATCCCTCCTCCTCCATGAAGCCCTCCTGGATGGGGCAGGTGGGGAAAGACCTTCCCTTCGCCCCCACCATGGACTTGGTATCCACCTCTAAATGCCAACAAAAGAAGTGATCAAAGATTTTCTCCAAAACCACATAGAAGCCAGGTGGAATATACCCTCCTAAAACACACACGTGGCAGGGAACAATGAACATGGGAACACGTAACTAGCAGTGATGAGAGGCACATGCAGATACACAGACGTACGTACACACACACACACACAGACATGCACACACAAAAATACAGACGTGCACACACACACAGACGTGCACACACAGACATGCACACACATAGACACAGACGTGCACACATAGACGTGCACACACACAGACACAGACGTGCACACACGTGCCTGCACACAGCCAGACCGGTCGAGGGCTCAGCACGGGGACAACTATCTCCATCAGGAAGGGGCCGCAGACAAGACAGCGAAGAAGTATACTGCCCTGGTGCTGGAAGGCAGAGGCCTCGAGAGAGGCAGTGACGAGCCCGAGGCCACCCAACCAACCCATGACGAGGCACCAACATAGGACCAGGCCCTACCAGCTGCTGCCAAAACCGCCCACCAAACCACCTGCAGAGGACGAGTATATGACAGACACACCCACACTTCTCAGTCTCTGCGTCGTGTGACTCAGGCCACGGGCTCCTATGTGGCTTGGAGGAAGCATAACCGACCTGTGTCCCCTCGCCCCATGCAGGGCTGCAGGGAGGGCGTTTCCAAGCAATGGGGGCAGTGAGGCAAAGGGACACCCTAGCAGCATAGCATGGACCCCCGGGAGCTAAGGATGAGTGTCTGAGGGGGAGGGGCTGGCATGATGGCAGCGGGAGAATAGCCCTGGTCCATCGGGCCTGGCCAGGGAGGCAGGTGCATCACTACCTCTTATCAAAGGTCGTCCCATGGGTCGCGAAGGCCAGGCGCTTCCGCAGTTCATTCCTCTCTCGGGTCATCAGCCGCAGCTGGATGGAGAGGTTCTCCACCTTCTCGTTCACCTGCCGGTCCGTGAGGAGGGGTGGCGGGGATGGAGCCTTCCCGGTGGTACCTGGCAGGGGAAAATCAGTAATAAAGTGAACTGGCATTTAGATAGCACTCGCTAGGTGTGCCAGGCACTGTTCCTAGCCCTTGGCCTGCATCAGCTGCGCCCAACAACCCTACCAGGGGGTTCCTGCTAGCATCTGTCTTTCAGATAACACCAAGTCAGGAGTAAAGGGGGAACGGAGACCTAAGCCCAGGCTGTCTGCTCCAGCACCCCAGCAATACCCACCCATTCTGCTGGCCCTGACTGGAGACCCCTACTCTCTTCCCAGCCCGGCTGTGACACCTCCAAGATGGAACCCTTTGGGCCCTGATCTGCGCATCTCTGCCTGGTCTGGAAACAGCAGCTATTCCCAACCCCTGGGCATGGAGAGGCCAATCTAAGAGAATGGAATACACGGCTCGAGGAGGAAGGGACAGGCGGGACCTAGTGAAGCTTCTGAGGCCCAAGGCAGCTGGCTCTGAAGCTGGGGCCCAGGGGCTGTGTTCCCACCCCCACCCCAACCAGGGCTGAACACACTACAAAGCCCCCTTCTCCAGCCTCTCCAAATGTCCAGAGGACCTGCCCCAGCCGGCCCAGGGCTGTGGGCTCAGAGAAGGCTCTCAGGGAGAGCCGCCCACGGCTAAGGTCAGTGTGACGTGATGCAGGCCAAGTCCTCAGGCCTCTGGCTGCCCAGTCCTTATCAGGCCCTCATCACCTGTGCCCAGGACTCTCCCAAAGGAAACCCCATGCCTTATGCGATTACTAAGGATCAGCAGCAACAGTGACGACCAGCAGTACCTCTGACGAGATCCAAATCCTTTTCTTTTTTTTTTTTTTTTTTTTAAAGATTTTATTTATTTGACAGAGAGAGACACAGCGAGAGAGGGAACACAAGCAGGGGGAGTGGGAGAGGGAGAAGCAGGCTTCCCGCGGAGCAGGGAGCCCGATGCGGGGCTCGATCCCAGGACCCTGGGATCATGACCCGAGCCGAAGGCAGACGCTTAACGACTGAGCCACCCAGGCGCCCCGATCCAAATCCTTTTCTAAGAAGAAAGCATCTCACTCAAATGTCCAGGAAACAGAGACAAAATCCGTGGTGCTTTTATCTTTAACTCTGTCCACACATTCACCCGGGATATCCATGCTAACCCTCAGAGATCCTAGGTAGGGTCACAGGAACTCACAGCAGCCATCTCATTTTATGAATGTGACCCGGGAGGCCAATTCACCCCAGGAAACACAGTGTCTGTCTCTCCTGCAGCCCTAGAATGTGCGAAGGGCAAGGTGCAGGGTCTTCTGACCCTGGGCCATCTTGACCACCAGCCCCCCACCTGATCCTTTTGGCTGACTGCTTGTGCAAGCCAAGCGTCCCCCAAAACAAAAGATGGGCACTCAGGTATGGTCTCGCATCCTCCAGGAGCGCCAGGGAAGCTGGGGACTTTGACACTTTTGGGGGACAGGCTAGACCACGGTGTGAGGTAGGAGCTCCCACCTCTCAGTTCAGCGTTATCCCAAATGGGAACCCCAACCACTGAATCGGGCCCCCCAACCCCAAAAGTGCATGTTATTATAGAACCGTCGCCACCACCACCGTAACAGCTGGGACTGCTGGGCTCCGGGCCAGGCCTCTGGGTCAGAATGCCCTCTGAGGTGGGGCCCACAAGCATCTCACCCGCCCCCACATAGTTCTACTCCACAGCCTAAGAAGCCTCCCCTCGCCTCTCCCCAAAAGACCCTGGACCCTCACCCCTGCTCCCGGAGTTCTGGAAAGCAGCTGGTTACAGCTGTGTAGGCTCTGTCACGTCCTCTTCTGGCAAACAAAGTCACTTGTAAGAGCCTTAACCCAGAGCCAGGTCTACACCGTCATCCAACCTGCAATAACGTAGCCGGTGCTCTGACAAGTGAGGCTTCCTCTGGACGTGTGTCGGATGCCCCTCCCGCTGATGCCTGTGAGTCACCCTCTAACCAACTTTAGGGGCAACGATCCATGTGGGACAGACAAACCCAAGAGAGTGGGATGAAAAGACAAGGAGCACCTGGAAAGGGGGGATCTCAGTGTTCACAGTCACCACGAGCCACAAAGCAGCAGGCAACAGAGGTCCCAGGGGTTAATCTCCCACACCCAGGTGGGCACTCACATCGTTATCCCCGTTCTACAGCTGAGAAAACGGAGGCCCGGCAAGATCAGGGAGCGGACTCAAACCTGCATGAAGAGCCAGTGATGCCCAGGATGAGAGCCCAGGCACCTGCATCGAGAGCACACGCTCTCCACCTCCGTGCCTCACTGCCCCCCAAACAGCCATGACTGGTCCTCACTTCCTACCTGGCGGTTTCTGAAACGCATCCCATCCCCTTAAGGAAGTTGCTGCTGCTATTCCCATTTTACACAGCAGGAAACAAAAACGTATCAAGATTAAATGAACTGTCTAGGTCACAGAGCCAGTAAATGACAGCACTGAGTTTTGGATCCCCCTCCATCTACCTGACCCCAGAGCCCAAGGTCTTCACCTGAAGGTTCGCAAACTTTCTGAGCTTAGGACCACTTTACGATCTTAAAAATGACTGGGGACTCCCAAGAGCTTTGTTTACATGGGTTATAACTCTCTAATGATCACCACCGGATTAGAAATTAAAACTAAAAATTTTTAAATATCGGGTGCCTGGGTGGCTCAGTTGGTTAAGCAACTGCTTTTGGCTCAGGTCATGATCCTGGAGTCCCTGGATCGAGTCCCGCATCGGGCTCCCTGCTCAGCGAGGAGCCTGCTTCTCCCTCTAACCCTCCCCCCTCTCATGTACTCTCTCTCTCTCTCTCTCTCATTCTCGCTCTCTCAAATAAATAAATAAATCTTAAAAAAATTTTTTTTTTTAAATATCTATGAATTGGGTTGCCTGGGTGGCTCAGTCATTAAGTGTCTGCCTTCGGCTCAGGTCATGATCCCAGGGTCCTGGAATCGAGTCCCACATCGGGTTCCCTGCTTGGCGGGAGGCCTGCTTCTTCCTCCCTCACTCCCCCTGCTTGTGTTCCCTCTCTCGCTGTGTCTCTCTCTGTCAAATAAATAAATAAAATCTTTAAAAATAAAAAATAAATAAATATCTATGAATTTTAAAATAACTGAAAATCCATCCCATGTTGACATAAGATTTTTTTTATGAAAAATTAACTACACTTTCCATTACAAAACAAAAAAAATGTAGCAAGAAGAGTGGCATCGGGGCGCCTGAGTGGCTCAGTCAATTAAGCATCTGACTCTTGATCTCAGCTCAGGTCTTGATCTCAGGGTCCTGAGTTCAAGTCTCGCCTTGGCTCCCACGCTGGGCGTAGAGCCTACTTAAAAAAAAAAGTGGCATCGCTTTGCATCTTTATAATGCTGTTGATGTCTGGCTTCATAGAGATAGCTACAGTCCCTTATCTGTGCAGTATCACACACAGGATGGATGAACCTGTAGAAAAGTCTGCTCGACAGCAAAGTCTGTGTGAGGATGACAGTGGAAAAGGCAAGTGACATCTTAGAATCATTATGAAAGCAGTTTTGACCTCACCGGCCTCCTGAAAGGACCTCAGGGACACCACGCCATGCTCCAAGAACAGGTGCTCTGTGCTCTAATCAAGTCCAAGAAGTATCACAGAAACATCAACTCGAGAGTTTCAGAAATGAAAAGCACCACCAGGCTCAGCAACGTGCCTCCAGGGAGATAAAGAATTCTCACCCCATTTGGGGAACAAGGCAACAGAAAGATGCATCCCTTCTTTGGCTTTTGAGGAAGATGGAGAGAGAAGCAGCAGGACTGAAATCGGGGTCATCAGATCTGTCGCCACACACAGCCACGGCCTCCTGTCCCAGCCTCCAGCAGGATGAGGACACCTGCTCTGCACATGTGAGGACCTGAGGGGAGCTGACCATTCAGACAATGAAATGCGTGGACGTTGCCCAGCATAACGTAGGTGCTGGGTTCTGTGCTAAGGGCACCCTGTCCTTACCTGATTCATGCCCACAGCACCCTCCCAGGGATGTGCTGTGATCATCCCAGGAGAAACTGACATCCACAAAGACTGCACCGCCAGGTACACAGTGCACCCCCAGGCAAACGTGGCTCCAACTCCAGAGCCAGGGCCTCAACCACGACACTACACTGCCTCCCGACAGGTAGTGCTCCAAGGTTCGAACATGCATGAGATACACAAAACAGAAGGCCAGCCAGGTCAGAGAAGCCATCAGACAGCAGACTGTCTGACTTAGGGGGACATGCTGCCTGGATGCCTGTCATTCACAGTCAGGAAGGTGGAGGGCAGAGCAGGGCCACAGGACATCTCAAGAAGAATCCCAAGATGGGCTAAGCCTGGACATGCCAAATTAATGGCAAATGTTGCAGAAAATCCTCTCCATTCCCAGTTGACTAAAAATAAAGTTTTTCTGGGTGCCTGGGTGGCTTAGTCGGCTAAGCATCCATTCAGCTCAGGTCACGATCTCAGGGTCCTGAAATTGAGCCCCACATTGCTCCGTGCTCAGCAGGGAGCCTTGCTTCTCCCCCTGTCCCTTCCCCTGTTTGTGCTCTCTCTGTCTCTCATATAGATAAATAAAATCTTAAAAATAAAGGTTTCTTTTTTTGGTTGCACCTCAAGGTTGAAAGACGTTTTGAAGATGATGCAGCCCTCCCATCCAAATTGGTTGCCAGAATCCCCCAAATGGCCACCAAGACTGTTGGAATTCCTCCACGGTGAGGGAGCTCACTACTTTACAGCAAAGCCCAGCTATATCTCCCCATAAAATTATTCTCTGTACAGAGTTTGAATCCGTCTCC
>NC_138374.1:44246436-44261857 GCF_054177405.1 Leptonychotes weddellii | reverse complement strand
TCTATTTCCCCCACTGACCTAGATGTCCTCCTAAGGGCCACAAGGTACCTACAACCATAACTCCTCTTCTACACAATAGACCTGCAAGCATTTGAAGACAACTGTCACGTCCATTTATCACTATCAAAACAGCTACAGTTAAGAGGCGACAACACCAAACGCTAGCAAGGGGCGGGGGGGGGGCAGAGAAACTAGAATTCCCAAGCATCGCAGGTGGGAATATGAAATGACACAGCCACTTTAGAGAACACTTTGGCAGTCCCCCCCTTTTTTTTTTTAAATAATCTCTACACCAAATGTGGGGCTCGAACCTACAACCCCGAGATCAAGAGTCACATATTCTACCTACTGAGCCGGCAGGCACCCCTGGCCATCTGTTATAAAGTTACACATGCATTTACCCTACCACCCGGTAATCCCACTCCTGGGTATTTACACAAGAGGAAAGAAAAGTTATGTGCACCAAACACCAGCACACAACTACTTAAAGCAGGTGGCGAATGTATAAACAGCAACGTTCCCTTCCTCCAAAGGACTACTACTCAGCAAGAAAAGGGAATGGCCACTGGACAAACCAGGACCCGCGAGAACTGGGGGATCTGAAGGCCCTCTGCTAAGTGAAGGCAGCCAGATTCAAAAGGCTGTATACACTATATGATTCCATCTATAGGACATTTGGGAAAAGGCAAAAACATAGGGCAGAAAAAGAGATGAATGGCTGCTAGGGACTGGGGGTGGAGGGAAGAAAGGCTGAGTACAAAGTCACAGAAGGGAATGTTTTAGGGTGAGGGAATGGTCCTCTATCTTTTTTTAAAAGATTTTATTTATTTGACAGACCGCAAGAGAGGAAACACAAGCAGGGGGAGTGGGAGAGGGAGAAGCAGGTTTCCCACTGAGCAGGGAGCCCGATGAGGGGCTCGATCCCAGGACCCTGGGATCATGACCTGAGCCGAAGGCAGACACTTAACGACTGAGCCACCCAGGCGCCCCTGTCCTGTATCTTCTTGTGCCAGTGATTACATGACCATGTGTGTTTGTCAAAACTCACTGAACTATATAAAAAGGAGAGATTTTACTACGTGCAATTTATACCTCGATGACATGACTTCTTAAAAACTTATGCTAACAACAAAACCTGCGGTGTCCCAAATGGAAGCCACCCTCCCAGGAGCGGTGTGGTTGCTGGAGTTGTGGACCATCAGCCCTCCCCACCCCCTCAGTCACTGCAGGTACAGCAGTCATCTTAATGAACAAGAAAATAAGAACTCACATCAAGTGAGTTGTCCACAGAAACCGTAAACGTCTTTCCCTCAGCTCGCCTATCCCTGCATAGTTGCTCTTTTGGATTCAAATGCAACTGTCCACTCTCCCCGACTTCACTCCTTCCTCTTTCCAATCTGGAACCCAGTCAAGAAGGCAGATCTCTTTCTTCCTGTGTCCAGGATGGGGTCCGAGGGGTAAGGGACTGCATTACAATGGGGGTGCTTTAGAGATGCCAGGAGAGCAGGCACAGGCCCTGGATTTTGGAGCCGTCACTCACCGGGCCTTGGTGTGACAGGGACAGCAGGAGCAGAGTCCGGCAGGGAGACAGGGCAGGCCCCTTTCACCCATGAGTCCTGGCTCTGCCTCCCAGTTGCCATGGCTGGTGTGGCCACCTCCACAGACCACTGAGGCTCAGCGAACTGCTTGGCAGCTGGGTGATCTTGGCCAGAAGCCCCTTTGTCCTTAGCTCTCTTGCCACCACACGCCAGCTGAAGGCCTCCCCCCTCTGTCTCATTTACAGCTGGACAATTGCAACTCTGCTCCAGAGCCCTATGGGCCCATGGTGCCAGAGCCAAGGAGAAAACTGGTCGTGGCCAAAAGCAGTCAGGTGGAGTGGCCGTGCCCAGCTTCCTTGCTACCTCCAAGCCCCGGCTCTCGGGGGAGAAGCAAAGCAGTGGCAGAACACAAAACCAAGCCACCCTCATCTCCAGCCCAGGAGAGCCACAGCCATCAGGAGAGACACAGTCCCTCATCGCGAACCAGGGCTTCTGAAAGCACCTAGTGTCACGAACTTGCGAGAAAGGTACGTCTCAGGCCAGCCAGAAATCCTAACTCAGAAACCTGGGAAGTGAAGTCAGCACTCCCGTCCAGGTGATTCTGAGGCCTGCTCAAGTTTGATAACCTCTGGCCTGGGCCAAAGTTGCATCTGCTGGCCAGAGTGGCTTTTTTCTCCCTTGTTTTACTGGCTGTCCAGTAGCTACTGCCCACTGATGACACGCAGAGAGGACCCCTACCCCTGGGTCAGTCAGGACAGCTCGGATGCCCAGCCCTCCCAGGACTGAGAGGGCAGCCGCGGCAGCCACGCCCAGCTCTCGGGTGAAACACTTGCTCTCGGAGCACAGCCTCGACTCAGGGTCTGCTCTGCAGGAACCCGAACCAACAGAGGCAGCAACGGCCTCTTGCCTTCTCGCTGCTCCTACTTCTGAAGTTTCATTCCTAGAAGGCCCAACACAAGGCCCACCTCCTCCACGAAACTTACTCTGATGCCCCTCATCAGAAATAGCTGCTGCCTCCCCTGAGCTGTTTGTTTCCTTCTGTTTTACACAGGGCGCAATGCCAGATACTTAGCCCTCCAGTGCTATAGTCTGAATGCCGGTGTCTCCCGGCTGAAACCCCAACCAAGCCCCAAGGTGTGGGATTAGGAGGCAGGGCCTTCGGGAAGTGATTAGGTCATGAGAAAGGGTCCCACATGAGCAGAACTAGTGTCCTGATAAAAGGACCCCAAAGAGCTCTCTCCCCGCTTCTCCAGGTGACGACACAGCAGGAAAACGCCATCTGTGACCCTGAAGCGGGCCCTCGCCGGACACGGCATCTGCCTCAATCTTGGACTCCCAGCCTCCAGAAGCGTGACCAACAAATGTCTGTTGTTTCCCAGCGGCCCAGTCGGTGGTGGTCTGTTTTGGCATCCCGGACGGACTGAGACACCGGCTGGACTGTGAGGTCAGGGGCCAGGGCTCTCTGTGTGTGACCCCTACAAGCACTAAGCACGTGCTCCAAGAGAAGAAGGTGCTCTCATTCTTTGGAGGAACTGAGAACACAGGCCCCCGACCCAGGAAAGGCAGGGTCAGAGGGCCCAAGGAGTCAGGGTGAGAACCTGTCTGCATGATGACTCACCCCACCTTGCCATGCCAACCAGAAGCTGCACTTTCAAGGAATGGGACACAGAGGAAGCCCTCCAGCTGCTTCTCCTGCCAACAAGCCAAGAGACCTCTTTGTTTAATAAGAAACCTCTCCTGCTGCTTCAATCTGCATAAAATTTAAAGCTCATTTTATAAATGCTACCCAAGGATGTCTGTTCTCCTTAAAACTTCCCCAGTTGTCCCAGATGAGAAATCAGGTCAGGATGAATGGGGAAGAAAAGTATCAACTGCCTGAAATAAGTGTGTGCTCCCGGGGCAGATCCATGAGGCCTACCCACAGGACGGGTTACCTACGGACGGCTGCACGGGATGGGGGAGGCCTCCAGGAAGGCACACACGCTCAGCTGATGAAAACTGCTCAAAAAGGCGTCAGCAGAAAGTCTCTACGTTAGCACCGGCGTGCTGAGCTGTTAGCCGTGTCAAGCTGAGAGCCGAAAGGGGACATGCTACCCGCTGACCTAATGCTAGCCAGGGCAGTCGACCAGGCACCAGCTGTCATAGAGAAGACACGACACCCAAGGCTTCCCCTACCAACTTTCTCTTATGCGGACTGTAACTTGCCGTTCTTTTCCCAAATGGTGTTTGTTAAGGAGACGTAAGTGGGAAAGCAGAGGTGATGTTTTGTTGTTGTTTTGTTTTATTTATTTATTTATTTTTTTAAAGATTCTATTTATTTATTTGACAGAGAGAGACACAGCGAGAGAGGGAACACAAGCAGGGGGAGTGGGAGAGGGAGAAGCAGGCTTCCTGCTGAGCAGGGAGCCCAATGCGGGGCTCGATCCCCAGGACCCTGGGATCATGACCTGAGCTGAAGGCAGACGCTCAACGACTGAGCCACCCAGGTTCCCCCTGTTTTGTTTTTTTTAAAGATTTTATTTATTTGCCAGAAAAAGCACAAGCAGGGGGAGTGGGAGAGGGAGAAGCAGGCTTCCCGCTGAGCAGGGAGCCCGACTCGGGACTCGATCCCAGAACCCTGGGATCATGACCTGAGCCGAAGGCAGACGCTTAACCGACTGAGCCACCCAGGCGTCCCACGGAGGTGATGTTTTTATCGTAAGACATTGCTCTTGCCTTGCCTTTCCTTAGCTTCGTGGAGAGAGACCGCAAACAAACAGTAACAGCCAGTCTCCATCTGACCAGGGAAAGAGCATGGCCTGTCATTAGGTGAGACTGAGCCAGGAGGAATCCTCCAGGAGGCCGGCAGTGCTCCCCATGGCTGACCCCACCGCTCATTCCACTCCAAGGGACAGGTCCAAGCCAGCCAGACATTCCAGCGCCCTTGCCAGGGCCAGCCCATCTCAGCCCGGGAGGCCTGTTAAATGTAGATGCTGGACCCCACTCTCAGAGCTCTGGATGTAGCAGGTATGGGGCGGAGCTCAGGAACCTGCACCTCTAACAAGTGCCTGAGTGCTGCTGGTCCAGGGACCATACCACACGGGCCGCTGGTTTGGGCCCAGACTAGTGATCCAGCCGCGGTCAGTGTGAGGAGACCCTGCCGAGGAATGTCTGCGGAAGGCTGCTTGCTGACAAGGAGACACGAGAGGACCCCCTTCATCCTCTGGACCATGTGACGACAGATGTTCTTTTATCTGCTCTGTCCAGTACGGCAGCCGCTAGTCACAGGTGGCCAGAGGGCACCTGAAATGCAGCGAGTGTTACTGTTGAAACTAGAAGTGTTCGTTTTAGTTCATTTTCATTCATCTGAATTTGAACAGCCACCTGTGGCTAGTGGCTCCCACAAGGGGCCGTGTAGCCACGGACACCGCCAGGTCTAGATGTGATAGCTGGAACTGCGGCTACAGATGCCCTGCCATCAGCCCGAGAGCCAGACACACACACAGGCTCACAGAGCCACGTCCCGGGGTACTCAGCCCACCCTCAGCGGCCTCTTACTATGTGAGAGCACGCAGTTGTCTGTTGTTTAGGGCGGGGTGAGCAGGTATTCCTATTGCTACAGCCAAAGGTCTCCTGGCCGATGCAGCCACGAGGACATTGAAGTCAGCCTGCAGAAACGTGGGGCTACTCACCCCAAGGATGATGTCAACTGCTGGCATAAGAACAAGAGAAGCAAGACTTGGGTCCCAGTGAGCTGAAGAGGGTCTGACGCGAGGGGATGCAACCAGACCCGTCAGCATTCAAGATCTGGGCACCAACAACCATGGCTCAGCCTACGACAGGAAGCCCACAGCCCTACCTTCTGCCTGCTTGCCAACTAGCATCTGGGGACACTGCTGACCCCCCCGCTCCCAAGGACTGAACCCAGCCTCAGGTACATGTGGAACCAACCGGCGGGGGGTTGACATGAAGCTTCTTCCAGAAGATGCAAAGGTCCAGCTGCATAAACTCTATCTTCCTGCTCCTCCTTAAAAATTCCACTATTAACAATAATTGCTGTGGTTTAAGTTAACACCTCTCTCTTTGGAGAGACTAAAATGCAAACGTTCCTAAGAAAGGTACCACTTTAATGCCCAAAGCGTTGATGTGATGAGTTTGTCAGCTATCTGTTAGATCACTGCACTTGTCCCCAAGGGTGAGCATGAGAGAGGCAAGAGAGGTGCACTCAGGGTTCAACCGCTTCGGTTTTACAAAAGCCCATGTTGCTGCTCCACCCATCCGGACTGCCCCACCCCAGGGGCTTCCTGGGGGCCAGGCCCATGGTCGAAATTCCAACAACCCTATCATTCGGCCTGCGGACTCACAGCAGGTGGCACACAGTAATAAAGACTGAAGCTCTGACCTGTGGTCCCAGAAGTGTCCTCCCTGAACCCTGGACAGGGATGAGGGACCTATGCTGGCCTCACTGTGCCCTCCCAAAAGTGTTGAAATCCTGACCCCCTCATAAACGTGAATGTGACCTTATTGGAAACCACAGTCTCTGCCGACGATCAGGTGAAGACAAGGTCAGCCTGGAGTAGGACGGGTGTCCCTTTGAAAAGAGGAGATGTGAAGACAGATACACACACGGGGAGAACACCATGTGAGGACAAAGGCAGAGACTGGGATGACACATCTACAAGTCCGGAACATCCGGTCCAAACACTGCCAGCACCCCGGCGAGAGGAAGGACAGAGGCCTGGGACAGACCAGCCCCGATGCCAACAGACTTGGGGCCTCCAGAGCTGCAAGAGAATGCAGTTCTGCTGTATGAGCCACTCCGTCATGGCAGCCCCAGTGAACAGTGCCCTACCTCCCTACTGCTACCAGTCTCACTGGGCTGACCTCCCTCACTGTATTCACTCACAAAACCGTCTCCCCCGTGGGCCCTAAGATCCACAGGCACTGGGACCACATCTGCCCCAGTGCCCACACACTCCAAGCCCACTTCTGGCCCAGCAGAGGGGCTCTGTAAGTGTCCGTCGACTTAACACATGAAAGGTCTGCCCCCAACTGGGTCTGGAGTCCCTGGCAAGAGCATCTATTTCCCCATCTGTCTATGTGCAGGAGATAAAATAATTGGACCGGATGACCTCCGGGGGCCCTTCTGACTACAGAAACTCCAGGACTCTCCACTGAAGGTGTACCCATCCATCAGGGTCACATCGGGACATGAGAAACAGCACGGAGGGTGTTAAACAGAGGGCACGTGACGCAGGAATGGGTACCAGAGGTGTGGGAAGGCTGGGAGACCAGGACAACCTTCCTGCTGGGAGTCTTCAGTGAAGGGAAAGCAGAACCAGCTGTGGGCTTCTGGAAACACATGGACGGGCTACTCCTGTCCCCAAGGCAACAGGAGGCCCAGGGGGCTGTTCCTGCTTACAAAGGACAGTCCCCAAAGGGGCCATTCTCATGGACAGTGGTCACTGAGGCACCAGGTCGGGGGCAGGGGAGACAACAAGCTCACTGAGAAGTCCCATGCCCTGACAAAGTAAAGGAATGGTGAGACGCAGCCTCCCCCAGGACCTGCCAGCACCAGATTCCTGCCCTCCTCCATTAGGAGGACGTGCTGCTGATGGGAGAAGGTGGGAATGGAATCAACAGAAGATGGCCCCATGAATGATCTGACAGGTGAGGCCGACTTGGGGCTACCTCGGCTCACACCCAGCACCCCCCCGACCTGCCCGGTGCCCTCCAGGAAGGAGGGGTGCCCAGGTGGTACTCACCCACACTGCTGAGGGAGCTGCTGCTTTCTGAGTCTGAGGGCATGATGGACAAGACGCTGTAGGTGGAGCCTGGGGAAGAAGGACAGACCGTTTGTTACTAACCCCAAACTACTGTCAGACCAACTGATCTTCAGTCAGCGCCAGACTGAGAACCAACACCACGTCAGGGACTAGAAATCGGATCTGCGGGGTCAGGCAGGTGTGGTCAGCGGGGTCTAGTCCGTGGTATTTCTGCCTGGCCTCTCACCTGACCTTCCCACCACCCTCCTGCCCTGGAAACTTACCCACGCACAGAGAGGAACTCGGAGCCAGTCAGCTGGCCTCTCCTTAAGACATCTGGGGAAAAGCTTAGCAAGGGAGCAACATGCCCCCAGGTTAAAATAGGGTCTGGGGATTTCCTCCAGATCTTTACCAATGTGATACTGGCTTCCATGCAGAGAGCAACAGAGTATAAGTTAAACATCTACGAACTATTTGTTCTTTTTGCCCAACTGTTCTGCTCTTGGGTTCTGACTGTATTCAAGCTCGGTCCTTAATAATTTAGTCAGTGACTGCCCCCTTACTAAAAGTTATTCATAAAATTATGAGCAATTACACTGTCACCAAAGCCAAGGAGCAGTCCGTGCTCCCTTTTTGGCCAACACTTAATGTTGTTAACTCGGTGCTGGACACACAACTGCGTCACACCATGGTTCAGTTTGAATTTGAGTATTTTCTAAGCTAAGGAGATTACCCGCCTGGCATCGGTATAACCTCTGGGTCAAGAAACCCCATTTCCGAAGCAGCTCTCGTCCACACATGAGTAGCTGGGTCACACTGAGCAAGTCGTTTGTTTTCTGGAAGTCTGCTCCCTGGCCTGTACGGGGAAGGGGTTCAACCAGATGGCTTATAAGGTCCCATCTCAGGATTACACTTACCCCGATGGCATGCTTTTCCTGTGACTACAGGTGACACCAAGTTAGGAGGGAGAACTGACTCCAAGACTATCTTGGGAACGGAGAAAAGCACCACACGCACAGACGGTGGGTCAAAGAAAACAAGATAACGGCAGGAATGCAATGTTTTGTCCTTGGAACCAAAAGAACTACAGAGGGAAGAGGTGTGTGCACCGGGCAGGGCAGGGCGGTGAGCGGTGAGCTAGAGACGGGATTTTTGCAGTAAAGCCTTTGAACAAGCCTCAGGGCTCTGATGAGGAAAAGCAGCCAAGAACTAATGAGATCTAAGGCTCCGGAACCAGAAAGGTGGGGGCCGGATTTAAGGTTTCTCTCCCACCTCAACTCTTGACTAGCTACCTAATACCTGCACACCCTCCGAAGGGACAGCGAAGGGATGAAGAGTTGGGGGTAAGCAGGGCAAAGGAAGGAGGAGACTTGTGGGGGCAGGGAGGGAGGAGACCACCAGGGTGACAAGAGACCCCGAGCAGAGGAGCAACCTCAGGGGGAGGAGATGTAGGGCAGACAGGCAGGCAGCCCTGGTATACTGGTGTGAGGGGAGCTGGCAGCCGTGCCCCCTAGAAAAAGAGATGAAGGCAGAGAGCAAAAAGGAAAAAACAAGGAAAAGGGACTTTGGTAACGGCGAGAACTAGGACAGTGGCCGGGCATGACTGGTGGCCTCATTATCGAATTTTCTGAGCCTCTCTTGAGAACCTGTGGGTGTTATGTCATTATATATTTGTCCAAACCCCTGGAGTGTGCACCACCACAAGTGAACCCTAATGTAAACTACAGGGTCTGGGCGACAAGGATGTGTCAGCGTAGGTTCATCAATGGTAACAAATGTACCACTTGGGTGCGGGATGTTGATAGTGGGTGAGGCCGTACACGTGTGGGGGTGGGGGGATACGGGAATTCTCTGTGCTTTTCCCCAGTTTTGCTGTGAATCTAAAAGGCTCTTAAAAAAAATTTTTTTTATTAAAAAAAAAAAGAACCTGTGGATGTTTTGCATGGATTGAAGAGGATGATTTCGGGAGTAGAAGACGGATGATCTGTCTTCAGATAGGACTGTCAAAGGGATCCATCTGTGCCATCCGGCCTCCAGGAGCAGGACCCGCCACGGCAGGGAGGGGCTGGAGAAAACCGCGGGTGGGGGCGCCCAACTGTCAGGGCTGGCTCCGTCTGAAGAGACCTGGGAAGGGCGGGGACCTCCTCAACGCACACCTCACTTCACAGAGGCCCCCTGCCACCTGGCCCGGAGGCCACATCACTCGAAGGGAGAAGGAACCAGAAAACCCCATTCAGCCCTGAAATTCCTTGATCCCACCAAAAAATGAAGAGCAACGTTCAATGAAATACCTCCTGTATTTCAAGTTCCACCCACACGATTCATTTTGCTGTCCATTCAACAACAAAACAATGAGCGCCACCGATTTCTCCAATCATCTCTCTTCCCACACCATGAACAGTAGTAGGCATTGCATAAGGATCGGTGAAGTAATGTCAGGTAGAATTCAGGCACTCCGTTGGTATCTTCAAAGGACAAAAACGTCAACACAATGCCAATTTTCTCAACTCAACTGACAGTGTCTTAATTATTTTTTTCTTTACAGGGACAAGGAAGGCTAGCCAGCTGGTATGTTGGTGGACTGTTTTTGAAAGATGCCCACTCAGAAAAGCAGGCACAAATAAACTCTCCCACTCACACCTCCCAGATCTCTGAGCTTGCGACACCACGGCCCGCACACGGACAGCCGCTCCCTGCAGGAACGCCTTGCTTCTTCCTCACTACGGGCATCAGCAGAGCCCCATCTTCCAGTAAAGCACCCCTCCTCATCAAGGCGTCTCTCTCCTCCCCCATGGCCAGTTTCCACTGTTAATTAAATTTGGCAGACATCTCTGTCTCTCTCCACCCATCTCCCTCCCTGGCTGGGGGAGTCAATTCACCAACCAACACATTCTGTTCTTCTTCCCTGTCTCCAAAGCCCTGCCGAGGTTCTGGGGCATGACCTGGGGGCGGCATGACATCTCTATCTGCATCTCTGGGCATCTCTGGGCATCTCCGCCCCTGAGTCGGCTGGCAGAGCTCCTAGGAGCTGGGAGCTGGCAGGGAGTGATGAAAATTGGACGGGGCCCAGTTTTTACAATGTTCCCAGGGCCTTGGACGTCATTCAGAGGGAAAAAAAGGCCCGAAGACAACGTTGTCTTGGTCATGCTTTGTCTCTGCTGCTATTGTTGTCTTAAAAAGCCTATGTGGTCAGGATGTCGGAAAGGGCAAGAGGAGACACTCTCCTCCAAAGTCACGCGGTGTCCTTTCAAAGCCGGTGGCTTCAGAAGGGCGGGCATCAGGCGTCATCTACCTCTGGGGTTTCACAATAGAATCTGGAGGCCTGCAGGAGTCTCATCTCATGGGTGCACACTTCCCAGCCCCCCACAATTTCCTCAGGAGCTCCACGAAGGCACCCGCACCCCACGTGCCCTGAAACCTAAGGCATGCGCTCCACCTGGCACAGAGGCCCAGACTACCGAGGGCTGTGGAATCAGCCTGGCTCCCCGACTGGCACTGCCCCCTCTCCCTCCCCATGTGCCCCCCCACCCCCGCACAGGACAGCCGGGCACTGCCACTCAGAGTGTTCCCACAAACCCAGGCAAGCCTGTGCACAGGTCCTGTTAGGACCCAGAAGTCAGGTGATCTGGAAACATTTCCAGGAAAGGAAAACAGAGCATGAGCCTCGATTTTTTCATGGACGTGTAACCAGACAGGGACACGAGGAAGGTCTCTATTGCCATTGGGGCTACTGGGGGACCCAAGCAAAGTGCAGGTTCTGATGTGGGCAGATGAGGGAGGCCTGAGAATCTGCATTTCTAACAAGCCCCCAGGGCATGGGGGTCCACAGAATAAATGCAAGGCAGCAGGGCACCAAGGTTCACCAGAGTCATCAGGTGGGAAGCCAATGTAAGCTATGGCAGAGGCCGTGAAACAGAGCCGGCAAACTCTGGGACCCATGCATTGTCTGCATCCTTCCCAAGAGCCCAGCCCCTGCTAATTGTGTTTACTCTGTGACTCAGCCCCACTGGGTCATGGAGACCACTTCAAAAGAACTTCCAGTAAAATCACCCGAGCGACAACAGAATGCCCCAGCCCACAGCCTGTGAGGCCCAAGAGAGAAAAACTTAGCTTGTCACCTAATACACCCCTCCATTCACCTGGAGCTCATAAAGGCCCCGGTGACTCACGCTTCCTCCCCATGAAAACTGTAAGCATCGAAGGGACTTGTTCCAGCTTTGAGCCACTCCCTACGCTCTGGGAGGGCGAAGAGAGGGTGGCCTGCCGCACGGACCTGAGACAGCTCCGGATCACTGGGAGCACACGCGAACCAGCCCCCCCAAGCACTGAAACTGATAGCTGTACTAGAGTGACAAGGTCAAACAGGGCAGAATGACAGACTGACAGACTATACAGTACTCTAATAATAATAATAATAATAGCAGCTAACAGACACTGAGCATTATTAAGTGTCAAGTTGCGCTAAGCACTTGGCATGCATTGTCTCCGTGAATTCCTAAAACAACCCTGAGGCTGTCATTAGGCCCATTTTACGGAGGAGAAAACTAAGGGTTAGGAAAATTAAGAAACTTGCTTAAGGTCTTGATAGAGCCAGTAAGAGTATGAACAAGATACAAGCCCGGTTTAGCCCAAAGTCTGCACTCTTGATCCCTATACCCAACACTGCTGCTGGGCTCTGAAGGTGGAAGGGCAGTCAAGGGAGGCTTCATGGAGGAAGCAGCCTGGAGCTGGCCCTGGAGGATGGTGAACTTGGACAAGCATCCGAGAAGCCAACTCAGCCTGGAAGAAACACAGGCAGAGCCTGTCCCCCTGTGCAAGTGGAAAGTCTCAGAGCAGAGCCAGCCCTGCTCTGGACCAGCACCCCCCCCAACCGCCAGAAGGGGCTTGTGCCCTTCCTGTCCTCCTTCCCCCACCAAGAGGACACTCAACAGCCATTGTTGAGATGGCACTGCTGAGCCAGAGATGGGGACGAAAACTGGCAAGAGGGTGAGAGGAGCCATGGCTCCATGGCCCTGACATGCACCGCTGCTTCCTGCTGCCCCAACCCCCGTGTCCATGCTGGGTGCAGAGGCAGGTCCCAGAGCATGGGCACACTCATTCAGGAGGTACCGACTCCGTGAGGTGCACAGGTGAGGAAGCAGGCAAGAGCGTGAAGAGTGCTGTGCGCTACGCAGAGAACACCTCCCCGCTTCTGAGGACCTGCGGAGGTGCTGGGAAGGAGAAGCTTTCCTGCAGAATCACAGGATCGGTGCAGCCACACCCCTCCCCCAGGCCTCAGCTGCCTTCCCTTTAAAAATATGGCCCAAGGCTGTGGACACTGAGACCAAAACTAGGAGGCTGACAAGCTCCAACATGTCAGAGAGGCATGGGGTGACCACGGCCCCGGAACGGAGAAGCCAGAGCCTGGCATATCAGTTAAGGAAGTCCTGCTTCCCGCACCCTACACGCCTGCCTCAGGACGGGGAAATGAGCTCCCCAGCATGCACAGGGAGGCTGGCAACAAACAGAAGGCCTGTTGTTATGGGTCAGGTGAAGATGCACCCCCTAGAGTGCACAATCCACCCCCGCAAAGTGTCAGGTTTGTAAATGAAGAGCCAGTTAGTCTTCCCCAACTGAGATACATCTAGAGTATTCTCTGCAAAGTTTAGAACAAGAATAACAAGCTTGATGGTGCAACCACTCTGGAAAACAGTATGGAGGTTCCTCAAAAAGTTAAAATTTTTGTGACCCAGCAATTGCACTACTGGGTATTTACCTCAAAGATACAAATGTAGTGATCTGAAGGGGTACATGCACCCCAATGTTCATAGCAGCAATGTCCATAATAGCCAAACTATGGAAAGAGCCTAGATGTCCATCAACAGATGAATGGATAAAGAAGATGTGGTGTATATATACACAAAGGAATACTACTCAGCCATCAAAAAAATGAAATCTTGCTATTTGCAACGATGGAACTAGAGGGTATTATGCTAAGCAAAATAAGTCAATCCGAGAAAGATAATTATCATATGATCTCACTGATATGTGGAATTTGAGAAACAAGGCAGAGGATCAAAGGGGAAGGGAGGGAAAAATGAAACAAGACAAACCAGAGAGGGAGACAAACCATAAGAGACTCTTAATCTCAGGAAACAAACTAAGGGTTGCTAGAGTGGAGGGGGGTGGGAGGGATGGGGTGGGAATGTGGGAAGGGATGGACATTGGGGAGGGTATGTGCTATGGTGAGTGCTGTGAATTGTGTAAGACTGATGAATCACAGACCCGTACCCCTGAAACAAATAATACATTATATGTTACTAAAAAGAAAAAGGGATAACGAGCTTGCTAAAATATCACAGTAAGGATGCTTACTTCTCCCTTTCTGAGATCATGAAAAGAACCCGTAGCCCATCTTTCAAAGGTGAAAGGGGGTGTTCATTTCCTAGCTAAGTGGAGTGTTAACCTCCAAGTGCGCAAGTGAGAAGTGCCGGGGGTAGTGGGAAGGATGCCTGTGGGGCTCTAGGCTCGTTCCTTAACCTCCTCCCGCTGGACTCTGGAATCATCTGGGAGATAAGGAACTGAACTACCTGACCCTGAGGAAATTCCCAGATGTCAGGGCTGTCACCGGGGACCCACCCCCATCTCCGGCCAAAACTGCCCCCAAAGCTAAAGTCTGAAAAGGGAGGGAAAACAACACCGGCATGCCCAGAAATGATCACTCAGTAAGATTAAAATCAAGAGCCTCCTCTCACTGTCAGGTCCTTTGAGTCCTCCCCTCCCGCAAGGCACAATGTGATGGAAGTTTGCTGAATTTCCAGGGATTAAAAACAGCAGTCAGAAAGCTTGCTCCCCCTCATGAGGTTGGGGAAGGCTGGAGGCGTTCTTTGTTGTCTCCCGGTCAGAGGCTGTAAGTTCCAGGATGGGAGCAGTGGGAGGAACTGGGACCATCAACTTGCCGCCAAGTGGGAACACTGCTCAGTTCTGGCTTCCTGTCACCCCGAAACAAGCCCTGTTTTCTTCTGTCATCTCCCAGCTGGGCTGGGTCATAGCTCTGCACCTAGGATGTGGCCCAGGCAGGGTCTGGTGGGCTCCCTGGGAGGGAGGCTAGGCCAGCATTTATAGCAGGAAGGGGAGGGGACTGGGACAGGTGTTAAGAGTCTCCTACTAAATGCAGTGATCTAGAGGCGCCTGGGTGGCTCAGTCGGTTAAGCGTCTGCCTTCGGCTCAGGTCATGATCCCAGGGTCCTGGGATGGAGTCCCGCATCGGGCTCCCTGCTCCGCGGGGAGCCTGCTTCTCCCTCTCCCTCTGCCTGCTGCTCCCCCTGCTTGTGCACTCTCTCTGTCAAATAAATAAACAAAATCTTTTTTAAGAAATAAAATACAATGATCTAGAGGCACGTTCCCCACCAATGAACGTGACGAAGGCTGACCAGCAGCCCCCAAACCACAGCTCATGCCCCGAGCATACAGCAGCAACAAGGACTCAGCAAGAGGGAACAGGGAACCACAGCAGCACACAGACCCAGGGGGCAGCCAAGCCTCCAGGATGCTGCCGATGGCCAACTCGCTGGCCAACTCGCTGTGGCACATCTGCCCTAGAATAAACTTCTAACCAGCACCACACGTCACAGTGGGCAGGAAGCAGCTCTCTGCAAGGCACCGGGCATTGCCAGCTCCCTCTGGCCCTCAACTGGGACTCCCTCTCCGCTACTCAGTAAAAGAGGCTCTCTCCTCCGCACGGACTCCCAGCACGAGGGTGCTGCCCTGCTCTAGGGCAGGGCGCGGCACAAGTGCAGACTCTGGCCAGGCCCCCCGTGCTGTGCGGTCTGCGGCAAGTGGTTTCCACTTTCTGTGCCTCACGTCCTTGCGTATAAAGCAGGGAGAGTGATGGGTATGAGGGCCAAAGGAGTGAAGAGAGGTAAAGCCCCGAGGAGAGCCAGGCACACGGCAAGCACCCCATAAACCCCAGCTCTCGTGACTGTTACCTGACCCTCCAGCAGAGATGTGCCCTCCTTGTATCTGAACACAGCCCTGTGCCTTTGTTTTCTTGCCTTTAGGATAAGGAGCGCCCCCCCCACCCCCCCACCGCCGCCCCGGCTGCCTGGGTGGCTCAGTCAGTTAAGCGTCTGCCTTCGGCTCAGGTCATGATCTCTGGGT
>NC_138374.1:44222964-44245936 GCF_054177405.1 Leptonychotes weddellii | reverse complement strand
CCACCCTCCTGCTGGGAGTCCCAACTCAAACACGTTCTATGTGACTCAGGGCACCTTCCTTACTCTCTCTGTGCCTCACTTTCCTCTCCCATAAAACAGGGATAATAAAAGTACCTACCTCCCAGGGTTTCTGTGAAGATGAAACAAGATAACATTTGGCACGATGCTTGGCATACAATCAAAGCTCCATTTTCCCTCAGCACAATGTTAATAGGGTTGCCTCTGGGATTTTGTGTGCCTTTCCTTTTTCTTCTTCATTAATTGAATTTTCTACATGAATGTGCATGCTTTATTGTCAGCAAAGAATAAAGCTTTTTTTTTTTGAGATGGGGTAGGAAGAACAACTCATAATCCCAAGTAACCCTTTCCTCGAAACACAGTCCTAAAGCAGCCTTCTCCTTGCAAGTCTGTTTTCGGGGATCTTCTTTAGGGCAGGCCCTGACTCTTCTGCTCCCTCTCACTATACCTCTTCTCTGCCCGTGCACATCCAGTAAGACTCAAGCTGGACCTTATCTCAGAAGCTCCTCCCGTGGGCGCACACTGCCATCTTCCTGCTCCAGAACACCACCTTTCCTTTCTCTTGCCCTCCCCTCTCTGGTGCTTGCCCCCCACCACCACCCAGAGCAGGCTAGTCTTACACCAGTCTCCGACAGTTCCCAGGAGGATGAACTTGCCAACAGCACTCCCCCCGCCCCCACCATGGACAGTCTCAAGGACAGGCCCACCTCCTTCCATTGCAATTTCAAAGCACTCACCCACCTTCTCCTCTCGGATCCTCACGAAAACCCTATGGATTGTGGATGAAGGGTTCAGGGAAAGGGAGGAGATAGTCCCACAGCTGGACTTAAAACCAGTCTGACCAATTCCAATCAAGGACACATTCCCAGTTCTGAGGGAGACCTAGAGCAGGCCCTGGGCCAACAGACCCAACTGAGAGGACTGGCTCCATAAGGCCAGAACCGCGCTGGCCACCCTCTCTCTCTTACACCTCCTGTCACACCTACCGCCCCCTCCCCCGCCCTGTGTTCAGAACTTTCCTCCTCCCCCTGACTGGCCTTTGGTCCTGGGGGGCGCCCCCCCTTCCCTGCTGCAGCAATCAGCCCTTCTGAGGGTGTCCAGAGCTAAGGAGGCCACTGACCCCACACTAAAAGGGGAGAAGGGAGAGGGAGGTTCTGAGTTTTGTAGAAGATACCACTGGTTTTTCTCTGTTTTATGTCAAATGACCTTTAACACTCCAGGCAATGGTATATTTGAGCCCTGGGCACTTAAAAGAATTTAGCAGGACAGTTTAAAAAGTCCAGACTTGGAGGTATCAGATTTCATAAACCAAAGAAATTCAGAACACATATGCAGACCTCAAACTGGGACACTGGAAAGGTCTCTCCAATGTTGAGACCACAGATTCTGTAAAAACAAAAACAAAAACAAAAAGAGGGCAGATCTCCCAGGCCCCTTCCACGTTTCCAGAACTCTAAGACTGCCTAGTCGGGGTATCGATGAGTAATGTATATACGTACACATCTGTGTTACAACACTATGTTCTAACAAAGATGGGTCAATCACTGATAACCAAGTTTATAATCCATGTTTTTAAAAATAACATCAGCATAACAACCAAATACAACATGTATATTAGAGCCTTGATTTTTAAAAATCTATAAAGGCACGTTTAGGACAAATCGGGGAGACTTGAAAAGGACTGCAGAGTAGAACGTACTGTACTTGCATGGAATTCCTCGGGTGGCGCGATCGTGGTGGTGAGTCATGTGGGAGCGTGTCCTGGCTCCCATGTGACACACACTGCCGTGCTCAGGGGTGAAGTGTCCTGACGTCCACCACTTTTTCCCAAGCGAATCAGAAACAACCATATGTGAATATACAGCGAGCAACCGAATGAAAAAGCAAATGTAGCAGGCTGTTCCCCACTGGTGAATCTGGATGAAGACTGTATGTACAAATATTTATTGTACTATTCTTTCAACTTTTCTGTGCATCAGAAAACTTACAAAATATCGGGGGGAAAATAGTAATGTTAGAAATCTGCTTAAAACAAAAATATGAAAAAAAATGACTCATGATACTACTGCCTAGATAATTCTTTAAAACTGTTGCTACTTAATTGTTGATTTAAAAATAGGTGAGTAATGCTGCATGTTCTACCCACCCAAGAGGGAAGATACTCTAAGAGCATTTTTTCTCTTAATAAACAAATGTTCAGGCAAATAAATAATACAAAAAGAAAAAAAGTCTATTGTACCGTTTTTTAGTAATACAATGACTTAAAAAAAGAAGGAAGGAAAGGAAGGAAGGAAGGATGTGATTCTCAAAATGAGGGCCTGTCCAAAGAGAGGTGACATGGGGAAGAAGCTTGGAATTATTTTACCCAATCATTCTGGCCCCTTTGCCTGCACGTCACCTGAAGGCACGGGAACTTCCGGGCAGGACTCTCCTCTCCATCTCCCCTACCCACGGGCAGTACAGCCGTCTGGGCTTGCTCAGAGAGCCTCAGGAGCCCTGTGACCACCAACTCAGGGTGCGGGGGCAGGGGCCCGCCCAAGACCACTCAGGGCCAGGCCGGCTGGGAAGGAGCACCTTCCTCCCCAGATTTGCAGCTCCTGGGGGAGCCAAACAGCCTCCTGCACCAGTGACCTGCAGCCACAGCTCAGCTGAGCTGGCCCTGCACTCCCCCCGCCCCCTTCAGCCTGCCCTCAACCCGCCTAGACTCAGTTTCCCTATCTCTACCTTGCCCCACCACACTTCACCTGCAGTTCCAGGGGACTTTGTTTTTCTCAGACAGGAAGGGAGAAAAAGGAAAGCAAATCCCGCTGAATGGCTCATTAAGACTTTAAAACCTGTCCCCAGAGGGAGACAGGGGCAGAGGTGCCATCTGAGGAGGGCAGTGCTGGCAACAGGAGGGAAAGGACTGGAGGGCAGCAAGAGGAGAGGCAGAGGCACCCAGCAGCAGGGGCTGGGAGCACCCGCACAGAGCCCACCGTGGCCTGGCCATGAAAGCCAGCAAAGGGCAGCTGCTCCCGCAAGCAGAGTCTTCTTTTAATCCAACCCCCGGTGACACCATCTGGCACCAGTGCAGGAGCAGCTCCTGAGGGCACACGAGTCACGAGGCTGGGCACCGGGCCCCTCCTTTCAGGCTGGGGCTTGCTCCTTGCTCCCGCGGAAGCAGGGCCCCCGCCCCTCCGAGGCCGGCCTGCCCACAAGCCCGCGCATGCCTGCGAGGGTGAGGCAGGCGGTGAGGAAGGGCCGGGAGCTGCCCTGCTCTGCGGGGTCGCCAAACGCCACGTGCAAAGGCCGGGGGAGGGAAGGCACGGGGCCCTGGACACGCCGGCCTGGTCCTAGGATCCTCCTTCCACCCAGGTGCGGCTAAGAGGTCCGCGGCTCCGTGGGGCGCGTGGGTGGCTCAGTCGTTAAGCGTCTGCCTTCAGCTCAGGTCATGATCCCAGGATCCTGGGATCGAGCCCCGCATCGGACTCCCTGCTCGGCGGGAAGTCTGCTTCTCCCTCCCCCACTCCCCATGCATGTGTTCCCTCTCTCGCTGTGTCTCTCTCGGTCAAATAAATAAAATCTTAAAAAAAAAAAAAAAAAGAGTTTCCGCGGCTCTGGAACTGCCGCCATGGACCTGCCGCGGCGGGCCGCCTGCGATTGGCCACAAGACGAATTCTAGGGGCAGGCAAGGCCAGCAAGACCTCTGCGACGCACTAGCGAGGAAAGTGCCCACACCTGCCACCCGGCATGCGCTCTCACAGCCCATGGACCAGCCCGGAGTTCGGTGCCACCTGCCGGGCTGCTTTCTGAGCCATACAGTAGCAACACTCTCTAAGACCGGGCTTCTTCTCGCCCCCATGCGAGGGGCTAGCTCTGTGCCTGCCCCTGTGAAGGATGTGGGGGGAGAAGGTGTGGGGGAGGTGGGGGCCTCAATCAGGAAGTCTGGAGGCTGGCAGGGAGGGGAGGCAGGTGGCCCCTCTCCTTAGGAGGTGCACACTCGCCTTCCCCCACTCCTGCAGCAGCCCTGGCAGGCCATCATCCAGGCCCTCCCAGGCTCGGGAGCACACCACCTCCAAAGGCAACCAGCCGTCACTGACCAGTTCTTTGTGCTCTTCCTTGTGGGCAACTAAAACCTACCAGCCGGAACTGGTTGCCAAAACTCCAAATCTAACAGCTGCTCCATTTCCTACCACCACTCAGTGGGTGTGCCCCCTGAATTCCAACCAACAGGGGCGAAATCCTGACTGACCAGCTTGGGACTCTGAGCGAGCAACCTCCCCTTTCTGTGCCTCAGTTCCCTCGTCTATAAATGGGGACAGTAACAGCCCCTCATCTCCTGGTGGTTGGGATGAGCCCTGAGGCATCAACATAAGCTCCCTAGCACACACCAAAAGTGGTCCGTAAATGTGTACTATGGCTACACTATGGCTGCCATCACGCCAACCATCGCCATCATGGCCCACTCCACGGGCTCTAACCCAGCCTTTTGACACTCATCCCACTTTCTCATGACCAGACTTGAGCCCCACAAGTATCCAGTTCTGTAGCCTCCCTGAGGGTTAACTGGCTCCCTCGGAACACACTTCAGACTCTACCCTCTCCTGGCAAAACCTCTGCCCAAAGCTCAGGCAGGCCATCCCAGCAGCCCACTGGAGCTGATGGACAAGAAATGCAACAGGGGACCATGTGGGGCAGGATTCTTCTCACCCCTCCCGGTCTTGGCCTGTGTCTCTAGCCTCACCACCCTTGACCCCAAAAGTATCCTCCAACAGACTAACAAAGTTATCTTTAAAACATACAAACACCCAAATAAATAGATATAATCTTATTAATTCCATGCTCCGCAACCTTCCATGGTTCCTTTGGCCTATTAGGATAAAGTCAAAAAGTTTCACCTAGCATTGCAAGGAGGAAAACAAATGTTTATGGAGCATGTGATTCTGTGCCAAGTTCTGGGCTACACACTACACATTTTATGTGTATTACACTATCTAATAACTTCCTCTAAGTTTGGTCTGATGACTGCATCTCACAGGGGAGGAAGCCAAGGCTCCAAAATATTAAGCACCTGGCCTAAGCCACACAGCTGAGATGCACCAGAAGCAGACTTGGAGGCCAGGTCCATGGCCCAGGCCCTGCCCTCTCCAGTCACCATGGGGCCCACGATTACCCAGCACGCCGGGCTCCTCCTTGACTCACTGCTCTTTCCTCCCCAGCCTGGAAGGCACCTACCCAACACCTGCCAATTTCGACTTAGTCCTCAAAGCCCAGCTCTCCAGTTACGTGCTCCATGAGATGGCCCTCAGCCCGACTCTCCCTTCCATCAGACAAGATCAATCCCTTGCTTGGCTGTGCTTCAGAGTGCCGTCTCTAACCACATTAGAGCCCAACTCACCAGTCCCCAAGCCAGCAGCATTGCTCTCTGCTGGGTAACGTAGATCATTCATCTCGGCACCACCACAGCTTGGTGTGTGTGCTTGAATAAGTGAATGAATGACCTCCCTTCTAGACTTACAGACCAGAAAACAGGACAGTCAGAGGCGGACCTGACCTTTGCAGGGACAACTGGTAAACAGCCTGTCTAGAGTAACCTGCTGGAGATTACACATGGCAAGCAGTTCTTCCTTAGCTGGGGACACCTGAGCAACCCCATCAGGACTCCAGGGTTAGGACGCATTATATCCACATGGTGATGCTGTGGCGAAAGGCAGCATCAGTGACTCCTGGGAGCCACACTGCTAGGGAGTGAGCTCCCGGGCTTCCCCACGGCCCCCTGGTGCTCAGCCCCTGGGCCTCCTGGCACTCTCCCTACCGGACACAGGAGGCAGCGATCCAGGGGCAAAAGCAGCTCCTCTCTGCTGGCCTGGACAGAAAGACGCCGGTGCCTGGAGGGGGCCTCAGCCAACATCACCCTGCCGCAACAGTTTCTCAGCCCCGGGTCCCCTTGGGGAAGAGGCCGAAAGAGGAGCTCTGTGTCCTGACCCACTTTTCCCAGCGCTCCCTTCCCAGATCTGGCCTGGCCCAGTGAGATCCTCCTCACCTCCTGACACCAGTAAGAGAAACACTCACATATGTATTTGTACAGAGAGTATTCCGGTTCATCAAAACCACGCGGAGACTCCCACTTTCCACATAAGGAAAGTGGTGCCCGGAGGTAGGTCCCCGAACTGTGCTCTTCTGGCTCAGAGGCCTCCCTGGCCTCCCCGGCTCGCATGAACATTGCAGTCCCTCAAACGACAAAGAACAGATGGGCTCCTCTGCTTCCCTTCTCCTGGCAGCTCCCACACGGAGGAAAGGCCGCACTGAGTCAGGTCTCCTGCACACTGAAAAATGTTGATGCGGAGACCAGCCCACCCCCCAGATTCTGTCTCAGGAGACCTGGGGTGGGCCCCAGGAGTCCCAGTTTTCAGGAGCTTCAGGAGCTTTCAGGGGGTTTCTGAAGAAAGCCGCCTGCACAGCACCTGAAGAAACCTAGCAGCCACCGGATCAGAGCCATCAGCCTGGCACCGCGCATCAAAGACGTCCACGCCCTTTGACCCGACTGCACCTGCTGCTTCCAGCAACTTCCCCTGGAGACATAAAGAAGCGCACAAATATCTATGCATCAGGACAGTCACTCAAGCATGATTTGTACTGAAGAATGGGAAATCTCTGAACCTCCGGGCAGGGGGAACGGGTGACACACCTCAGAACAGGACAATACTTGTGTACCCATGAAAAGCGATTCTCACTCTTGAAAAAGGAAAGAGAGCGTAGTTCTCTCCAGCTAGTGAGAGGACCTGCAAACTTATTTTCCTTTTGATTACCTAAATTTCCTAAATTCTCTACCATAAGCATGGCTAATTATAGAATATTTTTTTAAACCAAGTAACTTCTCTGTTTTAATTATCAGCATCAGACCTCAAATTTGAAGCCCTGTTCAGTCAGAACAGGAAGGATTGCAGGTAGCCCCTCTTCCAACCACGAACATGATAGAGGAACTCCCTCCCTGCCAGGTTTCAAGTTCTACTCAAATACTTCCAGCAGCCAGGAGCTCATTCCCTTCCCTAAAGCAATGCTTTCTGGCAATTAAAAGGTGACTCCTTATCCTAAACAGGATTCCACCTTCCTGAAGCTAAACTGCCATCTCCCTCTACAGTCTGCACCGCACAGCATCACCCAATCGATAAACACATGGAACAGAGCTGTTTATTAATGAACCGACTTACAGGATGACTGCCCATACTTTCCCCCACGACCAAGATGAGAACGTGGGGTTTTGCAAGCACCGATGATGCATATTCACAATGCCAAGTTTAAATCAAGCATCGTTCGCCTCTTACCCCCCACAATCACCTAGAAACACCTGCGTCCCTACTGAGTCCATTGTTCCATGGATAGCTGCCCGTGCCCAGTGGCCCAGTACCAGTATGGGGAACTCTTCACTGAGGCCATTTTTGGGTGAACACTCTACTGGAGGTTGCCAGCTCAGCCAAGACACACAGATGCCACACCACCAGAAGTTGAGCAATCAAGCACAGCCGAGATGGTGTAGAAAAGAGGCCCTTCCCTCAAAGACAGCAGCCTGAAGGAAAACTAATGTTCTTTCCTCCCTCTCTCGTTTTTTTCCTCTTAGTCCCATTTCCCTGCCCATTCTCCTCCCCCACATCCATAGGCAACCATTCTTTTGTGTTTATATTGTGTTCTTGCAAAATGGGTATTATCTGTATGGTTCATTTACATAATAGCACAGCTTTATCCACCTCTACTTACTTTTTCACTGAGCTCTATGCTTTAAGATCTATCCCTTTGCCACGAGTGTCTCATCGGTCATTTGCAACTGCTGCGGAGGACTGCGGGTCCGGGCTCACCACTGCACGCATCAGCTCTCCCAAGGATGGACGCCACCCTGCAGGGCACTGCGGTGAACCTGTCCCCTCAGGGACCTGTGTGACGGGCTGGGCGATCCCCACCTAGCTGGGGGACTGCAGTGCGGGTCAGGGCTTTGTGAGGACCCTACCAGAGGCTCCAGAATGGCTGCACCAGCAGGAGTAAGTCCCTGCACCCCTAACACTCTGCTGTGCATGGACAGCATCCAGCTAGCTTGCTAGCTTGCTTGCTTGCTAGCTTGCTTGCTTGCTAGCTTGCTTGCTTGCTTTGACAGAGAGAGAGAAAGAACGGCAAGTGGGGGAGGAGCAGAGGGAGACAAGTAGACTCCTCTAGGAGCACAGAGCCCGATGCGAGGCTGGATCCCAGGACCCTGAGATCATGACCTGAGCTGAAATCAAAAGTCAGACGCTTAACTAACTGAGCCACCCAGTCACCCCAGCATCCAGCTTTCTAGTTGCTGCCAGCCTAAGAGGTGGAAGGGACAGAGTTCACAGTGGATTCTTCGCAAACCTGCCAGAACCACAGCTGCTAAGAGAACAGCAGAAAAGGCCTCTGCTATAGTGAGCAACTGCTCATTAACACAAATCTCCATTGGGAGACCTCACTGCCTTGAGCTGTCAGACTGCTGGAGCACAAACAGCATGCACTGGCTTGCAAAATGCCATGGATTCGCCTGCTCTGTTCGGTTGGCCAAGGCTCCTCCCAAGGAAGCCTACTGTCGAGGGGTGGGCAGCAGCAGAGTGCAGCACTCACCTTATCTGCAGTCCCATGGTCAGGGCTCCTACCGCGTGTGACGCCCCATGTGATCGGACAGCACCTGAAGCAGTCCATACCTGTTCAATGAGTCCTGGCAAGGTCAAACTAATTGCTCTAAAGGCTGCCAAACGCTTATTCTAATCTTGGTGCTAACTTCATCACGGATCGGGAACCAAGAGTTTACAGACCAGCACTGGTCTGGAGACCACACCCCGAGTATGGGATAGAGCAGGGGAACAAACCAAACCACCCTGGCCTGGAAGTCACAGTTTAAGGTGCCACTCACTCAGGCACAGGACAGGGGCACTAATAACAACACAGAGAACAGTCTATGCTTACATAGTGCCAGGCACTGCTCTAAACAATTTACAAACAGTAATTCTTTTAATCCTTACAGTACAAGGTCCTCTTACTACCCTCATTTCACAGATGGGGAAGCAGAGACACAGGCGGGAAACTGACTTGCCCAGCCCCATACTTTGGCTCAGATACAGGCTCTTAACCATTCTGCTGAACTGACTCCCAGAGTGATATGGCCTCCCCAATCCCTCACTTGTCAGGTGGAGTAAGGATCCCCAAAGGTTGCTAATGAGATGAAACGAGACCATAAACACAAGAATAATAGACAAAGCATCCTGTGCAATAGAAGCATGTATCATTTGCACAGCCCACAACCATCTACGTGCACGGGACCGTTTCCCTGCACCCTCCACCTCCTTTCACTCCAGCTCTGGGACAGAGGTGGTGTCACAGACCCCATCAGACAGACAAGGACAAGGCCCGGAGAGGACACGGCTAGAGACCAGGGGTTGCTCATTCCCCTCAACCGCCTCACTCCTTAACCAAAGAGAAGGCCAGCAGACGGGACCGCGGTCCCAGATCTCTCACAGGCTGGCTTCTACACATCTCAGCCAGAACTCTCAGACTTGGACCTTAGGAAAAATCTGGCTTTTCAATCCATCTAACAAATCTCAGAAAGCCGATCAAACCTCTCTGAGGATTGCACAAAGGCCACTCGGCCTACACCCCTCACCCCATCCTCCTCTGGCACAGCACCCTCCCACCCCATGCCAACGCTGCCCGTTCTCTCCAGCCCCGTGCTCAAGGCGCCTCACAGAGAACCAATCACAGGGAGAATGACTGGCAGCAGCAACCAGGCCTGCCCTTGCCTCCCAGGGCCTGGTTAGCCTGGCCTCATTTTCCCACTGCCTGTTGAGTGCATACCCCAAGCAGAAGCCTGGAATTCCCGTAAAGACCCACTACTCACAGAATGGATTCTCCTCCAAGTCTCCTGTTCTCGCCCTGAGTCCTGCCTTCACAAGGCCTGCCTTCCAAGGTACGTCTCCAGCGCCCATCCAGCCTGCTAGAGCTCTGCCCATGCCCAGTGCACTGCACACCCCAGTCCCCTTGAGGCAGCCTCATCTGCTCCAGGGGATCTGTACGGCTGGACAGCTGCTCCTTCCGGTTGGGGCCTTCCAATGAGACAATGAACTCCTAGTGGACAGGACCCATCTTCTTTGTCGTTCTTCTGAGAATCTTACAGATTTTTACAAACAAAAACACATGCCATTTGCTTCAAACCACCAAACAGAAGGTGAGGAGTAGGAAGTCAATAAGCTGGGCTGATTATTTTCTGGCATTTCTAAAAGCTCCGGGACAGAGCAACCGAAAAGAAAAACCTCTGATGAACAACAGGATATATATTCCAGCTAAAAGGAGTGTTCAGTATGGGTCTGTGGTGCTGTTCACAGGTGATGCTAATGTCTTTCTCACCTTTTCATGCTCCGCACTTAGCAGAGCACGGACCAGGGACATGCTGCACAGATGATGGGTGGGCAGATGGATGGAAGGATGGACTGACAGGTAACACCCGGGTCTGAATCTGGGCTCCACCCTAAAGTCAGGTGATCTCACGCAAGAAGACACCGTGGCCAGCTCTAGTGAGTTTTCACGAGAAGCCTTCAAATGAGGGGGGTTGAGAGCAGAACAAGCTTACGCAAAATTCCACAACTTGGCACAGAAAATAAGGACAACTGCTCACTGCTTTGTTTCCTCTCCCTGGGCTCAAAAAACAGGAGAGAAAATAGGACAGGATTTAGGAGGGTGGTCTGCCATTTTCTATCGGAAATGAGTTGGGAGACTACTCAGGCTTATATACTCTCAGACACATAGCCCCTAAATTCTAAGCTGCTTCAGGTTCAGCTGTCATTTTTCCATAGAAGGACCCAGAACCAGCACATTTTAGTTTTATCTACTTTCTTGCTTTTTCCTAGATTCAGTCCCCACCAAGGTTAGCCATGGAGGTGGGTCCCAACTCAGTATCCATGGGCCTTTACCCTCTTATCTTTGTTCAAGGCTTTCTCCTCTGGAGCAAGAGGCTCCGTGGTGTCATTTTCCTGCTTGAACTCTGTCCTGTGACTAAGCAAAGAGAAGCCACAGCCATCAGCCCTGGAAGTTTTTGCTGTGTCACAAAAAGAATGAGACAAGGAGGTACCTCCTGCCAATTTCAAACCCATCCTCTGACTCAGCACTAAATTTAGACGTCACATCCTATGTCTACATCCATCCAGATAGTCCCCTGGTGTGACAGGTGCTGAATGAATGAATGCTGTGACAAGGAGGGAGGGGTGTCCGAGGCTTGGGACACAGACATCTCAATGGGGACCTTCATCGAATGGGCCCGAGTCCAGAACAAGTGCAGTCTTTATAAAGAAACTGACAAGGACTCCAAAGCCTGCCCAACCTCTCAGCAGCTGGTGGCCCTGAGCAAGCCGATAAGACTCTCTTGGCTCGGTTTGCCCATCTGTAGAACGTAAATACCAACTGCACGGGCTGAAAAAGATTTTTCTCAATGGTCAGGAATGCGAAGCTAGAGCACAACTCTATGAACGGAGATGCCTGTTACTTGCTCACCCTCACTGGAAAGGCTGGTGCCTGCAAAGCCAGGCCCAGATCAGGAAAAACCAGCCAAGGTTCCCAAGACTCCCCACCCACCCCGGGGCTGGCAGAGACACCTTGGAAGGAGCCCCTGGGAAGACACTGCCCTGCCAGGGGCTTGCTCTAATAACCTGGTAGAGTGTCTTTGTGTCTGTGGACTGCGGTTGCTCATTTACAAAAATAAGCTGTTTGGGCAAAGTGGTCTCTAAGACCCCTTCCAACCATGATCCTCAACAATCTTAAGCTGCTTAAGAAACATAAACAGGAAATGAAACTTCTGGCCAGATAAGAAGAAAAAGAGGCTACCCTGAGTAAGAACAGAGATTATCGGGAGTACTGAAAAGGTCATTATAATTTTTTAAAGCATGACTTCTTACATCACAACATAAAAACAAAATTAAATTTATTTCCATTTGTTATCACGTCACTCCCCACCAGCTGGACAGATTTCCACACGTGGACAGCCGACTCACAATGGTCAAAATGATTCACTGGGGGACCCCAGGCCATCTTAAGGAGTCGCACAGGTACCATTCAGACAAGTAACCTGAAGCTGACTCAGGAAGAAGCCCGAGAGACACAGCACACCTAGAAAAACGCCGTGCGCAGAGAGAACACGTGCTGGCTGGACGTGGCCACCAAGGCAGCAGCTCAGCGCTGTGGGGGACTACCTCCGATGACACTGCTTCCCACAGGGGCAGCCCCCTGGACTCCCCCAGCAGGCTGCGCAGCAGCGGGGGCGGATTTATGCACGCGGTGATGCCTAACAGTTCTCTTACGCAACGTAGGGGTCATGCCAGCTAGGGACAATACTAAAAAAGAAGAAGAAAAAGAAAAATTTTTCAAAAAAAGGTAACCCCGTCCCACTCCAACTCTCTGTCAACAGATGGGGTTTCACTCAGCTCCTGCCCACGGAACTGTCTTGGATAGCAGAGAGTGGGGATTTTTTTTTACTAGCCACACTGTGGTCATCTGTCATTTCTGAGAGCATGGTTCATCCCAAAAGGAAACCTACAAAGGTAAACAGAGGAAGCAGGCAAAGACAAGAATATCTCGTGGAAGCAAGGTTGTCACCGATGGCAGCCTCTGGGTCCAGCCATGACTCGCCAACCCAGCTCAGCGAGGCAAAGGAAGGTGAGGCTTGTGGGTGGCTCCTCTCTTTCTCAGCATGGGGAGCATCTTGAAACAAAAGCATCCAAACAAGTGGTTTTCAAACTGTGTTCCGTGAACCCTGGACAGCCCCAGGGGAGGACACAAGGAAAACAGACAAGCTCCAGGCCTCCACACCCGATCACCACAGCACCTTTCTGTCGGCTTTACACATCTGCCTTTCATATACAAGGCTGCCCAATGAAAAGAGCCCTACCGCTAAATAAATAAATGAATAAACAAACAAACAAACATTTACACCTCATGTTTTCATTTAATTGTTTGTAACAGGGACGCCCGGGTTGCTCAGTCAGTTACCTGAGCCTCTGGCTCAGGTCATGATCCCAGGGTCCTGGGATCAAGTCCCGCATCGGGATCCCCGCTCAGTGGGGAGTCTGCTTCTCCCTCTGCCTGCCGCTCCCCCCCTGCTTGTGCTCTCTCTCTCTGACAAATAAATAAAAAATAAATAAGTATATATATATATACATACATATATATATACATACATATATATATATATACATATATATATAAATAACTGTTTATAACAGCCTTGTGAGGAAACAGAGGCTGAAGAGGCTTATGGTTGGACTCCACGGCCCATTCTCTGAGCAACCACCCTGTGCGCACCTGTCATCTATGTGGACTCTTGGGAAGGGACCTACAATAGTCCACTCCACGGCTGGCTGGCACTGACAAGTTCTTCCGTGAGCAAAAGACCAGGGGAAGGGGAGCTGCCCGGGATTACAAAAGAAGCTCAGAAGACAGTCATCAACTAAATGCATTGTATGAGCCTTATTAAAATCCTGATTTGAATAAACCATCTATAAAAAGGCATTTCTGAGACAAGGTAAAGAGTATCAAGTGGGTAAAAGATGTTCAAGTACCATGAATATTGTCGGCTCTAAACATGGTCTTCTGGCTACGCTTTTTTAAAAGGCCTTATTGTCTCTTAGAGCATTTATGGGGAAGTGGTACACTGTCTGGGGCTTGTTTGACATTACTGCGGACAGCTAAAGTTGGGAGAGCCGGGTGTCCGTTACATTGCGTGCTCCAACACAGCGTGCATTTGAAAGTTGTGTAATATGTGGCGCCTGGGTTGGCTCAGTCGGTTAAGCGCCTGCCTTCGGCTCAGGTCATGATCCCAGGGTCCTGGGATCGAGCCCCGCATCGGGCTCCCCGCTCAGCAGGGAGCCTGCTTCTCCCTCTCCCTCTGCCTGCCACTCCCCCTGCTTGTGTGCACTTGTGCTCTCTCTCTCTCTCTGTCAAATAAATAAATAAATAAATAAAATCTTTAAAAAAAAAAAAGGAATTCTGTTGGAAAATGATTTCCAACATTAAAAACATTAAAAAAAAAAAAGTTGTGTAATATGAGGTCTAAAAGGAAACGAGGGAGGGAGGCAGGTCCCTCCTTAAATGGAACTCAGTTCTACCTCGAGGTATCTTCCACCTGTCAGCCTGTGATTAGCTCTCTGGGGTCCAAGAGAATTAGGTCTCACCCCTGTCCTGTGTCCCTTCGGAAACAGGCATCCAAGCCCCCCTAAGTCTCCTTTCCTCCAAAGTAAGCTCCTCCTGAGGTCCTTCTGGAGCCGATGATAATGCCCTCCTTAAAATGTAGGCTCCGGGGCCAAAACACTGTGAAAGTGTGTTTCTGAGCAGCCCCAGGAGGCAGGGCGTCCCGGTCCAAGCACACTCTAGACAGACTCTAACTCCGAGCATGGCCTGCACCCTGCAATGCCTCCTGATTCCCAGCACAGCAGGACCCTGCCTCTCCACTCAAGGGCAGGACACTTCCAAGAGCATCAGTGGCTCCAGTGGCTGGCTCTCACCTCACATAAATCGCCTCAGTCCTCACCTAAGCCCTCGGAGGAGAATGCTATTAGCCTTTTTACGGACAAGGAGAAAGAAGACCCAGAGAGGGTAAGCAACTTGCTAAAGTCCCACAGCCTAAGACGGAAGAGCCAGGATTTAAACCCCAGTCTGGGGGAGGGTGGGGTCCCAAGACTGGTTTACGACACCCAGCAGTCTCTAGTCCTGTGGCCTCCCTCCCTGGCTCCAAACCTACCAATGCTGCTCAAGCCACCTGGCTCATTCCTCTGTGTCAACCATCTTCCTGGCACTCCCAGGGCAGAGACTACCTGCCTGCTCTCCAGCCCAGCACGACAGCTAGCCAGTCCCAGACCTACAGGTGTCAACCCACCAGGACAGATCACACAACCTCAAGAGGCGCCCCTGTAAACCCTGACTGGGGACCAAAGCCCAATCCTGCTCACTCAGACCTAAAGAAGATGGCAAGACGCAGCGCCTGCTGGCTCAGTCGGTGGAGCATGTGACTCTCGACCTCAGGGTCGTGAGTTCAAGCCCCACGTTGGACACAGAGCTTACTTTAAAAAAAAAAAGAAGAAGAAGAAGAAGAAGACTGCAAGAGGTTTAACCATCTCAAAGATCAGCCATCACGAAATCAGACCTCATTCTTGACAAGCCACGCTGGGGAAATGGAGGCCCAGGGAGGTCCCATACCTTACCCAAGGTCACACAATCTCAACATCTACTGGTCCCAGAATCTACTGCATATCCAAGTTACCCACACATCCAAAAAAATCTTCTGGTCCCAGAATCGCACGTGCCTATTTCAGCTGGTACTGGAGTTTAGAAGATGGGGAAGTTCAAGGTCTGGCACCTGGGGAGGGAGAGAGAGAGAGAGCTGGGAGAAAGTCTGAAGAAACGATGATACACGCTGATGTTCCAGTTCCACGCACTGATGCTAAGGTTTCCCGAAAGTACGCTTCTCAGAACTCTGATGTCGCAAGATGCTCAATGAAAAAAGATGTGTGGTCAAATCCGTTTGGGAAACACTGCCTGGTGAACCCACTCCAGTGACATCCCAAAGCACACTGGCCTATTAGGGCTCTCAAGAGGCTCCCAGTAAAGGAGCCTGTGTGACCTGCTCACACCAGCACTCCTCAAATGCTTTGACCACAGAACCCTTTTGTCCAAGCAACACCACGAACATCCCACCAGACCAGTGCTGAGAAGAGGTTTCCTGGGGAAATGCTGACCCAGGCCTTTTGAAAGAAAATCTTGATAGCCATTACCCTGGATCCAAGACTGAAAAACTAAACCAACCCAGGATGGGACAAGGAGGAAGTGTGTGCGAAGCAGAAATAACTAGCATACTTCGGGGCCTTGGGGGATGGAGATATTAGTACTGGAAAAAAGACGGAAATGTGTGAACACCCCTGGGCTGCCAGATATGAATGCTGCTGAGATCGTACAGTTAACTTCTGGCCTCGAGAGTCACAGAGGACTCCTGAAACTAAAATCTTTCTTTAAGGTCCAAAGAAACTGTCCTGAGACTTTCCAAAATAGGTTGTGGGCAAAAATCCACAAGTTTTAGAAGAAAAAAAGGAAAGAAAATGTTGGAACTAGGACTCCAGCCAGGCCATTCGCCCTTGAGTCAAGATGCTGTGGACAGTATGGATTTCCTAATTAAAACTCAGGCAAACCGAATGATGGTTCCTCAAAAAATAAACACAGAATTACCAGTAATTTCCAAAAGAACTGAAAGCAGGGACTAGAAGAGGTATTTGTACACCAATTTCGATAGCAGCTTTATTCACAACAGTCAAAAGCCGGAAGCAAGTGTCTACTGACAGATGAATGGATAAATAAAATTTGGTCTATACATGCAATGGAATATTATTCAGTCTTACAAAAGAAGGAGATTTGGACATGTGCTATACCAAGGATGAATCTTGAAAACATTATGCTCCGTGAAATAAGCCAGTTACAAAGGAATAAATATTACATGATTCCACTGACATGATGTTCCTAGAACAGCCAAATTCAGAAAGACAGAAAGTAGAGTGGTGGTTACCAGGGGCGGAGAGAGGAGAAAACAGGGAGTTGTTTAAGGAGTATGGAGTTTCAGTTTTGCTAGATGGAAAAGTTCTGGAGATCTCCTAAGTAACTACGTGAATATACTTAATACTACTGAACTATACACTTAAAAACGGTTACGATGGTAAATTTTATGTGTTCTTCGCCATAACTGAAAAAATTTTTAATCAAATAAAAAAATTTTTTAAAGGTTTTGTTTATTTAATTTGACAGAGAGAGAGAGAGAGAGAGAAAGAGAGCACACAAGCAGGGGGAGGGGCAGGCAGAGGGAGAAGCAGACTCTCCGCTGAGCAGGGAGCCTGACACGGGGCTTGATCCCAGGACCCTGAGATCATGACCTGAGCCAAAGCAGACACTTAACTGCCTGAGCTACCCAGGCGCCCCTCAAATAAAAATTTTTTAAAAGTAAGGAAATTCTGACACATGCTACAACAGGATGCACGCTGAGGACATTATGCTAATTGGAATTAGCCCACTACAAAAAGACGAATACTGTGTGATTCCACTTCTATGAGGGAGGTCAGACTCGGGAGACAGAAGTAGAATGGGGATTGCCAGGAGCTGGGGGGAAGGGGACAATGGAGAATTACTGTTTCATGGGTACAGAGTTTCAGTTTTGCAAGATGAAGAAGTTCAGGAGATGGATGGGAGTAATGACTGCGCAAAAGGGGGAATGTATGTAATACCACTGAACTGTAGACTTGAAATGCTGAAAATGGTAAATTTCATGTTATGTCTATTTTGCCACAATAAAAACACAGGAAAAAATGGCTCAAATGCTAAGTTTTATGTTTTGTATATTTTATCAAAATATAAAATAAAACAAAACTCAAAGCAAATGGGTTATGACCCTTAGTGTGAAATGAACATCAAGGTCAACTGTCACCTCTCAATTATCCACCAAGGGTTTAGAGTTGGATGCCCAACATGGGATACTCCAAACATCTCTGTTCAGTTTAAAATGTTTCTGTAGGGACGCCTGGGTGGCTCAGTCGGTTAAGCGTCTGCCTTCAGCTCAGGTCATGATCTCAAGGTCCTGGGATTGAGTCCCACATCAGGCTCCCTGCTCCGTGGCGAGCCTGCTTCTCCCTCTGCCTGCCGTTCCCCCTGCTTGTGCTCCCTCTGTCTCTCTCTCTCTGACAAATAAATAAACAAAATCTTTAATAAAATAAAATAAAATGTTTCTATAGCACTTTTGTGGAACTCTGTCTCAAAAAGATGGGAGACACACAATTCAGGGATATGCTACCTGGCTCCGGGAAAAGGTGGAAAAAAAGATATTAATACCCATCGCCTCCTCCCAGCTCAATTCCATTTAAAATTTTTCTCTGCTGAACACACTCTGCATCCCTACTGCAGACTGAGAAGCAGCTCAGCCCTCTTGTTCTATGCCCAACATTTCTGTGGCTCATGTCTTCCCAAGGTTACAAAAATTATTGAAGAGCCCCTTTGCACTGGCCTGCAAATATCGGCGGGGGCGGGGGAGGGGAGTGCAAAATACCTAACACAAAATATTTCTCTTATGCTATGTACTTTTTCAGGGAAAAGAAAGCCAGAGTATCAAAAAATCATTGAACCCTAACACTAAATCAGAAAATAGTAACCATGGCACAGAGCTAGAAGACGACTCAGAATCTTGTCCAACTTCGAACTTCCTTGGACCGAATGCCACCTCAGCAGTGCTGAGAATCCCACAGGACTGAGTAAGCCCTTACTTAGTCAATGCTACACTTCTAGTTTGACTGTCCTGGGGAAAAAATAAAAATAACAAAAAACCACGCAAGCACCAGGTGGCTAAGAAGCTCATCCAAGCTTGATCCAAGGTCAAGATGTTGCACAGTTAGGAGCAGATCCCCATCCAGGTCTCTTTCGAGGACACCAAGCTGACATTCAGATTCTGAGTATGAAAAGGAAAGGTCTCTCCAATCCCATAACAGACAATGTGGGCACTCCACATGGCTCCTGGCAGCCAGCCCCAGCATGCGGATACCTGATGGGTAACCTTGGGAACTTCAGACACCAATGTCACACCACCTGCTTCCATCACAGACATACTGTGGGTGGTGACATCCGTGCGTGCATCTGGGACTCACTCTGGCCTTCCTGTACTCCCACAACCTTCTGTCCCTGCGAAGTCACCACTTGGGAACATACTTCTGAAGAGGATCTGGACTTATGTGCAACACACCAGTCATTCCACACACAGCAGACAAGTCATCCATTCAACAGAAATTTCTTGAACACCTATCTTGAGCCAGACTCTATTGTAGGCATCAGGAATCCAACAGTGAATACACAGAGATTACATTCTACTCTTGGTGACCCACAGCCACAGGAAAAGCAGCCCTAACATCTGTTCAGCACAGTTTATAAGGAGCTCTCACATAACCCTCAGAAATATCAGAAGAATCCCAGGTTTCCAGTTCTAAGGCTGGCTGGAGGCTGCACTGCTCACCACAGTAACAAAATACTTCTCCCTCTTACTACTGATTGTCAAGTAGCATATAGTGAAGTAGTTACTGTCGTAACTACTTTGTAGAGTAGGAGATAAGCTCAGAGGGGTTAACTGCCTTGCTCAAAGTCTAAAACTTAGTAAAGGATGACCACCTGCCCCACCACCCCACTCCAGTGATGACTTTGTCTACGAACTGCAGCATGACACAAAGATGGGACCACATACAGTGGTCATTCATCTACTGTTTTAGCTGCACCAACATCCTTCCTGCTTGCCTTGCTTTGGGGAATGGCTTCCCCCACGTCCCCCATCTCAAGAACCATAGGATACTGTGCAGGCTGCCAGTCACTGCATCCATCACCCTACCCTCTTCATTGGGTCATCTGCGGAGACACTCTCAGTCCCCTAGCCCTTGCCACAGTGACTGGGCCTGACATGGACACAGACCCTAGTGAGGCCAAGCAGAACCCCTCTGCGAGATTTTCTGCCTGGGCTCATTAGATGGATCTTCCTTTACTCTCTGGTCAGGGACCATGAAGATGAAGTCCACAGGGTCCTGAGGCCATGCTCCATGGAAAAAGCCCACAGCATTCAAGGATCAGTCATCCAAAAGCCAGTTTCTCCCCTCCACCCCAAGCTTTCAGAATATTACATAATAAATTTCTCCTTTCTGCCTACTATGCTTTGAGCTAAGTTTCCATCACTTGCAATAACGGTGTCCTGAACTAATACCCACAGAAGGAGAAATAAAATCTGCCCTTCTCTTAGAAATCTCTTTTCAACCCTTACTTTCAAGTTCCTCCACTACTTCCTCTCAAATAACACAATTAAAAGAACCAAAAGAAAAACTACAATGGTTGGAACTTTTATGTCCCTATTCCAGCTGACCCTCCAGGCTGGAGAAGATGAAGATGATGTAGCTGGTACCTGAAGAGGGCAGAGAGAGAACAAAAGGCCCAGGCAACCTCTAATGAATAATAAATAATCCACACCTGACAATCAGCAGCCAACTACACTCCATCCTGCTGGAAAAGCATTCCTCCAGGGGCACCTAGGTGGCTCAGTCGTTAGGCGTCTGCCTTCGGCTCAGGTCATGATCCCAGGGTCCTGGGATCGAGCCCCACATCAGGCTCCCTGCTTGGCGGGGAGCCTACTTCTCCCTCTCCCACTCCCCCTGCTTGTGTTCCCTCTCTCGCCGTGTCTCTCTGTCGAATAAATAAATAAAATCTTAAAAAAAAAACACAAACACACACAGGAAAACCCCACTCCCAATCTTTGGGAGTGGGGGGAAACACAAACTGGGAAAAAAAAAAAAAAAAAAAACATTCCTCCAGCCTTAACTTGTGCCAAGTGTCCATGTCTAAGTTCCTAGTGCCTCCCGAAGCCCTCGCTCAGCCCAGCCATTATGGCCACGCCAGATTACCTCTGCACCCCCATCCTCCGCAGCCTGTGCCGACCCCTGCTCTGCTCTGGCTGCTTTCATTTCCACAACCTGAACCAGAACGTCCTCCTCTCCTTTGCCTGCGCACATGTTCACATGGCCTCTTCGACACCAGCTCCAGTCCCAGTCCCTCCTCCGAAGCCTTCCTCCAGCAGCCACTGCTGTGTCCACTCTCTTGCCTCTGGTGAAGCCAAGCGGGCAGCTCGCGAGGAGCCTGAGCAGGAGGCACGGTGGGGGACGAGAAGGAAACTTTCATCTCTGAGCACACAGGGGCAACCACCCAGTTCTGCCACTTCTGTCTCATAAGAGAGGCCTAGGGTGACATGATTTGGGGAGACTCTCACATTTAGGTGGTAATTAGAGCCACGAGAGGTGGATGAGAATACTTGGGGAAAGAATATGGTATACAGAGTTTTAAAAGGTGGAAAAAGCCTGCTTGGATCCATATCACTCAACTGATCTATCTCATTATGTCACTCTCCTGAGTGTCCCATTCCCCCAACTAGGTGGCAAGCTGCGGGCTGGAATTACATCCTCCCCACCTCTGTCTCCATCTGCATCGCAACCCCACCTGGACCGAGCACAGGACCAGGCACTTTAGTCCTCCCCCATTACATACCGTCCCCACCCACGACCCCAGCGGCTGAGGCAGGCAGCCTTGCACCCTTAGCTCCATCTCACAGATGAGGACACAGAGGCTCCCAGCCAGGAAGGGGCCCTCACTCCAAGGGCAGGCAGTCAAGGATCTTCAAGTGAGAAAACCCAGATGTTAGTAACTGAATCAAAGAGAAAAGACAAGGGACTGAGTGGGTTTTGAATGACCAAATAAGATCCTGGTTCACCTGCAGAAAAGACATCAGACACCTGAGCCACTCAAAGGAGAACAAGAATTCTCCCCTCTTACTACCACCAGCGGGGGCAGATTCATGTATTGGGACACGGAAAGGCTACATAATTCCAGAGTTTCCCAATGCAGGAAATGGCCTGAAATTGAACTGAGGGGGCCTAATCAGGTAATAGGAAAAAATATCCCAACATGGAATCAGGAGCACTGGGCTTAGCCTCAACTCAGGCCCCTTTCTGCCCTGCAACTTCTGGCCTGTCTTCACGCCATACATATATGAGCGTGGAACCCAGCGCAATGCAGACAAGACACCCTCATCTGGGGTTGCTACAAAATCAAGTGAGATATCAAAGTATGCAGTAAGATTCAAAATGCTGAGCAGCAACGTACCATCAATCCTGGAAAAGGAATGTCCCTGCCCCCAAAATAAAATACACTGTATGTTCCTTAGTCATCTTCATACCCCAGGCCTGAGCACGGTGGGTTATAAATGTCTGGGTCTGAGCATGAGCAGCGCAGATGGGTTTGGTTTGCGACCTGCCCAGTACCACCCAGGCCAGTTTCCCCCTCAGCTCCAGGCCCACGTGGGGGGGCTGCCAGCCCACATTTGCCTACAGCACAGCAAGATCCCAGTGCACCAGTGCCAGCCAGGAGATGGGCATCCTGGACCAGGGGCCCACAAGGGGTGTGGAAACCACCAGGAAAGCCCCTAATGGGTGATGGCAGAGCCGCGGACCCGCATGCCCCGGGAAAGGTGCCTCCAACCCTGCAACCAGAGTAGCTCTTTATGCACTGAGCTTTTTGCCCTATAAGAAGGGCTCACTGGCGAAAAGAGGGGAAAAAAAAAAAGCTGGAAAACCACTGCACAATAACTCATCCTTTGGGAAGCCTGGGTAGCTCAGTCAGTTAAGTATCTGCCTTCAGCTCAGGTCATGATCCCAGGGTCCTGGGATTGAGTCCTGCATCGGGCTCCTTGCTCAGCAGGGAGCCTGCTTCTCCCTCTGCCTGCCACTCCCCCTGCTTGTGCTCTCTGTCTCTCTCTCTCTCCCCCCCTCTGACAAATAAATAAAATCTTTAAAAAAAAAAAAAAATACTCGTCCTTTACAAAGGTCCCAACATTGCTGTTTACTTGCTCACCACGTTACCCCTCCCCAGAAGCTCTATCTTGCCATACCAAATGCTATCCTAATTTTTCTCTAAAGGGGTAACTAAAATGAATGTTACTTCCCCCTGACAACTATTTTACTGAGGATTTCATGACCCTCTGCAAAGCCACAGAATTCTGCCTTGTGGTAAAACTAGGGTCTTAAATCACTGCCCTCAGGGGGGAAAAATCCAAACCCTGCTCCGTCCCTTCCTCAGAGGTCAAGACCAGCTCCTACAACCTCAGCCCAAGTGAGGCCCCACCTTCTCTGCCAGGCACGGAGAAGGGGGGACCTAATTAATGGAAATCCATCCATCTACTCCAGAGATTAAAGCTAGAACTGATTCAAACACATCCCAAGGAGGATGTGGGTCTGCACTCTAACTTCTTCACTTCCTTGATCAATTTTTCTCCTTCAAAAATAGAAAGATAAAAGCAATTGAGAAAAAAAAAGTTACCCCAATGAGATTTCCCTGT
>NC_138374.1:44201405-44222464 GCF_054177405.1 Leptonychotes weddellii | reverse complement strand
AAAGAAAAAAAATTGCAGGCTTCCTCAGTGCTATGCCTTCTTCCTCCAGCTTCCTTGTCTAAAAGGCTGGCTGGCTTTCCACACTCCCCAACCAGGCTAGGCCAAGCCTACTACTTGTCACAAACTCCCAGTAGTACCCCCACCCCCAACACACACACAGGAATACTCACAAACCCATCACCCAAGGGCACCAGCCACCAGCCTTCCCTTCTCAGGCAGCTCAGCACCGCCGGGGAGGGATCTGAGCCCCAACAGCCACTACCAGGATTTTCCCATGGTGCAATGCAACTTCCCCAACTTTTCCAGGCCCACAGTTTCCAAAGAAACCTAACAGGCATTGTGCATAATCAAGCGCAAGTCTGGGTGAGCAAACAGACTGAACTCTGGGCAGAGGGAGCAGAGTCAGAAAGTGAAAAAGCACCAATGGTCATGAAACGGGGTGGCAGGGGCCAAAATTCAGGAGGACCAGTCCTGGCCCAGGCTCCATTCTCCTAGACTGTATCACTGATTAAAGCCTAGCAGGGACTCCCAAATGACCGGTAGATGATGAAGAGTCTTAGGAAAGGGGCTGCGGGACATCCCTCCGAGGTCGGCTGGACCTGGTGGTTTCAGGAGCACCCCGATGCCGTAGCAACCGGAGAGTCAGGGCCTGCAGTGCCGGGCATTGTTCACAGCGACGGGCGGGACAGGGGGAGGAGGTGCGAAGTAGGGGACCACGCAAGTCCCCCCCCCCACCCCACTCCCCAGACGGCCCAAGGGAGGGAAGCCCCGACCCACGGCCAGAGCCAGGTGAATGAGTGGCCCTCGAGAGTTCCCCCCTGGGAGCTGCATAGAGAGATGGTGGAAGGCCGTCCCAGAGGCCGGGCCAGGGGTCTGCCACTCACCGGCGCCCTCCGAGGGCTGCGGCGGCCCGACGACGCCGTTCAGGTAGAGAATGGGCAGCAGGTGAGGCTGCGTCTTCTCCAGCGCCGCCCGCAGGTCCTGGAAGTGGTCCCGCTCCTTGGCCAGCAGCAGCTTGAGCAGCAGCTCCGCCTTGGCGCCTCCCGCCTCCTCGTCCAGCTGCCGCCGCTCGCCGGGGCTCAGCGCTCCCGCGGCCTCGAGCAGCCCGAGCACGGCCTCCACCTCGGTCATGGCCTGGGCCAGGCTCTGCTGACACTGGGCGAGCAGCTCCCGGCGCTGGGGCTCCATGGTGGCGGGCCGCCCCGCCCCGCCCCGCGGACGGCTCCGGCTCCCCGAGGCCGGCAGGCGGGCGGGCGGGCGGCGGCGGCGAGTGGCCTCGGGCGGCGGGCGCTCGGCTGCAGCCCTAGCGCGCCTGGGGCCGCGGGGCCGCGGGGGCCATGGGCCGGGGCCTGGCGGGCTGGGGGCCCGGGCGGCGAGCGGCGCTCAGCAGCGGCCGCCTCCCGGGCTCAGGAGCGCAGCCATGTTGGCTGCGGCGGCGGCGGCGGGACTGGAAGAGGAGGAGGAGGAGGAGACGGAGGAGGAGAAGGAGGAGGCGGAGGAGGGGACGGCGGCCGGGGCGCGCCCCGAGGCCGGGCTCCAGCCGGGCATGCTCCCCCGCCCCCTCCGCGCGCGCCGCCCGCCGCTCCCTTCCCGGCCCCGCGAGAGATCGCGCCCCGGCTCCCGGGCCCCGCGCCGCCCCCCAAACTAGACCACAACTCCGCGGGGAAAGTCGCCGGCGCCGCGCTCGCCAGGCCCCCGACGGCTCGGGTCTGGCTCGGCGGCCGCCACGGCCGGGCTCACCGGGGCCCCGGGGCCGCCGCCAGCTCCGCCATGGCCCGAGCCCCGCTGCCGCCGCCGCCGCCGCCTCCCGTCCCTCCGCCCTCTCCCTTCCCCCGCTGTCCCTCCGAGCGTCCGGGCGGCCGGTCCCGAGGGGATGGCGAAGGGGAGGGGTCCCCGCCTCCCCGCCTCCCCGCCCCCGGCCCGCCCGGGAGGCGGGGACGCCGCGCTCCCTCGCTCGTTCTCCGGGGCCCCGAGGCCCTGGCGCAGCCGGGGGTGGGGACGCGGAGTTAGGGGACTCGCGTGAAGCAGCCAGTACCCCCAGCCCCCCCCCTCCGCCGGACACACGGCGAGCCCCCGGGCTATTGGAGACGGCCTCAAACAAAACCATGCCCCCCGCCCCGCATCCAGTGTCTCTAATCTGAGAACTCCAAAATACAAGCCTGGACACAAGTGAGGAGGGAGTCCGCTAAATTTGGACATCTCCAAATTAAGACCCCCTCAGAATCTGTGAGATTTCCCCCACTCCGAGGAACCCCTAGAGAATTTCCCAATAGACTCCCCTGAGTCTCGGTTAATCAGGATCTTTGCCCTCACCCCCATTTGAGACGGCTTGGCCCCAGAGTCTTAGAGGGGTTTTGGATCTTGGGAGGAGCAGGGGATGTGTTGCTACATGAAGAAGAGAGTGGTGGGGGTTTTGCGGTGGAGCCCTTGATCTTTTTGGCAAGACTCACCACGAGATTCTAGCTAGTCTCAAAGGCAGCAAATCAATGGACTACAGAAACCTTGTACCCTGACGCCCTCAGTGAGGATCTACAGTCCCACTGTAGTCCAGAACTCTTCTGCCTTCCTTTATAGCCTTTTGCAGACACATACCACTTACCTCCCAAATGCAGGAGGTGGTCCTTAAAGCTAGAGTCCCAACTGTTTGCTCTCAGCAACCCCACCCCACTAGTGTAAAGTGGGATCCCAGGCCCATTGCAAATGTCTGTGCTGGACCGAATGAATCTCAGTCACAAACGCTAGGGGCCCCGGGGGCCTTTACTCCTGACATTCACTTCCACTGCCCCCACCCCCCGCATTCCTTTCCTGCCTCCAAAAGCAAAATTTTCTCCAAGATTCTGCTTCTTTAAGGGGAAGAGTCATTTTTATTTAATGGAAACAAACTTTATATACATAGTGGTTAGAAACAAGGGGACCAGAATTTGCACTTCACTGTTGGATTTCCCTTTAAATAACTGTGCAACGTGGGAGCAAATCAGTTTCTCTGGCTGATCTCACTTTTCTCCTCAGGAAAACAAGGTGGGAAGAGTGTATTTAATCAGGGGTTATTAGCCTTGAGTTCATGAATAAGCTAGAGGGTGTCAGTGCAGCTTTTGAAATTATGTGAACATTTTTGTGGACATGCATGTATTTCTGGGATGGGGGGGTCCATAGCTTTGATTAAATTGTTTAAGGCCTCGGGGCGCCTGGGTGGCTCAGTCGTTAGGCGTCTGCTTTGGGCTCAGGTCATGATCCCAGGGTCCTGGGATCGAGTCCCGAGTCAGGCTCCCTGCTCAGCGGGCAGCCTGCTTCTCCCTCTCCCACTCCCCCTGTTTATGTTCCTGCTCTCCTATCTCTCTCTGTCAAATAAATAAATAAATAAAATCTTTAAAAAAATAAATAAATAAAAATAAATTGTTTAAGGCTTCCATGACCAAAAATGGACTCCAAAATGACAGAACTAAATTCTTTTAAGAAGCCTCCCTGCTCAGATAGTCTGGACTTCTCTTAGCTGAGCAAGGTTCTAGGGGAGGGGAAGGCTGGCTACTGCGCAGTGCCAGGGTCTAGACAGGCTCCCTCTAGCTGTCCCTTCCCCCCTACCCCTGAGACATGGTTCCCCCTTCTGGCCACCACCTCCCCTGCAGCAACTGCAGAGGCCGAAATCATCCGCAAAGGCATCCATCCTTCAGGACACACCTGAAGGACAGGACCTCTGTTCTTACCTGGATTAACAAGAAATCTAGGGGATGGGAAGAAGGAGGAACGTGGGAGGAGGAGAAGCTGGAGACTATTTGATTTATGGTTAGAACCAACTGTTGAGTCCTGATCCAAAAGGTGCCTGAGACAGCAGGGAGGCATAGTGTCCTAGTGCCCCCTAAAAGGATGGTGGTAGCATGTGTGTTTTCTCTCTGGAAGCCTTCCAGGAATGCAGTGAGGAAGCTCATTTGCTAAGAGCATTTTCTCCCAGTGATGGACACTACTTTCAGCAAACCCTTTATTGGAAACTATGGCATTTTATGCAAAACACAAATTCTGGAGGAAAAAGTTGACTTTATAAACATATTTAACTTTAGCATTCCTTTCACCAGTGACCTTGTATTTCTGTAGCATTTTATACCCATCAGGACACCTTCCCACACACTATGTCCCTTGTGCCCTGTTCTGGGTTGAATTGTACCCCCCTAAAAGATATGTTCATGCCCTAACTCCCAGTACCAGTGAATGTAACCTTATTTGGAAATAAGGTCTTTGTGATGTAATCAAGTTAAAATAAGGTCAAACAGGATTCGGGTGGGCCCTAATCCAATGATTGGTGTTCTTATACGAGGGAAATTTGGACACAGACACGCACATAGAGAATACTATGTATTGTCTCCCAGAAGATGGAAGCAGAGGTTGGAGTGATAGGTCTACCAGCCAAGGAACAGGCAACCAAGGATTACAGGCAACCACCAGAAGCTAGGAAAGAAGCCTGGAATGGATTCTCCCTCAGAGCCCTCAGGGACACCGGCCCTGTGAAGCTTGGCTTCAGACTTCTGGTCTCCAGAACTGTGAGCTACTAGATTTCTGCTGCACGGTTTATGGTCATTTGTATGGCAGCCCCAGAAAACACAGCCGCCTCACGATGGAGGAAGTTTGAAGGACAAAGCTGGGCATTCCCATTTTACAAATCACCCTAACACCTGACCACTACTGCCTGAGAATTTTTCTGTAGATGTACCCACTTTTCCTTCTTTCTTCTGATCTTAGAAACAGAGGGCCCCTCCTCCTTGAGAACAGGCCTTTCATGTTCTGGGTACAATCCCTGCACTCTCCACGCATGTGTGCACATGGTCTGGCCCCTGCACTGACCCCAGTCTCCCCATGATCAGAGGCGCCCTTCCCTCTCTCATGTCCTCAGGAAGGAGCCACTGCCTGACAAGGGGACCTCCACAGGCTCATAGAACGCTCACTCCTTAGCTGGTGCTTTGCAATCCGCCTTCTGAGCACAGCTCCACACAGAAAAGTGCTCTCTCCGCAGGCCGTCACCTTTCACACCTCCTGCGGTGTCCACTCTGCTCTGCTTCACCTCACTCTGAGAACTCCTTGTTCTCCCTCAGACCCCTCCCACCCCCACTAGCTCCTTTCTCCCCATGGCTGACCCTTCATCCCTCTTGTCTCCCCAGCTCCCTCCCTCCTACAGGGCAGTCCCACTAGAGCTGAACAGAACTGCTCTCAGATCCCACCACAGACACTCAGTGGCTCTGTATGCCTGGGCTCCTGCTTAACTTTTCTGAGCCTCCGTTCCTGCATTTCTAAACTGGGAATAAACATCACCCTTTGGCAGAGTTAGGAGGGTTCAGAGCTAGGGCTGATACAAAGCCCTAGCACAATGCCTGTTATCTGGTGGGCATAGAACCCCCATAATGTAGCACTTGAACGGGCAACTTCTGCAGACAGAATGCCTGATTTAAATACTAGCTTTGCAACTTAGTAGCCATGTGATGTTGGGTAAAACTCCTGTGCCTCAGTCTCCTCATCTTTAATATAGGGATATAGTAGTTAGTGCTCAAAAGTACATATATATATATATATATATATATAAAATAGTTAGTGCTCAATCAATGGTAGACGTCACTGTGCTTTTGGCTTCTACTCTTGTGGGTCTGAGAGGAAAGACTCTCCAAGGCACGTAGAGACAGGTTTTGAGCAGATGTTTCCAGATTCCCGAATGAAAGGCTGTGGCCTCCGGCTTAAAGACCTGCATTTGACTTGTATTCGGATGGCACGAGCAGGGGCCCCTTCTACCTTGTTCTCTGCCGTATCCCCCTAGCACAGAGCCTGGCCTGTGTTAGCGGCTCAGGACGTATTTTTTAATTAATCTGTGAACATATGAATGAATAAACTCAAGAGTTTTTGCACCGTGGCTCCATTTCAAAAATAATTTCTGCCAAAAACAGAAAGATGGGAAGAATACCTCAGCTAGAAGCAGCCTCAGAAGCAAAGTGAGAGAGACACCCACGGAAGCGGGCAGCAGGTGGGGAGCTCAGTATAGATGCCTGAACTCCACCCACTTTGGAGCCACCTCCCCCCCTTCCCCACCGTGCTAAGCACCAGGAGCCGCACCCTCTCCTGCCTTGCCCTGCTACACGCTGGACCCACCAGATCCTGCTGGGAAACGGATGCTCAAACTAATGTAGTATTTGAAGGCAAGGCCCCCTCCAGGACTGCAAGCCCAGTCCTGCCTGGGAGTGTTAATCCTTTGATTCAGAGCCCATTCTTCACATTTCAACTTCGATGTTATTTACTTTAAGAAGCCAGACATGCCTTTCCAACCTCCTCTCATAAGGGCAAAATGGCCCCACCTAAGATGTCCACATCCAGTCCCCAGAACCTGTGAATGTGAAGTGTGTTATGTTACAAGGCAAAAAGGGATGGTGCAGATGTGATTAAAGTTACAGACTTTAAGATGGGGACAGCTGCCTGGATTAGGCAGGGGGCCCGGGCAAACCACATGAGCCCTTAAAAGCAGAGAATTTTCTCAGGTTGGAGACAGTAGAGGGGGAAGTCGAGAGATTGCAACCATGAGAAGGATTTGACTTGCCGTTGGGGGCTCTGAGACGTAGGGGCCCAGTGCAAAGACCCAAGAGAGGCTGTAGAAACAAGGGATGGTCTCCAGCTGACAGCCAGCAAGCAAACAGCCTCCCTATTAGAGCCCCGCCGGCTGATAGCTTGATGTTTAGGCTTGTGAGACTCTGAGTGTAGAAACCAACTGAGCCAACTGGGACCTCAGACCTTCAGAGCTATGAGATAGTAAATGTGGGTTTTAAAGCCCTACATTTGAGGCAAGTTTGTTATGGCAGTCGGAGAAAACTGACAATTCCCAAAGCCTCTGAGCTCTGCAGACACAGGAACAATATCTTCGTGTTCACTGCGAAACCCCCAGTACTTACCATGACGCCCGCCGTTTGGTAGGCACTCAAAGAACAACAACAACAACAACAAAACAGCAACAACCCTGTTGTATGAGTGAATGGAAACCTACTCTTCCAGCAGGACTTGCTTTGGGGGTAATTATTTATGGCATCTTTTAAAAACAAAATCCAGTTCTCCACCAAAAATCCGAGGGAAGGTTTTCGAATGAAGAAACTCAGAAACCAGGCTTTCTCTGCAGTCTGAGTGAGCTGGGGCCCCAGAGGCCTCTGACCCTGAATTTTATGTTCTAATAGATAAGCAACAGCTGTTCCCTGGAGGAAGAGATCCTGGTGCTCCGCTCCACGTGTGCAGCTCCTTTGGCAGGAAACAAGGCTGCACGCGAGAGAGCGCGTGAGCATGTGTGCACAACACGCGTGGGAGGGCATCGTGGGACTGTTTCTGTGTGAGCGGGAGTGTCTGTGAGTACACAGGGATGTGTGTGAGCAGAGAAGTAATCCTTTCTAGGATAGTCTCCCTGCCCCACCCTAGAAAGTGCGTGTGGCCCTATCCCTGAGGTGTGACATTTAAAAGGATTTCCTTGCAGAGTTCTTGAAGTGAATGAATTCCCCCAGGATGCTGAAAATGGAATTCTATTTATGAAGACGCTATGTTTCACCCAACTTTTTAAGAATGCTGTGACAATGAAATGAACTATATACCTGTTTAGAAAAAATACTAGCTTAAGCTAGGCTCTTGGTAGCTTCTCGAATGATGAAGACATTTTTCCTCCAAACGGCTTTTGTTCTTAGTTCAGGAATAGCCCAGAGGCAAATTTCCTAAAATTTTAAAACAGGAAATCTGGGAGAGTCTCATTTAGTAATAAGTCTTGCCCAAGGTACTGGGACAGGGTGAGATCAGAGATTCAAAGCATTTGAGAACCTTAGAAAGAATTAATTAATGATTAACAATTAAATAAATAGTTAACAACTATTTATTGAGTGCTCACTGTGTGCCATGCCCTAGGCTAGGCCCTAGGGCTACCCGCCTCATCTTGCAAACAAAGAGCCAAGAAGTTGCTTGCCCAAAACTACACTGTCAGAACTGGGGCAAGGATTCAAGTTCATCACTTACATTCATCGCTCTGTCTAGACTAGCCCGTGCCTTCCTTTGAGTCTTCAACTTCAGTTATTTTAGTCCCTCTGCGTACCCACACAAACTGTCTGCAGCAGCCCTGCAAGGCTTATGCCCCAGCTCCCATCCTTTATCCTTCCTGGGCATTTATCTCCCTCTCCTTCTGCCTGCCACTCCCCCTGCTTGTTCTCTCTCTCTCTCTGTGTCAAATAAATAAATAATCTTTTTTTTTTTAAAGATTTTATTTATTTGACAGAGAGAGACACAGCAAGAGAGGGAACACAAGCAGGGGGAGTGGGAGAGGGAGAAGCAGGCTTCCTGTTGAGCTGGGAGCCCGATGCGGGGCTCGATCCCAGGACCCTGGGATCATGACCCGAGCCAAAGGCAGATGCTTAATGACTGAGCCACCCAGGCGCCCCAATAAATAAATAATCTTAAAAAAATATTAAACACTTCCAGAGGGTGTCCCTTCTACAGAAACCAGTTTGAAGCCACATTTGGAAAGGTTCTGATATCATGTGATAACATCTTCCTTTAGTTAATTCTCCCAAAGGTTGTTAGTTTGACAACAATGATGCTGAACTTCAGGTATGAGCAATCTTCATGAAGCTTAGTGGGGCAAGACTGGTCAGCCTAGTCTCCCATCTATGCTTCAAGAATTGCAGGATTCCCCTCTTCAGAACACTGCTACCTCCTCATTTCCTCAAGAGTCTTTGCTAGCTCCCCATTGCCTACAGGACCAAGTGCACCTCCTCAGCTGGATGTCTAAGGTTTGCCGGCTTCTAATGTCATCTATTATCCCCACCCCATCCCTACCCCCGAATGCTCCAGTGACTGACCCTCTCTAGCCCTCTCCTCCGATGCCTCCTCTTTACCTGTCCAAACCCCTCTCAACGTTTAGGACCAGGAAAGCCTCCTGCTGACTCCACCCTCCCCTCCCCAGAACTCCAGAGGTGCTTCGGCCTCAAACCACTTCCCCCCACTGTTGCCTTCACCCATTGTCTCGCACTGTTTACCGTGTTGCCGGGGTAGGTTCCAGCACCCAAACACACTGGGACAGGGACTTCGCAGTGTTACTTTTCTCACAGCCCTGCCAGGATGGCCCTATGATGGTAGAGGCCTGCAGCAGATGCTTCAGAAGTACCTGAGGATCCAAAAAACCCAGGCAAAGGGGCAGAGGGAAGCTAGCACCTTTCCACCCTTCAGACCTCACTTTAAAGGTAATTTCTGCAGAAGCCCACCCAGATCCAGCATCTCCCCCAAATTATCAAAATGGGCTTCGAGTCCCTTTGAGCAGTAATTTTCCTTCCTGGCATTTCTCACAGTTTACATCATCTCTTATGGGACACCAAGACTATAAGCTCCACTGAACACCTGTCCGGCTCACCTGTGTATCACCAGCATCTCGTCTGATGCCTGTCGGAGGCTCAGAACTATGTGTTGTAAGAGCGAATTAGAGAAGGCCAGGAGATTACCTGCTTCTGGAGCCTGTGGTTGCGCTCAGGAACTCCCTGGGGCCACTTCATCTCTCTGGTCTAGACCAGAGACTCTAGTCTGGGAGCACCAGGGTCTCTAGGCTTATTACAGCCCCAGCCACAGGGCACACGATGACAGTCCCCCTTTCCTGAGGGCCAACTACACGCCCTGCACTAAAACGTCTCCCTGGCAGCCCCCAGTTACTACTCTCCACCACACACGGCTAGTATGCGCCACCATCAGCTCCATTCGACAGATGAGGTCCCCGAGGCTCAGCATTCCTACCTCCCCCAGCCCACTGGCTGTATGTGCGTCTCTCATCCGGTAGGGAGAAGAATCCCTACCGGCCAAGAAGCCTCGGAAAATCCATCAGAACTACCCCTGCCTTCCAAGGAATGAAACCCCGTGGCCAGAGAACAAGCTAGAAAGCGACAGTTGTAAAGCTGTGCAGACATATGTACATCAAACGGACCCATGGCCCTGGTGAACTCTTGGAGGTGGAAAGAATGAACCAAAGCCAGAAACCGCCTGCTAGAGGGGACGGTGCAGCCTGGGAACTCTGGTTTGGGTAAAATCAGAAGCCCACCGGAGCCCCAACCCTGCCAGGGCATTCGAAATCCTTTCGCACATTCTCTCCGTTGTCTCTCCCCCACACCACGTGGTGGTCACCGTGCTTCTAGCCCACATGGAGGCTCAGAGAAGCAAGCCAACCTGCTCAGGATCGCAAAGATGGAAAGCGACGGCACCAGGGGTAGAACTGACGGCCTTGGGAACAACTCCCCATGGGTGTCAGCAAGGCTGCTGTTGAAGCAAACCTCCCTGGTGGAGGAGAAACAGTGGCCGGATGGAATGCGGGCCTCTCGTTTCCAGCCAGGAAGCGTCCAGCTCTGCACAGCTTTACTGGGGTTGGTCCCTGGGGGAAAGCACCTCCGTGGGAGGACTCATGAGGCCACACACTCAGGCGGCGGGCCACAGCAGAGGTAGCTGCGGGAGTGCAAGGCCATGAGGACCTCTAGGAGACTGCAGATCCAAGTGGACAATGGCCAGGCCATATATAAAAATAGAACTCTGACCCACCATCTGAAGCCAAGGTCAGAGAGCCAACCCACTGCCTCCAGCAACTGGTCCAGAGACCAAACAATAATGCCTGCAGCAATCGGCCCGGAAGAGCCAGGACTTCAGAACTGACAGCTTCCCGGATTTCTGCCTCCAACGTAGGACCCACCGGAGAAAGCCAAATCGGCTTTCCTCGCCAATCCCACAGGGTGCTCCGCTTCCAGCCTCCCCCTGCCAAGCCTCCAGTCTGGGTGCTCCTGGAGTCTTCCCCCTTTCCACTACGAAACTTAACCACTTCTCCGCACACCAGAAAGCAAGTGATGGGGGCTGACTCCCTTGCTAGAGCAAATGGAGAGTATATGGCCTCTGCTTATTCTCCTGTGAGCGGTCTCCATTTATTTCCACCTCTCTTAATTGCCTCATTGCTTTGTGACTCTGTTGTCATACCTGTGAAACAGGATAATAATTCTGGGCACAAATCTCTGGGGAAGAAACGGCCTTGGATTGAGGGAGAGCCTCCTGATATGCCCCCATTCCCTGAGTCCCCTCTGATCTCCACTCGGGGGCCACATAACCCAGTACCCTCTTGTTTTGAGCACGCCTGGGTATATCCACATGTCCAGGGCCCTCGTTTTTCTCAGAGAAGGACGCTGAAGCCCACGCAGAAGTGTCTACTTACCCCAGGTCCTCTCCTCCAGAGGCTTCTGAAAGCAAACACGTGAGCCTTTTCCGGAACTCCATGCATGTCACCTTTACCTACGAGTGAAAGTAAAGTGGGCTAAAGAGAGCAAAAGTGCACCCAACAGTGAGTTACCAGGAGCCCAGAAGCTTCCCAAGCAGGGAAGGCTCATACGGCCTGTACATGGAGGGATTTTTCCTTCTTGGTTTCGGAGTGCCCCACCCGGCCTCTCCCAGCCTCCTTTATTCAGGCAACTCACTCTGGTGTCCCTTCCCTTTCCAGGGGTCAGCTCTACCCCCGGCTGGCCCCAGCTTGGCACAAGACAAAAGCAACAGGGCACGATCTCGGCGCATGAACTATTTTCACAGCTTCTCATGTATTAGCTCTCTCGGTCCTCAGAGCAGCCCGCTGAGTATGCGCCATTCTCAGCACACCCACTTCACAAATGGGGAAACTGAGTCACAAGGAGGTCGAGTGAGGTGTCCAAGGTCACACAATTAGCAAGTAGAAGAGGTGCCAAGAGGACAGACGTGAATAAGGCCTTCTTCACCTGAGGTCTAGCACCTTTCTGGGAATGAAGAGGCCACTCTGTTAATCCCCAGCCAGTCCCTCAGGGCCTCCCAAAGGGTGAAATGCCTTACATTCAGAAGGGAGCAGAATATTCACATTCAGAACGTGTCGCTAGACAACACGTGCGATCACAGAGGAGAGAGTCTGACATCCAAATTCTGGGGCCCCAGCTCAGACCTGCGAGGCCAGGCCCTCCAAGGCAGCAGCCTGAGAACCTGAGCTGTTAACCAGTGCCCCAGGTGAGTCTGGGAAACCGCGACCCCCACACCGGGACTCTGAATGCAGCTTGCGTGCTGAGCTTGGAGAGCTTCCCAGCACACCAGCCCCAACAACACTCCGAGAGCCTCCACTGCTGTGCTAGGAGGGGCAGGATACACCTGGGATACAGAGCTGCAGGAAGGCCCATCCGGGCTCTCAGGTACATCACTGCCTTCAGCTCAAATGTTGCCCCCTCTATTAGAACCCAGGCCCCGAAGGCACGGGGCCAAATGAGGCCACATTTTAGAGACTCATGCGCGTCCCCGACTAGACTCTGAGCTGCAGGAGGAGAGGCCAGGTTTGTTCATCTGTACTGGTGAACTGCCCCCTGTCGCCCCCTCCCTCCTGCTGACACTTTGGGGACTTTCAGTAATTGTCAGCTGAATGAATAAATTAATGACAGAGGGAGACAGACGTGTTAACAGCTCAGAGCAATTCAAGCAGAATGGAGTAAGTGCTAAATGGTGGTGGAATGAGTCATTATTGCTGACGGGGAAGGAAGAGGAGAAAGGCATTCATCCTCTCTCCTCTGCGCTGTCAAAACAGAGCCTTAACTCTTCCTCCCTCCCTGTCTCTCTCACGTTCAGAAAAGAGCAGAAAATGCACGTGGATAGTTTAGAGTATAATGCCAGAGCACACACCCACAGAGTCACACCCTCTCCCGCCGCCCAGGGTAAGAAATAGCATTTAGCCAGACCTCCAAGGCCTCCTGTGCTCTCTCCACGGACAGACCATCACCCCCCTCTGCCCCTCCAATCTCCATCCTGAACCCGGTGTGAACTATTTTTGGCTTTTCTCTATAGTTTGGCCATGAATATATGTATGTATATGTATATATATATATATATCACTAAACAACACACTGTCTAGAGTGGCCTGGTTTTGGATTTTCTAGGATTGCGCATTTTCTTCTGTGCCTCACGACCTTTCTGCAACATGATTTATTTAGAGTTTTGCCCAACATGATTTATTTAGAGTTTTGTCCACGCTGATGCTTGCGGTGGTAGTCCATTCCTTCTCCTGGTGGCATGGTCAATTCTATTGTGTCAACACACCCCAATTTACGAAGCCATTCTCCTGTTGATGGTCATTTGGGTTGTGTCCAGTCTTTGGTGATTACTCACAGTGCTGCTGTATGTGACTCCTGACTGATGCACGTGTGCACAAATCTCTCTCAAGTATTTAAAGGGAACTGCTGAGGGGCGTCTGGGTGGCTCCGTCGGTTAAGCGGCTGCCTTCGGCTTGGGTCATGCTGGGATCGAGCCCCGCATTGGGCTCTCTGTTCGGCGGGGAGCCTGCTTCTCCCTCTCCCTCTGCCTGCTGCTTCCCCTGCTTATGCTCTCTCACTCTCTGTCAAATAAATAAATAAAATCTTTAAAAAAAAAAAAAAACTTAAAAAAAAAATAAAGGGAATTGCTGGGTCACGGTATGCAATTGTTAATGTTAGCAGGTAAATGCCTAACTGTTTCCTGAAGTGATTCACCTGCTTCCAGGTATTCTCATCTGGAGTTCATCTCACTCGGTGGCACCAGGGTGGTTTCTCTAACACCAATTGAATTCACTTTCTTCAGGCTGAGAGTTTGAGGGAAACTAAAATCGTTCAGAAAGGCCACCAAAGGGAGTTAAATCCAGAGTTTATTGGCTACTGTGATGGTTACGATTGTTTTACTGTGAGCAACAAGACCTCCCAAATAATAGCAGATTAGACTAGAAGTATATTCTTCTCCCACATAAATGAAGACCACAGGTCAGCTATCTAGGTTGGTATAATGCTCCATGGTTTCTTCTATCTTATTCCACTCTCTGCACATGACTTGAGCTGCTTAAACTTCCAAGAGGCTGCTTGAGCTCCAGCGATCCCACTATACTCCAGCCAACAAGGATGAAAGAAAAAGAAAGTTTCCCTTTTTCTTTGAATACACTTTCAGGAAGTTACACAAGACACTTTCTCTTATATCCCAGTGGCTAACTGCAAGTGATGCTAAGAAATGTAGTCTTTATTCTTGTGCCCATATGCCAACGATAAGAAAAAAGAAAGACTGGATTTGTAGGATAATGAACAATCCCTGCCATAGATGTCCTTGCTCAGAAGAGCACGTCCAAACAGTTCTGCCTAATGCCGTCACCATGCAAACATACACACACGACATATCTCAGAATACAAAATGTTGGAGAGAAAAACAGTTACCAAGGCCACAACCTGAAATGTTGCAAACTGTACTATCTGCTCACTTAGGAACCTGTGGTGCCCACATGACCAGTTTTAAAGTAAGTTTTCTTCCCCAGTGATAGTTGTGTCATCCTCCTCTCTGGGTCCTCTACCTCTGTTTTTTGACGCTTACAGTTTTTCTCCTGGGCCTCTCCTAAGGACTGGCTCTGAAAACCCCTCTGATACATAAACATGGCACCGAAACCCAGATGGGATGGCCTAGAAGCCCACACACCCAACCCAGCTAAATATAAGGTCAATAGATAAACTTAACTGCAAGCAAATCCAGTTCTAACATTCCAGATAGTCTCAGCCTCAAAAACCTTCCAAGGCTCCTAACTGCTGGGAAGATATGACTAAAGTCTTGGCTGTTTGAGGCCCTTTCTAACCTGACCCTGACCTACCATTTTAGCTTTCGCTTCAACCATTGCCAACATGGATCAAAATATAATGAGAATAATGATGATGGTAATTTGTAACAATAATGATACTGGACGATATCTTTAAATGATTGTGTATTTTGTGCCAGTTCTTGTGTTAGACTAATAGCTATACATTCTGTTATTTAATCCTCACGGCTCCCCTACAATGGTGGCATTTTTGCCATTTTATGGATCAGGAAACTGAGGCTCAAAGGAGTCATAGAATTTTCCCAGAGTCCTCAATCTGGTGTGATAATCAGAATCCTCTGGTCTGGTCAGACCTTAGTCACCTTCAAAAGTGCAGCTCAAATGTCCTTTCCTCCGTAACCCACCCCCATCTCCACCCCTAAGCAAAATGAAATGCTTCCTCCTCTGTGCTTCCCTGTACTATGTGCATTCTTGTGTGTAGCACTTTCCAACAAATAGTCAACAAATTGTCCCTGGTACCTATTAGGATGGGTGACTATGTTCCCATCTCTCTGCCCAGCTGTATCTGGGTATGTTGGTGGAAGGAAGTGTGTCTCTTTAAAAAAAAAACTATGATTTAATTGTGCAAAAGAGTCATAACATAAAACTTACCGTCTTAACCATTTTCAAGTGTACAGTTTATTTTGTTTATTTTTTTAAAAGATTTTATTTATTTATTTGTCAGAGAAGGGGGGCGGGGAGAGAGAGAGAGAGAGAGCACAAGCAGGGGGAAGAGCAAGCAGAGGGAGAAGCAGGCTCTAGCCTGACACGGGACTCCATCCCAGGACTCTGACGTCATGACCTGAGCCGAAATCAAAGTCAGACACTTAACAGACTGAGCCACCCAGATGTCCCCCCCGCCTTTTTTAAAGATTTTATCAAGTGTACAGTTTAGTAGTGTTAAATATATGTACATCCTTCTGCAACCAATCTCCAGAACTCTTTTTATCTTGAAAAACTGAAACTCTGTATCCATTAAAGGACAACACCCTGCTCCCCCTCCCCCCAGCCCCTGACAACCACCATTCTGCCCTCCGTTTCTATGAATTTCGCTACTCTAGGGACCTCAGATAACTGGAATCATACAATATTTGTCTCTTTATAATTTGCTTATTTTACTTAGCATAGTGTCCTTAAGGTTCATCTATGTTGTGTCATGTGCTGAATTTCCTCCCTTGTTAAGGCTGAGCTCCCAGTCTATGTACATTTCACATTCTGTTTATCCATTCATCCATCAATAGACACGTGGGTGGGTTTCAGCTTTTGGCTGTTACCAGTAATGCTGCTGTGAACAAGGGTGTGCAAGTATTTCTTCCAGACCCTGCTTTCACTTCTTTTAGGTCTACACTCAGAAATTGCTGGATCAGAGGTCCCTGGGTGGCTCAGTTGGTTAAGCGTCTGACTCTTGATTTTGGCTCAGGTCATGATCTCAGGGTCATGGGATTGAGCCCCGGGTCAGCTAGGCGTGGAGCCTGCTTAAGGTTCTCTCTCGCACCTTCTCCCTCTGCCCCTCCATTCGCTCTCTCTCCCTGCCAACAAAAAAAAAAAAAAAAGAAATTGCTGGATCACATCTTTGCCAACACTTGTTTTTAATAGAAGCCATCCTAATGGGTGTGAGGTGGTTTACTTTATAGAATTCTTGCTAAATGAGCCCAGACCCTGGCATATCAGAGTATTTATGGAGTGAATGATTCAACCACAAATGGATGAGGTAGTTTTGTTTCCCAGGGTTTGTTGATGAAGAAATAGTATCTGATAGTCTAGTGTCTCTTCTGAGCTCAAGAATTTGAATTTGGATTGTTTGGCAGTAAGATTGCACATTCTCCATACAGTGGTGGCTTTGCCCTGAGCCCCGAGAGGTTGGCTTCTGCCTGCCAGGCCCAAGGCCCACCCTCAGTCCTCTCGGTGGGCAGCTCCTGGAGGTGGGGGGGAGAGGCAGTTTCTCCTCAGAGTCACTTCCCCAACCTAAAGCTCCACTCTGCACAAGGCAAACAAATCCAGGAGAAAAGAAACCATCGGCCGTGCAAAAGGCTAAGGACCCCCAGCCCACCAGGGATTCTCTGGGGGCCCAGGGAAGGGCAAGGGCAGGAGCCCAGCCCCCCACCCCCACCCCAGGGCTCAGGGGGGCAGAGAGGAGTCACATTTCAGGGACACTCCCAAGCTGACTTGAAAGCCCAAACCAGCAGCCGCCCCTGCTCTTGAGAACTCCTCTGGGTGCCTGTAGGCTTATGCTGGGCTGAGTCACTTCCTCACCTTAATTCCCCCTAATACCTTCCCTTTCTCTGCAGCTTTACTCCCGGCACCACCGTCTGAGCGTGGGATGTCTGGGGAAGCTGTGCAGGTGGGTCTGCTGAGCGGTCTGCCCACATACTGCAGACAGGACCATGACTGGAGTCAGAGGATGTGGGGGGTGGGGGTGGGAAGGCACAAGTGAAGTCAGGTTTGTCTGCTGGCTCGGAAGCTCATCCTATCTCCGTAGCCAGCTTGACCTCTGCAAGCCTGAGCACAGGTCAACACCTCCAGGCAGGAGTCTCGAGGGGCAGGAACAGGGGCTAGAGGGTGGAGCAGAAGATGGAGGGGAGCAGAGGAAAGGGTGGGGAGCCATGGCTGCTCTGCGTTCCATCCAGTGCCACGTCGTCTGGAGAACAGGGCCACATCCTGAAGGTCAGGTTCAAAGGTTACTTTATTTGTGCCAGTTTCCTGGATGAGTCTAAGGAGGTCTCACTATCATCCTGCGCCTGTTTCTGGAAGTACCATTGTTCCTTTTATACCCGTAGGTACTCTTTCCTTCCCTGTCTGCAACTAAAGTTTTCTTTTAGGATCCTGGAGTTCTTCATTTGTATCTTAGCATTGCTTCCTGTGTCCGCCTGCCTCTGGTATTTTTTATTTCTGGTATTTTATTTCTGGTATATGTTCTAAGATAGAAATCAGGGCAAAGTTTTGATTCCTAGTAAAGTTATTCATCCACATAGCTCAAAGAATCAAATAGCGGTGCAAGACTTATGAAAAAGAGGCTTCTCCCTCATCAGAGATGTCCACCTTCAATTGTTACGGCTCATTCTCACCCCAACAACCCACTAAGTCCCCATCCTTCCAACATCGCCATATAGTAATTTGGTTAGAGCAGCAGTGTGTCCTGGGAGCATGGCCACCAGGTAAACATGATTCCCCTTGGGTTCTACTCTAAGCTATGGATGGACTGTGAGGAATTCCCTTTTCATGCACAAGGTTTTTAGTTCCCCCAGAGTGACTGATTATCCCCCCTCCTCCATTTGCTTTGTTTTCTTTGTACTCCATGCCAAACTCTCTCAGTTGTTGAAATCTCCCCTCACTACACTCAGATGATATTCTACCAATTTAATTTCCTTAATGAACCCTCTCTTGGGGTTTTGTGACCTCGTCTGACTGGGGCTGCTTGTCTTCTGGGCCCATTATGTTGCTCTCCTCCTGTAGTCAGTCTGCCTTCAGAGGTATCCTGCGGGATTCTCTACACTTCAGCCTGGGTCAGATTCCTGCTTCCTGTGCTCTCTCCTTTCTCCTTCTTCTCTCTCTTTTTTTTTTTTTTTAAAAAGCAATATCTAGGCCCAATGTGGGGCTTGAACTTACGACCCTGAGATCAAGAGTCACACATGCTCCACCGACTGAGTCAGCCAGGTGCCCACCCCCCTGCTGTCTGTCTTTTGCTTGGTTTACTGCCTTATTCTGGTGACACATCCTCCAGCAGCCTCCTAAGTCCATGAAAACAACTTTTTTTTTGTCTTAAATGACTAAAAATGTCTTTTTCTACTTTCAAACCTGATTGATAATTTGGATGGATATAAAAATTTTAAGTTGGGGTTAACTTACCTTTAGAATTTTGAAAACATTGCGTAAGTGTCTTCTAACTTCCAGTGTTTCTTTTGAGACATTCAGGCCATTCTTTTTTTTTTTTTTTTAAAGATTTTACTCCTTTGACAGAGAGAGACACAGCGAGAGAGGGAACACAAGCAGGGGGAGTGGGAGAGGGAGAAGCAGGCTTCCCGTGGAGCAGGGAGCCCGATGCGGGGCCCAATCCCAGGACCCCGGGATCATGACCTGAGCCGAAGGCAGACGCCTAACGACTGAGCCACCCAGGCGCCCCCCATTATTTCTTTTTTTTAAGATTTTATTTATTTCTGTGACAGAGAGAGAAAGAGAGAGAGCACAAGCAGTGTGAGGGGCAGGCAGAGGGAGAGGGAGAGGCAGACTCCCCACTGAGCAGGGAGCCCGAAGATGTGATGCGGGGCTTGATCCTAGGACTCTGGGATCATGACCTGAGCCGAAAGCAGTCGCTTAACCAACTGAGCCACCCAGGCGCCCTCAAGCCATTATTTCTGATTTGTTCCCCCATCCCTTTGAAAATTTGCAGAACCTTCTTTTTGTCTTCTGTGTTCTGAATTATGATGATTTTTCGTGATGTGAGTCTGTTATCATCCATTGTGTCAGGTATTCAGTGGGCTTATTTATTTATTTATTTATTTATTTATTTATTTATTTAAAGATTTTATTTTTAAATAATCTCTACACCCAATGTGGGGCTCGAACACACAACCCAAGATCAAAAGTTGCATGCTTCACCAACTGAGCCATCCAGGAACCCCTCCATGGGCCCTTTTAATCTGGATGTGCCTGTCCTTCATGTTTGGGAAAAATTCCTTCAAGCATTTTTTTGATCACTCCCTCCACTTCATTTTCTCTGTTTTTGCTTTTCTGGAAGTCCTGTTGTTCAGAGGGGGAGGGGCCTCCTGGATTAGCCCTCTAATTTTCTTGTCTATTCCCTTCAATTTCCCCTGTCTGTGGTTTTGTACTACTTTTGGGGGAGATTTCCTCACCTTTATCTTCCAATCCTTCTATTGAGTTTTTTATTTCTGGTATTTAAAAAAGTTTTTTACAAGAAAAATGACTGCTTTAATATATTAGGAAAAATTTTACATAGACTCTGATCCATCCCTGCTCTAACTGGTAATAAATGCAGAATTTATTGCAAGGCATGATATTTTTAATTTTAAGAGTTCCTTTTTGGGGGCGCCTGGGTGGCTCAGTTGGTTAAGCATCAGAGTCTTGATTCTGGCTCAGGTCATGATCTCAGATCCTGAGATTGAGCCCCATGTAAGACTCTGCACTGGGCATATAGCCTGTTTAGGATTCTCAATACCCCTCCCCCTCTGCCCCCTCTCCCCACTTGTGCACACATGCTCTGTTTCTCTTTAAGAAAAATAAATAAAATCTTTAAAAAAAAAAAAAGAGTTCCTTTCCCCTTTGAATGGTCCCTTTTTATATTTATTTATTTGTTTGTTTGTTTTTAGAGAGAAAGTGCACAAGCTGGGATGGGGGGGAGAGGCAGAGGGAGAGAGTGAATCCCAAGCTGGCTCCAAGCCCAGGGTAGAAGGGACACAGGGCTTGATCTCAGGATTCTGAGATCATGACCTAAGCAGAAACCAAGAGTCTGACACTTAACTGACTGACCCACCCAGGTGCCCCTGAATGCTCCCTTATTAAAAAAACAATAAAAGTGTGTTTTTGTTTTAGTTTTGTATGTATATGTATCTACTATCTATATAAAATATGTCCATATATGTATATTTAATAGTATTGTGTTCTTGTTTTAACAATGCATTATATTTTTTAAATCTCTCTATATTCATGATAGATTTTTAAAATTTTACTTTTTAAAATTGTTCTTCATGCATAAACTGTTTTCTCTAATTTTTTTTCCCGCGTACGTTTAGTGTCTGTCTTTCATGGCAGAGGCTTTCATCAGATGACTGGTAACACTGGTTATCTGAGTGAGGGCACTAAAAAGCCAACTGGAAACTCTGAGCGCGTGGCTGGAGCTTTTTGGCTGGGCACTTTTCTGCGGGGGATCTGACTGAGCCATATCATTGATGAACTGCTGGTATTGCCATCTCCTTAGGGCTTTTTTCTTGGGCCAGTCAGATTCCCCAAAGTAGGCTTCCATGGGTCACCTGGACTTGCAGGGTCCTGGGAGCCACATGAATAACACAGGCTGGGGCTCCACACTTTGTCCATACTTGCTCAATACCACCCTTTAACTACGGAGCCCCATGACCAGCTTAGCCCAATATCTTCTAATCTGGAGACCCTCTGGTTTACTTTCTCCTGAGAATAAACTTTCAGTTTTTGGTTGTTTTTTTTTTTAAGATTTTGTTTATTTGACAGAGAGAGAGACACAGCGAGAGAGGGACCACAAGCAGGGGGAGTGGGAGAGGGAGAAGCAGGCTTCCTGCCGAGCAGGGAGCCTGATGCGGGGCTCGATCCCAGGACCCTGGGATCATGACCTGAGCCGAAGACAGACGCTTAACGACTGAGCCACCCAGGTGCCCCATAAGTAACTTATTGTTTGTGTTATTATTTAACTAGATGCTTATAAATTTTTTTT